>NC_138161.1:80074617-81274617 GCF_964165515.1 Mesoplodon bidens | reverse complement strand
AACATTAGGAGAAGACTCAAGATGGTGGAGGAGTAGGTGGATGTGGAGTTCATCTCTCTCCATGGATGCATCAGGAATACATCTATAGATACAACAATCCTCACAGAACACCTGCTGAAAACTAGCAGAAGACCTTAGACACTGGAAAGGACTATAAACATCCCTCCATAACTGGGTAGAATGGAAAAAAAGAAGGTAGAAGAAGGAGGAGAGGAAGAGGGATGGGACCTGCACCCTGGGTCAGGGGAGAGGAAGCAGAGGAGAGTTTCCTGAATTCAGGAAAACCCCCTCTCTGGTGCAGAGATTGATTGGGACAGAAGAGAAGCATTTGAAGCTGTCAGAAGAGGCTGAAGGGGCTGATCTGTGGCAGATGCGACAGAATGATAAATACACAGACAGTCCATACCACAGCCCTATGTGCCCCAGACTGGGATGTGTGTTCACAGATGTGCAAGCGTGCTGGTAGCTGGTGCATGGGGATTGGAGAACAGGCCCAGAGTGAGAACTGCTGTTGGCTGTGGGGGACGGACTGAGGAGATGGAAGGGTGGAAACCTGCAGCAGGGAATGCCTATGGAGGAAGATCTGACTGGCAAGGAAGCAGAGTGCTACTGCTGAGTCACATGCAGGAGGAGGAGCCACTATTGTAGCCTCTCTCTCCTCACACACTGGCGCCTGCCAACGACAATAACAGAAGCCCACTCAGGGCTGGCTATTACTCACCAGCAGCCAAGCAATAAAAAACGTCCCTGCAGGGGTGGCACTCACACGCCTGCTGCTGGGTGCCAGAAAAAGCCAAGCTAGGGTTAGTCTTCACGTGCTTTATGCTGGGCGCCAGAAAAGGCCCTCACTAAGGCTATATATTTTGTGCCCCCAGCTTCCCTGTGCATTTGGCACCCCTGGGGCTCCCATGATCCAAGCAGTCATACCACTTCTGTGCCTGGTCATCACAGGGGCAGACTCAAGAACTCCAAGGCAGCATCAGGACCAGACTCCTGTGGTTTGACCACACACAGAGGTGGGGATAAAACCAAAGCTGAACCCCAGGGATGGGGTGACTAAGGAAGAAGATCAAAAAACTTTCAATCAGCTGTACAACCTGCAGATTAAATCCCGGCAATCAGCAAGGTAGACCCTGCGTCTATGGAATATCTGAGTAGACAATGAATGTTCCCACAAATGAAAATGGTCTAGCTCTGGCAGCTGTGGACTTTGGAGACAAACACACAGAGGAATTGGGCCAGATCAGAGTCTGAGTGGTCCCCACAGTGCCCACAGCATGTCCAAAGACCAGCCCAGAGGCAGAGGAGAGATTGTTGGGAAAGTGAAGGTGAGCTGTGGCTCATGGTGTTTGCAAGGACACTTACAGTGGACACCCCAGAGAAACATAAGTGTTACTATTACATTTATTATGTTTTGATTGATTCTGTTGTTGGTTCTAGCTCTTTTTTTTTCTTTTGGTTACTTTCTTTTTTTGTTTGTTTGTTTGGTGTTGTTATTTTAGTTTGCTTTTGGTTTTTTTTTTTGGATCTCAGGATCTTGGTGTTTTATATATTTTTTATTTTTATATACGTTTCTATATTTGCTTTTCTGCAGTTCTGTGTTCTTTTCCCTTATATTTTTCTCCTCTCTAATATAGTTTTCCTTTTCTTTAATATCTCCATTTCTAATTTGCTTTTCTGTTGTCCTGTGTTTTTTTCCCATGTTATTTTATTATCTTTTTAAGCATTTTTATCGGTTTGTTCTATTTCCTTGTTTTGTTCTTCAGTTGGCATATTGCTTTGGTTTTGTTTTTTCTTTATTTATTTCTTCCTTTTTTTCTCATTTTTTAAATTAGTTTCTACTTTATAACAAAGTGAATCAGTCATACATATACATCTGTTCCCACATCCCTTCCCTCATGCATCTCCCTCCCTCCCACCCTCCCCATCCCACCCCTCCAGGCAGTCACAAAGCACCGAGCTGATCTCCCTGTGCTCTGCGGCTGCTTCCCACTATCTATCTACCTTACGTTTGGTAGTGTATATATGTCCATGCCTCTCTTTCGCTTTGTCACAGCTTACCCTTTCCCCTCCCCATATCCTCAAGTCCATTCTCAAGTACGTCTGTGTGTTTATTCCCGTTTTACCCCTAGGTTCTTCATGATTTTTTTTTTAATTCCATATATATGTGTTAGAATACGGTATTTGTCTTTCTCTTTCTGACTTACTTCACTCTGTATGACAGACTCTAGGTCTATCCACCTCATTATAAATAGCTCAGTTTCATTTCTTTTTATGGCTGAGTAATATTCCATTGTATATATGTGCCACATCTTCTTTATCCATTCATCCGATGATGGACACTTAGGTTGTTTCCAGCTCCGGGCTATTGTGAGTAGAGCTGCAATGAACATTTTGGTACATGTCTCTTTTTGAATTATGGTTTTCTCAGGGTATATGCCTAGTAGTGGGATTGCTGGGTCATATGGTAGTTCTATTTCTAGTTTTTTAAGGAACCTCCATACTGTTCTCCATAGTGGTTGTACCAATTCACATTCCCACCAGCAGTGCAAGAGTGTTCCCTTTTCTCCACACCCCCTCCAGCATTTATTGTTTATAGATTTCTTGATGATGGCCATTCTGACTGGTGTGAGATGATATCTCATTGTAGTTTTGATTTGCATTTCTCTAATGATTAATGATGTGGAGCATTCTTTCATGTGTTTGTTGCCAGTCCGTATATCTTTGGAGAAATGCCTATTTAAGTCTTCTGCCCATTTATGGATTGGGTTGTTTGTTTTTTTGCTATTGAGCTGTATGGGCTGTTTATAAATTTTGGAGATTAATCCTTTGTCAGTTGCTTCATTTGCAAATATTTTCTCCCATTCTGAGGGTTGTCTTTTGGTCTTGTTTATGGTTTCCTTTGCTGTGCAAAAACTTGGAAGTTGCATTAGGTCCCATTTGTTTATCTTTGTTTTTGTTTCCATTTCTCTAGGAGGTGGGTCCAAAAGGATCTTGCTGTGATTTATGTCATAGAGTGTTCTGCCTATGTTTTCCTCTAAGAGTTTGATAGTTTCTGGCCTTACATTTAAGTCTTTAATCCATTTTGAGCTTATTTTTGTGTATGGTGTTAGGGAATGATCTAATCTCATACTTTTACATGTCCCTGTCCAGTTTTCCCAGCACCACTTATTGAAGAGGCTGTCCTTTCTCCACTGTACATTCCTGCCGCCTTTATCAAAGATAAGTTGACCATATGTGTGTGGGTTTATCTCCGGGCTTTCTATCATGTTCCATTGATCTATCTTTCTGTTTTTGTGCCAGTACCACACTGTCTTGATTACTGTAGCTTTGTAGTATAGTCTGAAATCATGGAGCCTGAGTCCTCAAGCTCCGTTTTTTGTTCTCAAGATTGCTTTGGCTATTCGGGGTCTTTTGTTTTTCCAAGCAAATTTTGAAATTTTTTGTTCTAGTTCTGTGAAAAATGCCAGTGGTAGTTTGATAGGGATTGCACTGAATCTGTAGATTGCTTTGGGTAGTAGAGTCATTTTCACAATATAGATTCTTCCAATGCAGGAGCATGGTATATCTCTCCATCTATTTGTATCATCTTTAATTTCTTTCATCAGTGTCTTATAATTTTCTGCATACAGGTCTTTTATCTCCTTAGGTAGGATTATTCCTAGATATTTTATTCTTTTTGTTGCAATGGTAAATGGGAGTGTTTTCTTGATTTCATTTTCAGATTTTTCATCATTAGTGTACAGGAATGCCAGAGATTTCTGTGCATTAATTTTGTATCCTGCAACTTTACCAAATTCATTGATTAGCTCTAGTAGTTTTCTGGTAGCATCTTTAGGATTCTCTATGTATAGTATCATGTCATCTGCAAACAGTGACAGCTTTACTTCTTCGTTTCCAATTTGGATTCCTTTTATTTCATTTTCTTCTCTGATTGCTGTGGCTAAAACTTCCAAATCTAGGTTGAATAAGAGTGGTGAGAGTGGGCAGCCTTGTCTTGTTCCTGATCTTAGTGGAAATGGTTTCAGTTTTACACCATTGAGGACAATGTTGGCTGTGGGTTTGTAATATATGGCCTTTATTATGTTGTGGAAAGTTCCCTCTATGCCTACTTTCTGCAGGGTTTTTATCATAAATGGGTGTTGAATTTTGTCGAAAGCTTTCTCTGCATCTATTGAGATGATCATATGGTTTTTCTCCTTCAACTTGTTAATATGGTGTATCACATTGATTGATTTGCATATATTGAAGAATCCTTGCATTCCTGGAATAAACCCCACTTGATCATGGTGTATGATCCTTTTAATGTGCTGTTGGATTCTGTTTGCTAGTATTTTGTTGAGGATTTTTGCATCTATGTTCATCAGTGATATTGGCCTGTAGCTTTCTTTCTTTGAGACATCCTTGCCTGCTTTTGGTATCAAGGTGATGGTGGCCTCGTAGAATGAGTTTGGGAGTGTTCCTTCCTCTGAAATTATTTGGAAGAGTTTGAGAAGGATGGGTGTTAGCTCTTCTCTAAATGTTTGATAGAATTCGCCTGTGAAGCCATCTGGTCCTGGGCTTTTGTTTGATGGAAGATTTTTAATCACAGTTTCAATTTCAGTGCTTATGATTGGTCTATTCATATTTTCTATTTCTTCCTGAGTAAGTCCTGGCAGGTTGTGCATTTCTAAGAATTTGTCCATTTCTTCCAGGTTGTCCATTTTATTGGCATTGAGTTGCTTGTAGTAATCTCTCATGATCTTTTATATTTCTGCAGTGTCATTTGTTACTTCTCCTTTTTCATTTCTAATTCTATTGATTTGAGTCTTCTCCCATTTTTTCTTGATGAGTCTGGCTAATGGTTTATCAATTATTTTTGTCTTCTCAAAGAACCAGCTTTTAGTTTTATTGATCTTTGCTATCGTTTCCTTCATTTCTTTTTCATTTATTTCTGATCTGATCTTTATGATTTCTTTCCTTCTGCTAACTTTGGGGGTTTTTTGTTCTTCTTTCTCTAATTGCTTTAGGTGCAGGGTCAGGTTGTTTACTCGAGATGTTTCCTGTTTCTTAAGGTGGGATTGTATTGCTATAAACTTCCCCCTTAGAACTGCTTTTGCTGTGTCCCATCGGTATTGGGTCATCGTGTCTCCATTGTCATTTGTTTCTAGGTATTTTTTATTTCCTCTTTGATTTCTCCAGTGATCACTTCGTTATTGAGTAGTGTATTGTTTAGCCTCCATGTGTTTGTAGTTTTTACAGATCTTTTCCTGTAACTGATGTCTAGTCTCATAGCATTGTGGTCGGAAAAGATACTTGATACAATTTCAATTTTCTTAAATTTACCAAGGCTTGATTTGTGACCCAAGATATGATCTATCCTGGAGAATGTTCCATGAGCACTTGAGAAAAATGTGTATTCTGTTGTTTTTGGATGGAATGTCCTATAAATTATCAATTAAGTCCATCTTGTTTAATGTATCATTTAAAGCTTGTGTTTCCTTATTTATTTTCATTTTGGATAATGTGTCCATTGCTTAAAGTGGGGTGTTGAAGTCCCCTAATATGAATGTGTTACTGTCAATTTCCCCTTTTATGGCCCTTAGTATTTGCCTTATGTATTGAGGTGCTCCTATGTTGGGTGCATAAATATTTAAAATTGTTATATCTTCTTCTTGGATTGATCCCTTGATCATTATGTAGTGTCCTTCTTTGTCTCTTCTAATAGTCTTTATTTTAAAGTCTATTTTGTCTGATATGAGTATTGCTACTCCAGCTTTCTTTTGATTTCCATTTGCATGGAATATCTTTTTCCATTCCCTTACTTTCAATCTGTATGTGTCTCTAGGTCTGAAGTGGGTCTCTTGTAGACAGCATATATATGGGTCTTGTTTTTTCATCCATTTAGCCTGTCTATGTCTTTTGGTGGGAGCATTTTATCCATTTACATTTAAGGTAATTACTGATATGTATGTTCCTATTCCCATTTCCTGAATTGCTTTGGGTTCGTTATTATAGGTATATTCCTTCTGTTGTGTTTCTTGCCTAGAGAAGTTCCTTTAGCATTTGTTGTAAAGCTGGTTTGGTGGTGCTGAAGTCTCTCAGCTTTTGCTTGTCTGTAAACGTTTTAATTTCTCCATCAAATCTGAATGAGATCCTTGCTGGGTAGAGTAATCTTGGTTGCAGTTTTCTGTCCTTCATCACTTTGAGTATGTCCTGCCACTCCCTTCTGGCTTGTAGAGTTTCTGCTGAGAGATCAGCTGTTAATATGATGGGGATTCCCTTGTGTGTTATTTGGATTTTTTTTTCCCTTGCTGCTTTTAATATGATTTCTTTGTGTTTAATTTTTGACAGTTTGATTAATATGTGTCTTGGCGAATTTCTCCTTGCATTTATTCTGTATGGGACTCTCTGTGCCTCTTGGACTTGATTAACTATTTCCTTTCCCATATTAGGGAAGTTTTCAACTATAATCTCTTCAAATATTTTCTCAGTCCCTTTCTTTTTCTCTTCTTCTTCTGGAACCCCTATTATTCGAATGTTGGTGCGTTTAATGTTGTCCCAGAGGTCTCTGAGACTGTCCTCTGTTCTTTTCATTCTTTTTTCTTTATTTTGCTCTGCAGCAGTTATTTCCACTATTTTATCTTCCACCTCACTTATCCGTTCTTCTGCCTCAGTTATTCTGCTATTGATCCCATCTAGAGTATTTTTCATTTCATTTATTGTGTTTTTAATCGATGCTTGATTCATCTGTAGTTCTTCTAGGTCCTTGTTAACTATTTCTTGCATTTTGTCTATTCTTTTCCAAGATTTTGGATCTTGGAAATAGAATCTTGGATCAGCTTTACTATCATTATTCTGAATTCTTTTTCAGGTAGACTGCCTATTACCTCTTCATTTGTTAGGTCTGGTAGATTTTTATCTTGCTCCTTCACCTGCTGTGTGTTTTTCTGTCTTCTCATTTTGCTTATGTTACTGTGTTTGGGGTCTCCTTTTGGCAGGCTGCAGATTCGTAGTTCCCGTTGTTTTTGGTGTCTGTCCCCAGTGGCTAAGGTTGTTTCAGTAGGTTGTGTAGGCTTCCTGGTGGGGGGGACTAGTGCGTGTGTTCTGATGTTTGAGGCTTGATCTTGTCTTTCTGGTGGACAGGTCCATGTCTGGTGGTGTGTTTTGGGTGCCTGTGGCCTTATTATGTTTTTAGGCAGCCTCTCTGCTAATGGGTGGGGTTGTGTTCCTGTCTTCCTAGTTGTTTGGCATAGGGTGTCCAGTACTGTAGCTTGCTGTTCATTGAGTGAAGCTGGTTGCTGGTGTTGAGATGGAGACCTCTGGGAGATTTTCGCTACTTGATATTATGTGGAGCTGGGAGGTCTCATGTGTACCCGTGTCCTGAAGTTGGCTCTCCCAACTCAGAGGCACACACTGACTCCTGGCTGCAGCACCAAGAGCCTTTCGCCTTCCCGGCTCAGAATACAAGGGAGAAAAAGTAGAAAGAAAGAATTAGTAGAAGAAAGAAAGTGAGAGAGAAAGACAGGAAGAAGGAAAGAAAGGAAAGAAGTAAGAAAGAAAGAAAGGAGGGAGGGAGGAAGGACGGAAAGAAAGAAAGAAAGGAGGGAGGGAGGAAGGAAGGAAAGAAAAAGAAAGAGTGAAAGGAAGAAGGGAGGGAGGGAGGAAGGAAAGAAAGAGAGATAGAAGGAAAGCAGGGTTGGAGGGAGGGACGGAGGAAGGGAAGGTAGGAAAAAAGAAACAGAAGGTAAAGTAAAATAGAATAAAGTGTGAAATATAGTAGAGTTATTAAAATTAAAAAGTAATCATTGAAAAAAAAAACGGAGAGATAGAACCCTGGAACATATGGTGGAAGCAAAGGTATACAGAGAGAATGTTACAAAGAAGCATACACATACACATTCACAAAAAGAGATCAGGGGGAAAAATAAAAAATCTTGCTCTCCAAGTCCACCTCCTCAATTTGGGATACTTCGTTGTAAAAAGAGGAAAAGGGCGAGAAGTCTGAAATCTTGCTCTCTAAGTCCACATCCTTAATTTGGGATAGTTCGTTGTAAAAAGAGGAAAATGGGGGAAAGTCTTAAATCTTGTCCTCAAAGTCCACATCCTTAATTTGGGATAGTTCGTTGTAAAAAGAGGAAAATGGGGGAAAGTCTTAAATCTTGTCCTCAAAGTCCACTTCCTCAATTTGGGATGATTCGCTGTCCATTCATGCACTCCACAGACGCAGGGCACATCAAGTGGACCGTGGAGCTTTAATCCGCTGCCTCCGAGGCTGCACAGAGAGATTTCCCTGTCTCTTCTCTGCTCTCACAGCTCCCGGGTCTCAGCCTTGGACCTGGCCCCGCCTCTGCGCATAGGTCGCCAGAGGGCGTCCGTTCTTCGCTCGGACAGGATGCGTTTAAAGGAGCCACTGATTTGGGTGCTCTGGCTCACTCAGGCAGAGGGGAGGGAGGGGCGCGCAGTGTGGGGCGGGCCTGCGGCGGCAGAGGCCAACATGACGTTGCACCAGCCCGAGGCGCTCCGTGCGCTTTCCCGGGAAAGCCGTCCCCGGGTCCCGGGACCCCAGCAGTGGCAGGGTGCACAGGCCCCCCAGAAGGCGGGGCGGACAGTGACCCGCGCTCATGCCCAGGCCCCGCGGTGGCGGCAGCAGCAGCCCCAGTGTCCCACGCCCGTCTCCGGGGTCCGCACCTTTAGCGCGGCTAGCGCCCTTCTCTGGCGCTTCCCCAAGCAGCCCTCTTAATACCCTCTCCTCGCGCACCAGGAAACAAAAGGGAAGAAAACGTCTCTTGCCTCTTCAGCAGCTCCAGACTTTTTCCCCGGACTCCCTCCAGGCTAGCCGTGGTGCACTAACCCCTTCAGGCTCTTTTCCTGCCGCCAGCCCCAGTCCTCTCCCTGCTCTCTGACTGAAACCGGATAACCGAGCCTCAGCTCCCAGCCCCGCCTGCCCCGGTGGCCGAGCAGACAAGCCTCTCGGGCTGGTGTGTGCCTGAGGGCACCGATCCTCTGTGCCAGAATCTCTCCGCTTTGCCCTCCACACCCCTGTTGCTGTGCTCTCCTCCGCTACTCCGAAGCTTTCCCCCTCCGCCACCTGCAGTCTCCGCCCGCGAAGGGGCTTCTAGTGTGTGGAAACCTTTCCTCCTTCACGGCTCCCTCCCACTGGTGCTGGTCCCATCCCTATCCTTTTGTCTCTGTTTATTCTTTTTTCTTTTGTGCTACCCAGGTATGTGGGGAGTTTCTTGCCTTTTGGGGAGTCTGAGGTCTTCTGTCAGCGTTCAGTAGGTGTTCTGTAGGAGTTGTTCCACGTGTAGATGAATTTCTGATGTATCTGTGGGGAGGAAGGTGATCTCCGCGTCTTACTCTTCCGCCATCTTCCTCCAGGGGTCCTGGTTTTGTTTTTAGGTTATATGTTTCTGTTAGTTTTAATCCTAATTGATATCATTTTTGAGTTCTATTTATCTGGTTGTTCTCCTTCTTTTTGTTTTATTTGGCTATGTTTTTGTTTCTTTTATGTATGCATGTGTCCTTGGTCTATTTTTGCTTGTTTGATTTTGTTTTTACCATTTCTCTGGGGGTTTTATTTGTCTTTTATTTTTTCTTTAATTTTTTAAAAATTGTATTTCTGTTTCTACGTTGCCTTTCCATTGTTCTGTCTTTTTCCCCTTTCTCTTTTTCATTTTTTTTTTTTTTTTACTTTATCTGTGTGTTTTGTTTCATTGCTTCATTCTTCAGTTGGAACTCTGCTTTGGTTTTGTTTTTTGCTTTTGTGTTTTTGTCAGCTTTCTTGTTTGATTTTGTTCTTGCGCTCTTATGTTTGTCTTGTTGTTCTCTTGCTTTTTAATTTATTTGGTTCTGTTTTTGTTTCATTTCTGTGTGTGTATGTTCCCTTGTTTCTCTTTCTGTTTGTTTTTATGTTTTACCATTTGTGTGGGGTTTTGTTGGTCTTTTTTTTTTAATATCACCTTTATTGCCAGGACAAGTGACTTTTGGTGTCTTGGTCCCTCAAACAGAAGTAGAGCCTGAGGCTCTGGGGTAGAAGCAGTGAGTCCAGGATGCTGGACTACTAGAGAATTCCCAGCCCCAAGGAAGATTAACTGCTGAGAGCTCTCAAGGAGGCCTCTATCTGAATCCAAGACCTGGCTCCAGCCAACTGCCAGCAGCTCCCAGTACTGGATGACTCACATCAAACAACAAACAAGAAAGGAACACAAACCAACCCATCAGCCCACAGACTACCTTAAGCACAGACTACCTCATACTAAGCTCACAGACACCCCAAAAATACACCACCTAACACATGGCCTGGATCATCAGAGGGAAGAGACTCAGATCCACATACCAGAACATACGCAAAACTCCCCCCGATCAGGAAGCCTACACAAGACACTGGATCAACGCCACCAGAGGTGTCAGAGAACTGAAGCAAGAGGAATTACAACCATGAAGCCTAGGGAAAGGAGACCTCAAATACTGTAAATTAAACAAAATGAGAAGACAGACAAACATCTTACAGGCAAAGTAGCATGATAAAAACCCACTAGACCAAATAAATGAAGAGAAAATAGGCAAAATACCTGAAAAAAAATTCAGAGTAATGATAGTAAATATGATCCAAAATCTTGGAAATAGAATAGAGGAAATATAGGAAATGCTTAACAGGGACCCAGAAGAACTAAAGAGCAAATAAACAGTAATGAACAACACAATAATTGAAATTAAAAACACTCCAGGAGGAATCAATAAGATAATAACTGAGGCAAAAGAATGATGAGTGAGCTGGAGGATAGAATGGTTGAAATAACTGCTGCAGAGCAGGATAATGAAAAAAGAATGAAAGGAATGAAGGACAGTCTCAGAGACCTCTGGGACATTAAGCACACCAACGTTCAAATTATAGGTACCCCAGAAAAAGAAGAAAAAAAGAAAGGTCTGAGAAAATATTTGAAGACATTATAGTTGAAAACTTCCTCAACATGGGAAAGGAAATAGTCAATCAAGTCCAGGTAGTATAGAGAGTCCCATACAGGATAAACCAAGGAGAAATATGCTGAAACATATATTAATCAAACTAACAAAAATTAAACACAAAGAAAAAAAGTTAAAAGCAGCAAGGGAAAAGCAACAAATAATATACAAGTGTATCACCATAAGGTTAACAGCTGCTCTTTCAGCAGAAACTCTGCAGGCCAGGAGGGAGTGGCACAGCATATTTAAAGTGATGAAAGGGAAAATCCTAAAACCAAGATTGCTCTACGGATGTCTTCCAGATTCAAAGAAGAAAAGTCAAAATGTTTACAGACAAGCAAAAGATAAGAAAATTCAGCACCACCAAACCAGCTCTACAACAAATGCTAAAGGAACTTCTCTAAGCAGGGTACACAAGAGAAGGAAAATACTTACAAAAACAAACCCAAAACAATTTTAAAAAATGGTAATAGGAACATATATATCAATAATTACCTCAAATGTAAATGGATTCAATACCCCAACCAAAAGACACAGAGTGGCTGAATGGATACAAAAAAAAAAAGACCTGTATATATGCTATCTACAAGAAACCCACTTCACACCAAGGGACACATACAGACTGAAACTGAGGGGACTTAAAAAGATATTCCATGCAAATGGAAATCAAAAGAAAGGTGGGGTAGCAATACTCATATCAGACAAAGTGGACTTCAAAATAAAGACTATGACAAGAGACTAGGGGGAATCTATATAATGATCAAGGGATCAATGCAAGAAGAAAATATAACTGTAAATATTATGCATCTAACAAAGGAGCACTTCAATACATAAGGCAAATACTAACCGCCATAAAAGGGGAAATCAACACTAACACAATAAGAGTAGGCGACTTTAACACCCCACTTACACCAATGGACAAATCATCCAAACAGAAAAAAAAAAAAAAAAAGGAAACACAAGCTTTAAATGATATATTAGACCATATAAATTAAATTGATATTTTTGGGACATTCCAATCAGAAACAATAGAATACACTTTTTCCTCAAGTGCACACAGAACATTCTCAAGGATAGATGATATACTGGGTCACAAATCAAGCCTCAGTAAATTTAAGAAAATTGAAATCATATCAAGAATCTTCTCTGACAACAATGCTATGAGACAAGATATTAAATATAGGGAAAAAACTGTAAAAATTACAAACATATGGAGGCTAAACAATATGCTACAAAACACCAAGAGATCACTGAAGAAGTCAAAGAGGAAATCAAAAAATACATAAAGACAAATTACAATGAAACCATGATGACCCAAAACCTATGGGATGCAGCAAAAGCAGTTGTAGGCAGGAAGTTTATAGCTGTATAATCCTACCACAAGAAACAAGAAAAATCTCAAATAAACACCTAAGCTTAACCAAAAGGAATTAGAGAAGAAGAACAAAAATACCTAAAGTTAACAAAGGAAAGAAATCATAAATATCATATCAGAACTAAAGGAAAAAGAAATAAAGGAAACATTAGCAAAGATAAATAAAACTAAAAGCTGGTTCTTTTAGAAAATAAACAAAATTGATAAGCCAGACTCATCAGCAAAAAAAGTGAGAAGACTCAAATCAACAGAATTAGAAATGAAAAAGGAGAAGTAACAACTGACACCGCAGAAATACAAAGGATCATGGGAGATTATTACAAACAACTATATTTTAATAAAATGGACAACCTGGAAGAAATGGATAAATTCTTAGAAAGGTACAACATTCTAAGACTGAACCAGGAAACAACAGAAAATATAAAGAGACCAATCACAAGCACTGAAATTGAAACTGTGACTAAAAATCTTCCAACAAACAGAAGTCCAGGACCAGATGGATTAACAGGCGAATTCTATCAAACATTTAGAGAAGAGCTAACACCTATTGCTCTCAAACTCTTCTGAAATATAGCAGTGAGAGGATCACTCCCAAACTCATGCTATGAGGCCACCATCACCCTGATACCAGAACGAGATAAAGACTTCACAGAAAAAGAAAACTACATTCCAGTGTCACTAGCAAGTAGAATCCAACAACACATTAAAAGGTTCATACATCATGATCAAGTGGGATTTATCCCAGGAATGCAAGGATTCTTCAATATACACAAATCAATCAATGTGATACACCATATTAACAAACTGAAGGATAAAAACCATCTGATCACCTCAATAGATGCAGAAAAAGCCTTCAACAAATTCAACACCCATTTATGATAAAAACCCTCCAGAAAGGAGGCACAGAGGGAACTTTCCTCAACATAATAAAGGCCATATATGATAGATCCACAGCCAATATCGTCCTCAATGGCGAAAAACTGAAACCATTTCCACTAAGATCAGGAACAAGACAAGGTTGTCCACTCTCACCACTGTTATGTAACATAGCTTTGGAAGTTTTATCCACAGCAATCAGAGAAGAAAAAGAAATAAAAGGGATCCAAATATGAAAAGAAGAAGTAAAGCTGTCACTGTTTGCAGATGACATGTTACTATTCATACAGAATCCTAAAAATGCTACCAGAAAACTACTAGAGCTAATCAATGAATTTGGTAAAGGAGCAGGATACAAAATTAATGCACAGAAATCTCTTGCATTCCTATACACTAATGATGAAAAATCTGAAAGAGAAATTAAGGAAACACTCCCATTTACCACTACAACAAAAAGAATAAAACACTTAGGAATAAACCTACCTAAGGAGACAAAAGACCTGTATGAAGAAAACTATAAGACACTGATGAAAGAAAATAAAGATGGTACAAACAGACCAAGAGATATACCATGCTCTTGGATTGGAAGAATCAACATTGTGAAAATGGCTATACTACCCAAAGCAATCTACAGATTTAATGCAATCTCTATCAAACGACCAATGGCATTTTTCACAGAACTAGAACAAAAAAATTCACAATTGGTATGGAAACAAAAAAGCGTCCATATAGCCAAAGCAATCTTGAGAAAGAAAAAAGGAGCTGGAGGAATCAGTCTTCCTGACTTCAGACTATACTACAAAGCTACAGTAATCAAGACAGTATTGCCCTGGCACAAAAACAGAAATATAAATCAATGGAACAGGATAGAAAGCCCAGAGATAAACCCACACATATATGGTGACCTTATCTCTGACAAAGAAGGCAAGAATTTACAATGGAGAAAAGACAGCCTCTTCAATAACTGGTGCTGGGAAAACTGGACAGCTAAATGTAAAAGAATGAAATTAGAACACTTCCTAACACCATACACAAAAATAAACTCAAAATGGATTAAAGACCTAAATGTAAGGCCAGACACTATAAAACTCTCAGAGGAAAATATAGGCAGAACTCTCTATGACATAAAT
The DNA here is from genome assembly GCF_964165515.1 of Mesoplodon bidens. Taxonomy (NCBI): domain Eukaryota; kingdom Metazoa; phylum Chordata; class Mammalia; order Artiodactyla; family Ziphiidae; genus Mesoplodon; species Mesoplodon bidens. Next base: position 81,260,292 of record NC_138161.1, on the reverse strand, counting down.
CACAGCAAGATCTTTTTGACCCATCTCCTAGACTAATGCAAATAAAATAAAAAGTAAACAAATGGTACCTAATGAAATTTAAAAGCTTTTGTACAGGAAAGGAAACCATAAACAAGACGAAAAGACAACCCTCAGAATGGGAGAAAATATTTGCAAGTGAAGCAACAGACAAAGGATTAATATCCAAAATATACAAGCAGCTCAGGCAACTCAATATCAAAAAACAAACAACTCAATCCAAAAATAGGCAGAAGACCTAAATAAATATTTCTCCAAAGAAGACATACCAATTGCTAACAAACACATGAAAAGATTCTCAACATCAGTAATACTTAGAGAAATGCAAATCAAAACTACAATGAGGGATCACCTCAAACCAGTCAGAATGGCCCTCATCAAAAAAATCTACAAACAATAAATGCTGGAGAGGTTGTGGAGCAAAGGGAACCCTCCTGCATTGTTGGGGGGAATGTAAGTTGATAACAGGCACTATGGAGAACAGTACGGAGGCTCCTGTTAATAATATTTATTATTATAAATATTAGAAATAGAACTACCATATGACCCAGCAGTCCCACTACTGGGTGTATACCCTGAGAAAACCATAATTCAAAAAGAGTCATGCACCACAATGTTCACTGCAGCACTATTTACAATAGCCAGGACATGGAAGCAACCTAAGTGTCTATTGACAGATGAATGGACAAAGATGTGTCACATATATACGATGGAATATTACTCAGCCATAAAAAGGAAAGAAATTGAGTTATTTCTAGTCAGGTGGATGGACCTAGAGTCTGTCATACAAAGTGAAGTAAATCAGAAAAACAAATACCATATGCTAACACACATATATGGAATCTTAAAAAAAAAACGGTATTGATGAACCTAGTGGCAGAGCATTAATAATGACGCAGATGTAGAGAACGGACTTGAGGACACAGTGGGGAAGGGGAAGGTGGGACAAAGTGAGAGAGTAGCATTGACATATATACACTACCAAATGTAAAATGGATGGCTCATGGGAAGCTGTTGCATAGCGCAGGGATATCAGGTTGATTCTTTGTGATGACCTAGAGGGGTGGTATAGGGAGGGTGGGTGGGAAGCTCAAGAGGGAGGGGATATGGGGATATATGTACACATACAGCTGAATCACTTTGTTGTACAGCAGAAACTAACACAACATTGTAAAGCAATTATACTCCAATAAAGATGTTTAAAAAATGTAACATTGGGGCTTATTAGAAATTACAGCATTTCTTTTATCTATACCTGACTTTCTAAAGCTTATACATTCTCCTATTCATTATTAACATAAACTCTTGTTTTTCAAAAATGAGGCGACTTAATACATTAAACAAAACCTTCTGATAATTTTCTCGATTGACCATATTACTGCAAAGTATCTTATAGCTAACAAAATATCACCCAGTGAGATATTTTTTTGGTTATTTGGCAGAGGGAGAAGAGTAATACATAATATTAGTATTAGTGTAATAAGGATAAGCTATATGATATGCATCTAAAACCCAGTTAAATTTGAAATGAGTCAGACAATCTCACATATTGTTTCTTCTCATGATGAGTAACTAAATTAAAATTGTGCATTTAGCAGTCTAAGAGATAAGAAAATAATTTAGTGTGACTCCTTTGTTTAAAGATTGTTTCAAACTAAATAAAATGTGTAATTTTACATATGAATGCTGTTTATGAAAACAACTTATTTGTCTTTATCTTTCTGTGATCCAACAAGAATTTCTTAATAAATCAGCTTCTGTTTAAAACTGAAGTTTTCAAAGCATATAGCAATGTCAGTTCATACCACTGGGACTATTAAAAAATAACTAAAACACATGTGAAACTTAGGCTGTACTTGGTACTAAGCAATCCTTAAATAGTTAGTATTTATAATTTCTGTAAACCATAGCTATTTTTTTTGATCTTTTAAATGTAAATGTCCTATTTTTCTCATTTTTTTTATTATAAGTACATTCAGGACACCTGTGAGAATAATGGAGTATTTTTACCCATATAGTTGAAGATCAGCTATCTCGTCCAAATTTGAACAGAAGCTACCACTCTGGTGAGTCCTGCTGTTAGCACCATTATGTTTGGTTCTGTTTTTATGCAATCTAAAACTTCTATGTAAAGCCGAGTGTTCATTTTGTACTAAAAAACTCTCTTGAGGTTTTGTATCACAGTGAGATAGGCATGTCAGTGAGCCCGGAGGATATAATATTTAATCTTTACTATAGAACATATTTTGTGGGAGAATTGCTATTGACCAGTTTAAAAATCTCAGATGGAACACAGTTGATATATTCAGAAGAGCAGTTGTTATTCATCAATGCTCTTTAATCTCTCTCGAAACGTTTACAGTAATACTATTGTAAGACATCTCTTTGACTGTGATAGGATTGTTGTCCATAGTGGAAACTGCATAATGAAATTGCTTTTATATTAGTCACATCTCCTATATCAAGATAATAAATTGTATAGATTCTTTTGTGGAAGTAGATGCAAGACGAATATGCTTTCCTTTTCTTTTCTTTTCTTTTCCAAGAAGGAAACTTAGTATTTTAACTGAGGCTGTGGAGTCTGGCAATTCCTTCAGGAAAGTGTGTAGGCTTATTTAAAACTTTTCATAAAACAGAAACAAAATAAAAACAAGCTTAAGAGGAAAATAGCTTCTTTTAGCTAGCTTCCAAGTATTATTAGAGCTGCTTATCACTTAAAATGAGTAAAGAGTTAAACCTGAGTGTCCCTGATTCCTGTTCTTCTAAATATTATTTCTGTCTCACAAGGTAAATTTGAGAGAAATGAACCTCCATAGCTTACAAGAAAGACAATCTGATTGCTAGTTTCTTATGCCTGAATGCAAAATTCTAAATTGACTCTCATTATTCACGGATTTGGAATTCTAATAAATGTAAATAGTTATTTATCTCAATGCAAGTGAGTGGTTTTCACTTAAAAAAGTTATAAATACATTCTTAATGGAAATTTCTGGCCTTTTGTTAGTTGGGTAGTTGTGTTCATCCTTTAAATTCAATTTCAACTGACATGATTGACTTCCTATAAACCCCAAATCCCATACTTTTGCTACCAGATCATACACTTTTTTTTCTTTTTTGTTTCTTAAACTACGCTCAAGAAATGATAATTTAAATAGTTATACAAAGGTGCAATCCATTCCTTTAAATTTCTTAAACACTCAGACTTAACTAGAAAGCTAAATTATTATCATCACATGCAGTTTGGAGTTAACTATTTTGAAAAAACTTGGCCAACTGCATTGCTGAAAAAGTCTAGAATCTCTCTACAAGAAGATTGTTCTAAGAGTAGATACTTTCAATACCTAAAGCACTTATTTTTATACTTTATTCCATTTTTATATCTGTCCTTAGTTTCAAATACTCTGTTCTTCTCAGAACTGGAAGTTCTTGATGTGACTATACTTTTAACTAGTTTATTTTCTTTCCTCTGATTTTCCCCATCACCATTCCTCTTACATAATTTTCACTTCACTACAGTATATCAAATGACATTAAAATTATAACAGATGCATTTATTTTATTAACAATTTCATACATTAACATATTTATTACTAATCCCACTTGGGTGATAATTTGGTGTTTTTAGAATTCAAGGATACAATCATATTTCCTCAGAACTTTGAAGTCTATTTGAATCTAGGGTTGAATATACAACTCATATTCTGGTATGCCTGTTTTCCTCTGGAAAGAGTTTGTGTGCTTGCGTGTGTGTGTGTGTGTGTGTGTGTGTCTGTGTCTGTATGTGCTTGAGAGTACGTATCATTTCATTTACTCTATCTGGAATCTTTTGGGATTTATCTATGGACACGTTGGCATTAATTTCTAATATGTTTTGTTTAAATGGGTATGGATGTTTTTCATTCTAAATGATAGCTTGCTTTGGAAGCCCCTTTCAATCTGATGAATTTCAGTCTGATTATTTCAACTAATACAAAATTTGTCTTATTATTTAAAAAAAATATTTTTTCTCCAAACTTCTTGTGAAACTCCCATTGAATGGATAGTTTTCAAATATGGCCAAAATTTTCTTTAATTTTCCAAATTTGTCCAAACTTTTCTCTTACTTTTCATATATCAAATTGTTTCTTTTGTTATTAAGTATGGAATAATTACTTGGCTCTGTATTTAAGATCATCAATACAAAATTAGTTGATATTTAACCTATTTTGTATTTCACTGTGCATTTCAATTTCAAATTCAATAATCAAATGTATATTTCAATATTTGTAGAATTCTCATCCCAGAAACTCATAATTTAGCTCATCAGAATTGTCTTCACTATTTATCACTCTGAAGAAAACTCCTCTGAGGCCCCTCCTACCTCTTATAATCATTAAATTTGTGTTTTCCGAACCCATATATGAAACCCTTCCTTGAAAAGTGTTCTCTTACATGCTTTTTGAGCTACTGTTTCTTTGAGTTCTGTTTCTCTGTACACATATAAAACATTTGGATTTCTGTCATTAAAAAAATTGTACAAGATTTTTGCTTATTAACGGAGCTTAATGTTCTCCTCAAACTGTTATTTATTTGTACTTTTCATATTTTTTCTGTTATTTTAAGCAACCTATCATCTTTTATTTTAACGTCTTTATTGGAGTAAAATTGCTTTACAATGTTGTGTTACTTTCTGCTGTGAATCAGTTATATGTATACAACTAACGCCATATCCCATCCCTCTTGCATCTCCCACCCACCCTCCCTAACCCACTTTTCTAGGTGGTCAAAAGCACGGAGCTGATCTCCCTGGGCAATGCAGCTGTTTCCCACTGCTCTCTATTTTACTTTTGGTAGTGTATATATGTCAATGCCACTCTCTCACTTCTTTCCAGCTCACTCTTCCCCCTCTCCATGTCCTCAAGTCCATTCTCTATGGCTGTGTCTTTACTCCTGTCCTGCTCTTAGGTTCTTCAGAAACTTTTTTTTTTTTTTTTAGATTCCACATATAAGTGTTAGGATACAGTGTTTGTCTTTCTCTTTCTGACTTACTTCACTCTATATGACAGACTCTAGGTCCATCCACCTCACTGCAAATGACTCAATTTCATTTTTTATGGCTGAGTAATATTCCATTGTATATATGTGCCACATCTTCCTGTTGATGGACACTTAGGTTGCTTCCATGTCCTGACTATTGCAAATAGTGCTTTAATGAGCATGTGGTACATGACTCTTTTTGAATTATAGTTTTCAGGGTATATACCTAGTAGTGGGATTGCTGGGTCATATGGTAGTTCTATTTTTAGTTTTTTAAGGAACCTCCATGCTGTTCTCCACAGTGGCTGTATAAATTGTTCATTCTCCCATTTCCACCATTCATTAGGCAAGTAACATTAAAAAAGATAGTAACTTCTCTAAACCTAAATTTATAGTAAAATGTATATACTGTTATTACCCATCTCAGCATACTGACAGAGATGGCAGTGTTCAATAGAGTGAGGCAGTGTTTGATAGAATTTTTTAGATTGAGATCCTCTATCAAAAATTTCTGAAACACAGTAAGTTCTCAAAAGTCATTTCTGTTTTGTTATTACTGCTACTACTACTGTTGCTATTACCATTCTCTTCAATTGCTATTCAGTTTTTCCTTAACCCAGGGGTGCGGGGTAGTTTCTTGAATCTTCTTTCTCCTTACATTTTTTTACTTCTCTCATTCTTCCCGTCATCATTCTGTCAACATCTCTTTCTCTGAGGCCAAAATCAAACTAATAAACAAACACAATTTTCTTGCTTAATCTTTATAAAGATCTAGGTATTCTTACATTCTTCTTCAAAGTACATTTGTAAGATAAAGAATTATCTTTGTTGATAACATTTCTCATACCTCATATTATATCTCCTTCCCAGGGTGAGATTCAAGCAAAAAGATAAATTTGAAGGAAGTACTGTAGATTTATTAGCTATGTTTCTAATGTTCTACACTTTCTTTGTTCAAGATATTGTCACACACTGCACACTCTTCTTAATATGTCCACCTCTTTCTTTTCTTCACTAATTCTTACTTGTTTCATTCCAGGGTTCCACACTCTAAGGCCTTCCAAAGGCATTCAAATGGAAATTGTCCCTAGCCCCCATAAACATTCAGGTATACTGCACATTTATATCACCTGCATTTTTTTTAAAGTAGTAGTGGTGTGTGTGGGGAAAACAAACAGTAAAAAAATTTGTAACAAGTGTCCTTCCTCCGATTGCCTCTCTTCCAGTCCCAGAGGAAAAGTATTCTGACATTCTCATCTTTGGAACGGATGAGAATGATGGTAAACATGGCTCATCTTCACAGATTACAAACCTCTCTCTTTCATCTCATTACATAAATTAGTAATTTAATTGCTATTAGTTATCATTATCTTTGGTACACCTACTGAATAGAATCCCTAGAATGTAAATTATGTTCTTTTTTCCCCTAATCTTGATATTCTGAGTAATAACATACTTTTCAAAAATCTCAACATTGTATAAAGAACTACTGAAAATTAGGGCAGCAGGTGATAGTGGGAGTTATTTAAAGGCCATAGAACTATAGAAATAACCAGGGATTACCCTTTACCCAAAATCAATACCTAAAAAGAAAGCAGGAGAGGTGTATAGTGTTGTGAAATGTCCAGAGAGATTCTTTTACTTCTTGTTAAGCAAGGAAGGGGAGTGCCCAGCCCAACAACAAATGAATCACCTTTCAGCAAAGCTAGTTTCTTGCTTTATAAGATACTACATCTGAAGTTCTATGCTAGAGCTTACAAGAAAAGGGAATTTGGTAGGATTATTCTTGGGAGACTGTGGAAAGTGTCTCCTAATGTTTGGAAATAACCATGAAGATAGAGACTGGTGCCTAATTCTGGTATAAAGATGAAAAATGTAACTAGAGTTATACAAACAAGAAGAAAAGCATAGGGCCCATTCCACTGGAATTTAATTGAAGACTGTAAAATAGTTCACTAGTGTCTGTGGCTCTAGTGAAGGGATCACATTCCCCACCTCAGTATAGAGCACCAGCAGCTAATAGAATCAGATGGACATTTGACCTGAGCCAGAACTGGGTCATCTCTCTAAGATTTTCATAAGATCTTCCTGTTCCCTCCCTCTCCTTATCTCCAGCGCTAAAGGAGACTGGCCTTAAAGAGGATGGAATCAGTGTCACAAAGTCAGGATTTACCTTTTATCTCCCTAACTTCTATCACTATTAAACTAGGGGTATGATTTAAGTCTTCATTAGAAGATGGGAAAGATACAAAATTTAAATTAGTTTGAGATTGAAATTTTAAACCAGATTTGACTTCTCATAAACAAAAGTGACCAGAAAGTTATAGAATGTGTCAAGTTTATTACTTAGGTAATGAAGAATGAGGATATGATGCAGAACAGCTGGACAGGAAATACAAATAACATTTTAAGTTTATACTACTTTTGAGGTTCCTTTTTAAACTAGGTTATATCTAAATACAAGAATATAATATGTGACTTATACAGGGCAAGAGGAAGAGAGGACTGATATTTCTTCCAGCTTTACTGAGCCACAATTAAAAAATAAAAATTGTATATATTTAAGGTATATAACACAAATGATTTGATATATGTATACATTGTGAAATGATTACCACAATCAAGCCAAATAAGATATTGATTATCTCACATAGTTACCACTTCTTTTTTCTGTGTTGAGAACACTTAGGATCTGTTCTCTTAGCAAAGTTCAACTATACAATATAATATTAATAAATATAGTCTCACCATTTCTCTCACTCCCCCATGCCCCAGTGGGAGAGAATAGACAGATCTCCAGTGGAGATGGATCCAAATACTTTGGCTTCTTTGACCTTATGATAAAGTGCAAAGTGGTGAGTTGCAAAGTTTAAAGTTGTCTAGCTGCGTGAGTCTGTGAGGCACACCCTTAAATCTTTCTGAGGTCTTAGAAAAGGGTTTTACAGATCCCCCACTGATATTTTTGATTCAGAGACCACTTTACTGGATTTAAAGTCACACTGGATTTAACCTTTTACATGTAGCAATTTATTACTTTGATAACTTAAGGCTTGGCTTGAGAAAGTTTTATTTTCAAACGCAGGTCTGCTCCTTTATTTTTCCTTTATATTCTACATGAAGACTGAAGAGTTAATTTTAGCTCATCTCACAGCTTTGTACCTTATCATAACCAGCTCAAAGAAGTCATTTACTACCTGCAGCATTCTTCCTGGAAAGCTTCTGGCCACATCCATGAGTTAATTAGTTGCCATTTCTATTTTCCAGAACATCTCAAGTAACAGAACTGGCAAGTGTTATTTCACTTTCCTCTTATATTCAATAACAATATCACTGTCTTTCCAGCCTCCACCAATATTCCTAACATTTCGTTTCAAAGCTAATCCATAAGTTTTATGTTTCTGTTTCAGCAATACACCATTTCTGGAACCAAATATTTTTTGTATCTACATATGGTTGAATAACAAACCACCCCAAAACTTAGTGTCTTAAAACAACAGCATCATAAGAGTGTTGTCCAACAGCAGCCTCAAGTGTGACCTAAGGTGGAGAAGGGCCTTCCTTGGAAAGAAATGTGTGCTTGTCTCATATTATGTCTCATTTATTTGAATATAAATTGCATAAATGGAACTCACAAAGTTTTCAAAAGATTAATCCACTTGGACAGAAAGAGACAGGGAAAGTTTAAAAGGAAGAGTGACCTCTACACTCTTAACCTTCTATGAACACAGTACAGACTGAGAAAGCTACACACATGCAAATTTGGAATATTTATAATAGGAAAGGGCAAAGCCAAGAGCTCAGAGAATAAAAACCAAGAGCCACAGAAAATCTTTCGCAGGGAGCAGGTCTGAGCACTAATCAAGCAATTAGCAATATGAACCCAGAGATTTCTGAATCACTATGAACTAATGACTGCTATGAGCCTCCCACTTTCCTCCTTTTCTAAAAGAAAGTACCCATTGCACTTTCCCTACACCTGTCATTTTATTTTAGTGTATGCAGGGCACAATACTTTGAATCTTGTCGTATATATATATATATATATATATATATATATATATATATATATATATATATTTATTTATTTATTTTTTCCTGCGGTACGTGGGCCTCTCACTATTGTGGCCTCTCCCCTTGCGGAGCACAGACTCCGGACATGCAGGCTCAGCGGCCATAGCTCACGGGCCCAGCCGCTCTGCAGCATGTGGGATCCTTCCGGACCGGGTCATGAACCCGTGTCCCCTGCATCAGCAGGCGGACTCTCAGCCACTGCGCCACCAGGGAAGCCCTGTCACATATACTTTTAAGTCAATAGAAACCTCACCTGAAAATCAACCTCCACACCTGCGTCTCCTAATACACATGAATGTGTTCTGGAATTGAGTATGATGACTATTGAGATAAACCTTTGTGTCTTATAGGGAGGAAGGGTACTTTGCATATGAGATTTATGTAAATAATTTTGCCTAGAGGGTAGGACTTCCCTGGCAGTCCAGTGGTTAAGACTCCACACTGCCAATGCAGGGGGCATGGGTTCACGGATTCAATCCCTGGTGGGGGAACTAAGATAACTGCATGCCGCATGACGTGGACAAAAAAAAAAGAAAAAGAAAAAAAACTTGTGGCTAGAGGGTAGAATGTTGCAGATTAAAGATAATTATAAATTCTCTGTCACTCCCCTCACGGAAATGTGCAGTCTGTTTCTCTACCCTGTGGAATCTGAACTGTGTAACTTGATCTATGACTGTTCAATAGAATACAGTGGCAGTTACTCTTTGCCAGTTTTCAGGAAACAGTTAAGTTCTCTGTCTTCTCAAAATCTAGCCTGCCATGCTATGGAAAAACGCCCAGGCAACTATGTGGAAGAGAATTTAGGCCTCAGGTTATAGTTCCAGCTGAGCTTCCAGCCAACAAGCAGCCACACTGCATTTATATTTTCTAGCCCCGTCAAGTTGTTCCACAAAGAACAGAGCTGTGCAGTTCCCACTGAGCAGTGCTCAAATTAAAAAAGAAAAAAATTAAGAGCAAACATATTATTGCTTTAAATCTTACAATTTGGGTAGTTTGTGTGCAGCAGTAAATAATTAAAAGCTGGCTCTCCCTTCTTTCCCTTTTATGACAGTGACAACAAGCCATGTATGTTAGAGTAGATTAGAAATTTTTTTCTAGTAGCATTTTTTAAAATAAATAACACATATGAGTGAGTGAAATACTGTGGGTATTCACTAAATGCTGCAAATATATTTTCCCCTCTTTCTTAAATTGGGATTTTTTTAAATCAAATTATTTTTATTCATTTGATATTTATTTCAATGTGACAGTCTTCTAAATCTACGCTATAATAGAATGTAATGATATTTGTACATTATATCCATATAAAAATGAAACTTTGTTTTTCACCTTGCTATCATTAAATTGTCATAATAAAGCCTTACATAAAGAATTTTAACTTTTATCGTGGTTATTTTTACTTGAACTTGATGGTATTCTCTGACAATTTACACGTTTGTGTTTATTTGAATTAATCTCATCTTCATAAATTATTTTTACACATAGTATGCCATCTAGTGACAAAAAATGAAATATAACAAGCATACTCATGTCATTTTGAAGAAAACGCTGTATGGTAATATGCACTGGTTGATCTAGTATATAAAGTAAGTCATACCTTTATTTTTTTCTTTCAAAAATATTTTAACATTTGGAAAACCATTTAAAATGCCATCATCTTTAAGATACTCCACATCATATATATCCAATATACCCATGTCTGTTAAAATCCAATTCCGTTGTAAGGAAAATGAGCTGATGCTTAGCATACTCTGTCAAATAATCATATTTTTAAACTCGATAAAACTTTTCTCATTTATATTGGATATTCTGTTTATTTTATAAAATAGAACTTGCTAGCTTGTTTATTTAGCAATTTACAAAAACATCTAACATTTTTTGTCTCTACACAGTGTTTTTCCAGATGACTATATCCTTAATATTAATACATAAAATACATATTTTATTCCAAAAACAAAATATTTTCTGTATATTTTATATACTGTCTACCTGGGCCATTTTACATATGCAAGTATTGAAACTTAGAAAGAGTATGTGACTTGTCTCTGATAATAACTGGCAAAAATAGTTCTTGAAAAGAGATCTTCCCACACAAATTAAAAATTAAAACTCTGCTAATAAAATTTAAAATATTAAATATATATAATATTTGACATAGAGTTTGTGGCTAAGGTTTTCTTCTTACAATTTTAAGTTTCCCATTCATTTTTATAAGCAAAAGATTGACTATCTTTCAGATGAAGGATATAAAATATGGATATTCTAAGCTAATTCCCCTAATTTATCCCTTGGAATAGAACTTATGAGAGTAAGCTGTTTAGAGCAGAGTTTATAAAAGCTCCTTTTTTCAGCTACTTTGAGATTCTAATAAAGTCTGTGGAAATTTTCTCTTAAAAAAATCACTCTTCTAAAACCCATCAAAGTGATTATTAGGGATACTGCATAAGGGAAATGTGATCTTAAGGATTACCTCCATTTACTTGCCAACAGAAGCTTCTAGAATATTTTTCCCTTTTTAACATCTTTGACAAGTTTTCCTGTAAATGTGATTATTATATTCTTTTTAAAAAAATGTGTAGCAGCAGAGAATTCTGCTCTGTCTATATGTTTATGTACCAGAGGAAATATCTTGAAATATATAAATATATTAATACTGAACTCATCTTGTGTATTCTTAAATATCCTAAAGAATTCACTAATTATGTGCATAATTAGCATTTTTTTGCAGGATGGCAAAAAATAGAAAGTTATTTAGCTTTTAAATATAAAACGGGAAAAATACAATATTTTCTATAGTCCTTATTTTTTGCATTTATCATATCAAGAGCCAGGTCTTGACGACCTGATTATAAAGTTTAACCCAAGGGAATTCCTAACCAGATAGTAAAAGGAAAAAAGGAAACAACACCTGTTCTAGTCCCAGGGGTTTGTATGGGAGAAAGCCACAGATATAAAAGCAAGAATCTATGCAGATGTCTTAATCTGACTTGCACAGATTTCAGACCTGGGAGTAAAGGCATTTTACATATCTTTCGGAACTTTATATTTGAGATTTAGGAAGGAGACACTCCGCACAGTGCTATTCTCAAACGTCAGTAAGCTTTAGTAAAGAAAAGAGAGAAAATCAGCATTGTCACTCTTGAATATCTTTTAATCTCCATTTACCATTCTGAGACGCAGAAATTTCCACACTCTTTTTAGAGTCAACAGAAGTAACCAAACTGAGAGCCAGGAAGAACTCTGCAAATGTGCTATAGCTAGAAAGGTAAAAGTCACTGTGAAGTAGAGGCTGAAGACAACTCAGTCAAGTATCCAAGTGTAGATGTAGCAGACATTCAGAGATAAGGGTCAAAGGATAATGAAGAAAGAATTACTTATAAGAATTACCAGCCTGGAGTAATGTGAAAGAGAAATGAGACCCAAGACAATTAAGCCAGAAACATCAGACACATCAACTAGCTGAATGTTCAGGGATGGGACTGAATGAAACACATTTCAGAGCACACCAGTCCTTAGAGGACATCTTATGGATTTGAAGATTCTGTGCTTTCTTCATTGCCATGTTTCCTGTCTTTTTCAACTATTTCACTTATGAACACAGGACCAGGCTGGGGAAAGAGATTTTGAAAACTTTAGAAATTAGCTTGTATTTTATGAGCAGAGATTGTATATAAAACATTAAAATAAATCTAGTGGATTTTTGTTTTACTCTTCCAATGTTCCCCTCAAAAATCCCATCCTATGCCTTGCTACTGAAAACCAGTTAAGAGTAGAGACCTCATAGGGAATAACAGATCAGCTAGAAAGAAATGAAAACACTCAACTTTCTGTTAATATCTGCTATGGACTTGATGTTTATGCTTCCCCCAAGTTCATATGATGAAACTCAAGCTCCAGTGTGAGGGTATTTGGATGTGGGGTCTTTGGGAAGTAATTAAGAATGGGTTTAGTGCCCTTATAAAAGAGGCACCAGAGAGCTGCAGCGCCCCCTTCCAGCCAATGAGAATACATCAAGAAGACAGCCACCCCTTAGGAAGCAGGCTCTCACCAAACACTGAATCGCCAGCTTACTCATCTTGGACTTCCCAGCCTCCAGACTGTGAAGAATAAATTTCTGTTGCTTATAAGCCACCCAATATATGATATTTTGTTATAACAGTCTGAATTGAATAAGATAACATCTCAGTCTAGAATAAATTTCTAGACTCCACTAGACATCTAATAACTCTATGATATGGTGCTACTGTTCAAGAGGTATAAAGTTTATGCAAAAAGAATTTCTAGAAATCTGCTTTTTAACGTAGTGCCTGTAGTTAACAATATTGCATTGTACACACAAAAATTTAAGTGAATATATCTCAAGTGTGCTTGCTACAATAAAAAAATTACATAGTTGAGCACTAAATTGCAATAAGTATCTAAATAATGTCCCTACCTCCAATAAAATGCTCCAGAAACAGACTTATATAAAATAAGTTAGAAGAATATTCTCCAAGTTCTAAATTATGAATGTTTATGAATTAATGATAACTCATGTGTAGATTTTCCAATATATCATTTTGAAGTGTGTTTTCCTCATGCTATTTATCATAAGATAAGGGTTTTCTAAATGCAAACAATTTTTAAGTACTTTATATGAATTAAATAAAAATTATTAAAAGTAGATACTATTATAATGTCAATTTCAGAAATGAGGTAACTGATGAACAAAGAGGTCAAGCAACTTGCCCAGGGTTATATCACCAATATGGTGAAGATCCACACAGTGTGGCTTCAAACTACACAATATTTAAAACTATGCTATATTGCTTCTGCCATTATGTTTTGGGATATAACTCTTATCATTTCTTCCTCAATAGTTAGTACCCTTCTCTTCATGACTAATCAAATTTTTGTAGTATTCCAGTTATGCCTCTCCAGAAACTTAGTGCAGCATGCAGCTCAAGGTAAATAGAACCAGCAAAATCTCATCCCTTGACCATCATTGTTTGTTCAGGTATGGATACATGACAAAATTGAGAAAATGAGCTATGAGAAGATATTTTGCGGGAACTTCTGAAAAGAAGCTTCCTCATTTTTTAAGAGTTTCCAAAAAAAGAAAATTATATTGTTTCATTTAGTAAGATTGCCAGATTTATTAAATAAAATACAGGATCACCAGTTAAATTTGAATTTTAGACAAACAATACATAATCTTGTATAGGAAATACTTAAACTAAAAAATGTTGCTATTTATCAAAAATGCAAATTTAACTGCATATTTCGTCTGGCAATCTTACCTTTTAGTTAATTATACAGTAATGATGATCGGGGAATTCTCAGCAGAAATCTTGTAAGCATAATGGGAAGTCAGTCTTCAGATAAAATGGCATATAGTAAAAGAGAGAGATGAGAACAAATAATGATGAGATACTTTAACTGGTGAAACTAAACAATCCCCATGCCTACATTACCTCATACTTTTTCACTAAACTAGCCAATAAATTCCATTAGTGTTTTAGCTAGGTTAACTCGAAGATTATGTTACTATAATCAAATATTGTCTATTCTGATACACACTAAATAATTACCATGATATATTATTGATCTTATCAAGTTTTTGCTGTTCTGGACATGGTTCAGCCATTTAAAGTTTATAAGTTCCACAGATGGAAACAGAAGTGACTTGGGAAACTACCAGATGCATTATTTCATATAACGTAATTCATTTGTTTTATTTGACTCCTAAAACCTGAAAGTTCCAGACAGAAAACCAGAGGAGCAATAGAACTCTATTTTATATCATGCAAGTAACATCACAAACAAGTATCAAGATCAGAAACACTCAAACATAATATCTTAATGTTAGAATTGTATATAATTTGTTCCATCACTGCACGTAAATGATATGATATTTTGGTTGTTGTTATTGTTTTCTCCCTCAAATCACACCTTGGGTGTATCTCTCTTTGTCTTTGTTATGTCCATTACTCAACTGCTATCTTCATTATCAGATCATTATCTCACTGATGGAGTGATGTTTCCATGGTGATGCTGGAATGGGCCTGCATAAAACCATTGACCTATTCAGGTTTTGGTTGGAATCAGAAAAAACTAGGCACCAATACCTGCTAAAAAAGGCGGTAACCACTCTTCTATATATGTGAGATGTGTTTCAGTGAAGGAATTTTAAAGGTAATAGATATGACTACTTAGTAAGTAGCTTGAGTAAGGAAACTCAGGTGAATATTTATTTTATTCAAATGACCAGCTTTGTTTTAATATATTTTGAAAGCAGTCAGCATGGGAAAAGAATAGCAAATAAGGGCTTCCCTGGTGGTGCAGTGGTTAAGAATCTGCTTGCCAATGCAGGGGACGTGGATTCGAGCCCTGGTCCAGGAAGATCGCACATGCAGAGGAGCAACTAAGCCCGTGTGCCACACTACTGAGCCTGTGCTCTAGAGTCCACGATCCACAATGACTGAAGCCAGTGTGCCTAGAGTCTGTGCTCTGCAACAAGAGAAGCCACTGCAATGAAGAGCCCGCATAGCTGCCACTTGGCACAACCAGAGAAAGCCCGCACGCAGCAACAAAGACCCAATGCAACCAAAAATAAAAGAAATAAATTTATTAAAAAAAAAGAATAGGAGATAAGTGTAATATCTTTTCTTCAAATGAAATCCTATTTTTCTCTGATATTTAGAGATATATATATTTAAATAAACTTTTTCCTTCTATCGGTCCATTAATTTATTATCTTTTCCTTATAGGAATTTGTGTTAGTCGACTATTTTCATGAACACTGCTCTAAAACTAGATTTAAACATTTTCTCCTCTACTCTTCGTCCAAAAATCTTTTTTTGTTGCTTATTTTTCTTGACCTAAAAATCAAACTTTACTTTGAACTCATTATCATTCAATATTGACTTATTCCTAGGTCATTTCAATAGTAGGTATGCTCTCCTCATCAGCTTCTTCTTTATGATAGTGAACATATATTCACTAAATGCTTATATATCTAGTGACTCTTTCAATTGATAAAAATAACATATTTCCATAGACTTTCTTACACAGAAACCGAAAAGCATTTTTATACATTTGTGGTAGAATTTCTTCTTCTTATTTTCCCCCATAAATGTATACATAATCATTATTAAGGTACATTGAATAATCACAAAACCTGAGATTAAAAGGTTAGATAAACATATTTGGGCTAGACAAGCACAGAGCTAATGCCAGTGAACAGAAAATGGTAAAATCCAACTCAACTTTTAACAGCAATACAAATGAGCATTTACATGGGTAAATAAATAACAGAATGTATCCACATACTAGACTTTTTTTAAATTCCCCTACAAAATATATTCACTAATATTAATTATGTACCTGAGAATACAGTGTGTGTGTATATGTATGAATCTGTATACACACACTATAAACCATACACATACACACACATATATACATATATAACCATGCTGTATATACTATACACACAATTACATATGTGCATAAATGAATGAAATATATAAATTTTTAATTGGATGCATAGTATTATATTGAAAATTATTAACCTATCATCAATTATCACATTTTATCATGAGAAAAATGTTGGAAACAATCATCTTATTGGCGACTGTTGAAAAATTATGAAAAATTCAGGAAGGATATCCACTGCAATGACAAAAATGATGACTTTTAAGGTGTGTTAAAAAAAAGGCTTGTTTTAGGCTTGTTTAAAAAAAAAAAAGAAAAACATACGAGAAAGGACATATTGTTTTGTGAGATATCCTGCAGTGACATCTTTTTTTTTTTTTTTCCAGAAGAAAAACACTAAATAGACTATAACACACAAAGATCTATGTCATGAGGAGAATCAATACTTGCTAAGAATATATACTTTGCTGCTCCTCATATGAACTTTATGAATATTCCAGGAAAAGAGAAACTTGTCAAAGGAAGAATGACAACTAAAAAGAAATTAAACTATATATAATCATAGTCATTTATATATATATATATATATATATATAAATAAATATATATATATATATATAATAGGTAAGAAAAGGATGAATAAACCATAAATGTCAAAGAAAGAACATTACCTCAAAGACATTGCCACAAAAGAGGAATGACTGCATATCATTGTGAATTTTAAAAAATAATACTGAAACAATTATCTCTATAAAACTGAATGAGTGAGACACACAAAAAAAAAGCCTAAGGAAGCAATAACAAAATAACAAAATGAAAGAAATAATTCAAGAAAAATATTGAGGAACAAAATTAAGCCATCACATATACAAAGGCCAAATTGGAAGCATAAGGAAAAGAATAACCATTGATGAAAATATATGAAGTGCTTGAAGAACAGAGCCAAGAAAAGCATATATAATTAAGTTGAAATAAACAAAGTATTAAACATGATTAGAAAGAAAATGATAAACTGGCTAAGGTACATCTGTACGTACATTATTGGTAGCTTTGAAGGAGAGAACTGTAAGAATTGAACCAAAAATGTCACCAGACATAAACAATCTAACAAACTTAAATTAAAAAGTTGAAAAAAAAAAGTAGAAAATACATGATAACTTCCAAAAAAATAGAGGAGCAATTTCTATGAAAATTAAATTTTCATACATTTTTAATTTCAGCAATTCTTTCCTAAGAACTGTCCCCTGGAAATCAAATAGCATTATATAAGCATAAATTATAAGCATATTTTTGAAATGCATTTCATCATTACCACAAACTAGAATCAAAGTGACTATTAATAAAGAATAGCAAGGATGTTTGTGTCTCAAATATTTAAAGATAATATTTAATAATAATAATATCTCAACCGGATACCATTTATAGATGGCCACCAGGTATTACCGAAGGAGAAAAGCTTGATATAAAATAGAATGTAATATCTTATTGTTATAGAATCAACAATAAACTAAGAATTGAACATGCTCTATATGTGTAGAAATTTTTCCTTTTTTCTTTTACCTGTATTAAATATATATATATTTTGTAAAATAAACCTCTACTTTTGATAAAGAGGAAAAGATACTTTTGAAAACATAATAACTTCCAATTTATTACACATGCACGCGTATTTATAGACACATACAGATTATATGTAGACAACCCAATTTTTTCTCTGTATTATTAAATATCCCTACTTTTAGCTACAGATTTAGTTTTTTTCCCTATAATTTGTCTTTATAAAATACAAATTCTAATTAGAACTCCATTTAGAAAATAAAATCTGAAGGCAGAGACCCAAGTTTTGATAATCCCTTAGTATATGATATGAAATTTTTAATAGCTATTCCAACATTAAACAGTTTCCACTCATTACCAAAGTGAAATTAAAAGTTAATTCTAATACTTTGTGAAAATACAAGTAAAATAGAGTCAAAAGAGGAGAGTAAAAATTTGGAAAAAAATTATTTAATACCAGTAAAAACATTATTCTGTTTTTTTTCTTTCTTATATTAAAAGACAGATAAAGACAAGCTGCAATCTTTGCAGAAAGAGTCAGAGTTAATGGGATTCTGAGTTAAACCTGTTGTGATGAATGAGGCATTTTAGTGGAAGTGATTTCTTAATGTGAAAACTCTGTATTTGACTTCAGTTCACCTTTTCATTATTTTCTCCTTCTAGTTACTTTTTAACTAATCTAATGAACTCACCTATGAACAAGGAGCATTTGTAAAGCATGGGTAATTAACATGGGCCATGTGTTAACAGGAAGAAATAAATATCATTTACATGTTTGCTTCTCAAAAAAGGGAGGTGAAACTGAGTCCCCTTAAAACTGAGTTCCTGGGGCTTCCCTGGTGGTGCAGTGGCTGAGAGTCCTTCTGCCCATGCAGGGGACGTGGGTTCGTGCCCCAGTCCGGGAAGATCCCACATGCCACGGAGCGTCTGGGCCTGTGAGCCATGGCTGCTGGGCCTGTGCGTCCAGAGCCTGTGCTCCACAATGGGAGAGGCCACAACAGTGAGAGGCCCGCGTACCGCAAAAAAAAAAAAAACAAAAACAAAAAACTGAGTTCCTCTGCCAAGTTAATGATTAACCTCTCTATCCAAAACTTTATTCTCTTTCTTGTCCTGTACCAGTTTCCCTCAAGATTGAGGAATAGCTAAGAAAAGGGAGAATTAAAACCATGTAGAACACTGTAGGGCCTGCCTGGGTACAAAAACCCATCTGTAGCCCCTGTTTCTTGTTCATAGAAAAAGGTTTTAGTCTCCTCCGCCTTCCAGGAGTTCCAAAGAGCAGACTCAAGCAGTTACTAATTAGGAAAGTGAGGGAATGCAGAAACTAAGGAAAAGCAGTTAAAGAAGAAAAGTAGATCCGGAGGAAGATGGCGGAAAAGTAAGACGCGGTGATCACCTTCCTCCCCACAGATACATCAGAAATTCATCTACACGTGGAACAACTCCTACAGAACACCTACTGAACGCTGACAAAAGACCTCAGACCCCCCCAAAAGGCAAGAAACTCCCCACATACCTGGGTAGGGCAAAAGAAAAAAAGAATAAACAGAGACAATAGGATAGGGACGGGTCCTGCACCAGTGGGAGGGAGCCGTGAAGGAGGGAAGGTTTCTACACACTACAAGCCCCTTCGCGGGCGGAGACTGCAGGTGGCAGAGGGGGAAAGCTTCGGAGTAGCGGAGGAGAGCACAGCAACAGGGGTGTGGAGGGCAAAGCGGGGAGAGATTCTGGCACAGAGGACCGGTGCCCTCAGGCACACACCAGCCCGAGAGGCTTGTCTGCTCAGCCGCCGTGGCGGGCGGGGCTGGGAGCTGAGACTCGGGTATCGGCTTTCAGTCCGAGCACAGGGAGAGGACTGGGGCTGGCGGCAGGAAGAGAGCCTGAAGGGGTTAGTGCACCACGGCTAGCCCGGAGGGAGTCCAGGGAAAGGGTCTGGAGCTGCTGAAGAGGCAAGAGAATTTTTTCCCTTTTGTTTCCTGGTGCGCGAGGAGAGGGCATTAAGAGGGCTGCTTGGGGAAGCGCCGGAGACAGGCGCGAGCCAGGGGTAAGGCGCGGACCTCGGAGACGGGCGTGGGCCCGCCGCCACCGCCGCCGCGGCCCGCCGCCGCCGCGGGGCCTGTGTGCGAGTGCGGGTCACTGTCCGCCCCGCCTTCCCGGGGGCCTGTGCACCCCGCCACTGCCGGGGTCCCGAGACCCGGGGACGGCTTTCCCGGGAAAGCGCACGGAGCGCCACGGGCTGCTGCAACGTCACGCCGGCCTCTGCCGCCGCAGGCCCGCCCCACACTGCGCGCCCCTCCCTCCCCTCTGCCTGAGTGAGCCAGAACCCCCGAATCAGCGGCTCCTTTAAACCCGTCCTGTCTGAGCGAAGAACGGACGCCCTCCGGCGACCTACGCGCAGAGGCGGGGCCAGGTCCAAGGCTGAGACCCGGGAGCTGTGAGAGCAGAGACAGGGAAATCTCTCTGTGCAGCCTCGGAGGCAGCGGATTAAAGCTCCACGGTCCATTTGATGTGCCCTGCGTCTGTGGAGTGCATAAATGGACAGCGAATCATCCCAAATTGAGGAAGTGGACTTTTAGGACAAGATTTAAGACTTTCCCCCCTTTTCCTCTTTTTACAACGAATTATTCCAAATTAAGGAGGTGGACTTAGAGAGCAAGATTTCAGACTTCTCGCCCTTTGCCTCTTTTTACAACGAAGTATCCCAAATTGAGGAGGTGGACTTGGAGAGCAAGATTTTTTATTTTTCCCCCTGCTCTCTTTTTGTGAATGTGTATGTGTAATCTTCTGTGTAAGATTCTCTCTGTATAGCTTTGCTTCCACCATATGTCCCAGGGTTCTATCGGTCCTTTTTTTTTTTTTCAATAATTACTTTCTAATTTTAATAACGCTACTATATTTCATACTTTATTCTATTTTACTTTACCTGCTCTTTCTTTTTTTCCTACCTTCCCTTCCTCCCTCCCTCCCTCCACTCATTTCCTTCTTTCTTTTTCTTTCCTCCCTACCTCCCTCCCACCCTTCTTCTTTCCACTTTCTTTTTCTTTCCTTCCTCCCTCCCTCCGTCCTGTCTTTCTTTCCTTCCTCCCTCCCTCCTTTCTTTCCTTCTTTCTTTCCATCCTTCCTCCCTCCCTCCCTCCTTTCTTTTCTTCCTTCCTTTCTTCCCTTCTTCCTTTCTTTCCCTCTCTCTTTCTTTCTTCTACTAATTCTTTCTTTCTACTTTTTCTCCCTGTTATTCTGAGCAAGGTGGATGAAAGGCTCTTGGTGCTGCAGCCAGGAGCCAGTGCTGTGCCTCTCAACTGGGAGAGCCAACTTCAGGACACGGGTCCACAAGAGACCTCCCAGCTCCACATAATATCAACCAGCGAAAATCTCCCAGAGATCTCCATCCCAACACCAGCACCCAGCTTCAGTCAACGACCAGCAAGCTACAGCGCTGGTCACCCTATGCCAAGCAACTAGCAAGGCAGGAACACAACCCCACCCATTAGCAGAGAGGCTACCTAAAAACATAATAAGGCCATAGGTACCCCAAAACACACCACCAGACGTGGACCTGTCCACCAGAAAGACAAGATCGAGCCTCAACCACCAGAACACAGGCATTAGTCCCCCCGACGAGGAAGCCTACACAACATACTGAAACAACCTTAGCCACTGGGGTCAGACACCAAAAACAACGGGAACTACGAATCTGCAGCCTGCCAAAAGGAGACCCCAAACACAGTAACATAAGCAAAATGAGAAGACAGAAAAACACACAGCAGGTGAAGGAGCAAGATAAAAATCTACCAGACCTAACAAATAAAGAGGTAATAGGCAGTCTACCTGAAAAAGAATTCAGAATAATGATAGTAAAGCTGATCCAAGATTCTATTTCTAAGATCCATAATCTTGGAAATAGAATAGACAAAATGCAAGAAACAGTTAACAAGTACCTAGAAGAACTAAAGATGAATCAAGCATCGATTAAAAACACAATAAATGAAGTGAAAAATACTCTAGATGGGTTCAATAGCAGAATAACTGAGGCAGAAGAACGGATAAGTGAGGTGGAAGATAAAATAGTGGAAATAACTGATGCAGAGCAAAATAAAGAAAAAAGAATGAAAAGAACAGAGGACAGTCTCAGAGACCTCTGGGACAACATTAAACGCACCAACATTCGAATTATAGGGATTCCAGAAGAAGAAGAGAAAAAGAAAGGGACTGAGAAAATATTTGAAGAGATTATAGTTGAAAACTTCCCTAATATGGGAAAGGAAATAGTTAATCAAGTCCAGGAGGCACAGAGTCTCCCATACAGAATAAATCCAAGGAGAAATACACCAAGACACATATTAATCAAACTGTCAAAAATTAAACACAAAGAAATCATATTAAAAGCAGCAAGGGAAAAACAACAAATAACACACAAGGGAATCCCCATCAGGATAACAGCTGATCTCTCAGCAGAAACTCTACAAGCCAGAAGGGAGTGGCAGGACATAATTAAAGTGATGAAGGAGAAAAACCTGCAACCAAGATTACTCTACCCAGCAAGGATCTCATTCAGATTTGATCAAGAAATTAAAACGTTTACAGACAATCAAAAGCTAAGAGAGTTCAGCACCACCAAACCAGCTTTACAACAAATGCTAAAGGAATTTGTCTAAGCAAGAAACACAACAAAAGGAAAATACCTACAATAACGAACCCAAAACAATTAAGAAAATGGGAATAGGAGCATACACATCGATAATTACCTTAAATGTAAATGGACTAAATGCTCCCACCTAAAGACATAGATTGGTTGAATGGATACAAAAACAAGACCCATATATATGCTGTCTACAAGAGACCCACTTCAGACCTAGAGACACATACAGATTGAAAGTAAGGGGATAGAAAAAGATATTCCATGCAAATGGAAATCAAAAGAAAGCTGGAGTAGCAATTCTTATATCAGACAAAATAGACTTTAAAATAAAGACTATTAGAAGAGACAAAGAAGGACACTACATAACGATAAAGGGATCAATCCAAGAAGAAGATATAACAATTGTAAACATTTATGCACCCAACATAGGAGCACCTCAATACATAAGGCAAATACTAACAGCCATAAAAGGGGAAATCGACAGTAACACAATCATAGTAGGGGACTTTAACACCCCACTCTCACCAATGGACAGATCATCCAAAATGAAAATAAATAAGGAAACACAAGCTTTAAGTGATACATTAAACAAGATGGACTTAGTTGATATTTATAGGACATTCCATCCAAAAACAACAGAATACACATTTTTCTCAAGTGCTCATGGAACATTCTCCAGGATAGATCATATCTAGGGTCACAAATCAAGCCTTGGTAAATTTAAGAATATTGAAATTGTATCAAGTATCTTTTCCGACAACAGTGCTATGAGACTACACATCAATTACAGGAAAAGATCTGTAAAAAATACAAACACATGGAGACTAAACAATACACTACTCAATAACGAAGTGATCACTGAAGAAATCAAAGAGGAAATTAAAAAATACCTAGAAACAAACGAAAATGGAGACACGACGACCCAAAACCTATGGGACGCAGCAAAAGCAGTTCTAAGGGGGAAGTTTATAGCAATACAATCCCACCTTAAGAAACAGGAAACATTTCGAGTAAACAACCTGACCCTGCACCTAAAGCAATTAGAGAAAGAAGAACAAAAAACCCCCAAAGCTAGCAGAAGGAAAGAAATCATAAAGATCAGATCAGAAATAAATGAAAAGGAAATGAAGGAAACGATAGCAAAGATCAACCAAAGTAAAAGCTGGTTCTTTGAGAATATAAACAAAATTGACAAACCATTAGCCAGACTCATGAAGAAAAGAAGGGAGAAGACTCAAATCAATAGAATTAGAAATGAAAAAGGAGAAGTAACAACTGACACTGCAGAAATACAAAAGATCATGAGAGATTCCTATAAGCAACTCTATGCCAATAAAATGGACAACCTGGAAGAAATGGACAAATTCTTAGAATGAACAACCTGCCAGGACTTACTCAGGAAGAAATAGAAAATATGAATAGACCAATCACAAGCACTGAAATTGAAACTGTGATTAAAAATCTTCCATCAAACAAAAGCCCAGGACCAGATGGCTTCACAGGCGAATTCTATCAAACATTAAGAAAAGAGCTAACACCCATCCTTCTCATACTCTTCCAAACAATATCAGAGGAAGGAACACTCCCAAACTCATTCTACGAGGCCACCATCACCTTGATACCAAAACCAGGCAAGGATGTCACATAGTAAGAAAACTAGAGGCCAATATCACTGATGAACATAGATGCAACAATGCTCAACAAAATACTAGCAAACAGAATCCAACAGCACATTAAAAGGATCATACAACATGATCAAGTGGGGTTTATTCCAGGAATGCAAGGATTCTTCAATATACGCAAATCAATCAATGTGATACACCATATTAACAAGTCGAAGGAGAAAAACTATACGATCATCTCAATAGATGCAGAGAAAGCTTTCGACAAAATTCAACACCCATTTATGATAAAAACCCTGCAGAAAGTAGGCACAGAGGGAACTTTCCTCAACATAATAAAGGCCATATATGACAAACCCACAGCCAACATTGTCCTCAATGGTGAAAAACTGAAACCATTTCCACTAAGATCAGGAACATGACAAGGCTGCCCACTCTCACCACTCTTATTCAACATAGTTTTGGAAGTTTTAGCCACAGCAATCAGAGAAGAAAAGGAAATAAAAGGAATCCAAATTGGAAACGAAGAAGTAAAGCTGTCACTGTTTGCAGATGACATGATACTATACATAGAGAATCCTAAAGATGCTACCGAAAAACTACTAGAGCTAGTC
The DNA here is from genome assembly GCF_964165515.1 of Mesoplodon bidens. Lineage (NCBI taxonomy): Eukaryota > Metazoa > Chordata > Mammalia > Artiodactyla > Ziphiidae > Mesoplodon > Mesoplodon bidens. The sequence goes on along the minus strand of NC_138161.1, from coordinate 81,235,345 downwards.
AATGAATTTGGTAAAGTTGCAGGATACAAAATTAATGTACAGAAATCTCTGGCATTCCTGTACACTAATGATGAAAAATCTGAAAATGAAATCAAGAAAACACTCCCATTTACCATTGCAACAAAAAGAATAAAATATCTAGGAATAAACCTACCTAAGGACACAAAAGACCTGTATGCAGAAAATTATAAGACACTGATGAAAGAATTTAAAGATGATACAAATAGATGGAGAGATATACAATGCTCCTGGATTGGAAGAATCTATATTGTGAAAATGACTCTACTACCCAAAGCAATCTACAGATTCAATGCAATCCCTATCAAACTACCACTGGCATTTTTCACAGAACTAGAACAAAAATTTCACAATTTGTATGCAAACACAAAAGACCCCGAATAGCCAAAGCAATCTTGAGAACGAAAAATGGAGATGGAGGAATCAGGCTCCCTGACTTCAGACTATACTACAAAGCTACAGTAATTAAGACAGACTGGTACTGGCATAAAAACAGAAAGATAGATCAGTGGATCAGGATAGAAAGCCCAGAGATAAACCCACGCACATATGGCCAACTTATCTTTGATAAAGGCGGCAGGAATGTACAGTGGAGAAAGGACAGCCTCTTTCAATAAGTGGTGCTGGGAAAACTGGACAGGGACATGTAAAAGTTTGAGATTAGATCATTCCCTAACACCGTACACAAAAATAAGCTCAAAATGGATTAAAGACTTAAATGTAAGGCCAGAAACTATCACACTCTTAGAGGAAAACATAGGTAGAACACTCTATGACATAAATCACAGCAAGATCCTTTTGGACCCACCTCCTAGAGAAGTGCAAATAAAAACAAAAATAAACAAATGGGACCTAATGAAACTTCAAAGCTTTTGCACAGCAAAGGAAACCATAAACAAGACCAAAAGACAACCCTCAGAATGGGAGAAAATATTTGCAAATGAAGCAACTGACAAAGGATTAATCTCCAAAATTTATAAACAGCTCATGCAGCTCAATAGCAAAAAAACAAACAACCCAATCCAAAAATGGGCAGAAGACTTAAATAGGCATTTCTCCAAAGAAGATATACAGACTGCCAACAAACACATGAAAGAATGCTCAACATCATTAATTAGAGAAATGCAAATCAAAACTACAATGAGATATCATCTCACACCAGTCAGAATGGCCATCATCAAGAAATCTAGAAACAATAAATGCTGGAGAGGGTGTGGAGAAAAGGGAACCCTCTTGCACTGCTGGTGGGAATGTGAATTGGTACAGCCACTATGGAGAACAGTATGGAGGTTCCTTAAAAAACTACAAATAGAACTACCATATGACCCAGCAATCCCACTACTAGGCATATACCCTGAGAAAACCATAATTCAAAAAGAGACATGTACCAAAATGTTCATTGCAGCTCTATTCACAATAGCCCGGAGCTGGAAACAACCTAAGTGTCCATCATTGGATGAATGGATAAAGAAGATGTGGCACATATATACAATGGAATATTACTCAGCCATAAAAAGAAACGAAACTGAGCTATTTGTAATGAGGTGGATAGACCTAGAGTCTGTCATACAGAGTGAAGTAAGTCAGAAAGAGAAAGACAAATACCGTATGCTAACACATATATACGGAATTTAAAAAAAAAAAAAAAGGTCATGAAGAACCTAGGGGTAAAACGGGAATAAAGACACAGACCTACTTGAGAATGGACTTGAGGATATGGGGAGGGGAAAGGGTAAGCTGTGACAAAGCGAAAGAGAGGCATGGACATATATACACTACCAAACGTAAGGTAGATAGATAGTGGGAAGCAGCCGCAGAGCACAGGGAGATCAGCTCGGTGCTTTGTGACCTCCTGGAGGGGTGGGATGGGGAGGGTGGGAGGGAGGGAGATGCATGAGGGAAGGGATGTGGGAACAGATGTATATGTATGACTGATTCACTTTGTTATAAAGCAGAAACTAATAAAATAAAATTTAAAAAAAAATAAACCACATGGCAAAAAAAAAAAAAAAGAAAAAGAAAACAAACTAGTGGTTACCAGAGGAGAGAGAGAAGGGGGGAGGGGCAAGTTAGGGGTATGGGATTAAGAGATACAAACTACTATGTATAAAATAGATAAGCAAAAAGGATATATTGTATAGCCCAGGGAATTATAGCCATTATCTTGTAATAACTTTTCATCTGTAAAAGTACTGAATCAGTATGCTGTACACCTGAAACTAATACAATATTGTTAATCAACTATACTTCAATAAAAAGTATATACTGTTAAAAAAATAAATAAAGAAGAAAAGTAATGACAATAGTTCAGTAATAAAATAGTCCTAATTCCTCCTCAAGGAATATACATAACAATCTGATACATATCTTTGAGTTGTTTAGCAGGAACAAAGACCACCCTTCCCCCTCCCCCCTTACTCACCCCCCCCCACCATCAGGTGGAGGATGGTGGACAGTGACCACATGCAGAACATAAGCACCAAGACCCCAGACTGGTCAGAATCAGAAGGTTGATGATTAAGATTTCTGAAACATCACCCTGTTACCTCACCACCAATTAATCAGAAGAAAGTAATGCATCCTGCTGCCCATACACCCTTATGTTGCCTTAAAAAGCCAGGCAAAGTCATAAATGCTTTTATCTGTATGCCTTAAAATTCTCATAAGAACCTGATGAGATTGGTATTATTATTATTTCCATTTTATCAAGAAGTTTTTGTAATTTCCTCAAGATCACAAAGAGCATAGGAACCCCTGCAGTGTTCTTAAATACTAGAAGTCAAAGTTTAGAATAGATATATAAAAATGGGAAATAAATCACCTTATGATTCCGTGTTTTTATGGAAACATATTTGGCTTTTTATTGGCAAAGAACCTCCCTGATTATTTCAGATAAAAACTGTTTTAAACAGAGTACAATATTCATCAAAAATTAAGCTTTTGAACATTTCTAGTTTGTAAAACATTTCATTTTCTTTCAAATATTTTTAGCTAAGTTTATTACTATTTGAAAATTGATTATGTACCTAAATTGCTTAATATACCAAAGTCTTTCCACTTACTTGTATGCTAAGCTTTGTGGAACACCTCCACATTCTCTAGGAAGTCATTCTCCTATGACAGTTCCAGCAATTCAAAATAATGAGGATTCTGAAAATTCATGAACACTTCTCAATTTATCCTCTATATTGTATGTTCCTTTTTGTTTAACATTATGAATTTTATTTACCTAAGAAAATGAATCTATCACACCACTATAAAAATTCCTTTTAATTATTCAACCTGATTCTGTTTGTAGAATGTCCAGTATTTTCACCATAAACATATTTGCCATAGACAGACCTCTTTGCCTCAAGTATTTCCACTGTGTAACTAATTGGCTATGAGGCAATTTGCCATAAAAGATAAAATAGCAAAAAGTAAAAGAGGGATATTAAAAAGATATAAAGAAACAGGAAAAATGAATAACAAAATGAAAAAGACTTTATTGTGAAATGTAAAATATTTGAAAGCATGTAAAATGTGTGTAGATTCACGGCAATACTCTGCAAATCATTGATTTTGTCTTTTGTTCATAGGACTTTATGCACCTTTTTTTTTTTGTCTTCTTGATTTGTCTCTTTGTTTGGCATCACACTTTTTCTTCTTAGCTAAAATTTCTTCCTTCATTAAGAGAGGTTATCAGTTTCCAAATACTAAGAAGCATATTTGTAACTGAGTTTTGTATTGCATTGTGAAAGCTTCTACACTGTTCTTTGTTCTTGGCATTTTGTTACAAGTCCATTGACAGATGTTCCAAAGATCTATGGGAAATATGGATTCAACTGTGAGCCTTCAATTCACCAAAGGATTTGCAAACTTACATGCTATCATTTTCTAGTATAGTATGCAATCTGGCTTTACACTCTCATTTCACACTTCTGGTAAGTTGTATTACTATATTTCCTATCAAGTCAATATACATAGTTGTTATCATCCACTATTTTTTAAGATTGTCCCTGTATAGACCATTATGAAGGGCCAAGATTTATGTAATACAAAAATGGGAGTTCTGTGTCAATGAAGAAATAAAGCCAAGTTGTCAACCTGTTATTTTATCTTTCGTGGCAAAATGGCTCTGTCAAATAATTATGTTGTGATAATGTTTGCAGCAAAGAAGCTTAGGTGAAAATACACAGAATCCTTTGTTGATCTGAAAGTAAACAAATAACCATCTTTCCCTCCTATAAAAGGGAAACTCAACAATTTATTCCCTTGTTAAATATTATTCCCATTAGGGCTTGTGTTGAGCTTGGGAAAAAATTGTTCTCTTTATCTGTCAGTGTCCTTTATTCATTATACAGTAAAATACATACCAGGATAAATTTGATAAGGCTCTTTCAGAGGGGAAAAAGGACAACATGTTATGCCCATGAATATGGACTGCATTCAGAGTCAAGTGCATCAATCATCATATTAAAAAGCAATCACTCTGCTAGTTACCACCACTGTATGAGGATAAAAAGAAGTATGAAATGTGCCCTTTCCTGAAATAACTTTAAAATCATAATGTGAATTTCTTAATATGCTTAAGTCTCTAAACACCATTCAATCAAATCTTGATCATTCATTTTAAGAAGGATAATTATAGTGCAGAGTCTGTCCTTCTATTTAATCTTATGTATAAACATCTCTGGGAAATCTCCTTGGGACTTTCCAGGCTATGTTGGTGCCCTCCTATATTTTTCTTCTGAACCTCAGTCCAACTGCTAGCATATTATTTACCGTTTGGCTTTGTGATTACCAAATTGTCACTTTTTGTCAGACTCTAGGCTGAACATACCTGGAGAACAAGAATTCTATTATTTCTTTTTTTTAGACTCAGGTAAAGCAACTGATGCATACAGATCCTACATATTACTTCTTTTTGTTATAAGTGCATTGCTAAATCTTTATATACAGGGCAGCGCCTGGCATGTTGCAGTCATTTAAACCCTGTTGACTGATAAAGACTGTAGGGCATGTAGAAGAATATGTAGTGCTATTATTTGCTGCATTGTATTGATCACTACAACATCTCTACTGCTTCCATTCTGGTCCAAGCATCATTATCTCTCACCTGTCTTTTTGCAATAATCTAGCAACTGACTTTATTGCTACCAACATTACCTCCAAAGAATCTATTCTTCACCCCAAAGTACGACTGACATTTTTAAGCTATAAATTCCCATACTCAAAATCTCCCACTATCTTTGAATTGAGTCTTTAAGACTCTACTAGACCTGGCCTCAGTCTTAATCATTGAACTCATCTCCTAGCACTCACTTTATTCCCATTACACCTCTCCTTTTACAAAAAGCTTGTGAGAACCTTAGACTATCTTTGGTGCATTCTCATCCATGAACACTGTTCTCCAAGGTAACAATAAAAATGGTCAAACTTAACACTTTATTAAGTACCAGACACTATTCTAAATGTTTAAATGCATTAACTCATTTAATCCTCACAACAATCTCATAGGAATATACTATTATAAACCCATTTTCAAAATGGGGGAAATAAGACATAGTTAACTTGTCCAAGTTCACATACAAATATTGATATCTGTATTGATCTCAGCAGGCAAAATGGTATATCAAAATATCAGTGGCCAAAAGTAACAAAAAAGTTTATTTCTTACATAACTGTGGTTCTATTCATGTAGATGAAAAAATTCTGCACATTCAGAAACCCATGATTCTACCATCTTATGATTCCAGCTGGCTGTAAGTAATCAGAATTTCTCTGTTCAGCTAGAAGAGGGAGCAGTAACACATGAAAGATTGATAATTTTCAGAAGTTTTCAAGGGCTAAACCTGGAGAAGATGTACATCATTACTGCCCACATTCTATGGGGAAAAAATTAGTCACATGACCTCTCTGCCTACAAGGGATGCATAAAGTCTAACTCTATGCCATAGGCCACATCACTTTCTTTATTTTCTACTCTTTTCAGTCATCGCCTCCTTAAAAATGCCTTTTATGAACAGTTCACTTAATATAGCCACAATTTACTGCATCATTTACTTTCTTACTATTTTATTTATAGAACTTATCACTAAACAAAATTAATTGTATCTGTTTAATTTTAATTATCCCTTGCTACATACGTGTGTGTGCACATGCATATATTTGTGTGTGTGGGGGTGTAAGAACTGGAACAAAGCAATAAATATATAACCATTTAATAATGGGATCAAAGATCACACAGTGATCCAGCCATCCATATCTTCTGAGCCAAGACCAAAGCCAGTTTCCCAAATAAGACTTTTTCTAGTTCCAGCCCCTCCATTTCCCTGATGTTCCACTTGAAAATGACTGTAATTATGAGATCTGTACCTATTATGGATAAAGTGAACACAGAGCCTTTTTAATGGAATAGTATTGCAAATTACACTTCAAGGAAATGATTTTTGAAATGTTTATATTTTTACTTCTTTATACATCTGTACTTCATGGATTCAGTTAAAATGAAATATGCTGAATATAAAGACAACCCAACGTTAATGGAGCTAAGCAACCTGGGAATCCTAATTCCAGAATTCAGGCGAATTTAACTTCTACGCTTTGTAATTTCTTTATTTCATAATTAACTTGTAATGGTCTACCAGATCTCTACTGCTATTTCCCCCCACTGAGGATAGAACAACACTGAGCTGACTGTGTATTTATAAAACAGAACAAGTTCTTCCCAGAGAACCACTGGCTGACATTATGGGGTATAAAGGACACACTGCTTTAATGACTCGGTCAGATAGAGTGCTAAGCAGAGAGGATAACATGTATAAATGAAATACTTGGAGAAAATGGAGAACTAAAATCTATAAAATTTATAGGTGAGATTTTTATTATATTTTGAATAGCATTATCTAGTTACAGCTCATTAAATGTTAGATCACTCGGGCTTCCCTGGTGGCGCAGTGGTTGAGAGTCCGCCTGCCGATGCAGGGGACACGGGTTCGTGCCCCTATCCCGGAAGATCCCACATGCCGCGGAGCGGCTGGGCCCGCGAGCCATGGCCGCGCGGAGCCTGTGTGTCCGGAGCCTGTTCTCCGCAACGGGAGAGGCCACAGCAGTGAGAGGCCCGCGTACAGCAAAAAAAAAAAAAAAAAAAAAAAAAAGAAATAAATGTTAGATCACTCATCTCTCCCTAGAGTGTTTGGTACAAACACTGCTGGTCTGGATGACAAAGCAATTGGGAGAATTTCTCATCTCCCTGTTTCCTTGATTATTGCCTCTTCTAAGTTACCTCTTCCACTATTTCTCACTCAGGAACTCCTACTAGATCGTGAGGAAATTTTCCACTCTATAATCTGTCTCTTAAATTATCTTTCATGTTTCCTGTATCTTTATTTTATGTCCTGTATATGAGGTAATTTGCAATAATCTTTTAATATATTAATTATTTTTAGTTGCTTCTACTATATAAATTCAAAAAATTCATATTATTTTTAATTCTAGATTTTCTATTTTCTTGTTTATAGCACATTTAGTACTCTTTTACTACACTATGAATACTCTCCCATTCATAATGAATGTTTTAAATATGCTTATGTAGAAATAAATTGTTTATTCTATTTTCTGCTTTGAAAGTATAATATGTCCATGCATTTAATTTGTTGATTCTATTCCATGATTTTCTTTATGTCTCATCCTCAAAGAATTTGTGCATGAGTATGTGTGTGTGTATAGCATATGCATAACCTTGATGGCTGACATTCATATGTGGGAATTTTGGCATTTCTCTTTTTCCAAATTCTGTTACTATGAATGTTTTATTTAACTTTTTGGTTTGGGTTACTGGACAATATGGGTAGTGAAAATTAGAAGCCTCAGTCCATGATTGCCCCATACATGGTGTTCTTTTATATGAGACGTTTTTTTCTCCTTTTTCTTAAAGCCAATTTCTTCACTGAACCTCAAATTGATAGTTGGAGTTGATCTAGCCTCCATCTTACAAAAGTGACTGACTGTGCATCTGAATTTAATCAGGGAGCTCTTTTCTCACTCACCATCATGAACAAGACTGAAGTCTCAATTTGCATTATCAGAGAGACTAAATCTGATCCCTTATTATATAGCCCCCTTCTTTCAAGCTCCCTCAGTTCTGAATTTAGTTTATCCTCACCTTATAATTTTGTGTTCTCTCTTTGCATCTGCCATCTAGTCATGTCCTTTTCCCAGCTTCAATTCCAACAATGTATTGAAAGGTTAATTTCATCATGCTATCCAATATCTTTATAAGAGAGAGAACTTTTGTCACTTCAACATCTACCCAGGTTTTTTAAGAATAAAATCCATTCCCTTTAGTTTGGCTCTTATGATCCACAATTCCCCCTTTGCCACTCTACTCCATCCTATTGCACAATATTCAACAGAAGGAATTCTGCTCCAAACAGGTGAGTATCATCAATTTACCTTTGCTTATGATGTCTCCTAAAGGAGGAATTTTATCCCCTAATGATAAATATCTTGGCTTCATTTTCTTTTTCTGAAAATTTCAGTTCATTATCTACAATTTTTAAACTTATATTATCTATACTTTATGTTAAAAATGAATCATATTATATGTTATATTTAAAACTGACTATTATAAGCATATAGTTGGTATGATGATATCAATATCAGAGAAAGACGTAGTGGTGCAGCATTGTTTATGTGTTTATTATTACTATCACATAAGGAAATCCTTAATGAAAATTTTATCATGCTTTTTTTATGTTTACATATTCTCCTAAGATGCCTACCATTATTGACCTAGAAAGAAGCAAATGAAAATCTTGTAACTCTAGTTTTTCAAGATAAATATTAAAGAATAGTTTAAGGCTGTGAACATTCTCATTACTTTCTGTGAAAACAATGATTTACTGAGTCAGTATACAAGTAACTATAACCCCTTTTATAGTTCCCTGTTTCTCCTTATAGGAAACCTCAACAACTTTTAACATCTCCTCAAGGCAGTGTATTTCAAAAATAATCACTGTGTGCAGATATTTCTGTTTTCCTCCTTTGTTATCAACACTTAACAGAAAGTGAATACTGTCAGATCATTTCCCAAAGTGATTTCAAGACCATATTATTGACACAACTGTTATATCACTAGTGTGTTAAAAAGCAGTGATAGCAGAAATCAACTACAAGAAAAACACTGAAAAAAACACAAACATGTGGAGACTAAACAATATACTACTAAACAACCAATGGATCACTGAATAAATCAAAGAGGAAATTAAAAAAAAATAACTAGAGAGAAATGAAACTGAAAACACGATGATCCAAAACCTATGCAATGCAGCAAAAGCAGTTCTAAGAGGGTAGTTTATAGTGATACAAGCTTACCTCAGAAAACAAGAAAAATTTCAAATAAACAATCTAACCTTACACCTAAAGCAACTAGAGAAAGAAGAACAAACAAAACCCAATGTTAGGAGATGGAAAAAAAAATCATAGAGATCAGGGCAGAAATAAATGAAATAGAGATGAAGAAAACAATAGAAAAGATCAGTGAAACTGAAAGCTGGTTCTTTGGAAAGATAAAAAAAACAACTGATAAACCTTTAGCCAGACTCATCGCAAAAAAGGGAGAGGGCCCAAATCAATAAAACCAGAAATTAAAAAAAAGTTACAACTGACACCACAGATATACAAAGGTTCATAAGTGACTACAACATGCAAATATACACTGATAAAATGGACACCCTAGAAGAAATGGACAAATTCTTAGAAAGGTGCAATCTCCCATTACTGAACCAGGAAGTAACAGAAAATATAAACAGACCAATTACAAGTACTGAAATTGAATCAGTAAATTAAAAAACTCCCAACGAACAAATGTCCATGACCAGATGGCATCACAGGCAAATTCCATGAAACATTTAAAGAAGAGTTAACACCTAATTCGGAAATTATTCCAAAAATTTGCAGAGGAAAGAAGACTAGTGAACTCATCCAATGAGGCCAGCACCATCCTGATACTAAAACCAGATAAAGATATCACAGGAAAAGAAAACTACAGGCCAATATCACTGATAAACAGAGATGCAAAAATTTCTCAACAAAATACTAGCAAATGAACTGCAACAATACTTCAAAAGGATTATACACCACGATCAAGTGGCATTTATACCAGGGATATAAGTATTTTTTCAATATCTGCAAATCAATCAATGTGATATACCACATTAACAAAGTGAAGAATAAAACAAACTGAAGAATTAAAAATCATCTCAATAGATGCAGAATAAACATTTGATAAAATTCAACATTCATTTATGACAAAAACTTCAGAAATGGGCATAGAGGGAACATACCTCAACATAATAAAGGCCATATATGACAAACTCACTATTAACATCATACTCAATGGTGAAAAGCTGAAAGCATTCCCACTTAGATCAGGAACAAGACAAGAATGCCCACTCTCGCCACTTTTATTCAACATAGTTTTGGAAGTCCTAGCCATGGAAATCAGAGAAGAAAAGGAAATAAAGGGAATCCAAATTGGAAAGAAAGAAGTAAAACTGTCACTGTTTACAGATAACATGATACTGTACAGAGAAAATCCTAAAGATGCTACCAGAAAACTACAAGCGCTCATCAATGAATTTGGTAAAGTTTCAGGATACAAAATTAATACACAGAAATCTGTTGCATTGCTATACACTAACAACAAAATGTCAGAAAGGGAAACTAACGAAGCAATCCCATTTACTATATCATCAAAAAGAATAAACTACCTGGGAATAAATATACATAAGGAGGCAAAAGACCTGTACTCTGAAAATTATAAGATGCTAATGAAAGAAACCGAAGACAATGCAAACAGATGGAAAAATATACCCTGTTCTTGGATTGAAAGAATCAATATTGTTAAAATGACCGTACTACCCAAGGTAATCTACAGATTCAATAGAATCCTTATCAAATTAACAATGGCATTTTTCACAGAACTCAAACAAAAAATTAAAAATTTGTATGGAAACACAAAAGACCCTGAATAGCCAAAAAATCTTGAGAAAGAAAAATAGAGCTGGAGCAATCACATTCCCTGACTTCACACTATAATACAAAGCAACAGAAATCAAAACATGTGTGGTACTGACACAAAAACTGACACTTAGATGAACAGAACAGGATAGAAATCCCAGAAATAAACTCACCCACAATTTCCTCCTATGACAAAGGAGGAAAGAATATACAATTGAGAAAAGACAGTCTCTTCAATAAGTGTTTCTGGGAAAACTGGACAGCAACATGTAAAAAATGAAATTAGAACATTCTCTAACATCATATACAAAAAAAACTAAAAATGGATTAAAGACTTAAATGTAAGAATGGATACTATAAAACCTCTAGAGGAAAACATAAGCAGAACACTCTTTAATTAAATCGCAGCAATATATTTTTGTTTTTGATCTGTCTCCTAGAGTACTGAAAACAAAAGCAAAAATAAACAAATGTGACTGAATTAAACAGAAGCTTTTGCATAACAAAGGAAACCATAAACAAAATGAAAAGACAACCTCTGGAATGAGAGAAAATATTTTCAAACAATGCTACCAACAAGTGATACATTTCCAAAAGAAAAAACAGCTTGTATGGTTCAATATCAAAATAACAAACAACCCAATTGAAAAATGGGCAGAAGACCTAAACAGACATTTCTCCAGAGAAGACAAACAGATGGTCAACAGGCATATGAAAAGATGCTCAACATTGCTAATTATTAGAGAAATACAAATCAAAGCTTCAGTGAAGTATAACCTACACCAGTCAGAATGGCCATCATCAAAATGTCTACAAATGATAAATGCTGGAGATGGTGTGGAGAAAGGGAAACCCTCCTACACTGTTGGTAGGAATGTAAATTGGTGCAACCACTATGGAGTACAGTATGGAGATTCCATAAAAAACTAAAAATAGAGTTGCCATATGATACAGCAATTCCACTCCTGGGCATATATCTGGGAAACATGAAAACTCTAAATTGAAAAGATACATGCAACCCAATGTTCATAGCAGTACTATTTACAATAGCCAAGACATGGATGCAGCCTAAATGTCCACGGACAGATGAAAGGATAGAGAGGATGTGGTATATATATGTACAGTGGAATATTACACAGCCATAAAAAATGAAATAATGCCATTTGCAGCATCATGGATAGACCTAGAGATTATCATATTCAGAGAAGTTGGACAGAGAAAGACAAATATCATATGATACCATTTATATGTGGAATCTTAAAAAAATGATACAAGTGAACTTATTTACAAAATAGAAATAGACTCACAAACAGAAAACAAACATATGGTTACCAAAGGGGTAAATCGGGGAGGAATAAATTAGGAATTTGGGATTAACAGATACACACTACTATATATAAAATAGAGAAACAAAAAGGACCTATTGTATAGCACAGGGAACTATATTCAATAGCTTATAATAACATAAAATGGAAAAGAATCTGAAAAAGTATATATATATATATATATATATACACACACACACACATACATGTATATGTATAACTGATTCACGTTGCTGTATAACTGAAAAACAACCATATTTCAATAAAAAATTAAATTATAAAAAAGCAGTGATACCATAAACAAAAGACAGGATTGATTGTGATATCTAGCACTGAATACAAAAGCTTAATTAATATTCTTCTTTTCAATAATTTTTTTATCAAGATGATGTTTCCACAATATGAAATCATTTTAAGGGTTTTCTGTTAACATTATTTTTTTATTTTTTATTTTTTTTGCAGTACGCAGGCCTCTCACCATTATGGCCTCTCCCACTGTGGAGCACAGGCTCTGGATGCACAGGCCCAGTGGCCATGGCTCACGGGCCCAGCTGCTCCGCGGCATGTGGGATCTTCTCAGACCGGGGCACGAACCCATGTCCCCTGCATCGGCAGGCGGACTCTCAACCACTGTGCCACCAGGGAAGCCCTAACATTAATTTTTATAGATTTTTTTTTCATTTGATAACCATTGGTCATAGACAACCCCTAGCTACACTTAAGTATTTTTTGTGAGTTGCTATCTTGTGAGTATAAGTAATTCTAACATCATATTGTTTGTTATTGTTTTAAATGTAAGATGAAGAATGAAGAGAGAATATGTGTTGCAACTGACTTGTCACTTGGTTCTGCACAGAATCACTAAGATATAGAAAACTTCCACTCAGGGTTTAGAATTATAAGAATAAGAGTTATGATTTTCTGTACACCAGCTTAAAGAAGTCTAAAACTCCAGAGTGTGAAGTCTAACTGATTTTCTCTAGTACATTAATCAAAGCACATTTGACAACTAGAATTATGTTGTTATTCCTGTGAAGCACTCAAAATTCTTAGTTCCCAGGTGGCATTTATTTCACTATTCTGAAGAAGAAACATATGAAAGAAACCTTAGTTAAAATATGAAATGAAATAAAAATGGTAAAATATTTCTGATCAGCCATACATTAAATAACTGTTTGACTTGCAGAGCCAAACATTAATGCTGCATACCCTATAATCTCTTGCAGAAAAAAACAAAAATGTATTTTTTGCTATCTCTTTAAGTGTTAAAATTATGTTTATGTTTCTATAAAGTTTATAACGTTTTACATGATTTTATAATGTTTATAACCCCTGTCAACATATCAACAGCAAACTAATACAAAACCTAATATCAAGTATGGCTGTATTCATTCATTCTTAATGAAAGAATTACAAGTTGAAAAAATGTAGAGGCTCAAGAACACAAAGAGGCACATATGTAAAAATAACAATGTATTAGACCATAGAACATTTAGAGAATTAAAGAATCTCTTTAAGATTCAACTTGAGTATTTTTGCTCTTATAAGTTGAATAAGGGGGTTTAGGTGTTTGTTTTGTTTTTGTTTTTCTTTGTGGTACACGGGCGTCTCACTGTTGTGACCTCTCCCGTTGCAGAGCACAGGATGCGGACCCGCAGGCTCAGCGGCCATGGCTCACGGGACCAGCCGCTCCGCGGCATGTGGGATCTTCACAGACCAGGGCACGAACTCATGTCCCCTGCATCAGCAGGCAGACCCTCAATCACTGCGCCATCAAGGAAGCCTGGTTTAGGTGTTTTGAGTTATGCTTCCTGTACCTGTGCTAAACACGGTAGGAGATCATGTCCCAAATGGGGTACTAGATTATGATCACTTGCCTCTAATGCACTAAATCTGGATCGTAACTACTGAATTCTAAAACCTGGAAATCTGGAGACTGCCTTCATTTTGTTTTATTTGTACTTACTTATTGCTATTATAGCAAATCTAAAGGTTTAAGATTTCCAGGACTGGTATAGGGCAAAGTTAGTAATCACATTCAAGCAATGTTATAATGAGGAACAATGCAATGATGCCTATGCTATTAGACATTTGTATAGTTAATAATATTCCTAAACAACATTGAAAAAAAGTTATTGATTATCGGATCAAAGTCACATGCCATATCAAATACAGAGGCTGAGAGATTATAATCACTTCTGATTATGGAGGAGAGATCTGTACAACCAGCTGTAGGTAACACAACCATTTTAATGAAAGTTTTAAAGAAATGTGACCAGAACTAAATCACAACAGCAACATCATCATTTTATCATGCTCATGCATCTCCTGCTTTGCCCCTTATTTCAAACGTATTAGCAAAAGAGTTACTGCAAAAGGATAAAATGTCTATGGTACAGATGCTCTAAATTATAATTTTGAATAAACTAGAACATTAAATGTATGATCCTCCACCCTAAAGTTTCAAGTTCTTCACAAAATAAAACTATATTGTTTCCCTATTCTAAATGATTATATGAGGTTTAAGTTTTAATACTGGAAAATAAATTCTGTATTTTTTCTGCAAATTTATCAAACCCTAACTTTTAAAGACATATTTAACCCATTAATCCGATTTATTTTCTATGATTTCACAATGTATATATGAAATATTTAGATTTTATTTTAAAGTTACAAAATTTACCTAGAAAACTACCTAATTATGTAAAACATATTCATATCTACATGATCCCTCTGTGATAGTACGACTAGCAAACCCAATCAGGACAAAATCCTAGTTTTCCATACAGTGCTAATATTCTATGTTACAAAATTGAAACTCTGTGAAACAGTGGACAATTCAAACTATTGTGGTACGCATTATGTTTCATACAGACAGAACTTTTCTTTGAAAAGGATAATTATTCTATTCAAATTTTGGTTATTTTGTTACAAAATAATTTTCTATTTATTTAAATTTCACCATCCAGGAAATCATTTTTCCTGGATAATTTCAGGAAATCATCAAAAGTAAAATCATTTGTACTCTGATTTACTCAGAGTAAAAATTTCTCTCCCTCTCTCTCTCTCTCTGACACTAAATAAAGGCCAGAGCTACCATTCCACTTAATGTTGAAATACTGAACTTTTTCACCATAGGATTGCAAACAAGGTGAAGAGCTTCACACTTACTATTTATAATCAATGCTGAACCTGAGATATTAATCATTGTAATAGAGGGGGGAAAAAGGAGTAAAAACAATAAAACTGAAAAGGGAAGAAGTAAGGGACTTCCCTGGTGGTCCAATGGTTAAGGTTCCGTGCTTGCAAGGCAGGGGGTACAGGTTCAATCGTTGGTCGGGGAACTAAGATCTCACATGCCCCGTGGTGCAGCAGAAAAAAAAAAAAAGCCTCAAACAAACAAAACAATAAAAGGAAGAAGTGATATGTCCTTAATTATAGATGGCATGATGGTTAATATAGTAAACTATAAGGAATGTACAAAGTAACTAACAGAATAAGCCAACTTGGCAAGGTCACAGGATGCAAGGTCAACATAAAAGATTTGATAATACTTTTAAATACTAGCAATGAATCATTCTAAGTAAAATTTAAAATTACATTTATAATGGTATCAAGCATAAAGTGTTCATACATATTTACAAATAAATTTTCCAAGAATAGTATGTGTGTTATAGAAATAAAGAGCAGAAATAAAAGAATAAAATGTTACTTTTTTTTTACTAAAGACTTATGCACATTAAAAGATACTGTAAATTTATATATATTTTTTTCCTTTTACAGTTAATGATTTTTGTGTTCTCCCTATGAAATCTTTGTGAACCAAAATCACATAGATGCCTGATATCAGGCTGAGAAAATCTCTTTATGTTCCCAGTTTGCTGAGAATTTTATTATAAATGAATGTTGAATATTAAAAGCTCTTCTCTCAGTAGAAAAGTTTGTTTTTCTTTTCTTTTAATATGGTCAGCTACACTTACTGATTGATTTCTAAATGTTAATCAACTTTTCATTCCTCACATAAACCCGACCTGGTGTTGATGTTTAACCATTTCTTTAAAAAATGATTGATTTATTTTTGCCAGTATTTTAGTTAAAGGTGTATGCTTTTGTTCATAAAGAATTTTAGTCTGCAATTTTATCCCCTTACAATGTCTTACTAAGTTTTTGATATTAGGATTATGCTGATCTCATATAATAAGTTGAAATATTTCTTCTTACTCTATGTTCTGAAAGTGGTTTGGTGTGAAGTTTCTCTTTGAGGGTGTAGAATGCTTCCTATTGCTGTCAGATGCTGCACTTCGAGGGAGTATAATTGCCCATTGTTTTCGGGGAATCTTTATCACTGGGAAGTTCGCCCTCCCATTATCCCGTGTAGTGACAGCAAATATCAGTATTGGGGAATGTGTTGCTGGGAGTCTGCACAGTTTTCATGAACTACTCTCTACCATGAAAGTGCTAAGAATATTTTTTTTCAACATCTTTATTAGAGTATAATTGCTTTACATTTTTGTGTTAGTTTCTGCTGTATAAAAAAGTAAATCAGCTATACATATACATATATCAGCATATCCCCTCCCTCTACTGTCTCCCTTCAACCCTCCCAATCCAACCCCTCTGGTGGTCACAAAGCACCGAGCTGATCTCCCTGACCTATGCAGCTGCTTCCCACTAGCTATTTATTTTACATTTGGTAGTCTATATAAGTCAATGCCACTCTCTCAATTCTTCCCAGCTTACCCTTCCCCATCCCCACATCCTCAAGTCCATTTTCTACATCTGCATCTTTATTCCTGTCCTGCCCCTAGGTTCTTTAGAACCCCCCCCTTTTTTTTTAGATCCCATATATATGTTAGCATACAGTATTTGTTTTTCTATTTCTGACTTACTTCACTCTGTAGGACAGACTCTAGGTTCATCCACCTCACTACAAAAAACTCAACTTCATTTCTTTTTACGGCTGAGTAATATTCCATTGTATATACGTGCCACATCTTCTCTATCTATTCATCTGTCGATGGACACTGAGGTGGCTTCCATGTCCTGCCTATTGTAAATAATGGTGCAATGAAAATTGTGGTACATGAGTCTTTTTGAATTATGGTTTTCTCAGGGTATATGCCCAGTAGTGGGATTGCTGAGTTGTATGGTAGTTCTATTTTTAGTTTTTAAGGAACCTCCATACTGTTCTCCATAGTGGCTGTATCAATTTACGTTCCCACCAACAGTGCAAGGGGGTTCCCTTTTCTCCACATCCTCTCCAGCATTTATTGTTTGTAGAGATTTTGGTGATGGCCATTCTGACTGGTGTGAAATACCTCATTGTAGTTTTGATTTGCATTTCTCTAATGATTAGTGATGTTGAGCATCCTTTCATGTGTTTGTTGGTGATCTGTATATCTTCTTTGGAGAAATGTCTATTTAGATCTTCTGTCCATTTTTGTATTGAGGTGTTTGTTTCTTTGATATTGAGGTGCATGAGCTGCTTGCATATTTTGGAGATTAATCTTTTGTCAGTTGCTTCAAATGCAAATATTTTCCCCCATTCTGAGGGTGGTCTTTTCATCTTGTTTATGGTTTCCTTTGCTGGGCAAAAGCTTTTAAGTTTCATTAGGTCCCATTTGTTTATTTTTGTTTTTATTTCCATTTCTCTAATAAGTGGGTCAAAAAAGATCTTGCTGTGATTTATGTCATAGAGTGTCCTGCCTATGTTTTCCTCTAAGAGTTTAGACTGTCTGGCCTTACATTTAGGCCTTGAATCCATTTTAAGTTTATTTTTGTGCATGGTGTTAGGAAGTGTTCTAATTTCATTATTTTACATGTAGCTGCCCAGTTTCCACAGCACCATTTATTGAAGAGGCTGCCTTTTCTCCATTGTATATTCTTGCCTCCTCTCTCAAAGATAAGGTGACCATATGTGTGTGGGTTTATCTCTGGGCTTTCTATCTTGTTCCATTGATCTATGTTTCTGTTCTTGTGCCAGTACAATACTGTCTTGATTACTGTGGTTTTATAGTATAGTCTGAAGTCAGGGAGCCTGATTCCTCCAATTTCGTTTTTCATTCTAAAGATTGCTTTGGTTTTTGGGGTCTTTTGTGTTTCCATAAAAGTTCTGAAATTTTTTGTTCTAGTTCTGTGAAAACTGCCATTGGTTGTTTAGTAGGGATTGCACTGAATCTGTAGATTGCTTTGGGTAGTAGAGTCATTTTCACAATGTGTATTCTTTCACTCTAAGAACAAGGTGTATCTCTCCATCTGTTTGTATCATCTTTAATTTCTTTCAACAGTGTCTTACAGTTTTCTGCATACCAGTCTTTTCTCCTTTAAGTCGGTTTATTCCTAGGTATTTTATTCTTTTTGTAGCAATGGTATATGGGAGTGTTTCCTTAATTTCTCTTTCAGATATTTCATCATTAGTGTAGAAGAATGAAAGAGATTTCTGTGTATTAATTTTGTATTCTGCTACTTTATCAAATGCATTGATTAGCTCTAGTAGTTTTCTGCTAGCATCTCTAGGATTCTGTATGTACAGGATCATGTCATATGTAAACAGTGACAGTTTTAATTCTTCTTTCTGATTTGGATTCCTTTTGTTTCTTTTTCTTCTTTGATTGCTGTAGCCAAAACTTCCAAAACTAAGTTGAATAAGAGTGGTGAGAGTGGGCAGCCTTGTCTTGTTTCTGATCTTAGTGAAAATGGTTTCAGTTTTTCACCATTGAGGACGATGTTGTCTGTGAGTTTGTCTTATATGATCTTTATTATGTTGAGGAAAGTTCCCTCTATGTCTCCTTTCCAGAGGGTTTTTATCATAATGGGTGCTGAATTTTGCTGAAAACTTTTACTGCATATATTGAGATGACCATATGGTTTTTATCCTTCAGTTTGTTAATACGGTGTATCACATTGATTGATTTGCATATGTTGAAGAATCCTTGCAGAGTTTTGTGTCTATGTTCCTCAGTGATATTGCCTATAGTTTTCTTTCTTTGTGACATCTTTGGTTTTGGTATCAGGGTGATGGTGGCCTCGTAGTATGAGTTTGGGAGTGTTCCTCCCTCTGCTATATTTTGGAAAAGTCTGAGAAGGATAGGTGTTAGCTCTTCTCTAAATGTTTGATAGAATTCGCCTGTGAAGCCATCTGGGCCTGGGCTTTTGGCTGTTCGAAGTTTTTGTTTGTTTGTTTTTTTGCGGTACGCGGGAATCTCACTGTTGTGGCCTCTCCCGTTGTGGAGCACAGGCTCCAGATGCGCAGACTCAGCGGCCATGGCTCATGGGCCTGGCCGCTCCACGGCATGTGGGATCTTCCCAGACCAGGGCACGAACCTGTGTCCCCTGCATTGGCAGGCGGACTCTCATCCACTGTGCCACCAGGGAAGCCCTGTTCAAAGTTTTTAAATCACAGTTTTAATTTCAGTGCTTGTGATCAGTCTGTTCATATTTTCTATTTCTTGCTCGTTCAGTCTTGGAAGGTTGTACATTTCTAAGAATTTTTCCATTTCTTCCCGGTTGTCCATTTTATTGGCATATAGTTACTGGTGATCCTTTGTATTTCTGCAGTGCCAGTTGTTACTTCTCCTTTTTCATTTCTAATTCTGTTCATTTGAGTCTTCTGCCTTTTTTCCTGCTGAGTCTGGCTAATGGTTTATCAATTTTGTTTATCTTCTCAAAAGAACCAGCTTTTAGTTTTATTGATCTTTGCTATTTTTTCCTTAATTTTTTTTCATTGATTTCTGACCTGATCATTATGATTTCTCTCCTTCTGCTAACTTTGGGAGGGGGGTTGTTGTTCTTCTTCTTTCTCTAATTGCTTTAGGTGTAAGGTTAGGTTGTTTATTTGAGATGTTTCTTGTTTCTTGGGCTAGGATTATAATTGCTATAAACTTCCCTCTTACAACTGCTTTTACTGCATCCCATAGGTTTTAGGTCGTTGTGGTTTCATTATCATTTGTTTCTAAGTATTTTTTGATTTCTTCTTTGATTTCTTCAGCAATCCCTTGGTCATTTAGTAGCATATTTCTTAGCCTCCATGTGTTTTGAATTTCTACAGTGTTTTGCCTGTAATTGATATCCAGTCTGACAATGTTGGGCTCAGAAATAATACTTGATACAATTTCAATTTTCTTAAATTTACCAAGGCTTGATTTGTGACCCAAGATATGATCTATACTGGAGAATATTCCAGGAGTACTTGAGAAGAAATTGTACTCTGTAGATTTTGGACAGAATGTCCTATAAATATCAATTAAGTCCATTTGTTTAATGTGTCATTTAAAGCTTGTGTTTCCTTATTTGTTTTCATTTCAGTTGATCTGTCCATTAGTAACAGTGGAGTGTTATAGTCTCATACTATTATTGTGTTACTGTCGTCTTCCCCTTTCATGCTTGCTAGCATTTACCTTATTTGTTTAGGTGCTCTTATGTTGGATGCATAAATATTTACAATTGTTATATCTTTTTCTTGGATTGGTCAATTTATCATTATGTAGTGTCCTTCTGTGTCTCTTGCAATAATCTTTATTTTAAAGTCTATTTTATCTGATATGAGAAATGCTACTCCATCTTTCTTTTGATTTCCATGTGCAAGGAATATCTTTTTCCATCCCCTCACTTTCAGTGTGTATATGTTCCTTGGTCTGAAGTGGGTCTCTTGTAGACAGCATATATATGGGTCTTGTGTTTGTATCCATTCAGACAGTCTATGTCTTTTGGTTGCAGAATTTAATCCATTTACATTTAAGGTAATTATCAATATGTATGTTCCTATTACCATTTCTTAATTGTTTTGGGTTTTTTATTATAGGTCTTTTCCTTCTCTTGAATATCCTGCTTAGAGAAGTTCCTTTAGCATTTGTTGTAAGGCTGGTTGTGATGATGAATTCTCATAGCTTTTGCTTGTCTGTAAAGGTTTTAATTTCTCTGTCGAATCTGAATAAGATACTTGCTGGGTAGAGTAATATTGGTTGTAGATTTTTCTCTTTCAGCACTTTAAATATGTCCTGCCAATCCCTTCTGGCTTGCAGAGTTTCTGCTGAAAGATCAGCTTTTAACCTTATGGATATTCACTTGTGTGTTATTCATTGTTTTTCCCTTGCTGCTTTTAATATTTTTTCTTTGTATTTAATTTGTGATAGTTTGATTAACATGTGTGTTGGCCTGTTTCTCTTGGATTTATCCTGTATGGGAGTACTCTCTGTGCTTCCTTGACTTGATTGAATATTTCCTTTCCCATATTAGGGAAGTTCTCAACTATAAGCTCTTCAAACATTTTCTCAGACCTTTTCTTTTTCTCTTCGTCTTTTGGGACCCCTATAATTCGAATGTTTGTGCATTTAATGTTGTCCCAGAGGTCTCAGAGTCTGTCCTCAATTCTTTTCATTCTTTTTTCTTCATTCTGCTCTGCAGCAGTTGTTTCCACTGTTTTATCTTCCAGGTCACATATCCGTTCTTCTGTCTCAGGTATTTTGCTATTGATTCCTTCTAGAGAATTTTTAATTTCATTTATTTTGTTGTTATTGTTTGTTTGCTCTTTAGTTCTTCTAGGTCCTTGTTAAACGTTTCTTGTATTTTCTCCATTCTGTTTCCAAGATTTTGCATCATCTTTACTGTCATTACTCTGAATTCTTTTTCAGGTAGACTACCTATTTCCTCTTCATTTGTTAGGTTTGTTGGGCTTTTACCTTGCTCCTTCATCTGCTGTGTGTTTCTCTGTCTTCTCATTTTGCTTAACTTACTGTTTTGGGGGTCTCCTTTTCACAGTATGCAGGATCACCATTCCCAGTGTTTTTAGTGTCTGCCCCCAGTGGGTAAGGTTGTTTCAGTGGGTTGTGTAGGCTTCCTGTTGGAGGGGACTGGTGCCTGTGCTCTGGTGGATGAGACTGGATCTTGTCTTTCTGGTGGGCAGGACCGAGTCTGCTGGTGTGTTTTGGGGTGTCTGTGACCTTATTATGATTTTAGGCAGCCTCTCTTCTAATGGGTGGTGTTGTGTTCCTCTTTTACTAGTTGTTTTTCATGGGCTGTCCAGCACTGGGGCTTGCTGGTCATTGAGTGGAGCTCAGTATTTGTGTTGAGACACAGATCTCTGGGAGAACACCCGCCAATTGATATTACATGGGCCCGGGAGGTGTCTGTTGGTCCAGTATCCTAAACTCAGCTCTCCCACGTCTGAGGCTCAGGTATGACATCTGGCCGCAGCACCAAGGCCCTGTCAGTCAAACCGCTCAGAAGGGAGATAAAAAAAGAAGGAAAGAAAACAAAATAAAATATATAATTATTAAAGTAAAATACTTTAAAAATATTATTAAAATAAAAAAGTAATAAAAAAATGAATAGAGCAACCAAACCAATAAAGAAATCCACCAATGATAACAAGTGCTAAATACTAAACTAAGATAAACATATAAATCAGAAACTAGTCAGTCACATACAGCAACCCCCAAGCCTAGAGCTGCTCCCAAAGTCTATTGTCTCAATTTTGGTATGATTGGTTGTCTATTCAGGTATTCCACAGATGCAGGGTACATAAAATTTATTTTTCAGATTTAATCCACTGCTCCTGAGGCTTCACAGAGAAATTTCCCTTTCTCTTCTTTGTTTGCACAACTCCTGGGGATCAGGTTTGGATTTGGCCCTGCCTCTGCATGTAGGTTGCTCTCTGGAGTCTGTTTTTCCCCCAGGAAGGAGGGTGTTAAAGGAGTGGCTCATTAGGAGTCTCTGCCACAGTCAGGCTGGGGGGAGGGACGGGTATGGAATGAAGGGCTAGCCTACAGCAGCAGAGGCCAGCATGACATTGCAACAGCTTGAGGTGCACCATTTGTTTCTCTGGAGAAGTTATCCCTGGGTCATTGGACCCTGGCAGTGGTGGGCTGCACAGGCTCCTTGGAGGGGAGGTGTGGATAGTGACCTGTGCTTGCCCACAGGATTCTTGGTGGCTACAGCAGCAGCCTTAGCATTTCATGCCCATCTCTCATGTCCACGCTGATAGCTGTGGATCGAGCCCATCTCTGGAGCTCGTTTAGGCGGTGCTCTGAATCCCCTTTCCTTGTGCACCCTGAAACAATGGTCTCTTGCCTCTTAGGCTGGTCCAGAGTTTCTCCAGGACTCCTTCCCTGCCAGCTGTGGCACACTAGCCCCATTCAGGCTGTGTTCATGCAGCCAACCCCAATCTTCTCCCTGGGATCTGACCTCCGAAGCCTGAGCCTCAGCTCTAAGCCCCCACTTGCCCCAGCGGGTGAGCTGACAAGCCTCAGGCTGGTGAGTGCTGCTTGGCACTGATCCTCTTTGCAGGAATCTCTCTGCTTTGCCTTCTGCACCCCTGTTGCTGCACTCTCTTCCATGGTTCCAAAGCTTCCCCCTGTCACCCCCTGTCTCCACCAGTGAAGGGGCTTCATAGTGTGTGGAAACTTTTCCTCCTTTGCAGCTCCCTTCCAGAGGTGAAGGTCCCATCCCTATTCTTTTGTCTCTGTTTTTCCTTTTTTCTTTTGCCCTACCCAGCTAGGCAAGGAATTTCTTGCCTTTTGGGAAGGCTGAGGTCTTCTGCCAGTGTTCAGTAGGTGTTTTGTAGGAGTTGTTCCACATATAGATGTATTTTTGATATATTTGTGGGGAGGAAGGTGATCTCCACATCTTACTCATTCAACATCTTGAAGGGAAAAGGCCACTAAGAATATTTTTAGATTCAAATACTCAGAGTTGTTTGGTCCTCTCACTCGACTTACTATTTTTTTTTTTCTGGGCGAGAGATGGTTTATTTTTCCCCCAAATATCTTGACACTCAGCCAGGTTACTTATACATTTGATATGTGTCAGTGTCATGTACAGTAATCACAGCTGCAGGACTTTCGAGACAATTTTTAGATCTGTATTTTCCTGTTTGCTTTTGTCTTTGTTTTAACAGTACTCTATGTTGTCCTTTATATCTAATGGGTGATATTGACAAAAAGCAATATATGAGTATTCTCTATAGAGAAACACAAAAGTTTATTCAAAATCTGTTTCATCTGTTAATCTCAAACTCCCAGTCCTTCCCTACCCCACCCCACCCACTTCCCTCCCCTGCTAATCTGGTATTAGCAGATGTAAACTATTATATATAGGATAGATAAACAACAAGGTCCTATCATATAGCACAGGGAACTATAGATATATTCAATATCTTATGATAAACCATAATGGAAAAGAATTTAAAGAAAGAATGTCTATATGTATATAACTGAGTCACTTTGCTGTACAGCAGAGATTGGCAAAATACTGTAAATCAACTATACTTCAATTAAAAAATCAGTTTCAGTAAATAATTTGGAACATAAATATCATATACAATATCTTATAAAAAGAAACTGAACTCAATATCATTCAGTATTGCAAATCTGTTATATAATTGACTTCTATTACTAATCACAATAAATCACATTTTATTTGTTTATACCTTTGTACTTCTTAAGGGCTTATGCTTAATGGGTGTTGAATCCTTTAAATATTTTAAAATAAGGATAACCAATTTAATGTTTTTAACAAATCTATCTTCAGAAACAAACAGAGAATTGTATTAGCGAGTAATTAACATTAATGGGTAAATATTAGTGCTGTATTCACAGTGAATTTTTTCAAGTAATTGTGTTATGAAAACTGCTGAAGCAGCGAAGAAGTAAGAACAAATAAATTAGAAGAAAGGATTATAAAAAGGCCACATTTATGTTAGGTAAGTGAGTACCTGAGAAACTTAGAAATTCGGTGCTGTATTAGGCTAGCAGCTGCTTATGTACCACAAGATAATGAAAGAAAGATCTGCTCTTAGCAGGAGACAGACTAGTCCCAAACAGGGTGGAAAATCCATTCTTCCCTACGAACCTTCTCTAGTAAGAAACACTGTAAATTGAGGTTGGACTTTTCAGCCAGATTATAATACCAGAATCCTAGAGGAATTGTTGATCCATCAAGAGTCAGGCAATTCACTTTGAGTTACACAAGATAATAATGTTCAACTAGGTGTTTGCAAAATAAAATCATATTATATAAACCAGAAAAGAGAAGTATCGACTTCTGGGGAAGATGGCAGAAGAGTAAGACGTGGAGATCACCTTCCTCCCCACAGATACACCAGAAATACAGCTACACGTGGAACAACACCTACAGAACACCTACTGAACGCTGGCAGAAGACCTCAGACCTCCCAAAAGGCAAGAAACTCCACATGTACCTGGGTAGAGCAAAGCGGAGAGATTCCGGCACAGAGGATCAGTGCCAACCGGAACTCACCAGACCGAGAGGCTTGTCTGCTCGCCCACTGGGGCAGGCAGCACTGGGAGCTGAGGCTCGGGCTTGTTGGAGCACAGGGAGAGGACTGGGGCTGGCGGCGTGAACACAGCCTGAAGGGGCTAATGTGCCACAGCTAGCCGAGAGGGAGTGCAGGTAAAAGTCTGAACCTGCCGAAGAGGCAAGAGACTTTTTCTTCCCTCTTTGTTTCCTGGTGCGCGAGGAGAGGGGATTAAGAGTGCTGCTTAAAGGAGCTCCAGAGACAGGCATGGGACGCTGGGGCTGCTGCCGCCACCACCAAGAGGCATGTGTGCGAGTGCAGGTCACTGTCCATGCCCCCCTTCAAGGGAGCCTGTGCAGCCCGTCACTGCCGGAGTCCCAGGATCCAGGGACGGCTTCCCTGGGAGAACGCACGGTGCCCCTCGGGCTGGTGCAACATCACGCCAGCCTCTGCCGCTGCAGGCTCGCCCGGAACAGCGTGCGCCTCCCTGCCCCCCAGCCTGAGTGAGCCAGAGTGCGCGAAGTGGCTGCTCCTTTAACCCTGTCTTGTCTGAGCGAAGAACAGACGCCCTTGGGGGACCTACATGGAGAAGCGGGGCCAAAGCCAAAGCTGAGACCCGGGAGCTGTGAGAACAAAGAAGAGAAAGGGAAATCTCTCCCAGCAGCCTCAGAAGCAGCGGATTAAAGTTCCACAATCAACTTGATGTACCCTGCATCAGTGGAATACATGAATAGACAACAAATCATCCCAAAGTGAGGAGCCAGGAGTCAGTGCTGTGCATCTGAGGTGGGAGAGCCAACTTCAGGACACTGGTCCACAAGAGACCTCCCAACTCCAAATAATTTCAAATGGCGAAAATCTTCCAGAGATCTCCATCTCAACACCAGCACCCAGCTTCACTCAACGACCAGCAAGCTACAGTGCTGGACACCCTATGCCAAACAACAAGACAGGAACACAATGCCACCCATTAGCAGAAAGGATGCCTAAAACCATAAAAAGTCCAGAGACAACCCAAAACACACCAACAGACGTGGACCTGGCCAGCAGAAAGACAAGATCCAGCTTGATCCACCGGAACACAGGCACTAGTCGCCTCCACCAGGAAGCCTGCACAACCCACTGAACCAACCTTAGCCACTGGGGACAGACACCAAAAACAACGGGAACTATGAACCTGCAGCCTGCAAAAAGGAGACCCCAAACACAGTAACATAAGCAAAATGAGAAGACAGAAAAACACACAGCAGGAGAAGGAGCAAGATAGAAACCCACCAGACATAACAAATGAAGAGGAAATAGGCAGTCTACCTGAAAAAGATTTCAGAATAATGATAGTAAAGATGATCCAAAATCTTGGAAATATAATAGACAAAATGCAAGAAACAGTTAACAAGGACCTAGAAGAACTAAAGATGAATCAAGCAATGATTAAAAACACAATAAGTGAAATGAAAAATACCCTAGATGTGATCAATAGCAGAATAACTGAGGCAGAAGAACGGATAAGTGAGGTGGAAGATAAAATAGTGGAAATAACTACTGCAGAGCAGAAGAAAGAAAAACGAATGAAAAGAACTGAGGACAGTCTTAGAGACCTCAGGGACAACATTAAACGAACCAACATTCGAATTATAGGGATTCCAGAAGAAGAAGAGAAAAAGAAATGGACTGAGAAAATATTTGAAGAGATTATAGTTGAAAACTTCCCTAATATGGGAAAGGAAATAGTTAATCAAGTCCAGGAGGCACAGAGAGTCCCATACAGAATAAATCCAAGAAGAAATATGCCAGGACACATATTAATCAAACTGTCAAAATTTAAACAGAAGAAAACATATTAAAAGCAGCAAGGGAAAAACAACAAATAACACACAAGGGAATCCCCATCAGGATAACAGCTGATCTCTCAGCAGAAACTCTACAAGCCAGAAGGGAGTGGCAGGACATAATTAAAGTGATGAAGGAGAAAAACCTGCAACCAAGATTACTCTACCCAGCAAGGATCTCATTCAGATTTGATCGAGAAATTAAAAGGTTTACAGACAATCAAAAGCTAAGAGAGTTCAGCACCACCAAACCAGCTTTACAACAAATGCTAAAGGAATTTGTCTAAGCAAGAAACACAACAAAAGGAAAATACCTACAATAACGAACCCAAAACAATTAAGAAAATGGGAATAGGAGCATACACATCAATAATTACCTTAAATGTAAAAGGACTAAATGCTCCCACCAAAAGACATAGATTGGCTGAATGGATACAAAAACAAGACCCATATATATGCTGTCTACAAGAGACCCACTTCAGACCTAGAGACACATACAGATTGAAAGTAAGGGGATGGAAAAAGATATTCCATGCAAATGGAAATCAAAAGAAAGATGGAGTAGCAATTCTCATATCAGACAAAATAGACTTTAAAATAAAGACTATTAGAAGAGACAAAGAAGGACACTACATAATGATCAAGGGATCAATCCAAGAAGAAGATATAACAATTTTAAATATTTATGCACCCAACATAGGAGCACCTCAATACATAAGGCAAATACTAAGGGCCATAAAAGGGGAAATTGACAGTAACACATTCATATTAGGGGACTTCAACACCCCACTTTAACCAATGGACACATTATCCAAAATGAAAATAAATAAGGAAACACAAGCTTTAAATGATACATTAAACAAGATGGACTTAATTGATAATTTATAGGACATTCCATCCAAAAACAACAGAATACACATTTTTCTCAAGTGCTCATGGAACATTCTCCAGGATAGATCATATCTTGGGTCACAAATCAAGCCTTGGTAAATTTAAGAAAATTGAAATTGTATCAAGTATCTTTTCCGACCACAATGTTATGAGACTAGATATCAATTACAGGAAAAGAGCTGTAAAAAATACAAACACATGGAGGCTAAACAATACACTACTTAATAACGAAGTGATCACTGAATAAATCAAAGAGGAAACTAAAAAATACCTATAAACAAATGACAATGGAGACACAACGACCCAAAACTTATGGGATGCAGCAAAAGCAGAACTAAGAGGAAAGTTTATAGTAATACAATCTCAGCTTACGAAACAGGAAACATATCGAGTAAACAACCTGACCCTGCACCTAAAGCAATTAGAGAAAGGAGAACAAAAACATCCCAAAGTCAGCAGAAGGAAACAAATCATAAAGATCAGATCAGAAATAAATGAAAAAGAAATGAAGGAAATGATACCAAAGATCAATAAAACTAAAAGCTGGTTCTTTGAGAAGATAAACAAAATTGATAAACCATTAGCCAGACTCATCAAGAAAAAAAGGGAGAAGACTCAAATCAATAGAATTAGAAATAAAAACGGAGAAGTAACAACTGATACTGCAGAAATACAAAAGATCATGAGAGATTACTACAAGCAACTCTATGCCAATAAAATGGAAAACCTGGAAGAAATGGACAAATTCTTAGAAATGCACAACCTGCCAAGACTGAATCAGGAAGAAATAGAAAATATGAATAGACCAATCACAAGCACTGAAATTGAAACTGTGATTAAAAATCTTCCAACAAACAAAAGCCCAGGACCTGATGGCTTCACAGGTGAATTCTATCAAACATTTAGAGAAGAGCTAACACCTATCCTTCGCAAACTCTTCCAAAATATAGCAGAGGGAGGAAGACTCTCAAACTCATTCTACGAGGCCACCATCAGCTTGATACCAAAACCAGACAAGGATGTCACAAAGAAAGAAAACTACAGGCCAATATCACTGATGAACATAGATGCAAAAATCCTCAACAAAATACTAGTAAACAGAATCCAACAGCACATTAAAATGATCATACACCATGATCAAGTGGGGTTTATTCCAGGAATGCAAGGATTCTTCAATATATGCAAATCAATCAATGTGATACACTATATTAACAAACTGAAGGAGAAAAACCATAGGATAAACTCAATAGATGCAGAGAAATCTTTTGACAAAATTCAACACCTATTTATGATAAAAACCCTGCAGAAAGGAGGCACAGAGGGATCTTTCCTCAACATAATAAAGGCCATATATGACAAACCCACAGCCAACATTGTCCTCAATGGTGAAAAACTGAAATCATTTCCACTAAGATAATGAACAAGACAAGGTTGCCCACTCTCACCACTCTTATTCAACATAGATTTGGAAGTTTTAGCCACCACAATCAGAGAAGAAAAGGAAATGAAAGGAATCTAAATTGGAAAAGAAGAAGTAAAGCTGTCACTGTTTGCAGATGACATGATACTATACATAGAGAATCCTAAAGATGCTACCAGAAAACTACTAGAGCTAATCAATGAATTTGGTATAGTAGCAGGATACAAAATTAATGCACAGAAATCTCTGGCATTCCTATATACTAATGATGAAAAATCTGAAAGTGAAATCAAGGAAACACTCCCATTTACCATTGCAACAAAAAGAATAAAATATCTAGGAATAAACCTACCTAAGGAGACAAAAGACCTGTATGCAGAAAATTATAAGACACTGATGAAAGAAATTGAAGATGATACAAATAGAAAGAGAGATATACCATGTCCTTGGATTGGAAGAATCAACATTGTGAAGATGACTCTACTACCCAAAGCAATCTACAGATTCAATGCAATCCCTATCAAACTACCACTGGCATTTTTCACAAAACTAGAACAAAAATTTCACAATTTGTATGGAAACACAAAAGACCCCGAATAGCTAAAACAATCTTGAGAACGAAAATTGGAGCTGGAGGAATCAGGCTCCCTGACTTCAGAATATACTACAAAGCTACAGTAATCAAGAAAGTATGGTACTGGCACAAAAAATGAAAGATAGATCAATGGAACAGGATAGAAAGCCCAGAGATAAACCCACGCACATATGGTCACCTTAATCTTTGATAAAGGAGGCAGGAATGTACAGTGGAGAAAGGACAGCCTCTTCAATAAGTGGTGCTGGGAAAATTGGACTGGGACATGTAAAAGTTTGAGATTAGATCATTCCCTAACATCATACACAAAAATAAGCTCAAAATGGATTAAAGACCTAAATGTAAGGCCAGAAACTATCAAACTCTTAGAGGAAACACAGGCAGAACACTCTATGACATAAATCACAGCAAGATCCTTTTGGACCCACTTCCTAGAGAAATGGAAATAAAAACAAAAATAAACACATGGGACCTAATGAAACTTCAAAGCTTTTGCACAGCAAAGGAAACCATAAACAAGATCAAAAGACAACCCTCAGAATGGGAGAAAATATTTGCAAATGAAGCAACTGACAAAGGATTAATCTCCAAAATTTATAAGCAGCTCATGCAGCTCAATAACAAAAAACAAAGAACCCAGTCCGAAAATGGGCAGAAGACCTAAATAGACATTTCTCCACAGAAGATATACAGACTGCCAACAAACACATGAAAGGATGCTCAACATCTTTACTCATTAGAGAAATGCAAATCAAAACTACGATGAGATATCATCTGACACCAGTCAGAATGGCCATCATGAAGAAATCTAGAAACAATAAATGCTGGAGAGGGTGTGGAAAAATGGTAGCACTCTTGCCCTGCTGGTGGGAATGTGAATTGGTACAGCCACTATGGAGAACAGTATGGAGGTTCCTTAAAAAACTAAAAATAGAACTACCATATGACCCAGCAATCCCACTACTGGGCATATACCCTGAGAAAACCAAAATTCAAGAAGAGTCATGTACCAAAATGTTCATAGCAGCTGTATTTACAATAGCCCAGAGATGGAAACAACCTAAGTGTCCATCATCAGATGAATGGGTAAAGAAGATGTGGCACATATATACAATGGAATATTACTCAGCCATAAAAAGAAACGAAATTGAGCTATTTGTAATGAGGTGGATGGACCTAGAGTCTGTCATACAGAGTGAAGTAAGTCAGAAAGAGAAAGACAAATACTGTATGCTGACACATATATATGGAATTTAAGGAAAAAAATGTCATGAAGAACATAGGGGTAAGAGAGGAATAAAGACACAGACCTGCTAGAGAATGGACTTGACGATATGGGGAGGGGGAAGGGTAAGCTGTGACAAAGCGAAAGAGAGGCATGGACATATATACACTACCAAACGTAAGGTAGATAGCTAGTGGGAAGCAGCTGCATAGCACAGGGAGATCAGCTTGGTGCTTTGTGACCGCCTGGAAGGGTGGGATAGGGAGGGTGGGAGGGAGACGCAAGAGGGAGGGGATATGGGAACATATGTATATGTATAACTGATTAAATTTGTTATAAAGCAGAAACTAACACACCATTGTTAAGAAATTATACTTCAATAAAGACGTAAAAAAAAAAAAAAGAATCTGCCTGCCACTGCAGGAGACACGGGTTTGATCGAGCCCTGGTTCAGGAAGATCCCACATGCCTCAGAGCAACTAAGCCTGTGCACCACAACTACTAAGCCTGTGCTCTAGAGCCCAAGTGCCGCAACTACTGAGCCCACATGCCACAACTACTGAAGCCTGTGCACCTAAAGCCCATGCTCCACAATAAAAGAAGCCACCACAATGAGAAGCCCATGCACTGCAACAAAGAGTAGCCCCCACTTGCCACAACTAGAGAAAGCCCGTGCGCAGCAACGAAGATCCCACACAGCCAAAACTAAATAAAATAAATTAATTAAATAAATAAATAAATAAAAAGAAAAGAGAAGTATCACTATAAATAACAGAGGTAATCATTGTTTATGACATAGGTACTAAGTGTACATACACACATATGTACAAACAGAATTATTGTTATATTTAGTACAAATATTAGTGTTACGACCTCTAGTAGTAGGGTGAAATAAAATGTGAACATTTTATGTTCTGTTTTATATTTCTTTTTTGAATATTCATAGTATTTGAACATCTGGAAACTAAAAAGATGACATTTTAACTTTTGAGGTAAAACACCTATTTTACCCTCTCTGAAAGACAAAAATGACTTGTCCTCAGCCATTAGCATATTACACAATAATCCATTCATTGGCCAAAAATGAATCCTGATTATTTTGCTCTAATTTTAGCACTTTCTCCTTATTTTTTATTCTAATAAACACATTCGAAAGTGAGAACAAAATCTAAAAAAAAAAATTTTTTAAGGGATAAAAGCAGTTGTGATTCCCTAAATCCAAAACATTAGTTTGTATGAGCTACTGAGAAACATGTCAGGGTGGCAAAATTCATTTCAATTTTCAAAACCTGTACAAAGTTATTGTTAATAATACATAATCTACATGAAGGTGATAGCAAATGATGAAAGAAATCAAACAGATGCTTAAAAATGAATGCAGATTTCTTCTTGATGATGTGCTCTACTTGCCTCTGCAAGACAGTAAAACTAGTTGATGAGAAGGATTTTAATTTTATTTGTCACTATAAGATGTGAAAATTCATGGTAGCTATATCTCTCCCCTCCTTTTATTTTCTCAGTTTGATTTCCCTTTAGTCAGTGCTGTTCTATGTTCTTCCTCTTCAGAATCTGCTCTTGAGGATCAATTCTTTCAGGGTTATCTTTCAATTTTATAACAAAAGAGCAGATGTTTTCTAAAAGTGGTATTCACATGATTTAATTTATTATAATAGTAGAAAAAGGTGTGGCCGCCACCGGAACCTTATTTTTCAAAGTGTGCACTCTGACACTAATGCAGTACTTTTAAAGAAAAAAAGTTCCAAGTAAAAGATTACTATAATCATTACAGGAATTATACAAAAGTTGTGTCTCAAAATATAAACCATGCGGGCACAACTAGATGTTAATGAATAGCATCTACAAAGGTTAAATATAAATACACATAATTATAGCTTTCTTGTGATAAGAAGTTGTTACTTTCTTTCTTACCCACAAGATATATCTCTAAAATAACAAACTGAAATGAAAGTATATTTATTCTGCAATCATAACAGGACTAGTAAATGTACAATTATGGTACAGCATTTGAAACATTTTGAATATGCATTGCTACTGCCTTTAGACAGGATTAAATTTTCTTCAACCGATGAAGTACTATACAAGAGCACATTTGAATTCTGAAATTTTAAACTGGTGCTGAAAGAAAATATATATCCTTTGTTTCATGTCAAATTTCAATCAGTGCAAAATCTTAGAAAAACTCATCTAGTGCTAAGGTAAAGTATATAATGAGGCTACTGAAGGAAGGCTACCAGAGTAAAATTTACCCTTATTCTATGAGGACAAATTGAATTATAAATTAATTTTCCTGTGTAATAAATATAATGTGTAAATTAATATTATATTAGGTACCCTGTATTGATTATGAAATATAACTTGCATTATTGAGTTGGTAACATAGAGTTGTTCTTTAATATAATTGTGGGTTTAAGCACAGAATGGATATAGCAGCACAATAATGAAATGATATAATGTTAAGTGAAAAAAAATGATGAAAAATTGTATTTATTTCAAGATTACAAAGAGTAAAATTCATATAGATATGAATGGACACTGGGATTTGAGAACATTAAAGAGAAACAAATAGTTTAAAATTTACAATAGTAAATTTATTGCTTTATTTCTCTTGCATGTATTTATTACTCTAACAATTTTGATGGAATAAATTTATCCTGGAAAATTAATTTTAGTAGATATTCTGAAGATAATTAAGAGGTCAATACTTAATAACAGTCCCCATGAAATTAAAATGAAAAGTGAGAGTTGAAGGGTACTCTTGAATAATTAAATTGTACTAGTCATTTTGTACTTACTGACTGTAGAAATAGGCCAATTATGATTCAGGCGTAACTTTAAGCTTGATCATTTAATTTGGTTTGAGCTATATATTGTTTTCAGGTAAGTGTAATATATTCAGAAGGCAAATTTCCCTAAAATTCTTCTACTTTCTGAATTTTTCTTTTAAGATGTATAATTTTCTTTAAAACTAAATGAAAATAAATAAAAACTAATTTAAGTTTCTAGCATGGCTTACGAGGCCTTATAGGATCTGGTTTCCTTCAAACTCTGCTTTCTTCACCATTTTTCTTTTCCACTGGGATACAGTCATACTGTTTGTCAACTTTGCTATTCTTTGAACTCTCCAATTTTGTTCCTATTTAGTAATTTGTACTTGCCCTTGCCTCTGCTTTAATGCTCCCTCAACCCTCCATATCCCTGCCTAGCAGCCTCCCTCATTTTATTCAGGTCACTGTTTATGGGAAAGCTTCTCAAAAAGTATTGTGCTAATTATTCTATATAAAACAATAGTATCTGTGTCTACAGGTCTCCATTACGTTTTTTTTCTTTCTAAAAGAGCATAGAGATGCCTGATATTGTAACAGGGAAGAACAAATCTGACTCTGTATCAGATCTATTTCTTTTACTTAACAATAACAGTATGTGTGTGTGTATTTGTTTATTTCATGTCTACCTCCTAAAGAATGTCAACATGGTTATTTTGTTTTGTTTGTTGATACATCCTAGAAGAGCAGCTGATGCACATAGAGTGCTCAATAAATCTTTGTTTGAATGAATTAAAGAGTCAATGAAGACATGGAAACCACAAAATTGACCCGCTATTCTTCCATGTTCCCAAACTCCATTGTGAGGAGGCATGGGGGAGGATCACGGTAAATTTTCCTGATGTTGATTTTATGGTAACTTGCAGAAACATCAGAGAGGGGATGGATAGCAGATTTGAACCGATAGAAGAAAAATCACCTACCTTCAAGATAGGTCAATGGAGAGTATCCACTTGGAAGAACAGAAAGAAACATTAGTTATCAAAAGCAAAATACACATTCTTTTCAAGCATATATGGAACATTCTACAGGATAGACTAGATATGAGGCCATAAAATAAGGATCAATAGATTTAAAATAATTGACATCTTACAAAGTATATTCTCTTGACCACAAAAGAATAAAATTAAAAACAATAACAGAAGAAAATTTCTCAAATTCACAAATATGTTAATTAAACAATACACTATTATATAGCCAATGACTCAATGAATAAATCACAGAAGAAACTAGAAAATACTTTCAGATGGAATAAAAAATGCAGCATTCTAAAATTTGTGGTATGCAACTAAAATGGTGCTTAGAGGGAAGTTTATAATGTTAAATAGCTACATTATAAAAAGAAATATTTTAAATCAGTAACCTGTCCTTCTGTGTTAATAAACTAGGGAAAAAAGGAGAGAGATAAATCCAAAGGAAGAAGGAAAGAAATAAGGATGGAAATAATAAATATTAGAAAAGGAGTAGATCCAATAAAGAACATTAAAAACAATAAAGAAAAATCATGGAAACCAAAAGTTGTTTCACTGAGAACATTAAAGAAGAACAAAAACTTTTAGTTGGAATGACAGAAAGAGAGGAGAAAGACTGAGAAGACCCAATTTATTAAATTAAGAAAGAAAAGAGTGGTTATTGCTACCAAACTTATGAGTATAAAGAAGATTATAAGGTAATAAAACAATAATAAAAACTGCATGCTAACAAATTAGGTAACCTAGTAAAATGGGAAAATTCTTAATAAGACACAAGCTAACAAAACTGACTCAGAAAGAAATAAAAAACCTGAGTTGAAATACTAATAAAAAGATTATCACAAACCAAAGCCTAGGCTCAGAAACATTACCTGGTGAATCCACAATCATTTAAAAAAGAATTAATAATGATCCTTCTCAAACTCTTCTAAAAAATACAGAATAAAATTCTTCCCAACTCATTCTATAAGGCCAGAAAAGAAACCTATATTGAAGCAAATAAAAATGAAAATACAATCTATGAAAGTTGAGAGGCACAGCTAAAACTATACTAAAATGAAAAACTTCAGCACTGCATTATATATTGGAAAAGATAGAAAATATGAAATCATCAACCTAAGTTCCCACCTCTAGGACCTAGAAAAAGGAAAACAAAATAACACTAAGGTAAGAAGAAGGAAGAAAGCAATAAATATAAGAGCAGAAATCATCAAAATTTTAAAAAGAAAAACAATAAAGAAAATAAATAACAAAAAGTTGCCTTGTTTCAAAATGACAATTTGACAAACCTCTATGAATAATGTAAAACAAAAAAAGGAAACACAAATTATCAGTATCAGGAATAAAACAGAGGATATTACTACAGACACTGCAGACACCAAAAATATATTTTAAAATGCTACAAACAACTCTACACAGAAATTTTATGACTTAGATTAAATGGACCAAATTCCCCCAAATCACTAAATAACACAATTTACACAATATGAAAGAGATTATTTTAATTATAAATTATAACTATTAAGAAAACTGAATTACTGCTTTTAAAAAATTCCTTTAAAAAAATCTCCTGGAAGTAACAACTGACACTGCAGAAATACAAAAGATCATGAGAGATTACTACAAGCAACTCTATGCCAATAAAATGGAAAACCTGGAAGAAATGGACAAATTCTTAGAAATGCACAACCTGCCAAGACTGAATCAGGAAGAAATAGAAAATATGAATAGACCAATCACAAGCACTGAAATTGAAACTGTGATTAAAAATCTTCCAACAAACAAAAGCCCAGGACCTGATGGCTTCACAGGTGAATTCTATCAAACATTTAGAGAAGAGCTAACACCTATCCTTCGCAAACTCTTCCAAAATATAGCAGAGGGAGGAAGACTCTCAAACTCATTCTACGAGGCCACCATCAGCTTGATACCAAAACCAGACAAGGATGTCACAAAGAAAGAAAACTACAGGCCAATATCACTGATGAACATAGATGCAAAAATCCTCAACAAAATACTAGTAAACAGAATCCAACAGCACATTAAAATGATCATACACCATGATCAAGTGGGGTTTATTCCAGGAATGCAAGGATTCTTCAATATATGCAAATCAATCAATGTGATACACTATATTAACAAACTGAAGGAGAAAAACCATATGATCATCTCAATAGATGCAGAGAAAGCTTTCGACAAAATTCAACACCCATTTATGATAAAAACCCTGCAGAAAGTAGGCACAGAGGGAACTTTCCTCAACATAATAAAGGCCATATATGACAAACCCACAGCCAACATTGTCCTCAATGGTGAAAAACTGAAACCATTTCCACTAAGATCAGGAATAAGACAAGGCTGCCCACTCTCACCACTCTTATTCAACTTAGTTTTGGAAGTTTTAGCCACAGCAATCAGAGAAGAAAAGGAAATAAAAGGTATCCAAATTGGAAAAGAAGAAGTAAAGCTGTC
Source organism: Mesoplodon bidens (assembly GCF_964165515.1). Lineage (NCBI taxonomy): Eukaryota > Metazoa > Chordata > Mammalia > Artiodactyla > Ziphiidae > Mesoplodon > Mesoplodon bidens. The sequence continues at coordinate 81,197,500 of NC_138161.1, read as the reverse complement.
ACTGTTTGCAGATGACATGATACTATACATAGAGAATCCTAAAGATGCTACCAGAAAACTACTAGAGCTCATCAATGAATTTGGTAAAGTAGCAGGATACAAAATTAATGTACAGAAATCTCTGGCATTCCTGTACACTAATGATGAAAAATCTGAAAGTGAAATCAAGGAAACACTCCCATTTACCATTGCAACAAAAAGAATAAAATATCTAGGAATAAACCTACCTAAGGAGACAAAATACCTGTAGGCAGAAAATTATAAGACACTGATGAAAGAAATTAAAAATGATACAAATAGATGGAGAGATATACCATGCTCCTGGATTGGAAGAATCTATATTGTGAAAATGACTCTACTACCCAAAGCAATCTACAGGTTCAATGCAATCCCTATCAAACTACCACTGGCATTTTTCACAGAACTAGAACAAAAAATTTCAAAATTTGTATGGAAACACAAAAGACCCCGAATAGCCAAAGGAATCTTGAGAACGAAAAATGGAGATGGAGGAATCAGGCTCCCTGACTTCAGACTATACTACAAAGCTACAGTAATCAAGACAGTGTGGTACTGGCACAAAAACAGAAATATAGATCAATGGAACAGGATAGAAAGCCCAGAGATAAACCCACGCACATATGGTCAACTTATCTTTGATAAAGGAGGCAGGAATGTACAGTGGAGAAAGGACAGCCTCTTCAATAAGTGGTGCTGGGAAAACTGGACAGGGACATGTAAAAGTATGAGATTAGATCATTCCCTAACACCATATACAAAAATAAGCTCAAATGGATTAAAGACCTAACTGTAAGGCCAGAAACTATCAAACTCTTAGAGGAAAACATAGGCAGAACACTCTATGACATAAATCACAGCAAGATCCTTTTGGACCCACCTCCTAGAGAAATGGAAATAAAAACAAAAATAAACATATGGGACCTAATCAAACTTCAAAGCTTTTGCACAGCAAAGGAAACCATAAACAAGACCAAAAGACAGCCCTCAGAATGGGAGAAAGTATTTGCAAATAAAGCAACTGACAAAGGATTAATCTCCAAAATTTATAAACAGCCCATGCAGCTCAATAGCAATAAAACAAACAATCCAATCCAAAAATGGGCAGAAGACTTAAATAGGCATTTCTCCAAAGAAGATATACAGACTGCCAACAAACACATGAAAGAATGCTCAACATCATTAATCATTAGAGAAATGCAAATCAAAACTACAATGAGATATCATCTCACACCAGTCAGAATGGTCATCATCAAGAAATCTAGAAACAATAAATGCTGGAGAGGGTGTGGAGAAAAGGGAACACTCTTGCACTGCTGGTGGGAATGTGAATTGGTACAGCCACTATGGAGAACAGTATGGAGGTTCCTTAAAAAACTACAAATAGAACTACCATATGACCCAGCAATCCCACTACTGGGCATATACCCTGAGAAAACCATAATTCTAAAAGAGGCATGTACCAAAATGTTCATTGCAGCTCTATTCACAATAGCCCGGAGCTGGAAACAACCTAAGTGTCCATCATCGGATGAATGGATAAAGAAGATGTGGCACATATATACAATGGAATATTACTCAGCCATAAAAAGAAACGAAACTGAGCTATTTGTAATGAGGTGGATAGACCTAGAGTCTGTCATACAGAGTGAAGTAAGTCAGAAAGAGAAAGACAAATACCGTATGCTAACACATATATATGGAATTTAAAAAAAAATGTCATGAAGAACCTAGGGGTAAAACGGGAATAAAGACACAGACGTACTTGAGAATGGAGTTGAGGATATGGGGAGGGGGAAGGGTAAGCTGTGACAAAGCGAAAGAGAGGCATGGACATATATACACTACCAAACGTAAGGTAGATATATAGTGGGAAGCAGCCGCAGAGCACAGGGAGATCAGCTCGGTGCTTTGTGACCGCCTGGAGGGGTGGGATGGGGAGGGTGGGAGGGAGGGAGATGCATGAGGGAAGGGATTTGGGAACAGATGTATATGTATGACTGATTCACTTTGTTATAAAGCAGAAACTAATAAAAAAAAATCTCCTGGCCCAGATGGACTGGAATATTCTATAAAAAGTTTAAAGAAATGTTAACATAAATTCTTCACACCTTTTTCCAGATATGGAAACATAGAGAACACTTTCCAAGTAGTTTTATAAGTTTGTGTGACCCTAATATAAAAAAGCAGACCATTTCAGTACAAAGTAAGAAAACTACAGACCAATAACCCTCATGGATATAAATGCAGTAGTCATCAGAAAAAAAAATTACCAGAGTTCAGCAACATGCAAAAAATTATACATCATGAACAAATGGAGTTTTTTCAATATTCAAAATCAGTCAATGTAATATATCTAATTAAGAAGCTAATAAAAATTATACAATATTATCCATCAATGCGGAAAAAATATTTGAAAAATTTCAACATCCATCCATGTTAAAAAAAAAAACTCTCTGAAAAATAGGAATAGAGGAGAACTTCTCCAATTTGATAAATAACACCCAAATAAAATCTACAACTAACTGTACCCAATGGTGAAAGATCGTATGTCTTTCCCTTTAACATCTGAAACAAGGCAAGATCACCCACTCTCACCACTCTTACTCTCTGTAGTATTGGAAATTCCAGGCAGTGCAAGAAAATAAAAAGCATATTACCAGAATCAGAAAAGAAGAAAAATAACTTTTCCTGTTTTCAGATGAAATTATTGTCTATATAGAAAACCCTAAGGAAAACACAGCAGTATACTAGAACTAATAAGTTAGCTGAGTAAGTTTGTAAGATACAAAATAATTATACAAAGAACAATTATATTTCTATATACTAAGGTAAACAGAAAGAGAACAATTGTATTTCTATATAGTAGCAATGAACACATGCACAGTGAAACTAACAATGCATTACCAGATACAAACACTCAAAAAAATTAGGAGAAATTCTAAAAAAAAACTTTTACAGAATTTATATACTGAAGACTCTAAAACACTGATGTAAGAAACTCATAAAATCTAAATAAATGAAGACACTGTGCTTATGGATTGGTAGAGTCAAAAATAGTGAAGATGCCAATTCCCCTAAGTTGATATAAAAGTTTAAAACATTTCCTATCAAAATCCCAGTAAGACTTTTAAAGTATGGATAAAATTTTTAAATTTGTATGGAAAAGCAAAGGAAGTAGCTGAAACAATTTTGGAAAAGAAAAATAAGTTGAGAGTAATCAATCTACTGGATTTCAAGACTGGAACAGTAGTTAAGAATCCTCCTGCCAATGCAGGGGACACATGTCCAATCCCTGGTCCAGGAAGATCCCACATGCCGTGGAGCAACTAAGCCTGTGCACCACAACTACTGAGCCTGCATTCTAGAGCCCACGAGCCACAACTACTGAGCCCACATGCCACAATTACTGAAGCCTGCATGCCTAGAACCCATGCTCGACAACAAGAGAAGCCACTGTAATGAGAAGTCTGCACACCGCAACGAAGAGTAGCCCCCACTTGCTGCAACTAGAGAAAGCCTGCATGCAGCAACGAAGACCTAATGCAGCCAAAAATAAATAAATAAATAAATTAATTAAAAAAACCTGCCTGGAGACAGCACGGGGTCCCAGTGCAGTGCTGACAATTTAGAGTACCACCTTACTCCTGGCCTCTAGGTGGCCCTCGCACTGCCTGATTGCAAAAAACAATGGTTATATTAATAAAAAATATATGGCTATATTAACCAAGACTCAATGGGGTGGAGGCATAGGCACATAGGACAATGGAGTAGAATTAAGAAACCAGAAATAGAGCTACACATATATGCACAGATGATTTTTGTCAAAGGTTCAAATGTAATTCAAATGGGGAAAGATAGCCTTCTCAAGTAATGGTGCAGGAGCAACTGAACTTCCATAAGGAAAAACAAACAAACAAACAAAACAAATAAACGAAAAACAGCTTTGGAGAAAATCTTTGCGTATCTAGGGCAAGGCAAAAAGTACTTAGAATTGACATCACAATATGATCCATCAAAGCAAAAATTGATAAATTGGACTTCATAAAGATTAAAAAATCTTTGCTCAGCTAAACACTCTGAAAAAGAATGAAGATAAACCATAGACTGGGAGAATATATTTGCAAGTCACCTATCTAGAATACAAGGACTGGTATGTAGAATACCTAAAGAACTTTCAAATCCCAACAGTAAAACAAATAAACAAAAATCCCAGCTAGAAAATGGACAAAGGACATAAAGAGATATTTTACTAAATAATATGCAGAGATGCCAAAAAATTATATGAAAAGATGTTGAACATCATTAGACATTAGGGAAGTGCAAATTAAAACCACAATACAATATCACTATATACCTATTAGAATAGTTGAAATAAAATACAGTGAAAACCAAATCCTGGAGAGGATATGAAGAAACTGGATCACTTATGCTTTGTTGGAAGGTTTATCAATTTGTATAGGCTCTCTGGAAAAGTTTGGTAGATCCTTATAATATCAATCGTGTAACTACCATACAACCTAGCAATTACACACTTTGCTATTTACTTTAGATAAATGAAAGCTATGTTCACACAAAAATCTGTGCTAAAATATTTATAACAACTTTATTTGTATTAGCCAAAAGCTGGAACCCACCTTTGATGGCAAAATGGTTAATCAAACTGTAGTACATCTATACATGGATGCTACTCTACAATGAAAATAACAAATTCTTGAGACATACAGCAAACTGGATATATTTTGAGACTTACACTGAGTGAAAAAGGCCAATATCTAAAGTTCACATTTTATATCATTCCATTTTTAAAACACTCTTGAAATGACATAATTTTAGAAATGGATAACGTTAGTGATTGTCAGGAGCTAAGATGGCTGTGAGGACAGAAGGGAAGTTAATGTGGCTATAAAAGGGCAATTAAATAGTTGCTTGTGGTGATGAAAATGTCCTGCATCATGACTGTACCAATACCAATATCCTGGTTATAATATTGTACTATAGTTTCATAAGAATTTCTATTGGGTGAAAATAAGTGCAGAGTACATGGTATCTCTCAATATGATTTGTACAACTGGCTGTGAATCTAAAATTATCTCAAAATAAAGAAGTTCAGTTTAAAACGAATGAATACAACTAGGTAAAAAGCAACTATTTGGATTAAGGTTTAATAAAATAAATGATAGTCATTACATAGTGTAACCATTTTATTCAGTACAAATTTAGGAAATATCTATAAAAATGACCTCATGTTAGTTGATAGTATGATTTCACAATATTTAAAGAATGTTCCTATTTTCGAATATAATTCCTCTTGAAGCTGTTCTAAGACAAAACAATATTTTACATTATAATAATATTCTATGGGAGTTACATACAATACTTTCTCCTAAAAATACAAATTTTATATATATATGAGGATGAATTTAATGTTTATTAAATAATTCCATGAGGTAATAGTTCTTATTTTTTAATAGAAGAAATGAAGAATGACCTCTTTGATAATGTCAAAAGAAACACAAAATCATTATTCCAAAACTAAGAATTATAAATATAATTTATAATATTATAAATTATAATTTATATTATAAATTTATAAATTATAATTATAATTTATAATAATAGTTATTATTTTACATTATAAACCAATGATGGAAAAGCAAAAATACTTTTAATTTTCCTAAAAGTATAAAATAGTTAGCAATGAATAAACTTGTCTTATATCTCACATTGACAAGTTCTCTGATATAATAGCAATAAAAACTTAAATAGTAGCAATAGTTGCACCATTGTCAGTAATATTACTTTACAAAGCATTTATACTTTACCATTTGTTAGTGGGCAAGGTATAAAAATAAGTCTTGCCTGTTTTCCAACTCTAGGATGGAATAATATTCCAGGTTTAGTAATACTTATAATCAAATTTTTAACCAAAGAAGAGTCTATCTCAATGTAAGTGCATTCTAAATAACATACTTCAGTTTTATAGTTACATTAAGTAATAATACTACATTATAAATGAGGAATTCAGTATTACCTAGACTCCTTTGTGTTACCTAATGGTTCAGAAATCCTGGAGAGTCATTGAAACTAGCTCTCCAAGTCAGAGAAGTTGCAAGACTGGACTCAACTCTTGGTGGATCTTCATTTCCTCCTAGTCACCTCTGCTACCCTAAGGGCTTCCTGAAAAATATGGGTATGTTGTTGCAATTTGAAATTGTATGTTCAGACAAACTTCTGGATAGATCATACATGCAACATTATATTCTTTCTTCTGTGCTTGGGGCTCTCTATCTCTTGTCTGTATATTTCAGGGACAGCTTCTTTTGAAAAAAATTAAAAATTAAAAAAAAAGAAACAGAAAAAACTAAGGTTAAACATTATTTTCTTCAGAACTTGCAAAGCATTGATACATTAATTTCTGTCCTCAAGCACCATATTAATTTCCTTCTCTTAAGGGCCACTAGAATGATTTCTTCTAATGTGCCAACATTCTTACCCACTACTTCTTAGGCATCATTTGTGCAAATGTCACCAAACGGAAAAAGGCAAATATTCTATATTATATAACTATAGTTTTGTCCTCACCGGCCACCAGAAAAAAATTCAGGAGCCATATCTCTTGATTTATTTTAAACATTAAATAAAAATGTAGTAACTTGCTTTAGCCCTAACACATATACACACACACACACACACGCACACCTATGTAAACATCTCCCATCAGGGTCCCACAGTTCACACTTTGAGATCTGTTGTCACAGAGAAAATAAGCATTTGCCAGAACATAACTTCATGCAAAGTACAAGAGTCTGTGTTGTACTGAAAAACTCCAAGAAGGGTATCTCATTTAGAACAGCAGCTACAACTGAAAGTTGTCACTTTATTAAATTTTTTACAATCATTTATCTTCTCCAAGATTCACCTGTGTTCCAATTATAAAATCTGTTCAAGAAAGTGATAGAAATCATGCAACAAAAACATTTTTCAAAATTTTGACATTGGTACTAATCTTTGCAGTCCTTAGAATCATGGGATTACTTACATTTCATTCTTTTCATAGGGAGGGAGTTCTAAGGATCTTGGCTTGCTAAATTTTCCACAATATTTTTAACTTTGCAGATCTGGAAGCCACTGTAGGAATTTGTTCTGATCTAGATCTTATTTGTTCTATTGCAAGCTGCATATTGGTTAAAATTCTGTAACCTACACAGAAACTTCCATTTAACTAATGGACCACACTTGCATCCTAGGTTGTCAGAAATTAGTTTTTGTTCAGTTTTCAAAGTCCAATAATCCAAAATATTGGTTATTTCCTTTTCCAGTAAAATTACCTTGGTTAATATCCACTGGCCAATGACATGGAGACTTGGATAAAAATTTCACGGAATGTAATTGTGTTCTTACTGCAGTGTCCTTCATCAACATCTCCCTTCACTGAAGTTATTCCAAGTGGGTGTACTCAAAACAGAGTTCTTGAAAGTGAGTGGCTTTATGCTAGTGGAACTAGAATTTTTTACTTATGCAAATCAATATGGCCCTTTGTGAGCTGTCTATCTATTTAGATCCTGAAAACTCCATGATCTATTAGTTAATTTGAAAAATACCTTATTAGTCTATGCTGATATCCATGCTAGCTCTCCTGCCATTTCCTCAAATCATCCCTACATTTCCTCTATTGTTAACCCTACTACTTGATCCCTAGTATACTGGGATCCTACTGTTACTACAAAAAGACAGAGAGATTATTTCAGCTATTATGTCTCCCTCCTGTATCTCCAGTCTTCAGAAAATATCCACTATGCACTCTTCAAAGATGTAGGTGTTTTCAAAACCAACATTTTTCTCAAGCTTTGATGAAGGGGATGTCTCCTGGAATAACATGAGGAATTATGTTTAAGGAGTTGAATGGTAAGATTTCATAAGGTAAATCCATTGCAGGATCCTTATTTCATATTTTTATCTATATGTTATTCCAGGAGTTAATATAATCTCAGAACCATTTAGTTTGAATCAATTGAGTTTCCATTTGGTGAAATTATAAGAAAAGTCCTCAATGGTGTGAACTATCACATTTAACTCAATAAGTATTTATGTATCATATATTTATTGACACAGCTGAATCTAAAACTTATTTCTCATTGCTTATGCTTTATTTTATATTTCATACATATATAAAGCATGTGTATCTGTGTTTCACAGAAATATATTAGGTTTTAATGTTTAATAAAAGATGGTATATTATCTAATACTATTTAAAAATAATAAACTATACTTTTGTGTATTTGGTTTATATCACTAGGAATCGATTCCTACCATATATCTACAAATTTTTGCTGATATAAATTATAAAATTCTTCAATTATGTATCATATTTTAGGTTTGACTTTGTAAATGAACATGGTACATGCTGAATTATGACTTAATTGCATGTCTGGGGGAAAAATACAAAATCTAAGTATAGGGAACATGTGCCATAGGGACAATTTGAGTCCTTCTTTTTGAACAGTATGTTTCTTATATTGAGAAATTAAAACATCTTCTAGCAAGAGAATCAGCCTCAGCAGAAAAGTGAGACTCAGTGGGAGTTGATATTTTGATACACTCTGTGATTTTATAATTCTCTTACATAAAAATTTCAAATTCTCAGAGCCTCAATCTTTCTGAAGAATTTCCTTACCTTGAACCTAGTGAAACTATACATTCTACTAATATTATAAGCTGGCATTCTAAAGGATCAAGCTCAACATTTTCTTTTGGCTACCACAGCACTGCAGCTCAGAAGAACAATTTTGAGCATGTTCACAGGAAGTCCAGATTCTCAATCCCTGCTTTGAGCTAAAGAATTTATAGATTCAAGCTTGTCATTCTTTATTCACATAGCTGATGAAATTGGATGCAAGCACTTCAACTTATAGTCCTTAAGTCTTCACTTTGTTTATAATGTTTATGGCAATGCCAGATGAGTCCCTTAAAGCCTTGGTTTCAATTGGTATTTCATTTTAAATGACTACAGCCAATTATTTAATTAGGTATTTTGGCACTGAATGACTTGGGCTGTGTGGGTCTCATATCTACGTATTTTTCCTAAGGATTTTCATCACATTCAGTTCCTAAAAGACCAGGTCACCAGTTAATGATCATATTTTTCATCTGTAACTCACTTCTGGTACAAATTTTTATATGAGCCAGGTTATTGGATATATGTAAGATAAACCATGTATTCCTAACTTAAGCACCAGGGGAATTTAATGGGTGTATATATGTAACTTGAATAGATTGGGTTGCTGGAGTACTGAGCTTGGAAGCGTAGCTGGAAATTAAGGAAGGAAGGAAGTCAAAATATGGTCAAAGTTCAATCTTGGATGCAAGCTGTTTAGAACACTGCTTTAGGCTCCAGTAAAGCCATGAATAATCTATCTTAGGATTTCCTCATTAAGAGTGATTAAAATTTGTCTAGCCAAAAATGGCAAAATGATTATTAATATAAATCAGAACATAAGTTGTCTAAAAGAAGTTAACCCTCAGGAATATGTTGGGAAGGGACTATCCCAGGATAGAGGATAAGGATTTGATGTAAATTAATTGGAATAGTTAAGGACAAAATTATCTTTAGGTGCCTAAAACTAGAGACACCCAGACGTAAGACCTTTTTTTTTGTTTTTTTCATATTCTAAAGTCATCATGTTGTCCATTACATCCCCAGAACATATCTAACAATGGGAACTTCTTGCCTTTTGACCACCTTCGTTCATTTTTCCCACTCCCTCCACCCCCCACCTCTGGCAACCACCAATCTGTTTTCTTTATCTATGAGTGTGGGTTTTGTTTTGTTTTTTGTATTTCGTTTTAGATTTTTGCATATAAGTGAGATGATACTTTCTCTGTATTTCTCTTTCTCTGTCTGACTTATTCAGATAGCATAATGTCCTCAAAGTCCATCCAAGTGGTCACATATGGTAAGATTTCCTTCTTTTTGTGGCTGAATAATATTCTATTTTGTACATTACACATATATGCCACGTTTTCTTTATCCATCCATCCACTGATGTACACTTAGGTTGCTTTCATGTCTTGGCTATTGTAAATAATGCTGCAGTGAATATGGGGGTGCAAATGTATTTCTAAGATAATGATTTCATTTCCTTTGGATATTTAACCAGAAGTGGGATCACTGTGTAAAAATTAATAAACAGAAATCTCAATTAAAATAAAAATTGTCTGCTATGACATTAGCAGAGCCCAAGAGGAAGGAGAAAGACTTCTTCTTCTGGCCTGCCAAGAGCTCAGCCAATGAAAGACTTTTATAACTTAACCAATGAAACTATACTTCGAACTCTCAGTTCCTCAAATGCACTCTTTGTTTACTATAGCCCTCCCAGCTGCATTTTCCCTCTGTGAAAGATTTCCCCTCTTCATTTTTGCTGAGGACTTGCATGTGACTTACCATGGTTGAAGACCCCAAATTGCAAATATTTGTTGATCCTGAATAACTCATTTTGCTGGAGAAATAACTGGCAGTATATTTGTTTTAGGTCAACAGCTGGAACATTTAGTAGTTTTATTTTACTGTTTTCTATAGGTGGACTAATTTACATTCCCACCAAGAGCACATATGTTCCCTTTTCTCCACATCTTTGCCAACACTTGCTATTTCTTGTTTTTTGAAAACAGCCATTCTAACACGTATTTGGTGATATCTCAGTGTGGTTGATTTGCATTTCCCTGATGATTAGTGATGTTGAGCACCTTTTCACATATATGTTGGACATTTGTATGTCTTATTTGGAATATTCTATCCAGGTCCTCTGCCATTTTTTAATTGGATTGTCTGGGGTTTTATTTGCTACTGAGTTGTATGAGTTATTTATATATTTTGGATATTAACCCTTTATCCGATATGATTTGCAATATTTTCTCCCATTCTGTAGTTTGTCTTTTCATTTTGTTTGATGGTTTCCTTTGCTATGCAGAGGCTTTTTAGTTTGATATAGTCTCACTTGTTTATTTTTGCTTTTGTTGTCTTTGCTTTTAGTGTCAAGTGCAAAAAAACAATTTTTTTTTAATCATCACCAAGTCTGATTCAAGGAGCTTACTTCCAATGATTCCTTCAAGTTTTAGGGTTTCAGGTCCTCAATATAATTTGAGTTTATTTTTGTGGATGGTGTAAGATAGGGGTCCAGTTTTATTGTTCTCTATGTGGGTATCCAGTTTTCCCAACATCATTTATTAAAGAGAGTATCTTTCCTCATTGTATATTCATGGTTCCTTTTCATTAAACAATTAACCATATATGTGTGGGGTTATTTCTGGGCTCTCTATTCTGTTCCATTCATCTATGTCTTTTTATGCCAGTGCCATATTGTTTTTGTTACTATAGTTTTAAAATATCATTTGAGATTAGGAAATCCAATACCTCCAGCTTTGTTCTTCTTTCTCAAGATTGCTTTGGCTATTCAGGGTCTAAAATGTAAGGGGAAATTCTGGATTAAATACACAAAAAGTCATAACAATTAAAGCAATTCAGGAGCTGTGACTGAATTCTTACTTTATAAATATCAGTAAAAGACATTTTGTGACAGTTGGGGATATTTGAAAATGCACTATATATTGGATATTTTCTGAGATTGTTGCTAATTTTCTAATATCATATAATGATATTGTGTTTATGTAGGAGAATGGTCTTATTCTTATGATATGCATATATAGATATACACAGAATTTTAGGGGGGAAGTGTCATGATGTCCACTTAATCACTCAGTGTCTGAAAAACAAACTAGCAAACAAATAAATAAATTTATATAGCACAGCAAGAGAGCTAAAGCAAAATTTAAAAGTTAGAGAATCTAGATAAAAGATATATATATATATTTATAAATCAGTATAAACTTGAAATTTGTAAAATGAAAGTTAGGGAATAAAGAAGACACTGAAAATATATTAAGTTCAATGAGGACCAAATGTATACTTCACATTATACTGGATGGTCTTTATGAAAAAGCATTTTAAGGCAAAATTAGTATAATGTTTCTATTGAAGCATACATATTCATAATGTGTATCTCTCATGTGCTAATTTTATACTTGAAAATATCCTCTATAAAATATTCAGACAATAATTTCTACCATATTTAATAGTCATCTAGTAATTATAAGGTAACCTAAACTTAATGTGTGACAAAAATATATTTTAATTTTTTGCTCAGTACCAGATCTCTATTAAAAAGCAAATCATAGCTACTGGTTGTAAAAAAGAGAAGTTGATCCTTACAGAATATGTTCCTGTTTGTAGCAATAACATTGCACTGGATCCACAAGAACTAGTTTGATTTTCAAAAATGTCTTTATTATAAATAATTTTAGAGTAAATTTATAAAGATAGTATAGTGTGTTACTGTATCCAAAAATCTAATTTTCCCTATAACCATTTTACATAAGTTTGTCACAATAAGCCAGTATTGACACATAACCATTATTATTAACTGAGGTCTATAATTTATTCAGATTTTTTTTAGTTTTTACCTGGTGTACTTTTTCTGTTCCAGGATCCCACCTAGGATCCCCCATTACATTTAGTACTCATATTTCCTTAGGCTTTTCTTGGCTGTGACAGTCTACCAGACTTTAAAAAAAATTTTTTTAATGACTTTGTGAGTTTTAAGGAGTAGCGGTCAGGTATTTTGTATAAATTCCCTCATGGGGACGTATCTAATGTTGTTCTCATTAGATTGGGGTTATGGGTTTTCAGGAAGAAGACCAGAGAGGTGAAGTGCCATTCTCATCAAATCATATCAAGGGCACATACTATCAACATGACTAATTACCACTGATATTGACATTGATCACCTGGCTGAGATAGTATTCACCAAGTTTTTCACTGAAAAGTTATGCTTTTCCCCATTCTATACTCTTTGGCCGGAAGTCACTCTGCATAGCAATAGTTAAGAAGAAAAGAGGTTTGCTCCACATCCTTGAGGGTAGTTTTACATAAATGATTTAGAATTTTTCTGCATGGGAGATGTTTTTTTTATTTGTATTTATGTATTTAGTCACATAAATTAAAAGAATTATAAGAAACTATTACAAGCAACCATACAGTGATAAAATAGACAACCAAGAAGAAATGGGCAAATTCTTAGAAAGGTACAATCTCCCAAGACTGAACCAGGAAGTAATAGAAAATATGAACAGACCAATTACAAGTACTGAAATTGAATCTGTGATTAAAATACTCCCAACAAACAAAGGTCCATGACCAGATGGCTTCACAGGTGAATTCCACCAAACATTTAGAGAACAGTTACCACCTATCCTTCTGGAACTATTCCAGAAACTTGCAGAGAAAGGAATACTTCCAAACAAATTCTATGAGGCCAGCACCACCCTGATACCAAAACCAGACAATGATACCACAAAAAACAAAATTACAAGTCAATAACACTGATGAATATAGATGCAAAAATCTTCAACAAAATACTAGCAAACTGACTCCAGCAATACATGAAAAGGATCATACACCATGATCAAGTGGGATTTATCCCAGTGTTTTCAACCCTGGGTTTTCCCAGGGTTTAAGGATTTTTCAATATCCACAAATGAATCAGTGTGATACACCATATTAACAAATTGAAGAATCAAAAGCAGATAATCATTTCAATAGTTGAAGGAAAACTTCTGATAAAATTCAACATTCATTATGACAAAAACTCTCCAGAAAATGGGCACAGAGGGAACATACCTCAACATAATAAAGGCCATATATGAAAACTCACCATTAACATCATACTCAATGGTGAAAGGCTGAAAGCATACCCACTTAGACCAGGGACAAGACAAGAATGCCCACTCTCACCACTTTTATTCAACATAGTTTTGGAAGTCCTAGCCATGGAAATCAGAGAAGAAAAAAATAAAGGGGATCCAAATTGGAAAGGAAGAAGTAAAACTGTCACTGTTTGCAGATGACATGATACTATACACAGAAAATCCTAAAGATGCTACCAGAAAACTACTAGAACTCATCAATGAATTCAGTAAAGTTGCAGGATACAAAATTAATACACAGAATTCTGTTGCATTGCTATACACTAACAGCAAAATGTCAGAAAGGGAAATTAAGGAAACAATTCCATTTACTATATCATCAAAAAGAATAAAATACCTGGGAATAAACATAGATAAGGAGGAAAAAGACGTGTGCTCTGAAAAAAATATAAGATGCTGATGAAACAAATTGAATACAACACAAACAGATGGAAAAATATACCCTGTATTGGAAAAATCAATATTGTTAAAATGACCATACTACCCAAGGCAATCTACAGATTCAATGCAATCTCTATCAAATTAACAATGGCATTTTTTTTTTAACAGAACGGAGCTTAAGAAAGAAGAACAGAGCTGGAGGGAGTTCCCTGGTGGTCTACCGGTTAGGATTCAGTTCTTTCACTACTATGGCTGGTGTGGTCAGGGAACTGAAATCCCTCAAGCCACATGGCATGGCCAAAAAAGAACAGAGCTGGAGGAATCACACTCCCTGACTTCAGACTATACTACAAAGCTACTATAATCAAAACACTATGGTACTGGCACAAAAACTGACATATAGATTAATGGAACAGGATAGAAAGCCCCAAAATAAACCCACACACTTATGGTCAATTAATATATGACAAAGGAGACAAGAATACACAATGGAGAAAAGACAGTCTCTTCAGTAAGTGGTGCTGGGAAAACTAGACAGCTACATTTTTACATATAATTTTTATTTACTTCTAAATTCTCCATAAGGACAGTGATGACACTTGAGCCATATCCAGCTCCACCCCACCACACCCTCCATGCCTAAGCACACCAACTCAGCATGGCAGAGGGTCCAGACAGATGAATGTGGCCAGGAAGACAGTACTCTCTCTCCCCATGTTCCAAATAAAGGGCTTGGAACTTCCCTTTACTTGGAACATGGGGAGAGAGAGTACTGTCTCTTCAGAGGGGTAGGCAACTAGCATTTGTCCTCTATTCTAGTTCTGTGTTGCAGAAGCCCTATTCTAGGCATAAACAGCTAAAGCTAAGATATCTGGGACTCTTTTCCTCCACCCAGCCACAGACATAGAGTAATTGTTCTACCTGAGTCATTCATGTTACCAGAGCTATGAAGCTCTTCCTGAGGAAACTGACTTTAGTTAGAACAGAGTTTGAGGAAGCTGACTCTGAGTTAAGTTAAAAAGTTAACAGAACTTTAAAAAAATGAAAATCTGATGGTAAGCAATTAGCCACCAGAGAAATGCAAATAAAAACCACAGATACCTCTTCACATCCACTAGAATTAAAAATTCAGATAATAACAAGTTTTAATGAGAAAATGAAGAACCCAAATCCCTCATATACTGCTGGCAGAAATGTAAAACTGTGCATCTGCTTTGGAAAACAGTCTGGCAGTTTCCCTAAGCTTAAACAGAGTGTTATTTTATGACTGAGAAATTCCACTCCTAGGTATACTGCCCAAGAGAACAGGAAACAAAAATCCACACAAAACATGTACACAAATGTTCATAGCAGCATTATTCGTAGTAGCCAAAAATGTGGAATCAACCTGAATATTTATCACCTGAAGAGTGGATAAATAAAATGTGGTATATTCATAAAATGGAATAGTATTTGGCTATAAAAGTAATGAAGTACTGATACAGGTTACAACCTTGATGAACCTTGAAAATATTAAGTAAAAGAAGTTAGTCACGAAATACACACATCATATGGGTGGTGTTTGTGTGTGTGTGTAAATCTGTAGAGGCAGAAAGCAGATTAATCATTTCCTACAGTGGCCATGGTGGGGTTGGAGAGTGATGAGTGCGTGAGTGGGTCTTAATGGCTGTTTCTTTTTTTGGTGGGGGAAGATGAAATATTATAAAATTGATTGTGGTATCAGTATTGTGCAACTCTGTGAATAAACTAAAAAATAGTGTATGCTTTAAATGGGTGAGTTTTTGTTGATGAATTATATCTCAATAAAGCTGTTATTTAAAGATCCATTTTACTATGCTAAATTTTCTAAATAATCATCTTTTATCCATTTGTTCAATAAATATTTACTGAATTCCTCTTACTACCCAAGACTGAACTAGGCATTGGGGCATTAATTTAAAGAAAATGTGTTTATTTCCCCAAATCAACAGAGTTCTTTTCTATCAAGAAAAGAAAATAGATTATTCAATGTGCAGGCTCATTAGTCCCTTTTGAAAACACAACTTAGATTTATCATGGCAAAATAAGGAATACTGACATTTTAGTAAATTTTATGTCAAGTTTTTATAGGTATTAATTTTATAAATTATGAAATAATGAGAATCTTTCTGTTCTTTTTCTAACATAATTATGAAATTCAAATTTAACTGGCATTTTTTATTAGGATTGGCTCTGAAGACAATATCATGTAGGAGGAACAGAGGATCAAATTTGTAAGTTGGTATTTTTAATCTTCTATCTGAATCAGTCCAACTCCCTGGAATTTCTCTGTCAGATGACAAACGGATATTATTACACATGCTCAGACAACTACTCATGGTGACACAAGTCTTTCAATTTTCCTGAATCCCTGAGTTTTGGCACTGCACAAAGGAAGAACTTTTCTGGAACTAAAATTCATAGTGAATAAAAGTGAAACAATATATCCCTGGTTAGAAAGCATACAAAATGTGACAGTACATTATTACACAAGTTGACTAAGATAATTATAGGTCTCTGAACAAATTCCTCAAACGAAAAGCACAGCATGATAGCTAAAGTGGGAACTGCACTCAAATTAGAGACATTCAGCTTTAACTACTGACTGTGGGAAGTAGAGGCATGAAATTTTTGAGGGAAAAGTGACAGACAAAAAAAAAAAATGGTCATAAATATTACTGACCATTCATTACTCATACCTTGTTGGCTGGAATGTAATTAAATACTGAATTTTTGGAATATAACTTCATAGTTCCTCTCCAAATTAAGAATTTACAAATTCTTTGAGCAGTGTGTTTCTAAGAATATATTCTTGATAATATTATATCTTGAAGACAATAGTTTCTCTTTACTTTGGCTACCACTCCAACATCCAAATCACCAGCATTTTAAATTAATTAATTTATTTATTTTAATATCTTTATTGCAGTATAATTGCTTTACAATCAAATCGTCATCATTATGAACTCAACTTCTGCAAAAGCTAAATTACTGGTTTTCTTGTTTATAAACATGCTCTTCTTCAATCTTTCTCAACACTGTCAAACTGATTGCTAAAATATGTACAAGTCATCTCCTTAAATTTTCAAAGGACTTTGTTTTTCTTAGAAGGAATGCAAACCCCTTAATATTCTTTACAGAGCGGTACATGAATTAACTTCTGATTTACTCCCTCATGATCTAGAGCTCCAGTCAGACTAACTTATTTGTGTTTCCTCAAAATTACTAAAGATTTTGCTATTATTGGCTTAGCTCTGGTTCACACTGATTAGAATACTTTTACAGTATTTACCATGACGGAATTTTTCTCTATTATATTGATATTTTTAGAGAACCAGCTTCTGGGTTTGTTGATTTGTTTTTCATTGGTTTCTTCTTTTTGGTTTCATTGATTCCTGCTCTAATTTTTATTTCTATTCTACAGCTTACTTTGTGCTTAATTTGCTCTTCTTTTTTTTTGTTTCCTAAGGTTAAAGCTTAGATTATGATTGTAGATCTTTCTTATTTTTAAAATATAAACATTCAATGCTCCAACTTCCCCTTTAATCACTGCTTTTGCTGCATCCCACAAATTTTAAGTTATATTGTCATTTTTATTTAGTTCAAAATATTTTTAATTTCTCTTGAGATTTCTTTGACCTCTGTGCTATTTAGAAGTGTGCTGTTTAATCTCCAAGTATTTTGGAATTTTCTAGCTATCTTTATGTTCTAGTTTAATTCCATTGAGGTAAGAGAAGATATTTTGTATGATTTCAATTATTTTCATTTTGCTAAGGTATGCTTTATGTCCCCAAATGTGGTCTTTCTTGTTTAATGTTCCCTGTGAGTTTGAAAAGAATGTGTATTCCACTGTTGTTGCATGACAGAGTCTAAAGATGTTGTATCAGTGTGTTCAGGCTGCTATAACAGAATACCTAGACCAGGTGGTTTATAAACAACAGAATTTTATTTCTTACAATTCTGGAGGCTGAAAGTCTGATAGCAGGGTGCCAGCATGGTCAGGTTCTGATGACAATTGGGTTCTGATAAAGAGGTGAGGTCCCTCTTCATAATACGTTGATGGTCATCTTCTCATTTTGTACTCACATGTCAGAAGGAGAGCAAGAGAATTCTCTTGGGCTCTTTCATAAGGGCACTAATCCTATTCATGAGGGCTCCACATAATCACCCCCCTCCCAAACGCCCCACCTCTTAATACCACCATATTGAGGATTAGAATTTCAACCTATTAATTTTTTTGGGGGGACATAAACATTTGGTTCATAACAGATGTCAGTTAGATCCAGTTGATTGATGGTGCTTTTCAGTTCAACTATGTCGGTATTGCCAGAAGCAAGAGAGATTTTTTTTTTCCTCTAAATTCACGTGAGAAACTGATAGAGCTCCTGGAGGTAAAACTCAAAAAAATGTGGAGTCATACTAAAGAATCACCCTCCTCCCCAGAATTTTTAACTCTCAAACTTGTCCACAATAAGTCTCCATCAATTTGTTAATTATAGTTTAGGTTTTCCTGTCCAGGTACTGGTTCAGTGTTCTCTGCTGTGGTAAGTTGTGCCTCTCTATCTACCTGTGTGTCTCCTCAATTTGGGGGAAAGTGGTTTGCTTTAAGACATTAGTCCTCTGATGGATCTAAAAAGAGGTGTTGATTTTCAGTTTCCTCAGCTTTTGTCTTACATGTACAGAAGAGATGAATTCCAATTTTCTTATATGCCATGCCAGACTGGAAACCAGAAGTCAATCTTTAGTTATTCAAATGTTATATTCTCAGTAAAATCTTGATCATTCAGCATAAATTTATCACAGTCTGTTATAATCAAATTCATGTATTCATTTATTTATTATCTGTCTCCTCATCTAGGAGGTTAGTTCTCTCAAAGGAGAGATCTCAGGAAATTCAACCAGTGAATTCTCACAGAGTAAATGGTTATAATATTTGTTTAAAAAAAGAAGAAGAGAAAAGAAAACACAACATGTAAATGTATGCGTGTGGGTGTGTATACATATATGAGTTTGTTGTCACATGATATATGACAGCAAAAATTGTAGACAACATGAACTAAATATATAACAGGGGCAAATTAAATATGATGTAAAATATGATGTAACCCTACCTTTGAATGCTATGCAAGCATCAAAATGCTTTTAGTAGATTTCTAGGAATTGACAAGGGAGTTAAGAATATTCAGACATACCTACAAGATATTGTGAGTTCAGTTCCAAACCACTGTGTTAAAGCAAATACAACAGTAGAACAGGTCACACAAAGTTTTTGGATTCCCACTGCATATAAAGGTTATGTTTATACTATACTGTAACGTATTAAGTGTGCAATAGCATTATGTCTAAAACATGCATATACTTTAATTAAAAATACTTTATTGTTAAAAAATGCTAACCATCATCTGATCCTTCAGCAAGTCATAGTATAATAGTAACATCAAAGATTACTGATCACAGATCACCACAACAAATATAATCATAATGCAAACGTTTGAAATATTGTGAGAATTACCAAAATGTCACACAGAGACACAAAGTGGGCAAAAGCTGTTGAACAAATGGAGATGATAGGCTTGCTTGATGCACGGCTGCCACATTCAATTTGTAAAAAAACAGTATCTGCAAAGTGCAATAAAGTGAAGCACAATAAAATGAGGTGTGTCTATATTGCCAAGTGAAAAACAATACATTGCAGAAACACGTATACAGTAGAAACCCATTTCACTATAAATGGAAAATATGTCAATATGTATGCATGTATATATATAATATATATAAAATATATATTTGTATGTCAACATGTATATCTGTGTGAATGTCAGGAAGGGTAAATAGCACACTCAAGTGTTACTCAAAGCATGATGAATGTTAGGGATGGCTGCTTTAAATTTTTCTTCTGCACATTTCTTTATCGTTTGATTTTCAAAAATAATTTTCTACACTTATAATTAAAAACACGTTTAAATAAGAGGAAAATTTTGTTTGTTTATACTAAATTTAAAGCCTGAACCAGGAACTTCCCTTTTGTTAAGTAGACTCTTACTTGAGAACAAATACCATATCAATATGCTTTAACTCGTTATCTCCAGCTCCTGACACAGGGAACACCACAATATGAACTCTGTAAATACTTTCAGAACATGTAAAACTTTCAAAAGCAACTTTCATGGATTATACTGGAAATCATCAATACAAACCACTACTGGAGACCACCACTTAGAGCCTAAAATGGTACAATAATGTAGAGCAATAATATCTCTACAACAGGATTACTACAATAATCTCTTCAATACTAATATGAACTGTCCATGTCATCAAGGTAAACACAGAAAGTATCATTGAAGGAAACTTCACTGGATGCTCAAAAAGATGGGGTAGAAATATCAATAATCTGTAGAAATCTTGAAGTATACTTTACCTATCAGATTATCAGTATATAATGTGACCCTGTCTGAAAAACATGGTTACCTAAATTATTTTCATCAGGAATATTGTTTTTATTTCCTTCCTTTCTTATTTTTTCTTTCTTTTCCCTCTCTACTCTTTCCTCTCTCCCCCTTCCTCTCTTCCTTTTTCCCTCTTTCTCTCTTTCTTGTCACAGTCCTCTGAAAACTTCAGAATCTGTTATTCACGATGATTGACGTTCTACTAACAGTTCCACCTGATTTATTCAGGTAAAATTCATGATGAAGGGAGATTATTTACGTAAGTTGAAAAGAAAATACTTGCCAAACTGTAAGAAGTTTTATATACAACAGAGTAAAACATAATTTAATTAGAAACAAAAAGTCTGTTTCCTAGAACCGTAGTCAAGTAAAGTTTTGAATTTAGGGGCCAGATGGTTGCCTAAAATAGAACATATTTTACATTCTTTGGTAGCAGCAAAGCAGCCTTAAATCAACTGGATCAGAGGTTCACTTTAATCAGGTCAACCAACAGTTGTTACATCAAAGCTGATTGAAATTCAGAAATTCAGTGAAATAAAAAAAAAAGTAATTTGCACTTTCCAACCTTCTACTGAGATAAGGCATATAACTTATTTGCCATTTCTCTCTTTAAAGATTTGCTATGTCATAGAAATTTACTGTGTTTTACAAAACTAGAAATTGAAATAAAAATAATCAAATATAACCTGAAAGAAGTAATTAACAGATCAAATTTATTGAAATCCATGATGATAGTCAGAATGTTTACATATTATCAAAACTAATTCTACTTTTCACATTTCTCTTCATATGATTTGAAATGTTGTTGATAAACAATACTAGAGGAATCAACATTAAATAAGTAAAAAAGTAACTGAGAATTTAACTTAAAAGTCATTTGGAAAACATATTACTATTCTTAAACTATTTCTTATTAAAACTTTTGAATTTTGAGTATTACCAATTGCCTTGATTTCCCTGACTTTGAGTTTATCCATATGACACTGGCAATGTAACTAAATAACTGCTGAAAATCTTCTCCATCTGAGTATCTCCTCACTGTCAGTTATCACACTAGGTAAAAAGAACAAAGTATTCATTCAGTTGATTCCCTCAATTTCCATTCTCCCCCTAGTAAGGGAAATCTGAGTTTTGTTATGCTTAGTGCTACCTAGCTAGCAAGAACATTTTACAGCCCCTCTTGCAGCAAGGACTTAATGTAGAATTCAATCCTGTTCAGCAGGATGTGAGGGAAAATTATATATACAATTTCTTAATCATATACTTCATGGGAAGCTGTTTTCCTTTTTCCTCTTTCCTCCATCCTACGGGCTGATATGGACAAAGGGTGAACCGGAACTGGCTGTGCAGATGGAGATGATGAAGCAAGAGTGTAGAAAGAGCCTGTGTACCTGTATGACCACCTGTAGCTGAGGTGTCCTGCCCCATAAGCCACCTATCAGTTTAGACTTTTGTGTGCTTGAGAAAATGAATTTTACCCTGCTAATACACTTCCATTTGCTCTCTAATAAAGCAATTAAATAAACATCCTAACTAATAAAAAATGTGTATTTTAGAAATCTGCAAATGTCAGATCTGCAGCTCTCTTTAAATATTGTAATCATAATTATTTTACCCCCATTACTGAAGAATATATTTTGTTAAAAATAAATGATGCTTTATTAAAATAGGTTACATAATAGGATAACAATGTTCCTCTTTTATATAAATGTTGATGTTCAGATGCTTTGAAGCTTTTTTTTAACACCTAAATAAATATGCTCCTAAATTCAATCTATCATTTTTCTCTTGGTGACATTTGAGGCAGAAATATAAAGCATATTTCTGAAATAGCTTTCATCAGTCCCTTCTCCCTAACCAAAACCCAGGGAATTCTCTCCCATCACCCTCTTCTATATGGCTGCACTCACCATCATGCACAACACTGAAGAATGAATAATCATGAATGTCAGGCAAACTCACATTACAATATTTGTTTTTATGGACTCAGGGATCAGTTTCTGAGTTCTCTCACCACTCCTTTCCACTTCCCATTTCAAGCAGTCTGTGGTTACTATACCCACATACAGGTAAACCCAAGTAGCTATTATGGTCTCTTAGACAGGGATAGGGGACCACTGATGAATTCCATAGGACACTGTGGAAGAC
Organism: Mesoplodon bidens; assembly: GCF_964165515.1. NCBI lineage: Eukaryota > Metazoa > Chordata > Mammalia > Artiodactyla > Ziphiidae > Mesoplodon > Mesoplodon bidens. The sequence continues at coordinate 81,174,668 of NC_138161.1, read as the reverse complement.
AGGTTGAGTTTGATCTCAGAATGAAATTATCTCTTTAAAATAAGATAAACCTAAAATCAGATCTTGAAATGCACTGTCAAAGCCCTGAGCTTCAAGAAAATCAGAGGTTATAGATTATTCATCAATAATTTAGATAATCCCTTTGGCCCAAATGTAAGGCATAGAAATGTCATATATATATATATATATATATATATATATATATGTCATATATACTCTTATCTTTGACTTTTATATTAAACACAACAAATTTTAAAAGAATAATAAACTGGAATGGTCCAGCTATGTTATTTGTGTTTAACTCTGTTATATTACTCTGTATGAAGGGAATCCCAGAAACAACCTTCTGGGTCAGGATTCTCAACATTGTTCTCAGTGTTCTGAATCTCCAATAAGGGGGAGGATGGAAGGTAAGAGCAAGTGGTGAAGAAATAACAGGCCTCCAGTCATAACTTGCTATGTGAAGTACATTCATATTTATAGCTTCAAAAAATGAAGAACATCTGCTTTATAAAAATATTTTATTTGAAGAAAAGGCTTAATGAGGTTTGACTGAAGGAGAAATGTTTCTAGGACATTTCAAATATATTGAAATTATAAATGATTCAGCTTGCTTATGATTAATTTTCTTTATAATTTGGGAATCAGTAAGGAAAGATAAAATTAATTAAATTTTCACCCAGTGCTTAGATTTGGTTCTACCCTCTGAGTTCCCCAAACATAATACATATAACACCTTTATGATAGTAAATGAAATACCACCTTGTTAGTTTTTTTCCCCTACTGGCTGTGAGCTCAAAGATAGCCAACACCAAGTAGGAATCATATTAGAATTTGTGGTCCTTAACAGAGTGGTTGCTACATATTAGGTGCTAAAACGTTCTTAATGGAGTAATTAAATTAAAGTATCCAGTGTATATATTTTTAGATTAAATATAAGAAGTGTCTACACATATGCATATAATAGAGCTGAGTTTCTATCTCAATCTGAGCTTCACATAAAAATAGACAAATGTCCACTGAATGTATAGGATACTATTGGGAAGTCAGCCAGCTCTACCCACCACCAGTCCCTCCCATCAGGAAACCTCCACAAGCCTCATCCACCACAGGGAAGACAGCAGAACCAAGAAGAACTACAATCCTGCAGCCTCTGGAACAAAAACCACATTCACAGAAAGATAGACAAGATGAAAAGGCAGAGAGCTATGTACAAAATGAAAGAACAAGATAAAACCCCAGAAAAACAACTAAATGAAGTGGAGATAGGCAACCTTCCAGAAAATGAATTCAGAATAATGACAGTGAAGATGATCGAGGGCTTTGGAAAAATAATGGAGGCAAAGATCAAGAAGATGCAAGAAATGTTTAACAAAGACCTAGAAGAATTAATGAACAAAGAGTGATGAACAATACAATAACTGAAATGAAAAATACACTAGAAGGAATCAATAACAGAATAACTGAGGCAGAAGAAGGGATAAGTGACCTGGAAGACAGAAGGGTGGAATTCACTGCTGCAGAACAGAATAAAGAAAAAAGAATGAAAAGAAATGAAGACGGCCTAAGAGACATCCTTGACAACATTAAATGAAACAACATTTGCATTATAGGCATCCCAGAAGGAGAAGAGAGAAAGGACCCAAGAAAATATTTGAAGACATTATAGTCGAAAACTTCCCTAACATAGGAAAAGAAATAGCCACCCAAGTCCAGGAAGTGCAGAGAGTCCCAGGCAGGATAAACCCAAGGAGAAAAATGCCAAGACACATAGTAATCAAATTGGCAAACATTAAAGAACAGAAAAATTATTGAAAGCAGCAAGGAAAAAATGACAAATAACATACAAGGGAACTCCCATAAGGTTAACAGCTGATTTCTCAGCAGAAAGTATACAAGCCAGAAAGGAGTGACATGATATATTTAAAGTGATAAAAGGGAAGAAACTACAACTTAGATTACTCTACCCAGTAAGGATCTCATTCAGATTCGATGAAGAAATCAAAAGTTTTACAGATAAGCAAAAGCTAAGAGAATTCAGCACCACCAAACCAGCTCTACAACAAATGCAAAAGAAACTTCTCCAGGCAGGAAACACAAGAGAAGAAAAGGACATACAAAAACAAACCCAAAACAATTCAGAAACTGGTAATAGGAACATGCATATCGATAATTACCTTAAACGTGAATTGATTAAATGCTCCAGCCAAAAGACGCAGGCTTGCTGTATGGATACAGAAACAAGACTCATACATATGCTGTCTACAAGAGATCAACTTCAGACCTAGGGACACATACACACTGAAAGTGAGGGGAAGTAATAATATGTTCCATGCAAATGGAAATCAAAAGAAAGCTGGAGTAGCAATACTCATATCAGATAAAATAAACTTTAAAATAAAGAATGTTACAAGAGACAAGGAAGGACACTACATAATGATCAAGGGATCAATCCAAGAAGATAAAGCAATTATAAATATATATGCACCCAACATAGGAGCACCTCAATACATAAGGCAACTGTTAACAGCTATAAAAGAGGAAATCAACAGTAACACAATAATAGTGGGGTCCTTTAACACCTCACTTACACCAAAGGACAGATCACCCAAACAGACAATTAATAAGGAAACGCCAGCTTTAAATGACACAACAGACCAGATAGATTTAATTGATATTTATCAAACATTCCATCCAAATCCAGCAGATTACACTTCTCAAGGGTGCATGGAACATTCTCAAGAATAGATCACATCTTGGGTCATAAATCAAGCCTCAGTAAATTGAAGAAAATTGAAATCATATCAAGCATCTTTTCTGACCACAACTCTATGAGATTGGAAATCAATTACAGGGAAAAAAAACGTAAAAAACACAAACACATGGAGGCTAAACAATACGTTACTAAATAATCAAGAGATCACTGAAAAAATCAAAGAGGAAATCAAAAAAAACCTAGAGAAAAATGACAATGAAAACACGACAAACCAAAACCTATGGGATATGGCAAAAGCAGTTCTAACAGGGAAGTTTATAGCTATACAGGCTTACCGTAAGAAACAAAAAAAAATCTCAAATAAACAATCTAACCTTACACCTAAAGGAACTAGAGAAAGAAGAACCTACAAAACCCAAAGATAGCTGCAGGAAGGAACTCATAAAGATCAGAGCAGAAATAAATGAAATAGAAACAAAGAAAACAATAGCAAGGATCAATAAACCTAAAAGCTGGTTCTTTTAGAAGATAAACAAAATTGATAAACCATTAGCCACTACTAGAGAATGGACTTGAGGACACGGAGAGGGGGAAGTGTAAGCAGGGACAAAGTGAGAGAGTGGCATGGACATATATACACTATCAAGTGTAAAATAGATAGCTAGTGGGAAGCAGCCACATAGCACAGGGAGATCAGCTTGGTGCTTTGTGACCAAGGTCACAAAGGTGAGACCTAGAGGGGTGAGATAGGGAGGGTGGGAGGGAGGGAGACACAAGAGGGAAGAGATATGGGGATATAGGTATATATGTATAACAGGTTCACTTTGTTATAAAGAAGAAACTAACACACCATTGTAAAGCAATTATACTCCAATAAAGATGTTAAAGAAATTAAAAAAAATAAATCACAAGAGTTCCTATTATAAGAACAAGAAAATTTTTTTTCTGCTTTTGTGTATCTATATGAGATAATGTATATTCACTAAACTTACAGTGGTAATCATTTCATGACGTATGTTAAGACATATCATCATACTGTATGTCAACTATAACTCAATACAGTGCTGTGTGTCAACTATAGCTCAATATAATGAGAAGAAGAAAAAATCCATTAGCCAGACTCATCAAGAAAAAGAGGGAGAGGACTCAAATCATAAAAACTAGAAATGAAAAAAGGAGAAGTTAGAAAAGACACTGCAGAAATAGAAAGCATCCTAAGAGGCTACCACAAGCAATTCTATGGCAATAAAATGGACAACCTGGAAGAAATGGACAAATTCTTAGAAAGGTATAACCTTCCAAGACTGAACCAGGAAAAATAGAAAATATGAACAAGTAATGAAATTGAAACTGTGATGAAAAATCTTCCAACAAAAAAAGCCCAGGACCAGATGGATTCACAGGTGAATTCTATCAAACATTTAGAGAAAAGCTAACACCCATCCCTCTCAAACTCTTCCAAAAATTTGCAAAGGAAGGAACATTCCCAAACTCATTCTATGAGGCCAACATCACCCTGATACCAAAACCAGACAAAGATACTACAAAAAAAGAAAATTACTGACCAATATCACTGATGAATATAGATGCAAAAATCCTCAACAAAATACTAGCAAACAGAAACCAACAACACATTAAAAGGATCATACACCATGATCACGTGGGATTTATCCCAGGGATGCAAGGCTTCTTCAATATGCCAATCAATCAAAGTGATACACCATATCAACAAATTGAAGAATAAAAACCATATGATCACCTCAATAGATGCAGAAAAAGCTTTTGACAAAATTCAACATCCATTTATGATAAAAAGTTCTCCAGATAGTGGGCATAGAGGGAACCTATCTCAACATAATAAAGGCCATATACGACAAACCCACAGCAAACATCATTCTCAATGGTGAAAAACTGGAAGCATTTCCTCTAAGATTAGGAACAAGACAAGGATGTCCACTATCACCACTATTATTCAACATCGTTTTGGAAGTCCTAGCCATGGCAATCAGAGGTGAAAAAGAAATAAAAGAATACAAATTGGAAAAGAAAATGTAAAACTGTCATTGTTTGCAGATGACATGATACTATACATAGAGAATCCTCAAGATGCCACCAGTAAACTACTAGAGCTAATCAATGAATTTGGTAAAGTTGCAGGATACAAAGTTAATGCACAGAAATCTCTTGCATTTCTATACACTAATTAAGAAATATCTGAAAGAGAAATTAACAAAACACTCCCATTCACCATTGCAACAAAAAGAATAAAAAACCTAGGTATAAACCTACGAAGGAAGACAAAAGACCTGCATGCAGAAAACTATAAGACACTGATGAAAGAAATTAAAGATGATACCAACAGATGGAGTGATATATGTTCTTGGATTGGAAGAATCAACATTGTGAAAATGATGCTACTACCTAATGCAATCTACAGATTCAATGCAATTCCTATCAAACTGCCAATGGCATTTTTTACGCAACTAGAACAAAAAATTTTAAAATTTGTATGGAGAAACAAAGACCCCGAATAGCGAAAGCAGTCTCAAGTGAAAAACACGGAGCTGGAGGAATCAGACTTCCAGACATCAGACTATACTACAAAGCTACAGTAATCAAGACAATACGGTACTGGCACAAAAACAGAAATATAGATCAATGGAACAAGATAGAAAGCCCAGAGATATGCCCACGCACATATGGTCAACTAATTTATGACAAAGGAGGCAAGGATATACAATGGAGAAAAGACTGTCTCTTCAATAAGTGGTGCTGGGAAAATGGGACAACTACATGTAAAAGAATGAAATTAGAACACTCCCTAACACCATACACAAAAATAAACTCAAAATGAATTAGAGACCTAAATGTAGGACCGGGCACTATAAAACTCTTACAGGAAACCATAGGAAGAACACTCATTGACATAAATCACAGCAATATCTTTTTTGATCCACCTCCTAGAGTAATGGAAATAAAAACAGAAATAAACAAATGGGACCTAATGAAACTTCAAAGCTTTTGCACAGCAAAGGAAACCATAAACAAGACGAAAAGACAACCCTTAAAATGGGAGAAAATATTTGTAAATGAATCAATGGACAAAGGATTAATCTCCAAAATATATAAACAGCTCATACAGCTCAATATTAGCAAAAAAAAAAACCAAACAACCCTATCCAAAAAGGGGGAGAAGACCTAAATATACATTTCTCCAAAGAAGACATACAGATGGCCAAGAGGCATATGAAAAGCTGCTCAACATCATTAATTATTAGAGGAATGCAAATCAAAACTACAATGAGGTATCACCTCACACTAGTTAGAATGGGTATCATCAGAAAATCTACAAACAACAAATGCTGGAGAAGGTGTGGACAAAAGGGAACCCTCTTGCATTGTTGGTGGGAATGTAAACTGATACAGCCACTATGGAGAACAGTATGGAGGTTCCTTAAAGAACTAAAAATAGAACTACCATACGACCCAACAATTCCACTACTGGGCATATACCCAGAGAAAACCATAATTCAAAAAGAGTCACGGACCACAATGTTCATTGCAGCTCTATTTACAATAGCCAGGACATGGAAGCAACCTAAATGCCCATCAACAGATGAATGGGTAAAGAAGATGTGGTACATATATAGAATGGAATATTACTCAGCCATAAAAAGGAACAAAATTGGGTCATTTGTAGAGACGTGGATGGATCTAGAGACTGTCATACAGAGTGAGGTATGTCAGAAAGAAAAAAAACCAATATCGTATATTAACGCATATATGTGGAACCTAGAAAAATGGTACAGATGACCCAGTCTGCAGGGCAGAAATTGAGACACAGATGTAGAGAACAAATGTATGGACTCCAAGGGGCCAAAGCGGTGGGGTGGTGGTGGTGGTGGTGTGTTGAACTGGGAGATTGGGATTGTCATGTGTACACTGATGTGTATAAAATGGATGACTAATAAGAACCTGCTGTATAAAAATATAAATAAAATTAAATTAAATAAAAGCAACCAGTGAAGTTGATGAGCCTCTCTATGACACTTCCCACCTTTCCTGTCTTCAGTAGGTATGAAGAAGTGATTTGGAGTAAAAGTTGCTCATCAATGCCACTCAGAGAATCCCTGAGCACCCACCATTATTCTTGGTTATAGGTTAAATAGAATTTGATGGTGAAGCAGCCTATTAAAAATGAAAGAAATTTTATTTTGGACTTTGAAATATAGCCACCTATCATAAAATTAATTGTATATACCCTATCTCTACAAAACGACTTCATTTAAAATTCATTAAATATTTCATCATGTTAAATATATAAGTGGCACATAAATCATGATTCAGGACGGTTTGAGTATTTTACAAACAATATTAAATAATCATACTCCCTGAGGTTAACTAGATTCCTTCTACCACATAAATCTTTCAGCCCAACACTCTGACTTCATAACCACAGTCCTCAGTTAGCCAATTTAACATCCATCCAGAACAAAGTTTCAGAGCCTCTCTCTTATACTTAACAACTAGTCTTCAGTTTTCATGATAAAACAGGGGAAGATTTGCTCCTTTCTGTTCTGTAGCCTTAAGTCTATTTGACATTGACCATAAAGAAATTGCCATAAGCATTCTGATCTTCTGTTTAACATCTTGATCTTCTTAAAGATATTTATAAGATGTGTAACTAATGAATATTTCCTGGTCCTTTTTAAGATATTTTGGAAAATCAGAGTTATCATTTTTCACTTTTTATTTGAAACAACAGCAGCAAAAATAACAATGACAACAAAGCAGCCACATAAAATCAATTCTTAAACACCCTTAAATGTAAATGGTTTACTTCCTAAAAAGTAGCAAGATCTAATTTGTTTACTACTACAGGTGATATTCCTTATTTTTGCAACACTTCAGTTTAAGCCCATTTGTTTTATTCTAAACTGTATTGTGCTTTCCTGTAAGTACTAAAAATGCCAATTGTGTCAGCAGCAATTGCCACTTAACAAAACTCTTTGTAATACTGTACTATGCCACTTGCTACTAGTGCTATGTTTTATCTAGAGGAGATTAACAGAAGGTGCCAAAATCCAATTATGAAGTAGTAGAATTTCAGCACCTAATTCCCCAATGCTACTATCAACATAAATTCCCGGGCTGTGTGTTTCCATAACTGTCTGCCAGGCACTGAAACTGATATAGCATCTCTCATGTGAATTCCATGAACAAGTGACTTCATGGACTCATTAGCTACAGATGATTATGTATAAAATTTCTGCTCATTAGTAAAAGGTGTCAACTTCTGCTATAAGATCTCTTAGTTAGAAAATTAACATAATTTTTTCACTTCTCGTGTGCACTTCCTACACATGAAAAATAATTTGAGGTCACATTTTTCTCAGCCTGCTCAGTGGAGCCAGAAAAACTATACATACTTGCTTGGCTCCACACTGTTACATATTTAGGATTTTGTATCTTAAGCCAAGACACTCAAGTCAACTAAGAGTCTTTATATGTATCCAGCATCAGCTAAATATTCCATTTCTACAACAGTTACTTTAAATTTTAACACTCTTTTCCAGTCTTACTCTCTATCATTGTCCCCTATAATCTCAAGTGATCACCTTATCTTGTACAATCCGGATCAAATAAAGACTATTTATCATGAATTGCACAATTTCCCAACCCTACACCTAAAATTTTTTTCTGAAAGGGTATCTACTGTTTTCTATGTCCTGATCTTCTCAGATGAAGAACCATACTTTTTCCTTTCCAAGGCTAGCCTGTTACCCTTGATCTATTCACAGTGCTATTTGTTTTGCATTCTCAGGAAACATTCTCAAACACTTGTCTCTATATTGAATATTTCTCTCTCCAATGGTCCCTTCTGAACAATTTTTAATTCCTCTGGGTGATTTCCATTCTAAAATAACATGGTTTTCTGATTTTTTTCTATAATATTTAACAGCTGTACTTTATTATTACTTTAATAATAATAATAGTGGCTAACAAGGAACCATCATCCATTGTTTCTATTCTTTCTCCTTCTTTATTATTGCATCATGTTACAGATATATTTATTCCAACATCCCTCTTAGTACTGGTATCTTAAAATTGTTAAAAAAAACTTTACTATTGTGGAATTTTTTGAAGTAGCAGTTTTTAGAACAGATAAGAAGGAAAAAAGACTGAAATCAGGAAAATCAGATCAATGTTACACAGCTACTTGGTGGAAGACAAAGGTTGTAAGGCAACTTTTTTTTTTCAGTTAATTGTGATTTTTATAGGTCTGATTTTCTTTGTCTTTATCTTGTGTGATGTCCCCATAACTTCCTCTAGCTGATGTCTTTCTCAAAATTTGGGAACTTGTGGACATTACTTTTTATTTTCCCCCAAATTTTCTGCACCATTTAAATCTTCTGAGTCTCTAATTGCATGTATGTTAGAATATTTAATATAGTTCTATGGGTCACCCAATTTGATTCAATTTTTTTTTCAGTCTTTTTTTTTTCTTTTTCAGACTGAATAGTTGCTGTTCATTATTTTAAATTTTGAATAACCCTTTAAATTGAATAACCCTTTCTGAGAGCTCTGCAATCACCTGTTAAGCAAATTCAGTGTTGCTGCTGCTGCTGCAGTTGCTGTTGTTGTTGTTGCCATTTATTTCAGATATTGTACTTTTTAGTTCCAGAATTTTCATTGTAATTGGTTCTTTTCTAGGTTCTTTATCTCTGTTGATAATCCTAATCTGTTTCCTCATTATGGTCTCTTTGCCTTTAATATTTAAGCATAAAGAGTTAAACACACAAATAGAAATAGAGGTACAGAAAGAGAGAGAGATAGAGGGAGGGGGAGACACACATACAGAGGGAGGGAGAGAGTAGATTATTATATATAATAGCTGCTCTAAAATCTTCAGTTGCTAATTTGAACTCTGGATTATTTTAAGTTTTCTGTTTTTGACATGAGTCCAGTAATTTTAGACTTTATGATGAGCACTGTAAATGATAGATTGTAAGGAGTCTGTGTCCTATGATTTTCCTGAAAAGGGTATTGATCTTTTTTTTTTTTTTTTTTCCTGGCAGAAAGTTAAAATTCCTTAGCTCAACAGCATGGTCCTTACTTTATGATGTGTTCTTTATTTCTACATAATGGTTTTCTGGAGTCTCAGCTGAACACCCAACATCCGAAATGCTTAGTGAGGTGTCCTCTCTCACTGACTAGGCTGACCTTCACCATCTCTGAAAACTGTGTGATCTCTGATACCTCTCTCTGTTTAACTCTCATTTTAACAGGACCCACTCTTGATAGGGTTCATGCAAGAAGCAACCAAATGTTTGGCAAGGACCTGCAAGAAACTAACATGCAGACTTCTGTCCCAGCCCCTTATTCTTCTGGTGCCCTGCTGCCCCAATTCTAATTGTATTCGTAGTCCCAATTTCTGATCAGTCTCTGCCTCCTCAGTTCATTAAGGCCACTGTTCTCTGGACTTCAAATCACTAGGTCACAGTCCAAAATCTGACCACAGGAAGAAGGTACACGTAAATGTGGGCCAACATTGCTTTTGTCCTGACTCAAAGGACAAAGAGCCAAACAAACTATTTAGTTTTACTTCTTCTCTAATGTCTAAATCTCTTGTCTTATATATTTTTTTCTGGTTTTATACTGGATTACAACCAGACTATATTTTCACTATAGTTAATTAATCATAGCCAGAAGAGAAAGATCCTTAAAATTTCACCTATTTTGACTAAGAAAGTGAGGAATGACAGTCATTTCAGATTAATATTCTTTAAAATATCATGGTCTATCTTGTCCAATAGTTACCTGTAAATAAAAAAAAAATATGAGTTCCCTATCTAGACTGTTACCTGTCGCTGACTTAGAAAGTCTATTTTTAAAACTTGGTCACATAGAAATGCAAATAAATTGAACTTTTCTTTAAAAAAAAACAATATCATGGACTACATTTACATTTGAACTGGAAGTGGAAAAGATATATGACAGTAGGAAAAGTAATATGGAGGTTTATTTGAGAATTTTGATGCAGTTCACAAGAAGTAAATGACTAATGAGTTTAACTAAAATCGTGAATAACAAAAATATTTATGTATATATACATATATAAAGTGGTTGAATAATGAAAATTCTGGAAAAATAGTTTGTTCTATTTGAGGGTTAAAAATAAACTAGGTTTAACCCTTAACTTTTGATTATCCATGACATCATTACTCGTAGTTAAGATGCATCAGGGAACTGTAACTAGAGTTGTACCTAAAAAAAGTGACTGATTATCTGTAAATGTTTACTTTTTATGGAGGAAATTTTCATGAGTGTATAAACAAGTTCTTCTCAAATAATTAAGAGGAGGCAATTGAATTACCCTGAAAAAATGTAACCAGAGTGGTAAAGAAGAATGTTCGGAGACACATAGGTTCTGGTGTTCTTTATCTATTCTAAGATATCATTCCAAAATCTTTGTTCTCACTTCCCTAATCTAATCCAGGAATTAAAGTAATACCATTATACAGCTCAAGAATAAATTATTGGGTAAATTTTAATCTATATACTAAGAGCTAATTAGTTAACTTTTATTATATCCAATTCAGAAAAACATACCCCAGGGTTTGTTAGCATCCAAGTGGCTTTAAACAGAAGAGCACATGCTAAAGGTAACTATAGGACATATTTTAACTATCACTATTTCACTATGTACTACAGAGCTCATTAACTACAATAATTTTTCAGTGTTAAAACAAGTGATGTTTATGATATGTAGCTGGTTAGAATTTTACAGGCACTTTATTCTTGATAGGAATGGGAGTGTCCAACACTGTTAGAGTAGCACTCCAGGTCAAGAAAACCACTTGTGTACTCCTTAAAAAAAAGGTGGATTCTGTTTCCTAATGTGACAGGAGAATTAATTCATCTGCCATGAAATAATTTCATTTATTTTCAAACATGTCGTTTGTGCAACGGAAAGTGTAAGTTCTCTAAATTTACAAGAACACTTGTATGAAAGATTCTATGCCTGCTTGCTAAAATAATAATAATTTACCCTTGTGTAATAACTTCCATGTAAGCAGTGAAACTTGCTCTCACCGCTGTAAACTACTTGGTAACATGGATATAAAAGAAGATACAGCTTAAAACAACCTCTAATTATCTGAGGTTACAGATATTATTTTTCAAAAAGAACATGACAATAATTTAAATAACAGATGGGCTTAGTATGATTCTCAAGCATCCTGTTTTTATTCTGAATTATATATTGAGGAATGCACCCATGTGAAGATCATAGACTTCCATATGCTGTAACCAGTTCCATTCTGCAAGAATCTAACTTTCTTTCTTCAGGTTTAAGCAGCCTCAGACTTCAAGGACACATAGCTTTTATTATATGACTTTGCCCAATACTTAATGAAGAAAAAAGATAATTGTGAATCATGCTACTTATCCCACATTAGAATGAGATGAAACACACTTGCCAAATATAAAATTGCTGCATTTTTCCATTTTAGCTGATATGAATAGATTCTCAAGAATAAAATGAATAAAGTATAAAAACTATACCTCAACCCAAATCAACACTGAATTTAAGAACACTGTGTATATATAGACAAAAATCTACACTGCCTATGTTACTTTTTAAAAAAATCATAGCTAAACCACATGATATCATAAGTACCATGAGTCTAAGCAATGCATTATGTTTATATTTTTATTTAAAAGGTTTAATAACTTCCAATGTAAATGTTACATAATGGGACAAATAATGTACACCTAGCTATGGAAATACTTAATTATAAAGTGCAAACTTAACCATGTTCCATGATTTTATATCTCATGATGAATCTTACCATTCACGCTTCACAATTTACAAAATAATGCAAATACCAAAAAGATTTTCTAATCTACTATGCCAAAAAGGCAACTCCAAAATCACTAAACACATTTCAAAACCCAATCCTCTTAGTCAGTTATTAAAAAACTATGATATGATGTTATAAGTCATTTTAACAGGAGCTGACCTCTTTTAGTTTTGCTTAATTACAACCCATCAGAAAACGATTTATCAAAATATATGGGTCAACCTTGTACGATCTGCCACATTCCAGCTTCATTACAAATGCATGTCTATAGTCAGTCACCCTTTGTCTGGACCTCAAATTACACAGGCTTCTAAGCACCACAGCTGGAATAAATGGAGTACTTGTTCCTTGGCCCCAGCTCCATTAAAAGAGAAATGTTGCAATGTATTATGAGAAGACAACGTGATGGGTATTTTATAAACCAAGTCTGTCCTCGCAGTAATCCAGGCCATAGATAATTAAGCAGACCTGGTCCTATTAGTTCTCTCCTCCAGTATTTTTTCCAAAGAAGATGTACAGATGGCCAACAGGCACATGAAAAGATGTTTAACATTGTTCATCATCAGAAAAATGCACATCACAACCATCAGAACGACTATCATCAAAGAACACAAATAACAAATGTTGGTGAAGATATGGAGTAAAGGGAACCCTCATACACTGTTGGTGGAAATGTAAATTGGTGCAGCCACTGTGGAGAACAGTATGGAGGCTTCTCAAAAACTAAAAACAGAACTACCATATGACGCAGCAATTGTACTCCTGGGTCTATAGCTGGAAAAAAAAAAGAAAAACACTAATTCAAACAGATACATATACCTCAATATCCACAGCAGCATTATTTACATTTGCCAAGATATGGAAGCAACCTAAGTGTCCATTGAAAATGAATGGATAAAGATGTGGCACACACACACACACACACAAACACAAACACAGAGTGGAATTCTACTCAGGCATATACAAAAGAATGAAATTTTACCATTTGCCACAACATGGGAGGACTTGGAGGGCATTATGCCAAGTAAAGTAAGTCAGACAGAGAAAGACAAATACTGTATGATATCACTTATTTGTGGAATCTAAAAAAAAATAAATAAACTAGTGAATATAACAAAAAAGAAACAGACTTACAGATATAGAGAACTAGTGGTTACCAGTGGGGAGAGGGAAGGGGGAAGGTATTAAGAGGTACAAACTACTAAATATACAATAAATAAACTACAAGGATATATTTCACAACATAGGGAATATACCAAATATTTTATAATAACTATAAATGGAGTATAAGCTTTAAAATTTGGGAATCACTATGTTGTATACCTGAAACTTAAAATATATTGTGCATCAACTAAACCTCAATAAAAAATAAAGACTAAGAGGAAGCAAACAAAAAGATTATCCTTCCTTTTAATTTTCTTTGCAACTTCATCAAAGATCCACTAATTATATTTGTTTGGATTTAATTCTGGACTCTATTTTGTTCCATTGGTTTACGAATCTATACTTTCATCCATACCACCGTGTCTTGATTACTATATTTTTATAATAAACCTTGAATCAGATATTATGAATCTTCCAAATTTGTTTTTGTTTGTCTCTTTGTTTTGAGTCATTTTGACTATTCCAGTTCATTTAACATGTAATCTGAATTTCAGAATAAAATTTAAAACAATAATTTATCAGCCTGAGTAAGAGTAAACTTCAGGAGGATAACCAAATTCAAATATGACTTGACCTAATGTATTATAAAGAATTCTGATTCTCTAGAATATTCCTCCTGGATCTGCCCTTCTCCATGTGTGGATCTGGCCTGAGGAGGACTTTCCGGAAATAACAGAAGTGCTTGCAGACATCATATCAAAATATCCTTACTTTCAAAAGGAAGAGCTTTTCTTCCCTAACTCTGAAAATATATCCTGGGCTTTACTCTGAACCAATTCAGCTGTATTTCCTATAAGAGTGAAAGGGTTACAGTGATTTTCTTGGTCAATCAAAGTCCATCTATATAGTTGAGGGTAGTATCAATGTACATTAAAACTTCAGGCAACATTACAGTAGAATAGAAGTGAAAAGATGCTATGAGTTAGGGTGAAAAAGAAAAAAAAATATGTCTATTATGTGTGGTCAGACTAGATTGTTTTCACATTTACAGATTGTGAATCTGCAATACTAGGGTACTGTGATGTTATTGATGGGGGGGTGGAGGGGAAGAGGAAATTTAAACTTTTGTAAAAACAAGAATACACAGGGAGACTAAACTGTGATATTATGAAACACTGAAAGACCATTCTGAAATTTAAGTTAGCATAATATGGAGGGTGGTAGACTTAGAAATAATATACATATATAAAAACACATTTCAACACATTATTGATCTCCAAAGTGTATGAGGCAATAAGATTTTGTAAATAAATTAATGTTATCACTATTATACAGGGGTATTTATCACTTGGGGCTTGATGTGAGGATTTAAATTTAAATACTGGAAAAGTCTTTAATGTATAAAATAGTTAAGCTGATAATTTAAAATAAGATTATAATTTTAGCTCTCAAATATTTAAACCAAAGACAAGTACAGAGAGCCAGTAATGATCTTCATCTCATAAATTTTTGTTGACACAATTTAATAGGATGTGTCTTCCTTTGCTTTGTTTTTGAAGTTACGTGTTTGGGAAATATGCTAAACACTGGGCTCTATTCATGTTAAACTTTTGAATAAATAGTTGCCTTCCAAAAACTGCCAAACACAGGAAGTGTTTATATATTTTTACTTCTGGGATTCTGAAAACCATTTGACATATACATATTTAATTGTAATTGCATCTTGTTTGGAGCCTGGGGAGCAAAAATATATGTTAATTGCATAAAACGCCTGCATAAAAACTGGATATAAAATGAAAATCTTGAAGGTCCAAGATGCTGCCAAGAACCTAGAGAAATTTTGAGTTAGCAGCATGGACATAGTTATGATTCTGTGCAGTCAATATTTCCAAGCTATGCTTAAATTAGTTTATGTGGTAAATAAGTACTGATATAATAGAAAAATTATCCAGATAAAGATAAAGAAGAAAAATCTAAGCACTCTAGATATATTTGAATTCAGTTATATTCTTCAGTAATGATGGGATTTATTGTTCATTTATATTTCTTTTCTAAATGTTCATTTATATTTCTTTTCTAAATGTACAACAGAACTACAAATGCAAAGAAAAATATTTAGGAAAAGGAAAGGGGAAGAAAAAACTTGTATAATGGGAAAATATTTTAGTCTGTTAATAGTAGGTCACTAAATATTTACTGGGAAACAAAGTGCTCAAAGTATAGAAGGGATTATAAGATACCATCTCTTTACTCCTAGGCACAAAATAGGACAGAAGTTCTTTGATTTCACATATAGGATTTTGGGAAGTCCGGGAAAAGGCAGAGGGAATATACTTGTAAATTGATTCAGTTCTGCCCTGGAGTTGAAATTGATGAAGTTCTCTGGGTCCTTGCTAGAAATTCAATTTATATATACAGTATTTACAAATATAAAGGAAAATCTCAAGGTTGAAACTCAGAGTTCATTTTTCCAATGTTTTATTCAATTCTGAATATTTTATTTGTCTGATTAAATAAGCAAAGTTAGAAATGATCTCCAGAACTAATATATAATTTCCAATATAAGTCCTCTTGCTAGGTAAGATCATTTTAAGTTGTTGTGATACATCTGTTGTGTAAACACTGTGAGCTGTCACTGGGAACACTGTGTCATTTAGTGAAATGAGTAATCCACAGCAAGATGTCAATGTCTATGTAAGACTAGTACTGTTAGTAATTATTGTCTGGCTATAATGCCTTGAAAACATGAAATGTGTCATATCCAACCATAATTGAAAATTTCAGATTCATTTACAGAATCATTGGAACATTTTCAACTGGTATTACAACAGATACCAGAAGGGAAAAATAACAACAACAACAAAATCCTTTGAAACCTTCTAAATGCAAAGCTCATCTGATCATGCTTAAGAAATTGTTTTCTTTTCTTTCCTTGGTAGGATTAATCTGAGCAGCATTGTGAAACTTCTTGTATAGTGTATATTTTCTACAAATAAAGGAAAATATGAAGAACTTGCCCATTTTTTTATCTGCATATTCACTCAACATATATTTATTTCACACCTACTTTATGCCAAGTGTCTTTACCTGCTATTAATCTGAGAAGAAATAACACAGTATCTACCTTCAAATGACTCAAAATTTAGTGGAAACAATACTGTGGTAAATTGCAATTATAACAGCATATTATAAAGTTTCTTTGACAGGTAAAGGATATACCCAAAGCCCACAGTATGACTATCTTGAAGAATTTTTGGAGGATTACTACTAACTGAAAGATTAGTAAGAGTAAGAAATAGCCTAAATAAGAGTGATGAGAAAAGACATATCATTTCTCTGGTCTGAACAATAACAATTGGAGCAAATAAATAAGGTGAACCATGGAACATTCAGATATTTGAAAGTTACCATATAGATCTGGAATGTAAAATGTTTTGAGAAGGGTGAAAAATACTACATAGGAATTCTTGTCACTTAATCAGAGATTATGACATAAAAAGTATTCTTACAAAGTGTTCTAGGAAACTAAAGCTGTGCATTAAGGGCACAGAGATCTAGTGAAGTATTATGAACTAATATTTGCAATTTAGAATAAGAAGAGTGTTAATGGAGAAATAATTGGAGGGGGTAAATGCGTTGTAAAACTTATACTTAGGAGAATATGTCATTATTTGGGTGCAGAATGATAGTTTGAATTGAGTTGGTTTTTACGTGGATACAAAGAAATGGATAATTTAGAGAGGAATAAAATGAATATGGTTATTCACTGACATACCAAAAAAGGAAAAAAAGGACAACATTTGGGGGTTAAGATAAAGAAGTCACCTTCATCAGCTGTGCTTCTCTCAAATTCACAACTATATGAAGATGCTTTTGACATATTCTCCCTTCTCCATTTTCTCTTTTCTTTTCCAGAACTCTTATTTCTTGAATGTTATCTTTCTTGGCTAATTTTTTTTAATTTAATATTT
The DNA here is from genome assembly GCF_964165515.1 of Mesoplodon bidens. Classification (NCBI taxonomy): domain Eukaryota; kingdom Metazoa; phylum Chordata; class Mammalia; order Artiodactyla; family Ziphiidae; genus Mesoplodon; species Mesoplodon bidens. The sequence continues at coordinate 81,157,011 of NC_138161.1, read as the reverse complement.
TATCTACTATTTATCTTATGATACTTTTTGATGATTATACAACCTATTGGAAATAATGAAACACCAGTTATTAGATTGATGCTTCTGAAAAATATTAGAATATCATGACTGTTTACTGTATATAAAGCAATCACATTCAGGCAGAAATATGCATTGTTAGAAGCACTGGTCAAAGATTACTTACTGTCCGTTATATTTAACTAGATATTAAAGTGCCCACCAAAGTGTTAAACACTGCATATAGCAATGACAAGCAAAACGTTTAAAAAATTATTTCCTGGACACCTATTTGCAGTTAAATCTTTCCTTACATTGAAATAATTTTCTGATTCTTTACTTCATTCTCCATATACTTAGCAACACTTTACAAAATTTTAGAGGTCCATTTTTATAACACCAAATAAAATCAAGAGCAAAACATGAACATACTTAAACTAAAGAAACATATGCAGATCAAACATGCAGTTGTGGAGAATGGTTCACACTGAGAAGGAGGCTCTGAAGGCTTTTTCAATTTCAGAAAATAATAAAGAGATGCATCCGCATTGTTGACATTTGACGTATGTTTTCAAAACATCACCTAATGAGCCTGATATTCTACATTTATATTTAGCATGTAACTCAAATTTTCTTACTAGTTTTTGTTTGTTTAAAATGTTAGTAATTTGGAGAAAATTATTGTAAAAATTTTCTATGTAATTTTTGGTTAAAACCATTATATTGTGCAATACTTAGATTCTATAATGTCACCATACTGAGAATATCTTATCTTTGGAAAGCGTCCATAGGGAGCAAGGGTTTGATAGGCGGATGCAATGGATTAATAAATAGGCAGAACTCCATGTTGCATATTACAGATTGGGAGACAAGCAGTTTCTCAGAAAATATTTCAACAAGAATCCAATGCAGAGGTTTGAGCCTGCTGTCTAGAAGAGTAAATTACCCATAGTTTGCTGCTGCCTAACACATACATACACACAGGTGCACACAATTGCAAAAATAAACAAGAAAAACTACTGATACATGCAGTGACATGAATTTATCCCAAAGCATTATCCTGAGTCAAAGAATCCAGACAGATTTTTAAATTTCATTGATAAAATATTCCAGAAAAGGAAAAAATAATCTATAGTGATAGAAATAAAATAAATGATAGCTTGGGGGACAGAGTAATAGGGATGCCAGCCATGAGGTCCTGGAGGAAGTTTTAAAGGAAATAGAAATATTCTATACCTAACTGGGGCTATGTTTATAAGAATGAATAAATATGCTAAATCTCCTCAAAAATATAAATGAATGTCTCATTCATATAAATTATACCTCAATAAAGTCTTTTAGAAAAAAATCACAGATATCAATTGTTCCATTCCTCCTTAATGGAAAAATAAATTATAATTGTATCTAGAGAAATAAGGGGTGAGGGCAGACATTGCAATCAGATTTTCTTGGGAGAAACACATTAAGAATCATTGTTGAAAGTGTAAGCCCACTGGGACCATCTGAGGAACAATAAATAGCCCAGCTCTAAATTTACTTATGTATATAAGTAAGTGTATTTATTTGGTGATTGGTTGTGACTTCTTTAGTACCAAATGCAGCTGTGGTACTGGTGTACTTTATGAACCACACATTACTTTCTTTATACTTCCATGCCTTTTTCCTGTAAAGAAAAGCTTTTTACCAATTATGATTATCCTTCTTTTATTAGAAATATAATGAAGACTTAAGAAATGTTCATAAAAATGGGTAGAGGGAATTTAATCTAGGAATGTTAGGCTGAAACTTGTAACTCTTAAATACTCTCTCTCTCTCTCTCTCACTCACACACACACACACACACACACACACACACACAAACGTGAGCCCAGTAGCCTGTATTTGTTTTAACTGTTTTATTGCAGTCAAGGGCTATATAGTCATTTTCTATGGAATTAAGAACTTGTTATATTAGATAATAGCTTGTCTAGATTTATATTTAATCTAGATTACGTCTTTTCAAACACTCCTTGCTATAGAGTTCACAGATAATAATATAAAACAGTAAAAAACTGTTAGAGTGATTATATTATTTAGGAGTTCAAAATTATGCTAAGTATACATATATATGCATATTTGTATGTATAAATATATGTTTGTGTATGTGGTGTTTGTGTGTGTGTAGAAATGGACACCGTCTAAAAATCTATACAGGATTTTGCTTTAATGAAATCATGTCTATCATGATGCTTTCATGGGAAATTTGTAAAATGCCCACACATGGTAATAATTTTTAGTTCAGCCAAGCCTCTAAACCTACCATCTCACAAGAATATAAGTTTAAAGCCATGTCATCAGAGCATAATTAGGTACATCCACATGCAGAACAGGTGGGAATTTTGGAAATGTTTCCTTTCCAAACATGTGAGGGAAAAAATGAAAGATGATTTTATGTACATATTTGTGTGTGTATGTGTGTCACTGTATACTACAAACTCTAAGTAGAATGTAAGTATGTTATAAAATATACTTCATTTAACATTTAACAAAGTGTTTAAATCACTTATTAAACTCTGAATATGTAGTGATTTTGTCACCCATACCAGTCCCTGAGAGCTAAAGTATCCTTTCCTTAATTTATATCTGTGTTTGTTTCAAAAGCACCTGGTATTTGACAGAGATGTTTTGCAGCAGCTTTAAAGATATGCAGTGGCAGCCACCCTGAACCAGCTCTGACTTGACCACAGGAAGCAGCTTGTGCAGATGAGACTTGGAGGTGTCCAAAAGTTATCTTTGCTTCATTACCATGTTAAGATCTCTGCCCACAGTGGGGGAGAGGGGATTTGTACTCTGCTAGGCACAATTTATGCCCAGTGCAAAGAAGCGTAGAAGGCTGTGCATAGCCCAGCTGCCCCTGGAAATTTCCACACTTTCTTAGAGCCCTGATGACATGTCTGCCTCTTATCCCTTAAAATTCCATTATTCCCTACCCCTCGGTTAGAATGTGTTCTTAGAGCACAAGCTCTCCCTTCTCCATTCCTTGATCAATGAGTAAAGTTTCTGCTCTGCTATACTGAACCTGGTTTCATTTGATTGGCATTTGCAACCCCAGGCAAAGGACCCATTGAGGGGTCATGGACCCTTTGGGGATCAGTAATAGTTATCTAAACTTCCTTAGACCACCCTCAAAACCAATGTCATTGGAGGAGATAAATATAGTTAAGTACATTTTATTATTACAATGGCTACTTTTCTCTAGCATTTTTTATAGACCCAGGAACGTATTTCAAAACCTGAGAACAAACACCATTCCACGGTTCCGGCTAATAAATATTAAATAGCAATACACTCCCTCATTCTTTAATAAACTGGGAATTGCCCTAATTGAGTGTTTCACATTTCTACTGATCCCACAGATAGGCATCATGTCATGGAAAGGACAAGTGATTTGCTGTCAGAAACTCTACATTTGAGTTTCATCTTCAAAGTTTGTTAGAGGTATGGTCTTGGGATATCATTAGCTGAGGCTGTTATTTCATCTGAGAAACGAAGACAATAAATTCTCAACTTTTCACGAAGATTAAAATAAAAATTAGATATTTTAAAAATGCAAATCTCTAATTAGTGAAAATATAAATTAAATAATATATATAGTTTATAGATTTATTTTTATTCATAACAGAACTGCACATGTAGAAAATTCTCCCCAAGCCTCATTCTTCCTTGGGAATTTAAATAAATAAAAATTTGCATAGATTGGCACATCTCAATGATATTTAATATGTATTGCCATCTTCATTATTTCTGCCTCAATAAAGTAGAAGGTAAAATAACATTTGTGTTTAAAGCAGTTTAATAAGACCACAATTTGAGAGCAACGATCTCCACATTTTTAGGTAGTATCTTATGTGGCCATTAGAGTTAGTAGGCAATTTTATCTTCAATTTATTCGCATTACAATAAAAATGAATATCCTTAATACAAATAAATTTGTATGGCCTCAAAAATTCTAAAATTATATTATTGAAATTAATTTTTAATTTTTAAAATCAGGGGTATAGTTAAAAATTATAAGAACTAATGTAGGATAACTGTCTCTAAATGTTTTAATCAAATATAAAGAAAGAGTTCCTTCAACAAATAAAGTACCTTTAAATATGCTTTCACAGAAGAAAAAATAAGCAATTCCATTTTTTACTTAAATTTGAATTAGAATTTCTGAAAAATAATGAAATCCAGTATGTATACTTGTTTATTATATTTAAGATCAAGCTGCAATAAGTATTAAAGATTTTGACAGGGTGTTCATGTTGATGAATATTTTGCTTTTTTCCCCAGGATAGAAAGTATCAATTAATTATAATTTGGCAGATGGTTTAATTGTAGGGCCTTTGGCTAGAGAGCAAACTATAATAGAAGTCATATACAATATTCATTGATAGCAAAAGTAAAGGGCAGTTTTGAGGCACTTCAGAAGCACATTCCCAAAATATCTACATAGTCTTCATCTTCTGGAAATTTTTTCAGAAGTTCAGTTTGGAAAATTATGCAATTATTTCAAGTTCCCCATATGGGTGGATTTTTTATTTCTATAAACAATTTTCAAAGTTTTAACCAACAATTCAAAAATTCAAATATTTTTTAAAGTAATGACATTCACAATGAACAGATTTTGAAACTGAGAAGGACCCTGCAAGGTCCTCCTGGGTACAAAACCCTTCTGTGGCCCCCATTTCTTGTTTGTAGAAAAAGGCTTTAGTCTCTTAGGCCTTCCCTGAGTTCCAAAGAGTAGGCACAGGCAGCTATTAAGTAGGGAAGTGAGGGAATGCAGAAACAAAGGAAACGCACTTTAGAAAGGTAATGACAATAGTTCAGCAACAAAACAGGGTCCTAGTTCCTTCTTATGTGATATACATAACAATCTGACATATATCTTTGAATTGTTCTGTAGGAACTAAGACAACGCATCAAGAAGGAGGATGGTGAGTACATGCTGAGCACAAGCACATGGACCCCAGACTGGCTTGAACCAGAAGGTTGATGATTGAGATTCCTGAAACACCACCTTATTACCTCACCACCAACCAATCAGAAGAAAGTCATACATCCTGCAGCTCTCACCCCAAATGTTGCATTTATAATTGCTTCCCTGAAAGCCAACAGGGAGTTTGGGTCTTTTGAGCATGAGCTGACTGTTCTCCTTGCTTGTCACCTGAAATAAAAAGCCGTACTTTCTTCACCACAACCCAGTGTCAGTAAATCAGCTTTGCTGTGCTACTGGCAAGCAGACCCAAGTTCAGTTCAGTACCAATTTGATTATATACATAATATATAAATAATTAGAGACTCACTTTGCTTTCTCTGATAAAATAAGATTTTTATTGTCTTTAACTTTAATGGAATTTGTGAGCTGCCCATAGATTATGTTCCCCAAACTTCTTAGGAGAAGCACTTATGAATATACAAATAAAATGTAAAAAAATTACATTTAAGTGTTCCATGAATAAGACAGAGAGACAACTTAGTGCTGGTATCAGAGTAGATTCTCAACTCTAAGGCTGATGAAACTATATTGAGACTCAATAGGTGTCACTCGATAGATAAGATGTCTTAGCTAACTAGGGAAGCCCTGTCCACCAAAAAAAATGGATGGAGACAGTTTGTCATGTCTCACTCTCTGTTGCCTAGATCAGATACTCATTGAAGGAGAATTCAATGGCAGGAGTGCTGCTCTTAAGATTATCAAGGCAATGTCTTTCTTTTTATTTGTTGTTCCAACTAATAACAGAAAACAACACAGTAGAAAGATAGAGGGTGTACATTTTAGTGCAATGTCTATATTCTGGAAAGGGTAGCCCTACAAGGAAAATACAACTATTCATAGAAAAGTGAATAGAATACAAATCTGACTGTAAATTAAAATTATGCTGATCCCCCCACCCTCTCCATTTTTAAATACCAATGCCTGGACCCACTCTACATCAACTTAGTCACAATCTCCAATGTAGAAAAAAAATTCTGAACTGTCTAAAACTAATACTTCAGGACTGTCAGGCAGATGTTTTAACATAGCCTAAAATGCTGTTCCTGACACTTTATTACCAGGTAACTGCTGAGAGAGACACAAAGTATATAGCCTAAGGTTATACTTTTAATTACCCTGGACTTGCATCTGATGACTGTGCTTAAGCTTTGTTATAAATGAAGGGTCTTTCCTCTATTGGCTTTCTCCTGTTTAGAGACTGAAAGAGTTTTTGGCTTCTTGACTGCTTTGATTACTAATCTTCCTAGTCTTACAAAAGAAAAAAAAAAAAAAAAGAAAAAGAAAAAACTGTTCCTGCTTATACTGGGCCTTCCTCTCCTTCTCCACTTTTCCCATCCACCCCTCTCTCCTCCACCCCCCTTTTTTTTTTGTAGGCTGCTAAAGTTCTTTCTTAACATTTCATTTTGAATTTACTTTAGACTAATAAAGAAGTTGCAAAAATTAGGGAGTCTCCTCACCCTGCTTCCCCTAATATTAATATATATAACCATATTATAATTATAAAGAACAAAAACTACTGGTACATTATTACTTACTAAACTACACACACTATTCAAAATTTACCATTTTTTCACACTATACAAAATTTACCATTTTTTTCTCTAATATCATTTTCCTGTTTTGGGGTCCTAACCAGAATCCCACATTAGTTGTTATTTAGTCTCTTCCAGATTATAACAACTTCATATCCTTTCCTTATCTTTCACAACTTTGACACTTTTCATGAGTGCTGATGAGTTATTTTGTAAAATGTCTCTCAATTTATAAACATCTGATGTTTCATGATTGGAATAAAGTTAGGCATGTTTGTCAATAATAGCACAACAGAGATGTTTGTCTTTCTCAGTGCATCATATACAGGGGTCCATGATTTTAAAATGTCGTTACTGGTGACGTTAAGATACATCACTTCGCTCAGCTGATGTTTTCTGAGTTTCTCCCTGTAAGGTTACTATTTTTCATTTTGTAGTTAATATCTTGAAGGAGAAACTCTGAGACTTAGTCCTGTTTCTCTTCAAACGTTCAATTATTCATTCTTGATTTCAGTAGTACTATACATTTAATATTAAAAATAAGAGATATTTTTCTACAATTTTAATGAAATGTTGCAAAGGGGAAGTGAAGGCAAATGTGCTCAAATTTCCCATTTGAACAGGTATGAGGCATCATAATTTTTAAAATGTTTTAATTTTGGTGGTGAGGAGGAAAGGTAAGGATTTCTAAAAATTCATTCCGTATTGCTCTTTTAGATAGTGAAAATGATTTGGCTTAAAATAAACAAAAGTCAAGAGAATTTCATAGTCAGTACAAGCTGGCTGAAGCAAAGTTTTATTTCTACTTGTAATCAAGTTTTGTCTCCCTATATAGTATAGTAATTAGAATTAGAATTATAGTAACTATAATTCAGAGGAAAATAAAAAGGTCAAACCATTATTTCAGATATAAAAGTCTGGGCAAAACAGTCCAGTCCAATGTGGTCCAGCTTCCAATGAGATGTTGTATTTCCTATATTTTCTAGAATTTTTTCTTTCTTTTTTTTTTTTGTGATACGCGGGCCTCTCACTGTTGTGGCCTCTACCGTTGCAGAGCACAGGCTCTGGATGTGCAGGCTCAGCAGCCATGGCTCACGGGCCCAGCCGCTCCGCGGCATGTGGGATCCTCCCAGACTGGGGCACGAACCCGCATCCCCTACATCGGCAGGCAGACACTCAACCACTGCACCACCAGGGAAGCCCTCTAGATGTTTTATAGTGAGCCTAAAGTACTTTTAAAGTGCGGAAATATTTTTAAAGTAGTTGCTGTTGGCCAGCAAAAGTAAACATCCTCTAATCACGAAACAGTGTACACAGCCTGGTATGAAATGTATGGTAGGCAAAGCTGTGACCATTTCTCAAACGTGAGCTCCTTGAAATAAATAAGTGGATTTATTTATCTATGTCTCATTCTAGAAACTAAAGTCTCCATTTAAAAACAAATAATCCATTTCAAATTCTACTTTATACATTGAAGTTTCTACCACTGACTTTCACCTTTTATCTATTTTTTGTATTTCTTAATATTTTAATGTCTTTTATCACATAAATTGGCATGTGAATGTATTTTGTCCCCAGTTTCTAGATTCTTATTCTAGATATCTGTTTTGTCCCTTCTACATTTCAAGTCTGATGTAAAAAATCCAATATATTTTGGACTCAATGTCCCTGAGATAATTTAGCTGCTTTAGGTGTTAGTTGATTGGACGTTTTATGTTGATAATAAGAAAAGTAGGAAGAAAATATAAAATATTATACTTGGTTTCCCTATTTCACACTTATTCATTAATAGATTCTATTATGTGTAAATTATATAAATCACTGGCCTTTTTTCCAGATCATTCACATTTGAACAGTAATCTATTAAGAATAAGTTTATAGACCAAAGTTAAACAAATGGGATACATAAATATTAGGTATAACCTTATGAAATGGTCAAATGTAGACCAAAAATAGTTTATTATAGGCAATTTCATGTGATTCAATGTAATACTTATTAGGTTAAAATCACATTAATTTCAAATAGAGTATGATTTATATTTGAATAATATGATTAGATAGAATGGCAGAAATATTTAGACTTCATCAAATGTCACTTTAGCCAGAAATATGGAAATGCACTAGGTTCTCTCTATACACCTATTATCCTAGCCCACACTTTTTGTCTGTTTTATGTGTGAGTTAACAAAACAAAGATATTTATTTATGGTAGAAAGTACTATCATGTATTATTCTTCAGTTTAGCAACCTATCCAAAACTAAATCTGAGTGGATTACAGAAAGAATACAAATGCAATATAAAAATTAAAAATCCAGTAAAGTGTTGTAAACATGGGCATTTGAATTTGGGGGTTAAAAAAGCTAATTCAAAAAGGCAAAAGCAGAGTAGACACTGTGGTAGATTTAGAGATGGGGAAAGTAATAGTGGTTCAGTTTTTTGTTCGTTTGTTTTGTTCTTACCATAGCTCTAAAACCAAATTATTCTATGGATTTTTAAAAATGTTTGAGGTCTCATGTAATAACTTATAATTTATAAACAAAAAGAGTTTTCTTATGAAAATATAGTTTGTGCAAAAATACATAAATTATAAGACACATAATGAGGCTTATTTTCTTTATGAAACATACAGATTCAGTGTTATATATCTAGAGCTACCCCCTGATCTAAGTACATACAACTGTGAAAAATCTTACTATATAGCCAATTTTCTTTGACACCATAATTTTAAAAAAGCTATTTGCATAAAACTGAACAACCAAACAAGCAAGAAAGAACATCAAATATAAAACAGTGTTATTTTCTTAGTTGGCTTGCCAGCTCACTGTTTCTCATAATTAATTTAAAACTTTGTTACTTTGGGATGTCGTCTCTCTTTCCACCTTCGTTGTTGTCTTTACTTAGTGTCAGACCAGAAGTGTCTCATGATCATCAATACTAAAAGCCTTAGAGGATGCATTTTAAATTAAAAGAACTAACTACTGCTGAAATTTAAGTGACTTCTTCACTTCTGCCACATACAATATTTCTGAAGAAAATCTCATTGGCCTCATTCTCTTTGATTATATTTTGAACCAGAAATACAGTCTCAAAGGAGTATACAAATATAAATTGGATGCCACATTGGATTTTGAACCTATTCAAGATATTGAAAGCTTGAAGGTTACTAAAGTTTTTTTTTTTAATCTTTAAAATTTTAAGATGCTATTTCTATTACTCCAAAGAGGAAATATGATAGAGATGATTTTTCTTTGCCCTTTGCCCTATATAGATGTTCCATTTTATCTTTAGCTTGCAGGACATAGTTTGCCAAAGCCTGTCTTAGAGGACATTAGGATGTCATTTTTATTTAGCAGTGGTGACTGATTGAAAGACAAATCTTGCAGCTGTTTTATTATGGAAATGATGTTGGTGAATTTTTTTTAAAAAATTGCTATCGACATGAATTAAATTTTTCTTGGTTTTATACTTAGGCCATATGCTAAATTCCAATTCATCTTCACTTCCACCCCCTCATAAGAGAAAAGACCTGATTAATAAATATTTGAAACAATGGATTTGTTATTTATATTCTGATGTATTCTCAGGTAGGACAAGATTTAATCATGTGGTCTGTCAATAGTAGCATAAATTTAGTTTTTGAAAACCAGGTGTATTACTTTTCTCAGAATAAATGTTTCCTTTTTATAAGTCTGTTTATATAAATCTACATAACCAAGTGCTCCTAAAATTATAATATATGACTGGCTCCCATTTTCTTTATGAATAACCCTATTTACTAAGTGATAACAATGGAATGCCTTTAAAAACATTGGTTAAAAGGAGGTATGAAGACTATGATTTCTAAGGTTTCTAAAGCCATTTCCACTCTTTGTGGAGAACAAAGTCAAATATCCTTCAAGCAAAAAGCAAAAAACAAAAAAAGCTAAATTTAGTAACAAATTTAGTATTTATTTAGTAATTATGCAACATTGAGTAAGCTACTTTTCTTTTTCTTAAATAAGATTAATCATTGTGCATAACTCATTGGGATATCATGAGGATTAAAACACATAGTAGAGTTATCAGGATTCTTAACACATGTTAAATCACTTAATAAACTATAGCTAATTATAGAAAAATATGCAGAACTCACTATAGAGGCTAGATCAACTTTATAAACGGGCAAGATAAATATGGGAAGCAACAGGCAAACTGATGTCTGTGTGAGTGACAGATTCTAATTTGAGCTTTGTGGGATGGGCAGGACTTGTATAGATGGAGATAAAAATGATAGGAGAGAATGTAAGGTTAGAGTTCAATAAAAAAATCACACCACAATGTTCATTGCAGCTCTATGTACAATAGCCAGGACATGGAAGCAACCTAAGTGTCCATCGACAGATGAATGGATAAAGAAGATGTGGCACATATATACAATGGAATATTACTCAGCCATAAAAGGAAACAAAATTGAGTTATTTGTAGTAGGTGGATGGACCTAGAGACTGTCATACAGAGTGAAGTAAGTCAGAAAGAGGAAAATAAACACCGTATGTTAACACATATATATGGAATCTAAAAAAACCCACAAATGATCTGAAAAACCTAGGGGTGGGACAGGAATAAAGGCACATATGTAGAGAATGGACTTGAGGATGTAAGGAGGGGGAAGGGTAAGCTGGAATGAAGTGAGAGAGTGGTATGGACATATATACACTACCAAATGTAAAATAGCTAGTGGGAAGCAGCCACATAGCACAGGGAGATCAGCTCAGTGTTTTGTGATGACCTAGAGGGGTGGGATAGGGAGGGTGGGAAGGAGACGCAAGAGGGAGAAGATATGGGGATATATGTATATATATATAGCTGATTCACTTTGTTATACAACAGAAACTAAGACACCATTGTAAAGCAATTATACTACAATAAAGATATATTTTTTTTAAAAAGTCAGTTAGCAGAGATCCAAAAAAAAAAAAATTCACACTAGTCATTGTGGCCTACTTATCCTGCTGACAGCAATAAAAGTAGTATGAGATACCTAATATTTGTTGACCTTAGAAAAAAAGTCAGTTCTTTTATCAGCAAAATGGGTTTATTCTAAAAGAGCAGAGAATCGCAATCAAGCCATGGCAAAAACAACAGCCCAGTCCAACAAACAAAGGAGAGAGTCATTATTTTACAGAGAAAAAGAAAGAAGCTGAGAGTGGTTGTTTTGAACAAAAGTTCATTGGAGAAAAGTGAGAGTTCCGGGTGATGACAGCTTCTCATTGGCCGAGTTGCTGGGGTAGTCAGTTTCTTGTAGGGGATGGAATATATACCTTTCCCTTTTGGGGCCTATAATTAATGATTCTTTTCTGTTGATTTTTGTTTTGGGGTCTATAATTGACAATTCTTTCTGTAACTGACATCGAGTGGTACTGCATGACAGTTCCTCACCCTGGCCTCCCAAACACATTTTAGTGAGGTTCCCCTTTATTAATTTTTACACATCCAAGAGTAATAAAAATGAGAAATTTATTTAATAAGAAATAGAGAAAATTAAGAAAGGTTTTGAAAGTAAACATCAAATTTCATGCTTTATGGCATTATACAAAGAAAATGCAGTTTTTAGACCTAAGGGATTTTAGCTGGTAGTGGAAAGCAGAATGGAAGAATGGAGATGAGCTTAGATCAGGTTTGGAAGCAAATAAAGTGTGAACTGTCAGGGCTCTGGACCTGGGTCCATGAAGTACAAATGGAAAAGAAAAGTGAATCCAAGTCATATTAGAATAAAACAAAATGTAATTTTATGGCATTTTCAAAGTTTAAATATAAGGAATGGAAACAATATAATACAGTGAAAAGAAATGGTTCAAGTTTCAGGTCTGGCTTTTACTTGTTTTTTGCCTTGATAGGACAAGATAAATAACCAAAGTGCAGTTTCCTTTTCTATAAAATATAGATGGCATACTATGGGCAAGATAATACTTACTGGGGTGATAATTACTAAATTTGTTATTAGATCCAGCTTTTGTTTTAATTTTAATCATTTCTTTATTTTTTAATCTTTGATTGCCAATACAATGATAGTATGTGTAGTACTTAGCCCACAACTTCGGTAACATATAGATTAATAAATGATATTAGCATTGTGAACATTAAGGAAAGGACATAATGAAAGATAAATTTATGCCTCATTGCTTCATGAATTGGAAGACTGTATTATAATTTTAATTCATAAGAACATAGAGGACATCCAGTTTGGGGCTAGGGTAGGTGGAGCGGAATTATAGTACAATATATTATGTATCAATACCTGGTTTGAAGGGGATGTTCTCCATCAAGTGGAATTAGAGTAAAACGACTAGGAGCACATGGTTCCTACTAAAGAAATAGTTTTCTTCTCCTTTTAGTTATTAAAATTAAAATGCCATTATTCCATTTTGTCTTACCTAGTTTTGTTTTTCCCCAGTGGTAATGATAGTCTAACACAACACAACCAATTTAAATCCAAGTCAACTGATAAAACAGATCATGTTATACCACAAGAGATCCTGACCAAATTCTCTAACTATGCTTGCCCACAGAGATTAAATTCATAAACGTTTCCTTAGCCATTATCCAAATTACAAATCAGAAGTAAATTTTTATATAAATATAGTTTGAAAACAGGTGGTATTTTGATTATTTGCATCTGAACATTCTAATGAAGCCTAACATTCTAATGAAGGAGATATGAATAGATAGTAATTTATTGAAAGAAATGAAAAGGGAGTTTTTAGATGAAACCTCAGGGTAAGAAGAATGCTTCATGAAATCACCAAGTATGAAGTATAAATTCTCCTGCTGAGTTAAATATGCCTTGACAATGTCAATGAACTTGGAGAAAAATGACAAATTGCTATTATATGCTCAAGTTTCTGAAAGTCATGCTGTTAGCTATTGTAAATATTGCAGTATACTACTGAAAGGAATGCTTTATATTTATACTCATATTTAGTAGAAAATATTTTGCCTTTTACATTGCTGCAAACTACAGCTGAGTTCAGAAAATATGTAATAAAGATTGATGAAACTTTTTCCCCTCTTAAAAAAAGCAAATGGCAGTACATATTTGAGTTCTGACTTTAAATTTTATTACATATTTTTCTTTATATATTTACTGGAGTATAATTGCTTTAAAATGGTGTGTTAGTTTTGGATTTATAACAAAGTGAATCATTTATACATATAAATGTATCCTCATATCTCTTCCCTCTTGTGTCTCCCTCCCTGCCACCCTCCCTATCCCACCCCTCTAGGTGGTCACAAAGCACTGAGCTGATCTCCCTGTGCTATGCAGCTGCTTCCCACTAGCTATCTATTTTACGTTTAGTAGTGTATATATGTCCATGCCACTCCCTCACTTTGTCACAGCTTACCCTTCCTTCTGCCTCCCCATATCCTGAAGTCCATTCTCTAGTAGGTCTGTGTTATTGTGCCCGTCTTGCCCCTATGTTCTTCAGGACCATTTTTTTTTTTTTTAGACTCCATATATCTGTGTTAGCATACAGTATTTGTTTTTCTCTTTCTGACTTAACTTCACTCTGTAAGACAGACTCAAGTTCCATCCACCTCACTACAAATAACTCAATTTCCTTTCATTTTATGGCTGAGTAATATTCCATTGTATGTATGTGCCACATCTTCTTTACCCATTCATCTGTTGATGGACACTTAGGTTGTTTCCACGTCCGGGCTATTGAAAATAGAGTTGCAAAGAATATTTTGGTACATGACTCTTTTCGAATTATGGTTTTCTCAGGGTATATGCTCAGTAGTGGGATTGCTGAGTTGTATGGTAGTTCTATTTTTAGTTTTTAAGGAACCTCCATACTGTTCTCCATAGTGACTGTATCAATTTACATTCCCACCAACAGTGCAAGAGGGTTCCCTTTCCTCCACACCCTCTCCAGCATTTATTGTTTGGAGATATATTGATGATGGCCATTCTGACTGGTGTGAGATGATATGGGTTCTTTAGTTTTTTGATATTGAGCTGCATGAGCTGCTTGTAAATTTTGGAGATTAATCCTTTGTCAGTTGCTTCACTTGCAAATATTTTCTCCAGTTCTGAGGGTTGTCTTTTCATCTTGTTTATGGTTTCCTTTGCTGTGAAAAAGCTTCTAAGTTTCATTAGATCCCATTTATTTATTTTTGTTTTTATTTCCATTTCTCTAGGAGGTGGGTCAAAAAGAATCTTGCTGTGATTTATGTCATAGAGTGTTCTGCCTATATTTTCCTCTAAAAGATTTATAGTGTCTGGCTTTACATTTAGGTCTTTAATCCATTTTGAGTTTATTTTTGTGTATGGTGTTAGGGTGTGTTCTAATATCATACTTTTACATGTACCTGTCCAGTTTTCCCAGCACCACTTACTGAAGAAGTTGTCTTTTCTCCACTGTATATTTTGCCTCCTTTATCAAAGATAAAGTGACCATATGTGCATGGGTTTAACTCTGGGCTTTCTATCCTGTTCTGTTGATCTATATTTCTGTTTTTGTGCCAGTACCATACTGTCTTGATTACTGTAGCACTGTAGTACAGTCTAAAGCCAGGGAGCCTGATTCCTCAGGCTCCATTTTTCTTTCTCAAGATTGCTTTGGCTATTCGGGTTCGTGTTTCCACACAAAGAGTGAAAATTTTTGTTCTAGTTTTGTGAAAAATGTCAGTGGTAGTTTCACAGGGATTGCACTGAATCTGTACATTGCTTTGGGTAGTAGAGTCATTTTCACAATGTTGATTCTTCCAATCCAAGAACATGGTATATCTTTCATCTATTTGTTTCATTTTTAATTTCTTTTATCAGTGTCTTATAATTTTCTGCATACATATCTTTTGTCTCCTTAGGTAGGTTTATTCCTAGATATTTTATTCTTTTTGTTGCAATGGTAAATGGGAGTGTTTTCTTAATTTCACTTTCAGATTTTTCATCATTACTGTATAGGAATGCTAGAGATTTCTGTGCATTGATTTTGTATCCTGCTGCTTTACCAAATTCATTGATTAGCTCTAGTAGTTTTCTGGTAGTATCTTTAGGATTCTCTATGTATAGTATCATGACATCTGCAAACAGTGACAGCTTTACTTCTTCTTTTCCAATTTGGATTCCTTTTATTTCCTTTTCTTCTCTGATTGCTATAGCTAAAACTTTCAAAACTATGTAGAATAATAGTGGTGAGAATGTGCAACCTTGTCTTGATTCTGATTTTAGTGGAAATGGTTTCAATTTTTCACCTTTGAGGACAATGTTGGCTGTGGGTTCGTCATATATTAGCCTTCTTTTTTGTACATAGGCTTCTTGGTGGCTGCAGCAGCAGCCTTAGAATTTCATGCCCGTCTCTGGGGTCCGTGTTGATAGCCACGGCTCGCACCTGTCTCTGGAGCTCCTTTAAGCGGTGCTCTTAATCCCTTCTCCTCTAGCACCAGGAAGCAAAGAGGCAAGAAAAAGTCTCTTGTCTCTTCAGCAACTCCAGACCTTTTCCTGGATTCACTCCCGGCTAGCTGTGGTGCACTAGCATCCTTCAGGCTGTGTTCACACCACCAACCCTAGTCCTCTCCCTGAGATCTAAGCTCCGAAGCCCAAGCCTCAGCCCCCAGCCCCCTACCGCCCCAGCGGGTGAGCAGACAAGTCTCTCGGGCTGGTAAGTGCTGGTCGGCACCAATCCTCCATGCGGGTGTCTCTCCGCACCCCTGTGGCTGTGCTCTCCTCCATGGCTCCGAAGCTGTCCCCCTCCGGCATCCGCAGTCTCTGCCCGTGAAGGGCCTTCCTAGTGTGTGGAAACCTTTCCTCCTTCACAGCTTCCTCCCACTGGTGCAGGTCCCATCCCTATTCTTTTGTCTCTGCTTTTTCTTTTGCCCTACCCAGGTACGTGGGGAGTTTCTTGCCTTTTGGGAGGTCTGAGGTCTTCTGCCAGTGTTCAGTAGGAGTTCTGTAGGAGCTGTTCCACATGTAGATGTATTTGTGATGTATTTGTGGAGAGGGAGGTGATCTCCACATCTTACTCTTCCGCCATCTTGAAGCTTCTCCCCTTATTACATATTTTTAATCTTACTTATTATCTACAAAAACCAAAAACACCCTTATCTTCCATATGCTTACAACTGTGTATGTTAACTTTTTGGTAATATTTTCACTCTCATTTTTGAACATGCAGTTACAGATTCCAGTAAAAGTAGAAATGGTTTGATTATATCAGAAAATTATTTTTTTAATTGAAAATAAAACTACCAAAGGCCCAGGAGAAAAATAAATGAATAGTAACATGCAAAATAAAACAATACAATTTAAAATATTCTTATTTTTAATTATCACACTGAAGAAAATGTGCTGGTTTAAAATTCTGAGGCCTATGGAAATCATTTCTATTTTTAAACATAAAAATATTTTGATCAGCATGATGTTAAAAAAATGAAGATTTGTAATATGTGAATTGATAATTATTATCTATTAACTTTAACAACATAGAGACAGAGTAATTACTGAGTTTATGGATAATGGTTGCTGTATTTTACAAAAATTTTGACATATGATCATTTTTAATGCTGTCATCATTTAATCCTGTCTCCTTAAATAGAAAATGTTGTATCATAATTTATTGCTCCATCTTTCTGATCCCCATACCAAATCAGTTACCAGTTACTACTAGAACTAAGTAATATCTGTTAAAATTGGCTACTTTTCATTCCTCACACTTCTGCCTTAATGTAGACCATTATCTTCTTCATTGGAACTATTTTAAGAGTCTTCTATCTTGTTTCACTGTCACCAGACTTTCTAGCTTAATGCATTCTGAAAATGACTTTCAAAATTATTTAAAAAAAAAAAACAATAATTTTACTCTACTGTAAACCTTTGTTTATGCAAATTATAAGGTATAAAAGCTGTTTGTTATTTTGGTCATTACCATTTTGTCCAAACTACTCTCCCAATATCCTTCTAGCCCATCAGTTCCCACAGACACACCTATGCTCATTCCACACTGAATATGACACTGTTCCAGACTTTTTCATGAGTCATTGTCTATATATATTATTCCTTCTGCCACAACTGACAGTAATAATTAATAATTTGATTAGCAATATTCTGTACATCCTCTCAGACTCAGTTCAATTGTTACCACCACAATGAAACCTTCCCTAATACCCCCTAGAAAGATTTGGTTTCCCAGTCTTTGATATGCTCTTAACACTTAATTCTCTACTCTACAATAACAAAACTTACCATATTTATGCTCATTAATTTTTAAGACCTTTGCATCATCAAATGGATTATAAGAGCCTATAGGACTTTGACACAACAGAGAGAGGTTGGTGGAGAAACATGGGACCTTATATCAAATGCAGAATCTCCTGCTCCACCATGTAACTCCTGTATCAAACTCTGAATTTTTAAAGAGATCCTCGTGATTAGTTTTAAAAAATCCTGCTGCAGAATATGTATATATATATATATATATATATATATATATATATATATATATATATATATATATATATATATATATATATATATATTCACCTATTCTTTGGGCCAACTACAGAACTCAGTTTAAATTCACCAAATGAAGAAAATTTTAAGTTTGAACTTAGTACTATGAATTTCATTGATGAAGTATATAATTTAAACTCTTGAGATTTTGTTATACATTTGATAGTAGTAAGCCATATAATTCACAATTCTTTTTTCCTATTTTAAACTTTTATGTTGGTGATAATAAGAGGAATAGTAAATTATTAGCATTCCATTTTAAGCATTAAAATCAGGAATTAGTTTGTCACATGTTTCTCTTCCTTACACAGTCATTAATGGTAAATTTAGGACTCTTAATAAATTAACTCTCAAATGCATATGGATTATATACATATTATTCTACCTAATTGACTTGCCTGCAATAGAATGCTCTTGAGAAAATTAATATTTTGCAATTAAAACACATGTTTTTTTTAAACTTGCACTGTATGTCCTGTTAGCAGATAACTTACTTATTCAGCACCTATAAAATAATAAAGCTAGATCTAACATGAATTCCTGCTGCTCAAGGGGAAAATAAGTCTCTGAAAATTCATCCAGGGATGACTGAAGGTCATCCATGTAGGACTGTGTTTCTTTAAACTGAGTTGCTGGATATAGGTTAACCACTGAATTCTTGGCTGTAAGTCTCTCTCACCTTTGCCTAAATGTATTGAAGAGAAACAGAAAAACTCAAGAAGCTCTCCTGTCTTCCTCTGAGAATGCAATAGTGGGGTCTATTGCAGGAGGATATACAGAACACGGTTTCATAATCAATGAGCGCTCATTTCATTTAAGAGAATTCTATTCCTCAATAGTTTAAAACAGAAACTCATTTTACATCACCCTCTTATAAGACTGAAGAAACATGTCCATGTGGATGCACATTAAAATGAAATTATGATTGAGAAAAATCACTTTGTACACTCTCTGAAAAATAACCATAATGATTAAATACACATATTACCATGGAAAAAATGCTGTTTTAATTCCCAAACTACATTTTTTAGAGCAAGGTTCATATGAGAAAGTTGTATCCTATGAGGTCACATGACTGTATAAAACAATTTCTACTGGTTTCCTGTTTACTGAATCCAGAAAAAAGTAACCATTATTAGCTAAAAACATTCTGTTAAAAATATCAGTAGTTAAAAGCTCCAATATGTTAATTATTTAATTGTAGGTGTCAATGCTAAATGCTGTTCTCTCCACTGATTAGACTGCTTTAAAAGTTAGATCCTTAGCACTGCAGAATATTAATTATTAATTTAAAAAATCCATAGGTCAATATATTTGTTTTCTAAGTGGAAGTTTGAATAAAAACTTTATAAGTTGAAACTTTTCCACTCTTGGATCATGGATATATTACTGAGAAGAAATGTTTTCTTTGGTTTTGGCTTTTTATTTACATCATTTTATATATAAAAATATAAAATTGAAATCATGTAGTTTGATAATGACGCCATTCACATTTGTACCTCCTAACACAATGAAAATATTGAACAATTAAAACTTCTTGAATCTGTCTCATTGTGAATTGACCAAGAGACAGAATTTACCAAAAAGAAGCAGAACAGCTGTGATGATACCAACACAATTGAGTACTCCACATCTACATATTTCTAAATATGGAAATTTATTGGACACTTAGGGGCATGGAATGACAATGGGGTCAATTCAACCATAAGGCAATGCTGAGACACTTTCATTTTGACATTTTCCCTTGGCATAAGTTACCTCTTAATGAATGTATGTCTAGTCACAGACTGTATATGCAGATGGGAAAAAAAAGAAAGCATAAAACATGATGTCCACGTATGAAATAATAATTCCAAAATGCTATTTAATCAATTAACTGAAAATAGGCAAACAACATTTCATTTTATTTGAGAAATAGCATATTGGATGTCATTTATGTGTAAATAATCAAATGTAAAATATGAATATTCCAAATTAAAAATTCAAACCAAACAAAATAGATTTAGTTTTTTCCTCAAATTTTCTTTATCAGTGTAGAATCTTACTTCATTACTTTTATGTCCCAAATTCAGACAAATTCATGGTATCCAAATTCATCTGTCTTTAGGCACAGTGACCATGTGGCAAAAAGATATCCATAACGTTACAGAGATCTCCTTGGTATCTGATTTCCAACATTACTCTCCAAATTTTTCCTTCAATAATAAAATGTTGATGTAGTCTTTTCTATGAGATTTTTCTGAGACCTTTTTTAAATTGTTAGGTCTGTTCAAATATTCCATATCCCAAAGTGAATTCTATAACAGAGTGAGACAATTATTGGGTGTGCTCCAAAAAGTCATTTGTAAGTCAGAAACAACAATGTATATTTTTATTCATTGATACATTCAATATTATGAATTGAGTACTACACACCAAGCACTATGCCAGGATCTGAATATTTCCTTCCGCACAAAAACCACATTATGTATGGTCATGAGCGTTTCAATACTCGCCCAGAAAAGGTTATTCTTCCCAAAATGAAGTTGTAGCATTATTTCATTGAGGGTTCCTAATTGTATTTTGAAATGTTTTTCTATTTATGGAATGGTTAGTCATGTGATTAAGAGAGGTAAAAGAAAATATATTGTTTTCCACATGAACTTGAGATTGCTAAATCACACTAGCACTTACATATTAAGGAAGATTACCATGTTATCATTTGCAGTGTTCATTTTCTCTCTTCCTTTATAAAAAATATTATTTTAGCTCCTAGGACTATTATAGAAACTAGCCAAATGTATGATACATTAATAGACAAATTGGAACATTATATAACATCAGAGAACTTGAAGTTACAAGTACAAAGAGAAATAAAGAAAACTGTAGCTTTCATCAATACACAATAATTTATAATTTGATTTTTTGTTTTATTAATCAAAATTCCCAATTAAAAATAAAAATAATTAATATTGACTAATTAGATGTCATATACTAAGTTATTTAATTATGGTAAGCCACTTACCTGTATTCTGAACATTTTCCAAAATTAAGTACTGCGTATATTCATTTTTTATACTAGACTCTACTGACCTACCTCTGCTCTCTCAGTAAATCCTTTTAAATTCAAAAGAAACATTTCCTTTGTTAATTTTGAGTACTTGGAATAATTTAAGAACAAAGCAACATCTTTAATTTTGGAATTTGGAATAAATATGGAAATAATAGTATTTCCAAAACCTCAATTTGTTGGACTTTTGTTTAATTTCTAAGCCTATTGACATATTAGCGCTCATAAAACAAGAAAGGAACTTAAATCTTACTGTTTCTATACTCAGTTCTATAATTAAAAGCATCTATGTAAGTAAAATGAAAGACAAAAAGAAAGGAAGGAAGGAAGGATGAGAGAGAGAGAGGGAGAAACGTAGGGAAATAATGAGTTTCATGCTTTTCAGATAAATCTGAGGAAAAAGTAGAGCATTCATTCACTAAACAGAATATTTTTCACTATACTTCATTTCAAACATCTGTACATTATTTAATATTCAGCCAGGTATTTAGTATAACATAGATGTACAGTAGAATTATTAGCATATACAAAATATTTAAAATAAGTTTTATCAATATATCAGAAAACTAGCTAAGGCTTTCTTGCCATATTGCAATAACATAAAAATCATTGTAAATGATAAAAAAAAACAGTTATGAAGAATAAATTTTAATTTCTCAAATTCTCTTTCAACAATTTACTTAAATAGTTTTTTACAAAAAACAAATAACATTATATCCAATCTCTGGCACTGATTTCAGAAGCATACCATAAACTACATATATCTAAATCATTATGCAATTCAAAACTGTAATACTTCTTCCATTATGCAAATAAGCAAACTACATTAGAATACAATCAAATTTTCTCAAGGTTAAATCATCTACAGTTTGACATTTCTATTGCATAATTCCCTTCAAGTTATATTTCCACAGTTCCCTACAAAGCTTAAGTGTTTTGAAGTACAAGTGTATTATTATGTCAGACAAATCAAAATTAGATGGTAAGACCATCCTTGGTAACCTTGATAAAATCCACTATATAGCTAAAAAGAAATATTGCACTTTATTTTAACTCTCACCTATATTCTGTTTTGTCAAAGGGTGTTGAAAGAGCTCAAAGGAAATATGAAGCCTGGTCTATTTAAAATATCTTGTTTTTAAGTATGCTGAAAAAGGGGAATGATAATACAAAATATATGTGGGTTTTTATCAGAAGAGGATTGATAGTGAATTTTAATGAAGGCTTAAAACATATTCAATTAATGTGCATTTGACCTAGGCTAACAGAAAAAACAATATCACAGTATAAGTATTTTAAAGTATTTTCCAACTATTTGACAATGTTCAAGCAGTTAATTATATTAACCATTATACCTTAGTAGTACTGATGAGGAAATTGTTAAGTATTTGCCCATATTCATTTTCTTAATACCAAGTACAGAAAACAAAATGTAAAGTCTTCTTACATTAAATATCACATTCTTTCTATTTTTCAATGTGATTCCGAACTTAGATAAAAGGGAGAAATCTCTCACCTCTAACGCACACACACATACACACACACACACACAGAAGGTATGGATAGAGTTGGATTTCTTTTCTCTCTTAGCTACAAACATTTCAGGTCTAGGGGTAGGAACAAAAATATTACTATAAAGTGTTGCTAAACTGTGAGTTCTAGAGTGGCAATGGGGTGTTTACAACTATGTGTGCCAAGGACTGAGAGGTCCATCTAGAATTAGACAAAGGATTTCAGCAGGAATTGAAATGCTGCATACATAAGGCTTATTGTAGTTCATACTCTGAGAGATGACATAGAGCTCAATTCAGTGGAATATTAATTAATGAAGATTTCAAAACTTTCTGAAGCTTCCCCTGTGCTATACAATTGGGAACATGAGTGTGGAAGCCATATAAATGGTGAGAAATGACAACATCATTCAAGGAGATCAAAGATGTGATTAGAAAATAAAAAAAAAATTAAAAATACCACATTTTCAGCGATTTCTCAGAGTTGAAAAAAAATAACCACAATATGTTCTACATAAACTGATCACTAACCCCGTACCACCACTGCCAAAAGCAAAAACAAAGAACAAACCTCAACAAACAAAAAATGAATGTTGATATAGGAATACAGCCAATAATTCTGTTTTATATAGATTGAGCTCATAGACATGGTTATCTATGAACTTGGTATATATGAAATTAAGCAAAAAAAAAAGGGAGTTGAATGGTACTAGAATTTTCAACTGGAAGTTCTATAACTGAGACCAAACCCATGAAGATTTAAAAAAATAATTACCAAAATAGCAGTAAAGAGAATAATGCAACTGAAGCAGGAGCAAACAAGCCTAATCCTGGTTAAAAACTGAAGCTACCATAGTTTGTAGAGATATTCAAGGTAATGAAATAACAATTTTTATTTCCATCTTGCAGAATTCAGATTGGTTTATGATTATTAAACCAAACACACATACATACACACAAACACACACACCAAAACAAACTCTGTACTATCCAGCTAGAATTTATAACTCAATTTGAAAAGAGAGAGAAACCATTAAAGTTGTAACCAAAAACTATGTGAGCAAATCCAGGACAAAAGTTCTCTGGTTTAATTACCAGAGAATTTCAAATACAGCAATTGGTTAAGTCATAGTGAGAGTTTCAAAGGAGGTAGGAGTTTGATTTGAAATCTCTTAAGCTCTTATGAAATATGAAGCAAATTTAGAAAAGAGAAAGGGTAAATATTATACACAGTAGAAATGCTTTATTTTGTACCTTGTTTCTTAGCTTCAACATAAATAAATTCATAAATCTCTCCACTTGAGTTTCCAAATCTAAACAGAAAGCTAACTACAAATGTTTAAATAGCTTATCAGCCTTATTTGGTATGGATTAGTGTAACTCTTGTCCAACTCTACCAATTAGCTCAGTAATCATATGTGTTTTCATTTCATTTAGTGTCCTAATTAAATGATTCTGGGATCCTTGTCTATGAATTACAGAAAGCTTGTATTTTATATCTAGCAACACCTGCCTCCTCAGCCTACCACACTTCAAAAATCCCAGGTACTCCAAGGAATAACACAGATGAGTCAGGTCAGGTCTTGAGTGCCTTGTTTCACTAAGCAAAAAACGGAAAGGCCGAATATTGAGCTAAGTAGCCTCATTTATGGTTATTTCTTGCTTTATAGAGTTCATTTGACTACATCAATACCCTGAAAGGTCCTATTTCCCATTTCACTAAATGCTTCCATCATTCAGTGATGTTGTCATCAGAATTATGATATTCAAATGGATAAAGCAAAGACTTTCCCTTGTACCAAGTGTGGTGACAGCTGAAGCTTACAGCATGGCCATGTGGGCCCTGGTCTCTGAAGAGTACTGTAGTCAACAAGGTCTGCCCTTTTCCATCACGGGGAGCCTTCAACAGGATATAACTATTGTTACAGCTAATGTAGAAACTAATGATTGATTACACCTTCAGGTTTACAGTAATTCTTTATGCTATTTGTGTGAGAGGGGAGATGAGATAATCTACAAGTCAGTCTTTCCCAAATATCTCCAGAATTATGCCCATATAAGCACGCCATCTCCCTTGTGTCCATATGTAAGCTAGACCTTCATGTATCAGCAATTTTTTTTTTTTTTGCAGTACGCGGGCCTCTCACTGTCATGGCCTCTCCCGTTGCAGAGCACAGGCTCCGTACACGCAGGCTCAGTGGCCATGGCTCACGGGCCTAGCCGCCCCACAGCATGTGGGATCCTCCTGGACCGGGGCACGAACCCGTGTCCCCTGCATCGGCAGGTGGACTCTCAACCACTGCGCCACCAGGGAAGCCCTCAGCAATTTTTGAAGCAGGGTTTTAACATAATTTTGGTTAATTTTTTTCCAAAGTAGCAGGATACGGAACATTCTAGCATCAGAAATGCAGTTAGACACAAGCTCTATCCTGTAACATATACTACTGTTAAATCCTATCAGCACATTTTCAGGTTCTGCCATATATTCTTGTCAGCTTGTTGTCAGAGCATGATGAGTTTATCAAAGACAACCTTTAAATTTCAGAAGAATGGAATGTGGGCCTTACTTCCTTCCCTCTTAAAAAACTTTCTATGTCTGTTCAAATTGATAACTTGCAATTTCAGTTGGCCCATAGGCATGGATATAGGAGGAAGACTATATGATGAGGCTACAGCCAAAGCAAATTGTACTCTTTTCCTACAACAGTGCTTTTCAACCTAGAACAATTCCTCTCTTCCTCCAGGACATATCCAGCAATATCTAGAACCATTTTTGGTTGTCACAGCTGAGGAGTGCTATTGGTATCTACTGGGTAGAAGTCATGGATTCTGCTAAACACAAGACAATATACAAGACAGTCTGCTTCAGCAAAGGTTATCCATTCTTAAATACCAATACTGTCTGTGTTAAGAAACCCTGCCTTCTAAGTATGACCTTCTGTAAAATGCAGCTTGCTGTCTTCACTCCTGAACTCCATCCATCTTGCAGTTTCTAATGCTAAGATTTTGCTGCCTTGTTAATATATTATCAAATGCATAAGTGCAGTCACATAAAATTTCCTTGAATTAGAGTTTATAATCAATGTTGCATTATAAATAAAATAAAAAGCTAAGAAGATGATATATTTTAAAAATCTAATGTTTCTTTCTTTTCAAATCAAAGTTAGGCTAAAATAAGAAGTTAGAAAAATACAGATGTATTAATGGAAAACATCAAGGTGTGCCAAATTAATTTTGGTTTAGAGCTTAGAGATGATTTAGGCATATAGTGCATGTGTGTGTGTGCACTGTGTTTTACTGACTGGATGGATACTCATCAAAATGTTAAATAGTTAATACTGAGTATTAGGAGTGTGAATAATTGTAAATATTATATGCACCTATATAATATGTACTGTATATATATTCTGTGTATATATATGTACAGTATATATATATACTATGTATGTATACTGTACATATATATACACAGCATATATATACAGTACATATTATATAGTTGCATATAATATTATATATATATATGTATATATATATATATATACATATATATATATATATACCTTTAATAATCAGGAGAATACTAAAGCAATGTCATTTAAAACACATTTTGAACAGAATATAGATTCAAAAAACTGACCCACACATATGTAATAGAATAATTTATGATGATGGGTCTTGAGGCAGGCTGCCCCAAAATATGCCAAGGTGACATATTGGTTATTTTGAATTAAAGTTACCTGAGAAACAGCCAGTACAAGAAAACTATTCTGACCTTTCTGTGTTCCCCTGAAAGCAGGAAACAAAACCCACATGGGAAGGTTTCCCCATTATGCCTGGAGGATGGAGAGAATCCTTGCTACCATAGATAGGGAATTCCAGGCCAAGAAAGCTGTATAAACACACTTTGTTACTTCTTTTTAAATTTTGTACCCCAAGCAAAAACCCCTTTGTTTTGTCGAATCCTCACAAATAATGGACATTTTTTTTGTCTAAAAAGTTATAAAAACAGATTGTTTTGGTCATTTCTTCAGTCCTATAATTATGGGACCTCCATACATATGAAATTAAATGTTTGTCTCCTGTTAATCCGTTTTATGTCCAGCTGATAATTAGATCAGCCAAAAGAACCTAGAAGTGTAGAGAAAATTTTTTCCTCCCCTACAATGACAAATATAAGCTTGCAATTTGGTGGAGAAATAACGTTCTTTTCAGTAGTAGTGCTGCATTAGTTAAACATTCAAATACAAAAGTAATAATATTGATCCCTATTTCATAGCATAACTAGGAGTAAATTCCAGGTAGAATACAGATATAAATGTGAACAGATAAACAACAAGGGATTTAGAAGAATACACAGAACATCTACATGACCTTACAGTAAGCAAAGATTTATTAAATATAGGACTAAGAGCAAACCAGAAAGGAAAATAAAAATGTATAAATTAAACAATATAAAAATTAACAAATACTATTTATACCAGGCACTACTAAGAGAGTGGAAAGCCAATCAATAGATTGGATGAAAATATTTTAAATGCATACATCCAAGATCACATGTAGAATATATAAAACATTCTTATATGCCAATTAAAAAGCAACACAAATGAGCAACAATAATTTTAAAGGGAAAAGAATTACAAAAGTGGATATATAAATAGCCAATAAAATTTTTAAAAGCTGCTCAACTTGATTAGTCATCAGCTAAATGCATATTTAAACCAATGCAACACTACATACACAATAGAATTGTTAAAATACTAAATAAATAAATAAATAGCAAGAATGAGGAACAAATGAAATATAAATGGTTATGACCTACAGCAAGGTTGAAAAATTGTTTTCTGCTATTTACTAAAGCTGAACATCATACTCTATGACCTGTCAATTCCTATCACAGATTTTTATATAAGAGAAATGCTTACATACATTTTTCAAAAGATGTGTACAAGAATTATCACAGTAGCTTATTTGGAATAACCAGAAATTTGAAATAGTGTTAAGTATCTAATAACTGTGGAATAAACATACTATAAGTGTAGTAATCTTAAATGGAAAAAAATTACAAAAGAGAGTTACAAAACAGAGTAAAATATTGATATATCACAGTCATTAGAATGAACAAATCACAACTATATCACCACTTGTATGAATCTCATACACATTATTTTGAGTGATAGATGCTAGTAATGAAGGAGTAAATATAGAATGACTTTATTTATATAAAGTCTAAAAATGAACACAATTAATTGATAGTGTTATAATAAAGATAGTGAGTGATTAGCTTATGAGATGGTTTTGTCTGGGAAGAAAACAGTGGAGAGATTCTGGATTACTTGGTTAGGTCCTATATTTTATTGTGGATGCTGCTTAAAGATTGTGTTTGCTTTGTGAAATTCACCGACCTTACAATTTCACACTTTTTATGTATGTTATTATTTAATAAAATTCACAAAAATATGCTACAAGAAATAAAACCATTTTTTTATTTTTCCTGAAAAAAAATTATACTTTGATGACCCACTGAATTTGAGTAATAATGCTTTCATTTTGGTCAACAGAAAATGAACTTTGATCCTCATTCTATATTAGTTTGCAAAAGCTTTCTATTCAAACAGAGGTGGGGTATCTATTACCCTAAGAACTATAAGATAATCTTTCTCAAACTCCAATTCCTCATAAATAAAATAGAATATTCACAAAATATTTTATAATTAAAGCAGAAAATATATATAAAATTTAGCACAAATCTTAATAAAAATATTCATGTTACTTAATTCTTTCTTATCTCCTACAGAAATTCCAAATGACATCTTTTAAGTAAATTAGGTATAATATTCAGACCAACAATAAATTAGGTTGAGAACTAAATAAAATGAACTGAATTTCATTTTTTTTTTTTTTTTTTTTTTTTGCGGTATGCGGGCCTCTCACTGTTGTGGCCTCTCCTGTTGCGGAGCACAGGCTCCGGGTGCGCAGGCTCAGTGGCCATGGCTCACGGGCCTAGCCGCTCCACGGCATGTGGGATCTTCCCGGACCGGGGCATGAACCCGTGTTCCCTGCATCGGCAGGCAGACTCTCAACCACTACGCCACCAGGGAAGTGCATGAATTTCATTTTTCATTTAGCTGTTGACCCTCTTGTAATCTTTTGTTTACCAGGACACATAGAAAGCTCTCCTATTTCCACTTCATCTGCTAGATGTTGGTGTTAGATGCTGCTGCTGGTGATCATCATCATTTATATTTGTCATGAGATATGAACTGTCCAACTCTAAGATGAATATATCTACTAAAGGCTCAAAATGGCAAGTAGATATTTACTTTCATAACTGTAAGTAGAGTATTAAAGTATATTGCTATTTTTAACTTGGTCTATAGTGAAAAATTGTACTACCCAGTTGAATAACTTGAGCAATCTTAGTTTTAACTTTCTTCTTGGAGTTTAGACAATGGACTTAACCATGTACATCCCTCAAGCCTGTCCAATACCCAGATCAAACTTATTGAAGGAGTAATAGAACGAAAGAAAATAGCTATTTCTATTAAACTTTCATGTGTAGCCAAAACAAGACTGGATATGGACCTCACACAATCTTAGTTGAAGTTTGAATAGACCATCACAGCTTTTAGTTTCAAGAGGTTAACATTGTGCTTATCACTGTGTCACATGGGGTGATGACTGTCACCCCATGACAGGGAATGAAAGGCAAGATCACTGAAATATGTATTGAATTGACAATGACTCTACAAATGTTATGCATTTGTCAAAACCCATATAACACTACAACACAAAGAGTGATACAACGTAAACTATAAACTTTCATTAATAATATAACAATATTGGCTCATTAATTGTAACAGACGTTCCACACTAATGTGAAATGTTGATAACAGGGATAGTGTAGAAGGGGGTTACTGATGGTACCTGGGAACTCTCTGTATAATCTGATCAGTTTTTCTGCAAATCTAAAACTATTCTTGAAAAATAAAATCTATTAATTAAAAAAATATTTAATCCTACTCTTAGAGAACTCCAAGATATTGATATTTCATTTTTCTTTCACGAAGATAAATCAGTAAGAATCTCTTCTCTTAGTTATAAAAAAAGGAAATTAAATTTGGTTGAGTAGCTTAAGAATCAAAAAAGTAGATTTATTCAATAGAGAAATGAGAGTATACCTAATTTACTTCAGGCCCTTGTCCTAAAATGTATGCGTAAACATTCATAACAAATAGACATAGAAAAGGGTAAGAGAAATTAGGTAAGGAAGAGGAGATGAAAATGGGAAAAGGAAATAAGGTAATAAATGTAGATATATTGTTATTAGGACAAAAAAGAAAACATATAATTAAACAACTCTTAGATTTCTACTCTCCCCTATGGAAGATTCAATGTGCCTGACTGATAGTAAGTGTAGGGAATGCTTCAGGCTGCTAAAATATCACCAGTCTTAGCCAGTTTACATAGAGGACAAATACAATGTTGTTTTGTAGTAATGCCAATAGGTAAAGCAGGTAAAAGAATTTAAATAGGCATAGTCATAATTCAATTAACACCTATGGTGTCTATTTCTGCTTTCCAAAAATCAGTGGGAAAAACCTCATAATATCACTATCATAAAATAGCCTTGCCAAGACCACTGAGACTGGCAAGTGCTCAATTCCATGTTAGGTGGTCCCTGATCAGTTTGGTCACATCACACTTGTGTGCCTTTCTCCTTTCTTGATGAGTTACAAATAAAAGCCACCTGCAGTTATTTTTTTCCTTATTTTCTATATTCTGTTCTCTGTGACTGGCATATTTCCCCTTAAGTTTACAGATTTAATTAATTTATTTATAGTAATTATATACTTTTAAATTAGATATTAATTGTTACAGATAATACTTGTACATAGTTTAAATATCCAAATAGTGACATACAACTTAAAATGTCAAAGAGTATTCTATGGCTCCATTCTTCCTCATCTCTAGTTCTCTTTCTTCAGAAGAATCTATTTTTTTTCTGATTTCTCTAGTACCTACCCCCATATTTTTAAATACCATATTGTTATCTCCTGTTTCTTTTCTCTTTCAATTTCACCCATTTTCACTGGGTAGTTGATTACATAATGTGTTTTTTCTCATGGATAGGAGTTTTTAGATCCAGCAGAAAAGGGGTGAAAAATAATGATACATATATAGATACACTAAGCAACCAGTAAAGTAAAGCAATTATTAACTACTGATAAAACAAAAAGTAGTATATGAAAAAATACATTGATAGTATGGTACATAGCTTGATTATACTATAATATTTATAATAAAAAATGCAAAAATTGAATATGGATTCAACCACAAGAACTGTATCCAGTTGTACTAGGTAAGTGGTAATAGGTGGGGGTATACAAGAAACAAATTTTCAATTTAATTAGTAAGAATTAAGTTGAAAGTGGCTAAGCTATTTCCCCACCTTACTCGTTTTAGTCTTAGCTATGTGACTTGCTTTCGACAGTGGAATGTGCATGGTAGTTACAATGTGCTCTTTCTCTTTTATTTATTTTATTTATTTATTTTATTTATTTATTTTTGGCTGCATTGGGTCTTCATTGCTGCTCGTGGGCTTTCTCTAGTTGCAGAGATCAGGGGCTACTCTTTGTTGCAATGTGCGGGCTTCTCATTGCAGTGGCTTCTCTTGTTGTGGAGCACGGGCTCTAGGTGCATGGGCTTCAGTACTTGTCACTTGCGTGCTCTAGAGCTCAGGCTCAGTAGCTCCATGGCATGTGGGATCTTCCCGGACCAGGGCTCGAAGCTGTGTCCCCTGCATTGGCAGGAAGATTCTTAACTACTGCGTCACCCAGGAAGTCCCCACAATGTGCTATTTCTAAGCATAGATCTTAAGAGGCATCAATCATGTGGGCTTCCCTGTGGTGATACACCACAATGAGAAGCCTATGCACCACAATGAAGAGTAGGCCCCGCTCGCCACAACTAGAGAAAGCCCACACGCAGCAACAAAGACCCAACACAGCCAAAAATAAATTAAAGAAAAAAAAAAAAAGAGGCATCATGTGTTTTGTCCCTCTTGTACTATTTCCATGATAAGAACAGGCTTTGGGTAGCCTGTTGAGCCACAAGAATGGAAGATATTGGGGCAGACCTGTACTTAGCCCTTAATTTGGAGCAAAGCCCAGAAAAGTCCAGCTTAAATCAGGTGAACTTCATCCAATCTGCAGATGGGTAAATGAGAAAGACATGCTTCATATTGTTTTCCCTTCAATATTGAGGTAATTTATTACAAAGCCTTATTGTAGCCATAGATAATTAATACAACCTCCCTTTTTTGTTTTGAAATTTCTAAAAATATCTATTGATCTTCAGCTTTTCCTTCCTATTTATGAGTTAGGTGACAGATGTTGTTTAGTACTTGTATTTCTGTTTTGGGTAGAAAGGTTGAAGGACCTGACCTTGTGGATTTCACTGTCTGATTATAAAGCCATTAATGATTTTTTCTTTGTCATTCAAGTTTCTCCAAATATGAGTACTTTGTCAGACCTTTTCTTCTTGCCAAGTCATTTTAATTAGGGAAATATTTCCCACTTTTCTGCCTAGGAGATATAAAAATATTGCCAGTATCCAGGAAGCCAATACTTGAAATGGTTAAGGACTTCATATTCAGTGTGCAGACTTTTACTCCTAGACTATCTTTTCATTAAGTCCTCTCTCCCACACTCAGCTATATATAAAGTTTTCATCAGCCTTTCTAGTTTATGTTCTCTGGAAAGATTATATCCTTTGTATGCCATGTGGTGCAGTTGCCTTTCTGGGATAGGAGTAAAGAATGGAATCTAGCATTTAACTAAATGCTTTTTATGTAAACGTTATTGGTAATAATAATATCAACAAACACTTATATAGGAATAACCACTTGCCACTGTTTTGAGGGCTATGTACTTACTAACATTTAATTCTCCCAACAACCCCTGTGTTAGGTATTATTATTACTCCTATTTTATAGATGAGGAGACTGAGGAGAAGATAGGTATCACTCTTGTTGGTCTCCTCATGCAGTAACTGATCATCCATCTTCTTTGTAGCTTCCAAAAATGTGATGCTATCATGTTTATTATATTCTTTGTTTTATCATGTTTATGTTCTTGCATGAGGGAACAGGTATATCTGTTTTTAATTATGACACTGTTAAATATATTTACTAAGTAAACTGGATGCATCTCTTTAAGTCAATACAGTATAATATTACCACTTTTTATCCCCACTGAACTTAACAACAAAAATAGTCAATTTGGGTAGCATATAAGTTACGAAGAATGTTGAAAGGCATTCTTGAAATCTGTTATATACAAGATCCTGAAATGACTAAACTACGAAATGAGTAGTCATTTAAGCACGTGGACCATCATTAACAGTGTTATTCTCTGGATGTGTTTCCAAAATGTGTGGAGCATTCCATGGACTTGAGATTTGCCACTTTGTACATAGAGCACCTCTCCTCTGAATAGTGTTGTCTAGAAATGCAGCATTGATGGCATGATTTGCATTTTAATCCGGCTGTATGTCTATCTCAGTGATAAAGTCAGTTTTAATTGGTTGCATGATACAGCTTGCCCTTCAGGCTGTATGATTCAGGGATTTGTCTTGCTTTAGTGAAACCCGTCTGGCCTGGTGTTTCTAATATACACATCTGCAGGGCAGCAGGTAATTAATGTTATTGATGCTGCTGATTATATTGAATCTTTTTACCATCTTTCTACTTTCTCCTTGTTAAAGTAGAATGGGTCTTCATGTAAGAATTCTTCAGAAAAATCTTATAATCTTCCTTTTCATAACTCATTACTACTTCTTAGAACCTCTAGAAAATGTATTTTTCTCTCTTAAATATACTTTAAGGTCATGACAGACAGTCCTTTTATTCATTCTAAGAAAAGGTGATGAATGTTTTCCAGGCAACCTTTTTTAATTGCTTGATTTATCAGGGAACATAGTAAAGGTCTTTCAAGAAGTAATCAGATTGATTTAGGATTAAAAAACTATATTGAGTGGTATTTGCTTTCAATTAGTTATCGCTGAATAGTATATTTTGAAAGTTTTCAAGGAGATTGTTCTGATTCTAAATTGGAAAACACCTTAAGTAGCTGATAGAGCTTGGCTGAACTAAAACCTCAGTAAAATGCAAATGTAACAGGTGTGCTTGTCTGAACCAACTCAATTCACAATCAAGTCTCATATACAAGACAAAATTACTTGCATGCTACACATTAGTAAAGTATTTCTCAAGTACAGATATTTTAATTGCTGAACACTTCTCTGACACATTAAATTGAAGATCTTAATACCTTGTGGTTTCTTCAAAATTTTTCATTATTTTATATTCACATCAAAACATAATTTTTCCAAAGAGAAGAAACTATGTTGAAGATTCATACTGCTCATTAAAATACAAGTTTATTTCAAAAAGAAATCTGTAGCACACGCCTCAATTCTGCAGGACACAGTGACAGTCATTGCAAATTGGTAAGAACTAGTAAGAAAAAATTATGATGTTGCATAATAATTTTAAGGTACAGTATTTGTTTTATTTCAAATTGGCATCCTTACTGGCATTATTTTGTGTGTGCATATCTAGAGATGTACTAATGAACATCCCAGCTATTTTTTCCATATAAGGGAAAAGGAGTAGAACTAATATATACTGAATTATTCTAGGTGCTATATGTGGCATTTTATGAATTGTGATTAAATTATAATGAGATTACTTTTTTTAATTACCAATTTTTCATAGGTTCATAATTGCTCTTGTTCATTTTGAGATGGAATGGACTATACCCATATATTTTATTTATAAATATATGTTTGTTTTACTTACATATATATTATATTTCTTAGTTTCTTAAGGCAGGTATGAAATTTCTTTTTTTTTTCCATTTATTCTGACAAAAGATGGTATCAGGCAAACTTTGGGTACTTAATATTGAGTACATAATCAGTAGGGGCATTTTAGGATTACATAGTAATGCCCACAGACAAGGCATGCCTGCTCACTTATATGTGGGACAAAATAGGATAGGACATGGATAGGATATGGATATTGAAAGACCCTAAAGACACTGGTTGAAGTGCAAGCAACCATGTAGTAACCACAATTGTATATTGGACAATGTAAACAAATGGGACAGACTGCATATGATGCAAGGCCCATTTTATATATATAGTAATGGGTGGTTATCCATAACAAAAACAAAAATGTAGGGGAAGGAGATGGAATGGAGAATGTTAGAATATTTGGAAGTGAGGTGTAAGAAATGGAACGGAGCAGATTTGTCATTGTTGCCATTGTTTTAAAGACATAATTATTTTCTGTTTGCACTTTATGGTATATAACATTTTTAAGTTATAGGTAAGAGATGTTACATCATCATTGTTATTCATGCTAATTTTTCATGTGCTGAAGTTTCTATAAACCAATTCTGATTAGTTTTATACAAATATTATCTACTCTCTTCACCTTACCTGATAATCAAGTGAATTTTAACAGTGATATTCTCACAAAAATATTTACTAAAATGACCACTTACTGAAGGATGCTAAGTCATTGAATAAAAATTGAGACATTTCTGGATGAGCTAATAAATGCAACACATGTTTTGGAGAAATCTTTTTTTTTGATAACTTAGAGCCAATTGAAGAATCAAGAGTAGAAATTCCAAGCTCAACACCAATTGATGTTTGGGAGGTAACATGAGGATTATTTCTTCTAAGAATATGTTGAAGAGATAGATTGAAATTCTTGGTAAACGATAGTGGTAAGAATGTATATTGAGAGAATCCTCAGTGAAATTTCCACTTCATTTCTACTCTGGTGTTTTGTTTGTTTGTTACTTTATTTTATTTTGTCTCAGTTTGGTGTTATTCTATAAACTTTGCAAAACAGGGTAGTTTTCTCAATTCTATTTTTTCTTAGCATAATGGCTACCTTTGCTCCACAGTAATTCCTAAGTTTATGATTGGACTTAAAAGAAAGGTGGTTTCCTTTGACTTGTTATTATTTTTTATAGTTTTTTTTTCTGTTTTATTGAGAAAGAATTGATACACATCACTGTATAAATTTAAGGCATACAGTATTATGGTTTGATTTACATACATTGTGAAATGATTATCACAATAGGTTCAACTATTACCCATCTTCTCATATAGCTACAATAAAAAGAAAAGAAAGAAGAAAAGAATAAAGGAAAAATATTTTTCTCCTTCTAGTAAGAACACTTGGGATTCACTCTCTTAATTTCCCTAAATATCATACAGCAGTGTTAGCTATAGTCATCATGTTGTATTACGTTACATCCCTAGTACTTATTTATCTTATAACTGGAATTTTTTACCTTTTGACCACCTTCTTCCAATTCCCCTCCTCCTACTCCCCACCTTTGGGAACCACAAGACTGATCTCTTTTATTGTGAGTTTGTTTTTATTTTGAGTGTTATTAGTAATAGTGTATATTAAAGAATTTATAAATCATCTTTTTCTAAAATAATATAGAGTTGATGTACAATGTTGGCTTCAGGCATACTTCAAGTATACTACACAGTGATTTGACATTGGCATAAATTGTGAAATGATCACCATCATAAGTCTAGTAACAACCTATCCCATTACAAAGACATTACAATATTATTGACCATATTCTTTTTGCTGTATATTACATCCCAATGGCTTATATATTTTATAACTGGAGGTTTGTACCTTGTAATCCCCTTCACCAATTTTCTCTCTCAACACCCTCCCCTTTGGCAAACACTCATTTATTCCTTGTATCTGTGAATCTGTTTTTATTGTCTTTTCTTCATTTTATTTTTATGATTCAATAAGTGAGGTTAAACAGTATTTGTCTTTCTCTGCCTGACTTATTTCACTTAGCATAATACCCTCTAGATCCAACCATGTAGTTGCAAATGGCAAGATTTTATTTTTCAAATGACTGAGTAATATTCCACTGCATATATATATATATATATATATATATATATATATATATAACTTCTTTATCCAATCATCTATAAAGGGACACTTAGGTCACTTTCATATCTTGGCTACTGTTAATAATGATGCAGTGAACACTGGTGTGCCCGTAACTTTTTGAATTAGTTTTTTTTTCTTCTTCAGGTAAATACAAAGAAGTAAAATTGCTGGATCATATGACAGTTCTATTTTTAATTTTTTGAGGAAATTCATAGTGTTTTTCATAGTGGCTGCACCAATTTACATTCCCAACAGTGCACAAGGGTTTCCTTTTCTGCACATCTCACCAACACTTGTTATTTGTGGTCTTTTTGATGACAGCCATTCTGACAGGTGTGAGCTGGTATCTCATTTTGGTTTAAATTTGCATTTTCCTGATGATTATTGATGTTTAGCATATTTTCATGTGTCTGTTGGCCATCTGTAGGTCTTCTTTAGTAAAATATCTATTCAGGTACTCTTCCCACTTTTTAATCAGGTGGTCTGTTTGATGTTGAGTTGCATGAGTTCTTGTATATGTTATATATTAACCCTTTATTGGATATATTGTTTGCAAATATTTTCTCCCATTCAGTAGGCAGCTTTTTCGTTTCTTGATAGTTTTCTTTTCTGTGCAATTTTTTAGTTTGACATAGTCCCACTTGTTTATTTTTGCTTCCGTTTCCCTTGGCTAAAGAGACAGATCAAAAAAATAAAATATTGCTAAGACCGATGTCAAAGATGTGTGTGTTTTCTTCTAACAGTTTTGTGGTTTCAGGTCTGACATTTATGCCGTTAATCCATTTTAAGTTTATTTTTAAATATAATGTGAGAAAGTAGTCCAGCAGTTTGATTCTTTTGCATGTAGCAGTCAAGTTTTTGCAACATCATTTATTGAAGAGGTTATCTTTTCCTCATTGTATATTCTTATCTCCTTTGTCATAGATTAATTGACCATGTAAGTGTGGGTTTATTTCTGGGTTCTGTATTCTGTTCCATTAATCTGTGTGTCTGTTTTTATGCCAGCACCATATTGTTTTGATTACTATATCTTTTTAGATAATTTGAAACCAGGGAGTGTGATACCTCGAGCTATGTTCTTCTTTCTCAAGGTTGTTTTGGCTACTCGGGGTCTTTGTGTTTCCATAAAAATTTTAGAATTATTTCTTTTAGTTCTGTGAAAAAACTTTTGGTATTTCCACAGGGATTGTCTTAAATCTGTAGATTGACTTGGGTAGTATGGTCATTTTAACAATATTAAGTCTTCCAATCCATGAGCAAGGTATACTTTTCCATTTGTTCATGTCCTCTTCATTACTTTCATCAATGTCTTAAAGATTTTTGAGTACAATTTTTTACCACTTTGATTAGATTTATTCCTAGGCATTTTATTCTTTTTGATGCAATTGTAAATGGATTTGTTTTCTTCATTTCTCTTTCTGATAGTTTGTTATTAGTATATAGAAATGAAACAGATTTCTGTATATTACTTTTGCATCCTGCAAAATTATCCTGTATCGGGTTACTGAATTCATTTACTAGTACTAGTAATTTTCAGTAGTAACTTTAGGATTTTCTATATAGAGTATCATGTCATCTGCAAACAATGACAGTTTTACTTCTTCCTACATAATTTGGATGGCTTTCTATTGTCTGATTGCTGTGGCTATATGGAATAACAATGTGACTATATGGAATAACAGTGGTGAGAATGGGAATCCTTGTCTTGTTCCTAATTAGAGAAAATGCTTTCAGGTTTTCAACGTTGAGTATGATGTTGGCTGTGGGATTGTCATATTTGGCCTTTATTACATTGAGGTATGTTCTTTCTACACCTACTTTGTTGACAGTTTATCATAAATGAATGTTAAATTTTGTCAAATGCTTTTTCTACATCCATTGAATGGATCATATGATTATCCTTCATTTTGTTAATGTGGTGTATCACATTGATTGATTTGCAGATACTGAACAATTTTTGCCTCCCTGGAATAAATCCCAATTGTTTATGATGCATGATCCTTTTAATGTATTGTTGAATTCAGTTTGCTAAAATTTTGTTAAAGATTTTTGCATCCATGCTCATCAGGGTTATTGCCCTATAATTTTTGTTTTATGGTATTTATCTGGGTTTGGTATCAGGATAATGCTGGACTGGAAGGGTGAGTTTTGAAATGTTCCTTACTCTTCAATAATTTGTAATAGTTTTAGAAGAATAGGTATTAACTCTTTTTTACATGTTTGGTAGAATTCACTTTTTGGATTAGTGATTCACTTTCATTACTAGTGATCACTCTGTTCATATTCTCTTTCTTGTTGATTCAGTCTTGGAAGATTATATGTTTCTTGGAATTTATACATTTTTTTTCTATGTTGTCCAAATTGTTGGTGTATAATTGTAGTAAACCCTTATGATCCTTTGTATTTTTGTGGTGTCAGCTGTAACTTTTCCTTTTTCATTTCAATTTTGTAGCCTTTCTCTTTTTTTTCTTGATGAGTTTGTTATTTTAGTCTTTATTTATTTCCCTCTAGTCTTTATTCTTTTCTTCTCCTAACTTTGAGTTTGTTGGTGTTTTCTTTCTTTTTTTTCCCCTAGTTCCTTTAAATGTAAGGTTAGATTGTTATTTGAGATTTTTCTTGTTTCTGAGGCAGGTTTTAATTGCTATAAAATTTTCTCTTAGAACCGCTTTTGCTGCATTCCACAAATTTTGGATAATTTTGTTTCCATTTTCATTTGTCTCTAAGTATTTTCAATTTCCTCTTTGATTTCTTCATTGACCCATTGGTTGTTTAGACTCCATGTGTTTGTGGTTTTTAAAATTTTTTAACTGTAGTTGACTTATAGGTTCAAACTTTTATCCTTGGAAAAGATTCTTGATATGATTTCAATCTTGTTAAATTTTGAGACTTGTTTTGTGGCATAGCATGTGATCTAACCTGGAGAATGTTCCATGTGCACTTTAGAAAAGGGTATTCTGATGGTTTTGGATGAAATGTTCTACATATATCTATTAATCCATCTTCTCTAATGCATCATTTAAGACCAGTTTCCTTACTGATTTTCTGTCTGGATGAACTGATAATTGATGTAAGTAGGGTGTTAAAGTTTTCAACTATTATTGTGCTACTGTCAATTTCTACCTTTATATTTGCTAATATTTTTCTTATGTATTTAGTTGCCCCCTTGTTGGATGCATACATATTTAGAATTGTTTTGTCTTCTTATCAGCTTGATCCCTTATCATTATGTGATGTTCTGCTTCGTCTTTTGTTATAGTCCTTGTTTTCAAATCTATTTTGTCTGATGTAGGTATTTTTACTCCAGCTTTCTTTTTATTTCCATTTGCATGCAAAACCTTTTTCTATCCCCTCACTTTCAGTCTATGTGTGTCTTTAGGTCTGTGATTCTCTTGTAGGCAGAATTTATATGGGTCTCATTTTTATTTTGTTTTTGCTTTTTTTAAATCTATTTAGCCATTCTATGTCTTGTGGTTTGGTCCATTTACATAAAGTAATTATTGATAGGTATATGCCTATTATTTTGTTAACTGTTTTCTGGTACTTTTACTATTTATTTCTTGTTCCTTTCCTTTTCTTTTGGACTCTTCTCTTGTGATTTGATGGCTATCTGTAGTGTTATGTTTGGATTCCTTTCTCTTTTGTGTGTGTGTATCTATTATAAGTTTTTGGTTTGTGGTTACCATGATGTTTTCATTAATTGTTTTAAGTTGATGATCTCTTAAGTGTGGACATATTCTCACCATCCAACATTTTTACTCCCTTCACCACATTTAATGTTTTTGGATTCATATTTTACATCTTTTTGTTTTGTGTATCCCTTAACTACTTTTTGTGGAGATACATGATTTTACAACATTTTTCTTTTCACCATCCTACTAGCTTTAAAAGTGGTTGATCCACTAGTTTACTGTATGTTTGCCTTTACCTGTGAGAGTTTCTTTCATAATTTTCTTATTTGTAGTTATGACATTTACTTTTCAACTTAGAGAAGTTTCTTTAACATTTCTTGCAAAGCTGGTTTGGTTGTGATGAACATTTCTAGCTTTTGTTTGTCTGTAAAACTATTTATCTCCCCTTCAAATCTGAATGATAACCTGCCAGGTAAAGTACTCTTGGTTGTAGATATTTTACTTTCATCACTTTGAATATATCATGCCACTCTCTGATGGCCTACAATGTTTCTCCTGAAAAGTAAGCTAATTGTCTTATGGGAGTGCCCTTGTACATAATAAGTTGCTTTTCTCTTGCTGTCTTTAAGATTCTCTCTTTATGTTTTATTTTTTCCATTTTAATAATAATGTAACTTGGTGTGGACTTCTTTGGTTCATCTTGTTTGGGACACTTTGTTCTTCCTGGAACAGGACGTCTGTTTCCTTCTCCAGGTTAGGAAAGTTTTCAGGTATTATTTCTTCAAATAATTTCTCTGACGTTTTCTCTCTCTTTCCTCCCTCTTCGACCCCTGTACTGCAATTGTTAATAACCTGATGTTGCCCCAAAAGACTTTGAAACTATTCTCATTTTGTTTTAATATTGGGCTTTTTTTTTTTTTTCTCTTTAACTTGGGTGATTTGCACTATTCTGTTTTCTAGATTGCTGATCCATCCTCTGTATCCTCTAGTCTACTTTTGATTCCTTCTACTGTATTTTTCATTTCAGTTAGTGTGTTCTTTAGCTCTTTGGTTTTTCTTTATATTTTTAACTCTTTGTTAAACTTCTCACTGTGTTCATCCATTTTTCCACTGAGTTCATTGAGCAACTTTATGACCATTACCTTGAATTCTTTATTGGGTAGATTGCTTATCACCACTCTTTCTAATCTTGCTCCCTCCTTTGGAACATATTCCTCCATCTCTTCATTTTGCCCAATTCTCTGTGTTTATTTCTATGTGTTAGGTGGGTCAGTTATGGTTTCTGATCTTGGAGATGTGGCCTTATATAGGAGATGTCCTATGGGGCACAGCAGCTGTTTGTCTGGTCACCAGTGTTATATGTTCTAGAGATGCACCCTACGTGGGCTCTGTGAGCCCATTTGTCATGGTGGGGCCAAATATTGTAGGTGTGCTTATAGGCAGGGCTGGCCCCAACTAGGTTGGCTGCAAGGTCCTGCTACATGTGGTGGTCATGGGCTCACTGGAAAGTGGAATAGGCTTCCCTTGCATTTGGCTGTATGTCCAGGGGCGGGGTCACTAGGCTGGTGCAGGCCCACTGGTGAGTGAGGCCAGACCTCTGGTGCTAATAGGCTAGAAGCAGGATTGAAAAATGGTGCTTGTCAGTGCTCGGGTTGTATAATTGAGCAAGCTACAAAAAAATGGCTGCTGCCAGCATTTCTGTCCCTTGCAGGAGTCCCAGTTGCCTCCTGCCTCTCTGGGAGGCTCCCCAAGTTCAGCAACTGGGTCTGACACAGAGCCCTTTGAAATGCTGCCTCTGCAGTAGGACTTGGAGCATATGAGCTTTTGCATGCATCCTTTATGAGCACAGTCTCTGTTTTCTATAGCCCTCTAGCTCTCCTGAATGTAAGCCCTGCTGGTTTTCAAAGCCAGATGTTTTGGTGACTCATCTTTCCAACGCAGGGCCCCCAGACTGAGGAGCCCAAAGTGAGGTTCAGACCTCTTGGTCTTGGGAAGAACCTCTATGATTGTGATATTCCTCCCATTTATGGGTCGCTGACTGAGGTGTGGGTCCTGACAATATGCCCCTTCTATTAACCTTATTTTGGTTTCTTTTTTAATGTCTCTAGTTGTGGAAAATATTTTCTGCCAGTCTTCAGGTTGTTCTCATAGATGGTTTCTCTGTAAGTAGTTGTATTTTTTGTGTATACATGGAAGGAGGTGAGTTCAGAGTCTTCCTACTCCAACATCTTGGCTATCCCCTCAATCATCTTCTGATGGTAAGAGTAAAAATTTTGCTTGGGTTTGTAAATATTTTGTCAAAGTATAGCTGTGTCCTTTGTATGCCTTAATTTCACAAGCAATATATAGTTGACCCTCGAACAACATGGGTTTGAACTTGCAGGCCCACTTATATGTATTTTTTTTTAATGAATACATACAGTACTACATGATCCATGATTGGTTGTATCCAGATACGCAGAACAAAGCATACAGAGGGCCACCTATGGGACCTATGCATCTTTTGACTTTGGAATCTGCAGCAGGTCCTGGAACCAATCTCCCACAGTTACAGAGAAACATTTTTATGTTCATTAAAACAATCAGCAAAATGGTAAAGCAAAACAGAAAAGATCAAAGAAAAAATTTTTAAACATCTGTAAAGATTCCCCAACATTTTTCTCTCTTATCTGAACATCCATTGCTGTAAATCAACATTTTATTATGTATAGCTGAGTAACAAACTATCCCCAAAAGCTAACTGTTATAAACAGCAAACTTTTATTACCTTACACTTTCTATGGATCAGGATTGCCAGTGCAACTTAGCTGGGTCCTTCAGCTCAGGGTCTCTCAGAGGACTACAGTCAGTTTTGGGCAAGGCTGTGGTCATCTCAAAGCTCATGTCAGGGAAGATCCACTTCTAATTTCTCTCATGTGGCTCTTGGCCAGGGATATCAGTTCCTTGATACATGAGTCACTTTCTAGAACAACTTATAGCATGGAAGCTCACTTTCCTCAGAGCCAGCAAGCAACAGAATGAGACAGAGTGCCCAAGATAGAAGCTGTTATCTTTCTGTAGTTTCTGATAACTGTTTATCTAAATTTTATAAATCTAAAAAATCATAATTGTAACCTAATATTGGAAATAATATCAATAACTCTTGCCATATTCTGTTCATTAGAAGAGATTCAGTCCATATTTGACAGGAGGCCATTATAAAATGGCATGCATAACATGAGAGGGGACTATTGGGGTCCATCTTAGAGATTCTTTCCCTCACTAAATATGTCAGATTTTGTAAATTGTGTTAACAATCATCAATTCCCAACTCGCCCTTTCTCCCATCTTTTATAAAAATTGTAAAAGTTAAATATTTCCAGTTAGGAGTGTCAATGTCACAATTTTAGACAATAACATATGGGCAAAATTCTGCTTGGGGATTCTGAGAAAGCTTTTCCTTTTTTTTTTTTTTTTTTTTTTTTTGCGGTACGTGGGCCTCTCACTGCTTTGGCCTCTCTCGTTGCAGAACAGAGGCTCCAGACATGCAGGCTCAGTGGACATGGCTCACAGACCCAGCCGCTCTGCAGCATGTGGGATCTTCCCAGACCAGGGCATGAACCCGCATCCCCTGCATCGGCATGTGGACTCTCAACAAGAAAAATCATATAAATATTGCAAACATGCAGATAAAGGAATAAGGTACAACACTAAGCCAAGGAAGAGACAAAGGGGATTTACAAGGAGAACCCCAGGTTTCACTCCTGTCAACAGCCAGAATGACATATCATACTGTGGCTTAGGGCAGAGAAATCCATCTCCTCTTTCTGTGGGTCTGCCACCGTTAAACCATGAAGAGATTGCAACCTCTGCACCAAGATGCTCTCCTTACTTGAATCAGGGGTGAGTGAGAGGGTGCCTCTAGAAGAGTCATCTACCAAAACTGTGACACTGGCAGCCTGGGGCAGCAAAGAGTACCCATGCTGAGACTACCATCCTCCTCTGTGCCAGAGTCCAGGCCCTGGCTGGAGATATCTGGTGAATGCAGCATCCATACCTCCCCTTACTGGTGCAATTCAGTTGCTGCCCCTGAGACGGTGGCAGTCATCTTGGGGCAGGACCTTTAGTGTGAGGTCAGGCTGTGACTAAGGAATATGAGTGTATGAGGGCAGTGGAGGAAGGGGGGGGGGAGCAAGCAACCAAGAACTCATCCCAAGGAGGTAGGGAGGTGGTAGGATACAGGGTAGCAAATGAACTGAGGCTTCAAGCCACTCCCTGCTCCCTTCCCCCAAACCCCTGCAAATTTAATACAACGGACTTATTTTACAAATCATAAATTCAAAGATAAAATTATTAAGAATTTCAATATGGCAGCCACAGAGAATTCAAACTACAATTGCGGAGACTTGTGAGACTGCACTGGTTTTACCATGAAACCAGCCCTGCATGTCTTATCACCAGGGTGACAGTCAAACCACAGTTTACTTTCACACACCAATAGGTTCTATTTTAGAAAGTTAACCATATGGCCAATCTATCTATAACAGAAAATTCCACTCCTATTAG
The DNA here is from genome assembly GCF_964165515.1 of Mesoplodon bidens. Classification (NCBI taxonomy): domain Eukaryota; kingdom Metazoa; phylum Chordata; class Mammalia; order Artiodactyla; family Ziphiidae; genus Mesoplodon; species Mesoplodon bidens. Next base: position 81,112,219 of record NC_138161.1, on the reverse strand, counting down.
ATATCCAAAAGAAATTTAACAAATGCATTTCTACAAGAATCCATGTACTGGGTGTTCACTGAAGCATTACTTGTTGTGTATTAGAAGATACCTTTAATGTACATCAATGTAAAAATGAACAGGAAAAATATAGAAATGCACTCTCTGGAGTGTTATACAACAGATTATAGCAGCCATAGAAACATGAGTCGATCATAAAATCATAATTAATGGAGAAACATGAAAAACATAAGATATATAAGATAATGCCATGTGTGTAACTTTAAAGTTGTGTGTATACAATGCAAAAATACATATTTTGCAGGCGTGCAAAAAAATACACTGAAACAGATTACAACAGTTACCTCTGTGGCACAAGAATACAGAGAATATGGTACAGATTTAAAATGATCTGGAAAGGAAAAAAAAGGGAAAGGGAAGAGATAGCAAGCTGAAATTGCACGAAGGACTGCAGTGATAAGGTGCCATTCTCACTACATCATAACAAGGATATATACAATTAACATGATTTCTGACTGTTGATATTGAACTGGATCACCTGGCTGAGGTAGTACTTGTCAAGTATATCCACTGTAAGTTACTCTTTCTCTCTTGTCCCACTCTACCTCTCATGCACACATACATAATGCAGTCTTTGAAAGGAAGTCATTATGTGCAGCCCATACTCAAGTAGTCAGGAGTTATGCTCCACCTTATTTGAGGACAAGGTAAACTACATACATTCTTTGGAGTTCTTCTACATGAGAGATTTGCCTAGTCTGCTCCATTTATTTACTTATTTAATCATTCATTTGTAAAAGCACAGATTCATGAACATTTATTTTATATGTAGTTACAATCTAGCATCACTTTATTTTTTGGCTTAAATTGTTTCAGCTTTGGTAATTCAGAGTGCCTTCAATTTGCTCCTATGTGCCATTAATATACACCCATAATCATGATTTAGTTTTCTTTTCTTTTTTTTCTCTTTACTTTCTTTCTTTTTTTTTCTTTCTCTCTTTTTAAATCTTTTTTTTTTTTTTTTTTTTTTGAGAACCTCCTTACTCTCCTGAACTACAAGATACTCAGATTCATCCTGTATATTCCCTGGTCTTTCCTAGAATCAGCAATTTCTCCAAGCATACTTGGTTTCTTTTACTGGAAAATGGTAATGAAACCAAGATCTGGAAACTAGACACAATTATTGCCACCAGCATTTCATTACCTCTTGGTCTTCTCTGCTGACAAGGGAGGGAAATATATGTATATATACTAAACCATATATGTACACATATCTATAATTATTTCTGTGTAATCATGTATATCACACTGAGCTAAATATGAATTCATACTGATGTCTCCAACTTTAATCCATTACTATATTGATCATTTAACCTGTTTTTCTTGCTTATCTGTAACCTCTCACTCTATCAGTGAGAAATGTGGCTCCCAATATCTGCCACATATTTATTTAATTGCTCAGTTCCAGTATACAGAGTATTTTCAGAATTGTGTACTCCTAATCCCATGGAAAACACTTCATCAACTTGAGTAGAGTGCTTATATTCAATCCCTTTTGTCTTTAGACTTACAGACTCCACTCAATTCTATAGTTACCTAGGCCAGCACTCTTCTCCCCACTCCATCAGTGCACGTGCCTCCATCATGGTAATGCAGTTAGATTTCTTTGTCATACTTTGATGTCCATCCTAAGGTTCCCCAACCTTCTAAATGAATTTTACACTTTTTTATAAATTAAGATTATGTCTTTATGCAGTAGAGGTCTTTGGTTTTTTACATATATAGTATAATGTATACATTATTATAGTACTATATAGGATAATTCAACTGGCTTAAAAATTTTCCCTGTGCTTCACATATCCAACCCTCAATTTTGCCTACCCTGAATCCCTGGCAACCACAGATCCATTTAGCATCTCTATAGAATTGCATTTTTAGCAGTGTCATATAAATGAAATCATATTATGTGTAGCCTTTTCAGACTGCTTCTTTCATTTACCAATATTCACTCAAGATCCAACTATGTCTTTGCATGGGTTACAGCTTATTCTATTATTTTGCTGTATAGTATTCCATTGTATGGGTATACCAAAAGTTGTTTATCTAGTCGTCTTGAAGGACACTTTGATTGCTTCCAGTGTTTGGTGATAAAGCTACTAAAAACATTCACATGAAGATTTCTGTGTGGACATAAAATTTCAAATCAGTTGGGTAAATAGGCACATGATTGTTAGGTTGTATAGTAGGACTGCAGTTATTCTATAAGAAGTAGTCAAACTGTCTTCTAAAATGGTTGTAGCAGTTTGCATTCCCACCAACAACAGATTAGAGTTCTTGTAGCCTTGCATCCTTGCTATGATTTGTCTAGACTTGAAATCTCTGTTTGAGATTAGAGCAATATATGATTTATTTTCCGCATCCAACATGTAGCTCTGAAAACCACTGCTCTCTTTGTAGAAAGTACATTAGTAGTGATCAATTGAGTAAAGTGCTTATATATTGTGATTCTTAAAAAATTTGCTGTTGTATTTCTGCAACAAGACCATGGTTTGCTAATGCACAAAACCCAAATCTAAGTATGCTAGTAGTAAGTAATAAATATTGATATCACTCCTGCATTATTTAGAGGTACACTCATAGGTCTAACACACTTTTAGAGACAGGAGTGCCATTTGAAGCTATGGATCATAGTTACCAGAGCAATAAATCATTCCATTTTCTCAGCACTTGCATTTGTGGTAAAATTACTATTTGTTATGGACCTTGTCAATGGGCATTATCTCATATGACGCAACCAACTCTTAGGAGGTACGTACTAACTCATCTCCCATGGGATTATTGTGTTTTATAAATGAAAATAAGGAGTCCAAAACCTCTGGCCCAAACCAGTACCAAATATGCCTTATTCCGATATAAGATAGAATTAAAACACTGTGATTATTACATTTTGTTTTTAAGAACAATAGATCAAATTAAGTGTGCTTATTCCCAGTATATCAGCTAAAAGGAAGAAAAATGAAATATCTATAAAATTTAAAATTGTAATCCTCCTTTGTTTAAAACTTATGAACATTAAAATTTACATATCTAAAACAATAATTGTCATTATATAAATATATATTATAAAATATGTATTATAAAATTAATAGTAATAGAAATATCATTGTGTCAAAAGGGATATTTCAATTAACCAAAAATTTCTGTGACATATAATACAATAAAAGTGATGAAAGAACTTTTTTCTTTAGATTTGGGATTAGTTCTAATTGGCTGATAGTGGACAATTCTTTCCATTAATGCTCATTTGGCCATACAAGCTGAACTGGCAATGAAGCCTTGGGCTATCCAAGTTATTGAACAATTCACCATCAAGAAGAAGGCAGGAGCAGTACAGATAATATATGTGCATCATGTTGAATGGGGACAAAAATGTCAAAGAAACATTTTGGGCTCATTTCTAGCTGTGTATGTGTATTTTGGTTCATTTTAATCATTAAATATTAAAGTATGGCCTGCCTCAGGGAGGGAGTACTTAATTTTTAATGGATCTAGTAAAAATTGATTGCAAAAGGTCAACTGATTGGCTAAGGACAGAGAGTTAGCCATTAATTAAATCCATGTTTCTCTTTTTTATCCTTTTACCAAGAATCAAGTTATACATCATGTGTCATTAGATTAGAAGATGGTGGCAGCTTTCATAGAGTGGAACAAGCAGGTAGACTTAAGCTACAGGTAAGTTGATATTTACCTATGCCTTATTTTTCAGGCTATCATTAATTTTTAGGATTCATGGGGAAAACAGGTGCATTTATTGGTTAGGGACAGACAATGATGATCCATGCAAGATAAACATCTGCAGACATGAAGAAGGTAAGTAATATGTCCAAGACCAGAAGGACTTAGTGACTGAGATATAACTTAAGAAAACATCCTTATCAGTACAACTTGGTTATATTATTTTGAATGTATTTTCAAACTTTGTTTAAAAATATGTGAAATTAAATAACACCATATTCAGTTAAGAAATTTCCCTTTGTGGTAAAAAAAAAATACAGTATAACTTTTGAATGAATTCAGTGCTTTCAAAGGAATGTACTATCAATTTACAACTAGTTATCTTAGAGCATTTCAGTCCCAGCATGGGGAGGTTATTCTGGCCCCTGAGATCTGAAACACAGGACTGTATGTGTTTCCTTCACTTAGACAGACATAAATCCCAAAGTGACATCAGCATGTTATATTTTATTATATTTCCCACTGGAGTGATTCAGACTTTTGACTTAAATAATTGTCTACAGCTGCTGAAAATTGATTTATCCTTGATGACTGAACTTGCTAACCAAACTGCAAAGGAGAAATACTTTTAGAGTAGCCATTCTTAGCAGTGTTTTTTTATTTCTTTGCCTTTGAGTTGTATTAACTTTTCTTTTAATGTCTTTATGTCCCTCAAACGATTTGTAAGTCATAGAATACTTATTAGGAAATACATATATATGGTGAAAAATTTTCAATGAGTAAAAAAGGATATGGATTTAAAAATTAGTCCCTCATCTCCAATTTCCCCAATGTTATAGTTTCTTTTTTCACAAGCAACCACTATCACTATCGTATTTTATATATTTCTACATATGTGTGTATGTAATTTTTAATTTTTTTATTAACACAAATGGTAGATAGTTTCACAGTGTTTTACATCTTTCTTTTTTCCCACACTTTACCATGAAGTAGTTAATTCTATAACAAATATACAGATATAAAGTGAGGGAGGTAGATAACTAGACAAATACATAAATGTGCCTAGTTATAGTCAGAAACCAGATAGCATCCACTTCATGACTATGTTATTTAATAAATTATCTATTAAAGGACATATAGATTGTTATTATAAAACATATATCAATAGAGTAATAATTATTTGTGCTCATATATACACACGTATGTATGTAACATATAATCATAAGGTATGCTTATCACATTTAAGTACATAATGTCAGCTTATCTTTCAAAGAGTTTGAAAAATTTACACTTTCATCAAGAATAAATGAGAATGTCTCTTTTCTACAGTATATTAATTTTTAAACACAAGGTAATTCTAAGTAATATTTTTAAAATAAAATGTAAACAATTAAAATACAGCATTTAAAAAACTCTGGTATGTAGACAATAAGAAAAAAAGAAAAAATATGTACACTATGACAATTTCATGGGGTATTTTTTTCAGGAAAATATATACACACCAATGTAGGTTCTGAAGTTTTAGAAAGCAAAACTGTACAACTACGATAGTATTGATTTATGGAATAAATATTTGGTTAACATTTCCAGTTACCTATTTACATAGAATTTCATATTTTGCATATATTCAACAATCTGTGGAAAGTGTTTGCATAATATCAGACAGTGTTTTCTTTATCAATATGTTATCAATGTATTTTAATTATAAATTTGGTAGGCAATAAAAATGTTTATGTAAATTAAGACCGAAGACCTATTGGAACTATCATTAACTTTTTTTTTTTTTTTTTTTTTTTTCTTTTTGCGGTACGTGGGCCTCTCAGTGTTGTGGCCTCTCCCGTTGCAGAGCACAGGCTCCAGACGTGCAGGCTCAGCGGCCATGGCTCACGGGCCCAGCCGCTCCGTGGCATGTGGGATCCCCCTGGACCGGGGCATGAACCTGCGTCTTCTGCATCGGCAGGCGGACTCTCAACCACTGTGCCACCAGGGAAGCCCCCATTAACTTTTTTTTTTTTTTTTTTTGCGGTACGGGGCCTCTCACTGTTGTGGCCTCTCCCGTTGCGGAGCACAGGCTCCGGACGCACAGGCTCAGTGGCCATGGCTCACGGGCCCTGCCGCTCCACGGCACGTGGGATCTTCCCAGACCGGGGCACGAACCCGTGTCCCCTGCATCGGCAGGCGGACTCTCAACCACTGCGCCACCAGGGAAGCCCCCCCCCATTAACTTTTTAATATACATTTTTAGAGAAGTTTTAGGTTCACAGTAAAGTTGAGCAGAAAGTAACAGTATACTACCTGCCTCCCCTGTCACACATAGCCTCCCCCATTATCAACTTCCTCCACCAGAATGATGCATCTGTTACCAGTGATGAACCTATGTGGACACATCATTATAACCCAAAGTTCATAGTTTACATTAGGGTTTATTTTTGGTGTTCTGCATGGTTTGAGCTTGGACCAATGCATAGTGATATGTATCTACCATTATAGAATCACACAGAATAGTTTCACTGCCCTAAAAGTCCTCTGTGAGATGCCTATTTATCCCTCCCTCCCCCTTAACTCCTATCAACTACTAATCTTTTGACTGTTGTCATAGTTTTGCCTTTTCTACAGTGTCGTGTAGTTGGAATCATACAGTTCATATTAGCTTTCTCACTCAGTAATATGCATTTAAGGGTCCTACATGTGTTTTCATGGCTCATTTCTTTTTATCACTGAATAATATTCCATTTTCTGAATACATACCACACTTTATCCATTCACGAAAACTAGGAGTTTTATAGTTTTGTTTTCAATAGGTCTATGATCCTTTTTGAGTTCATTTTTGTGAAGGGTGTAAGGTCTTTGTCTAGATTCATTCTTTTCACATGTAAATGTCTAGTTCCTATAGCACTGTTTGTTGAAAGATAAACTTTGCTCCCTTGTATTTCCTTTACTCCTTTGTCAAAGAACAGTTGACTATATTTATGAGTCTATCTCCGTGCCCTCTAATCTGTTTCATTAATCAATTTGCCTACGTTTTCACTAATATCATACTGTAGCTATCATTAAATTTTAACAATAAGCTACTTCAATTGACATATTTTAAATTATTACTTTTAATTATATTTATTATACCACATAAGTAAATGGACAAAATGTCACCTGATGAAAATCCTATTTTTCCATGTAGTTACCAGAAAAAACTACCCAACAATCTAAAGATAGGCTAATGTCTCTAGACGTTATAAAGCCCCTAAATATGAATAAGTACTTCAAAAGTAACTGAAAGCAGCAGTTAGCCCTCCTGTAGAGGTAAATGCTCCCCCTCCAACTCCTGCTTAACTTATCAATTAACAGGTTTACTGAGATATAAATTATACATAATAAACTGCACACATTTCAAGTGTACAATTTGATAAGTTTTGACAAATGCATACACCAATAAAATTATCATGAAAATTACAATACTGAGCAAATTTTTACCCCCCAAAAGTTTCGTCATGCCCTTTTATAATCATTTACTTCTGCCCTCCTCAACTACTTCCCTCAAGCAATGACTGATATGCTCTTTGTCACTGTAGTTTGGATTTTCCAGAGTTTTATATGAATGAGAATGTAATGTGTATTCTTTTGTCTAACTTCTTTCACTTAGCTTAATACTTTTTGATATTGATCCATTCTGTTTTGAGTATCAATAGTTAATTTCTCTTGATTACTGAGTAGTATTCTATTGTAGAAATGCACCACAATTTCTGTATCCATTTATCTGTTAATGAATATTTGGATACCTTGCATTTTTTGGCCATTACAAATAAAGCTGTGATGAGCATCCATACACAAATATTTGTAAAGATGCAAACTTACTTTTCTCTTAGACAAATACCTATGAGTGGAATTGCTAAATTATATAATTGATATATTTACCCTTTTAGGAAATTGTCAATTTTTTTTTTTTTTTTTTTTTTTTTTTTTTTTTTTTTTTTTTTTTTTTTTGCTGTACGCGGGCCTCTCACTGCTGTGGCCTCTCCCGTTGCGGAGCACAGGCTCCGGACACACAGGCTCCGCGGCCATGGCTCGCGGGCCCAGCCGCTGCGCGGCACGTGGGATCTTCCGGGATAGGGGCACGAACCCGTGTCCCCTGCATCGGCAGGCGGACTCCCAACCACTGCGCCACCAGGGAAGCCCTAGGAAATTGTCAATTTTTTAAGTGGTTATATGAGTTAACATTTTTATCACCAAAAGTGTATGAGAATTCTGGTTTCTCCACATCTTTGCGAACACTTGGTATAGTGTAGAATTTTAATTTTAGCCATTTAATATGTGTATAGAGATATATAATTGTGGTTTTAGCTTTTATTTTCTACCATTTAATGATGTTTAGCATCTACTCATGAGTTTATTTGCCATCCATATATTTTCTATGATTCTTATTAAAATATTTTGTCAATTTTTATATGGTTGCTTTCTCCCCCTCCCCTTTTATTTAGTTTAATAGTTCTTCATATATTGTAGATACAACCCTTTTGTAAAGTATATGCATAACAAATATTTTTTCACAATCTGTGTTTTTTCTTTTGATTCTCTTAAAAGTGTCTTTTGTAGAGATGAAGTTTTTAATTTTGACGGTGTCCAATTTATCATTTTTTCTTTCATTAATCATTCTGTTGATGTTATATCTAAGATATCTTCAGTTAAACCAAAGCCACAAATATTTTTTTTTTCCCATGTTATCTTCTGGAAGTTTTGTAGTTGTAGGTGGTACATTTAGTTCTATGATCCATTTTGAGTTAATTTTCATATACAGTATGAGGTACGGACAGAAGTTCACTTATTGCATATGAGTATCCAATTGCTCCAACACCTGTTGTGGAAAAGACTATCTTTTCTCCACTGAATTGCCATGGCAGTTTAGTCAAAAATCCATTGCCCATATATGTGTGGACCTATTTTTCAGATATGTTCTGTGGCATTGATATATTTTTCTGTCTTTACACAAATACCAGTTGGTTTTGATTATAATAAATCTTAAAACCTTTTAGTGTTAATCTGCCAAATATCTCTTTTTCAACATTATTTAGGTTATTCTAGGTTTTGCACTTCTTTATGAATTTTAAAATCAGATTTTCAATTTCGTCGAAAAAAATTTGGTGAAATTTTTTATTGCAAAAATTTAATATAAAGATCAAGTTGGACAAAATTTTTGAAGCTTTCTGGAATTTTGGGTGGAAATATTTTTGATCTATGGTTGGTTGAACTGAGGATGTATAAACTGCAGATACAGAGAGCTGACTGTATTTTGTCTGTTTTCTTCTCTGCTTGTTTTAGAGGGAAAACACTACTTCTATTTCTTCATTTTGGGTAGAAGAAGAAATCCCCTCACTGTTTTTTTCTTTTATCAAGCCAAAAATACAACTAAATTTTTTTAAATGTGTGAATTATTATAAATTCCATGTTAGTAAAATCAATATTGATATAAGATACCAATTCATATTGATAATATTATAGATTAATTTCTATTTTTATTCCTTTTCATGACCATAATCAATAGTATATTAGGGATATTTTTTGTCATTAATTGCAGTAAACTGTAAACTCTTAAGTGTGCAATTTTGTGTATCAGTTATCAATAATACATAAACTAATTTTAGCAAGTATATTAATGCAGTTATTTATGGTATTTTCTAATTTCCAGAATCTATTTTTTTCCCCCAGAATCTAAGTTTTCTATCTTCCTTTAATGACTTAGATGTCAGTGATGATGGAGATTCTAGAGAAACTTTTCTCTTCTTTCTCTTCAGTTTCATCACATGTTTCAAGGAATATTTCCATAATAATCTTCAAGAAAGCTGAGTAATTTTATAAAACATACAAAATATATCTCTTACAGGTATATATATATATATATATATATATATATATATATATACTAATATAGGAAAAAATCAGACTTTTAAATTTGGCTAATACTCTTTAACCAGGCTAGATGTCAAGATAGTCTGTAAAATGTAACAGTGACTCAATATGTATTTAAAAACTCATATTTATTCAAATCTCCTTCCATAATCATCTTGAAGTTATAATAGTCTCTCTTTAGCAAGCTAAGTTTATGAGACTCTATTATGTTCTCATGTTAAAAATACGAAACTAGAAAAAATCTGAATGAAAATTACATTACTTTAATGATAACTAGATTTCTGAGACATATAGGGAAGAGCTTTAAAAGTGGTGAGGCATTATATTAATGTAATAATATAAAAAATAATATAACATTTCATAATTTAACATTGTAGAAATATCTAAGTCATTGGTGCTTGCAAAGAATCTTAAAACAGAAAGGATATTGAATACACACAAAAAAAGCAACAATATAAAAGGTACACTCCACACAGATATCTTCAACCTGATTCTAAAGTTTAAATGCAAATGACCCAGAATAGCCAATAGGTTGAAGAAGAGCAAAGTTGGAGGACTAACACTACCCAACTTTAAGACTAACTATAAACCTACAGTAATCAAGACACTTATATTGGCAAAAGAATAGACAAATAGTTCAATGGAACAGATTAGAGAGCCCAGAAACAGACCCTCATAAATACAGTCAATTGATATTTGACAAAGCAGTGAGGCAATGTGGTAGAACAAAGAAAGTCTTTCAATAAATGGTGCTGGAACTAGACATCCACATGCAAAAAAGAAAAAAAAAGAATCTAGACACAGAACATATTCTCACTATGAACTCAAAATGGATCACAGTCCAGAGAAAACCATAATTTGAAAAGATATACAATTGGAATATTACTCAGCCATAAGAAAGAATGAAATTGTGCCATTTGCAGAGACATGAATGGACCTAGAGACTTCATACAGAGTGAAGTTAAGTCAGAAAGAGAAAAACAGATATATTAACACATATATGTGGAATCTAGAAAAATGGTATAGATGAACTTATTTGCAAAGCAGAAATAGAGACACAGACATAGGGAACAAATGTATGGATACCAAGGCAGGAAGGGGAGTGGGATGGATTGGGAGATTGAGATTGACATATATATACTACTATGTATAAAATAGATAACTAATGAGAATAGACTGTATAGCACAAATAACTCTATTGAATTATCTGTAGTAAGCTAAATGGAAAGGAAATCCAGTGAAGAGTGGATATATGTATACATGTGGCTGATTCACTTTATTGTACAGTAGAAACTAACACAACATTGTAAAGCAACTACACTCCAATAAAAAAAAAATGGATCACAGGCCTAAAGGTAAAATGAAAAACTATAAAACTCCTAGAAGATTACCTAGGAGAAAACCTAGGTGACCTTGGGTATGGTGATGCTTTTTTAGATGTAATACCAAGGGCATGATCTATGAGAGCAATCACCAATAAGCTAGATTTAATTAAAATTAAAAACTTTTGCTCTGAAAAAGTGTCAAGAGAATGAATAGAAAAGCCACAGATTGGGAGAAAATATTTACAAAATACACACCTAATAAAAGGCTGCCATCTAAAATATACAAAAAAACCTTGAAATTCAACAATAAAAAAACAATCGGACTTAAATATGGGCCCAAAACCTTAACAGACATTGTATACTCGATGTGCCCCAACAGTTAGCAGAGTTTGTAAATAATGAATTCCAAAACAGTTGTTAATATATTTAGTATCTTCATATGTATAGTACAAATGAAAAATAAACAAATATGGCTATATTATCTGTGTAATTTTTACCCATTAATTTAATGGTTAGAAATTATGAGTCATATACTGCTTTATTTTTCCACAATAGGTTATTTGCCTTTGTGAAAAGGAATATTCTAAATATCTTGTACTCTTCTTTGGGAATTTTAAGGGATTACACTGCACTCTCCAAGGAGATAGGCAGTTTTAATATGACTAGCCCATAGAAAAACTGATTTTTAAAAGGACTGATGAAAGTGGACTGGGAATAAATAAAAACAGTAAACATAATCCTTCTGGTTCCTAACAATAGCACCAGAGGTATAAATTGGTGTGTCCTGTGTGGTCCACTGCTCCCTTGGAATTACAGAGAATGTACTTATTAAACTATAAAATGCAGGGGGGCTGCAATCAGAAAGCTATTTTAAAGTGTAAGCAGGAATTAGAACACTTTTATCAATTTCATTCAACAAGAAAGGTTGTTTGAGTTCAGAATCAGTGTTGGGGTTACTTTTCCTTGCAAAACTCTAGGAGTCAACCAAACCATTTCTACCATAAAAACCAAGTACATAAAGCTGAGCAAAAGTCACAGCAACAAAAGTTGGACAATTCTACAGAAGTAAGGGAATCTTTAACATTTTTCTGATTAGCAAGGGAGAAAATGGGCTCCTCTTTTAGGAGTTTGAACTAGAAAAACAAAGTTAAACCTTGCCAATACTTAAATTGGCACTGAGTAATCTAATGAAGGAATATAAACTCTCTAGCAAAGACCATAAGTTGACATAGAAGAGACTTATAAGAAGACAGTGCTGATTAATGGGCCCTAACAGAATTACAAATATTGAATGGACTATACATCAAACTGTACGTGGATAATATTCTATAATACATGCATGTTTGGGCATCTGTACATAAAAATATATGAATAAATTTTCAACGTAACATTGCCTTGATTCAATTTATAATAATCTGGCTTTCAAAAATTTGGCAAATTAAATAGTAATGATTAATTACTCTTCAATAATTAATTTTTTCTTCACTAATTTTTAAAAACAAGAACAAAAAAACTGGCATTAAGCTATGATACATGTTTTTTATATACAGGAAATGAATATTTATTTTTTGATTTCAGTGCTGAGCAGGCAAAACCAAGGGATAAGAAAACAGATTTAGAATTAAAAAGAGAATAAGTAGAAGGGAAGAATTATTGACAGTTAGATCAACAGGTAAATAGGTAGATAATAGATTGAAGAAGAATTTATAGTGAAGAGTAGCATAAGGGAGTGAGGGGAGAAGAGCTTACATAGTGAAGGTTCATTTTCCTCTCTCTTTCTCAAACATGATACCAAGAATTCTTTTTTCAACTCTATCTGGGCCCTAAATCTTGAACAACCCACAGTCTTGCTTCTGCAGGAGGTTTCACATTTCACTGTTGTTATGGGATGAATTGTATCTTCTTAAAATCATACGTTGAAGCCCTAATTCCAAGTACCAAAGAATGTGATTGTATTTGGAGAGAGGGTCTTTTGAAAGGCAATTAAGTTAAAATGAATTCATTAGGGTGGGCCTTAATCCAATCTAACTGGTGTCCTTATAAGAGGAGGAAATGTGGGCACAAAAGGAAGATACCCGTGGTTCACGGACACAGAGAAAAGACAAAGTGAGGACACGGAGAAAAGGCAGCTGTCTGCAAACCAAGGAGAGGGGCCTCCGGAGAAACCAAACCAGCTGATACCGTGATCTTGGACTTCCAGAACTGTGAGAAAAATTTTTGTGTTTAAGTCACTCAGTCTGTGGTATTCTGTTATAGCAGCCTGAGCTAATTTGACTGCTAACCTAGGAACAATCAGCTTAGCTTTATTTGGGATACAATCCCAAACCCTTAAAAATACTGAAACTAGGGAGAGGTGAGGTAACAGTGACAACCTTGTACTCCCCAAAGGTCATTGTTTCATTGAAATAAATTTCAAAAACTCTCAGTATTCCTCTTTACTTTATATGGAATTGTTTAAAAATTCAGGTCTTTGTGAAAATTTCCTCACCCCTTCAGTTGTAATGACTTCCCATTTAATTGAATTTTCTTGCTGAAATGTATCCTTTGAAGCAAGCTTTGATATTGTATTTTGACAACGTTAAAGTTTTTATGTGGCATGCATTCTCATTGATTAAAAGAATGCATATTTTGCCAAAAAATCATAAAGGATGAAACAAATTATTTTGAGTGCTTTTTAATTCCTGAGTGTTTTCCTTCTTAGGTTCTAATTTGAAATCTGCATTTCCCTCAAGGCCCAGTGCATGTCCTAAAGTCTTCTGCAGCACTCTGTCCATGCCTCCTCCATAGCTCTGGACTTCACAGACAAGGACTTCTCTTTTTATTTGTCTTCCTTCACCACAAGCTTCTCAAGGAGAGATATCATGTCTTATTAATCTTTGTGTCCCCTGTTTAGGAAAGTGACTGGAATGCTGTTGGCAGACAACTGGATTTTAGTGAATAAACTTTAGTCTGTTTATTCCACATTGCAGAAACATTTGTTTCCTGAAACTACCTGCAGCATATTAAGAGAAACTTCACCTAGAAATGTTCTAAATGCAACTTTATAATATTCTTTAGAAGTGTCATATATAAATATATTTACATACCTAGCAAAGTATCTGTGAAACAAGGATTAAATAGCAAATCCATACACACTCACATATACACATGTTCAAATACACACCACACATATTCAAATATATATGTTCTATAACACTAGAAGGGAGTAGAAACATATTTTACCTTTGAGAAATTTGAGGCAAAGAGTAGTAAATGAATATGCCTAAAGTCCACAGAACTAATTTAAGTTTTGTGGTCAATGCTGGGCTTCTTAATATGAAAGAGATATTTCACAGACTGCTTTTTAACCAACCTGAGTACTTTAAACATGTGTAACTTAATCATCAATTGTAACTTGATCATAAGTAATGGTAAATTATAATACCAATGTGTCTATGTGGTTTCTTTAGCAAACATTTTTGAAAATATATTTTTATAGTAATAATAGTACATTCCATTAAAGAAAAAACTGATATAAAAATTATACAGAATCCTTCAGAACTAGTACACTCATGTTCATTTGTGTATAATACAAAAATGTTGTCTATATGCATATGTAAGGTGATATAGTTTGAAAGAAAGATGAGGCTAATACTTATTGCTTATTTAGAACTGTAAAAGCAATTTTTAATATTTTTAGTCTTCATAATAATTTATTGCTGAACCTTTCCACTGAGCTGATATGCCATAATAATAGATGCATTTACCTGTCCCACACGTTTAGATTTTATGTAGTTTTCTGTTATTACAGATAATGCCCAGTTGAATATCCTCTGGTGTTCTTTATGTTCATATTGATTTATTTTCTTAAGTTATTTTTTCAGAGTAGGGTTGCTGTGTCTCAGTATAAAAATATAATTATGATGCTTATAAAACCAGAGTGTATACTCAGATATGTATCATGTCTTTTTAAAACGTTGGAGAATTAGAAGCAGATTTGTTCTCTCTCCAGGTGCAGTTAAATAAATGGAATTCAAATCTTTGAAGATAGTGGATTGCCCAGCCATCTAGTTGTAATGCATTGAGGCTCCAAATCAGTTATAATTGTGTGCTTTCAGAATTATAGGTTCTAGTAAGACAGCGATATAACTGCTTGCATGAGCAGTGAGAGTGGCAGATTTCAGAGATGAGGCTCTCTTGGCTGATATTCAATGGGAAGAGCAGACATTGTGTTCTAGGAAGTAGAAAACACATGACGATTTTCAAAAATTTATCTCTGTGGGGTTTTCTGGGAAGGGCTTATACATAACCCTTCTTTATACTAGTAGCAAGCATGCAACTATAGAGCCAGGTCTTTGTGCTCTCATTCCAGAAAACAACATGATATCATAAATGCCTAAGAAATCAGGATGGCTAGGAGGTATTTTTCTGAGCCTTACTAGTTCTGGTATGGACTGGAGGATCATAACATTTCTGAGAATTGGGTATAACTTAAACTGTATGGAATATTTATGAATACCATGCAAAATCTGCAATAGGGAAATAAACATTCTCTTTGGCACACACCTTCTGTAATAGTTATAACTATTACATTTGTAATAGTTACTCATTCATGCATCTTGAGATCCTAAGGTTGGGTTGTTGATGCCTTATCAGGACTGGTGATGTTTGGCCCACATGGCCTAATTGTTGGCACAACTGTCCTTTTCACATCTGAAATTAGTGTCCAGTTCAACACATAGTAACTAGCAAAATTTCCCTACTAGGTATAAGATTTCTGACAAAGGAAAGAAAGTCAGTATAAATGTCGCTTCTTGAAGTTGACAAAATATGCTTTCAATAGAGAATAGAGTCTTGAATCAAAACTAAGAAGGACCAAGGCTAGTGTGATAGGCATCTATTTCCCCCAATAATGTAAAACTGCATACCTGAGCTAGCCCTTCTAGCCCATTTTGTGGTAAACTCCACAGGGTTTAAGAACCTAAAGCACAGTCATTTTGTATTGAGGCACAGAAAGCTTCCTGTTAATCACATTATACTTGAAATGTTTGCATTTCATTAAGTGATCTTTTTTATGCCAATTTATTTATTATGCTATAGGCATAATAAAATATAGGCTTACCATTTGTATCAGTTATGTGAAATTCTTTTATTTTCTATTTTAAATTCTTAATTAAAATTTGAGAAAAAATTGATGAAAAATAAAGGACTATATATTATTCTTTCAAATATTTAAAATTTCAATCTATACAATGATATAAGTGAAGCTATTTAGATAACAGATTATCATTCATGGTATCATAATTAGTAACTAAATGAGACCATAATATGAATGTTTTAAAATTATTCAGAGTGTAAATAATTATTATTGATTAGTACAGAATAAAACAGGTTTATTCTATGGCAAAATCAGTACATTTCCAAGTTAATAACCCAATTTTGAGTCCTTTAATAAACAAAATATATTTACACATTCATCAATTTTATTCTTGAATTTGTTTTGACAATATAGGCAGTTTTAGAAAGTTGAGCATCTCCATACTGACTTAATAAAAGTGGGGTAGGTTTCATAATATTTACTCTGTGATTATATAACATTGAAGGTGGTGAATTTTTTATTAAAAATGTAAACTCTCATAGTGGAGTTTCTCAAAAGTATATTGTAATATTTTTATCTTTTTAAAATATGTAAAAATCATGCTTATATGCTGGAATCATGAAATAAAATATTTACTCAATAAAAATATTTACTCAAAAGCCATTGTATATCTATAATATATTGTAATGTATTAACAAAAATTCACTAGAATAATGTTTCCATCACTTTGATGAAACATGGCCAATACTTTAGATTAGTGAACCCCCCAAAAATATTCAACAATATTCTTCCTTTGAACACCCTGCTGAGGAGGCAGGGCATCAGGTGACCATGTAAGCCTGAAGGTCCCATGATGAATGTGATGTTGACTCAACCGCCTATATCAATGGAAATTACACAGAAGATATTAAGCATGGGTAGGTCTGGAAGGTAAGAGTAAGTTGCATGAGCTGGTGGCTCAGACTCCTTCAACACCAACTCTTTTCCCTCACTTCTTGCTTATGTACTGCTGGGGTACACTTTATAACCAGATGACTGAGGATGGAAAATCTTGAGCATGGTTTACAGATGGGTACGCATGAGATGCTGGTGCTATCTGAAAGAGGACAGATGCAGCACTACAGACTCTCAGAGGTGACCAAGAAGGATAGCGGTGAAGGAAAATTCTTCTGGTGAGCAGAAAATTTAGTAGTACATTTTGGTGTCTACTATGTCTGAAGTGATAGGTGGCCAGAAATATAGATTTAAACTGACTGTGGGCAATTGCTATGGTCTGGTTGAATGGAACATGATTTAAAGATTAGTAATAAGAAAATCTGGGTAAGAGGCATTGGCATGAAACTTTCAGAGTGGGCAAACACTGTAAAGATGTTTGTGTTCCATGTGCTTGCCCAACAAAAGAGAACCACAATAGAGAAGGTTCTTAATAATCATGCAGATAAACTAACCTTTTCTGTGGAAATCAGTAAGTCTTTTCTCCAGCTATTCCAATGCTTATTCAATGGGTCCATGAACATACTGTCCATGTGACAAGGATGGAATCTATATATGACCTAAGCAATGGAAAGCTTCCATATATTTATACTTGAAAGGTGGAATTGCTTACTGAAGACTCAGTTACAGGACAGTAGAAAGACAACATTTTGAAAGGACGTGATGCTGTCTTGCAGTTGTTATATGTTTTGATTTAGAACGATTATTTGGTGCTCTCTTCCCCATACACGGAATATATGTGTCTGGGAATCAAGGAGTAGAAGTGGGAGTGACTCCTCTTACTATTATACCAAATAACATACTTGCAGAATTTTTGTTTCCTGTTCCAACAAACTTGAGCTCTGCTGGTTTGGAGGTCTAAGTCGTCAATCTATGAGTGCATCAGTGGTTCCACTGAATTGAAAGATTAGAGTACAAGTTGGCCAATTTAATTCTTTATGACACTTAACCACAAAACAGAAAAACGATGTGCTCTAAGGGATAGAGCGATTGATCCCATTACAAAGGGATTGTGTTGCTACTAAACAATGGAGGCAAAGAGAACTGAGTCTTGCACCAAGGAGAGTCTCTGGGGTGCCTCTTGATATTCCCATGCCTAATACTGAAGGTTAATGCAGAATAATAACAATCAAGAAAGGCAGGGCTTCCCTGGTGGTGCGGTGGTTGAGAGTCCGCCTGCCAATGCGGGGGATGTGGGTTCGTGCCCCAGTCCAGGAGGATCCCACGTGCCACGGAGCGGCTGGGCCCATGAGTCACGGATGCTGGGCTTGTGTGTCCGGAGCCTGTGCTCTGCGATGGGAGAGGCCGCAACAGTGAGAGGCCCACGTACCACAAAAAAAAAAAAAAAAAAAAAAAAAAAAAGAAAGGCAGAAAAATCAAGGCCTCAGAACTTCCAGGAATGAAAGTTTGAGTCACTATAACAGGTCAAAAACACTAATGAGCTGAAGATCCTGCTGAAGTCATAAATATATAGAATAGATAAGTGACAGAAGAAACAATAAATATCAATTACACTCCATTGGAGAGTGTGGGCATGGCTCACTGGGTAAAAAATCATTCACTGAGGTGCCATGCTGGTGGGACTTGCTGGGAATTTATCCTCTGAGGTCCCAGGGGAAAACATTCAGAGGGAGTTTCCACACTTACAACACCTGGGAAAACCACCCTAGATGAAATCAGGAGTTATCATTAATGGGAGATGCCTTGCTAGAGGCACTCAGCTGTGAAGCTGCTGGTTACTGGGTACTGCTAGCTGCCACACCAAAAGAGCCAGATGCTACAGAAGTGGCACTCTTGACAGAAGTTGGGTGCTAGAGAAACTACACATATTGCAGATCCATGGTGAGAAAAGTACACCAGAACCAGGAACAGATATCCCTTCCTCTTCTAGTGTCACTTAAGCTCCTACTGACAAAGAATAACCTTTGTGCCAAATGGCAAAGGAGAAATATTAACAAGGCTTATCTCCATTATCACAGAGTAAGCAATAAAGAGTGCATTTAAGCTGAGGGGAAATAAATTGAGAAATCTCTCGGTCTAGAATCAAAAGTGTACACTACCATGATGCTGTGTTAAGGAGGAGGTTTGTCTCTTCTTTTAATCAGCACAACCAACAGTAGTCTTCCTTTTTTTTAAAAAAAAAAAGGGTCTGGTATCAAAACTGGCCATTCTCCAGAACTGGAACTTGCAGCAGGTGTGGTCTCTCTGTGGAGTTCTTCAGGGGATCAAAAGTGGTTTCGATCCAGAGACTGGTCTGAGCTCAATGGGCTATATGGGGCTGGGGCATCCCTTTTTACTCAATGATTGTTTTACTTAGAATAAATTCCTACAATTGAGTCAAAGTATGTAATTCATTTAGTAAATTTCTCCATACTAGTCTCCAGAAGATTATGAGATTTACATTAAATAATGCATCTAAACAATTCAGGATATAGTTTCATTTATAATAATAAGTGAATTATCATTCCACGTGAAATGTTCATTTTAAAATTATGGAGTAGTAAGCCAGCCCTGTTTCGCCCTTAAGAAGCGTCTTTTCAGAGGTTCTGCTCACACTGATATCAGGGCTGGAGAGAGAGTCAGATTTTGGCACAGAGCATTTGAAAAGTGAGCCCCAGTTTGGTCCCCACATTGAGCTTGCTGAAGCTGGCTTCCTAGCACTATAGGCTGGAATAGACTATTGGTAACCTCCGGGTTGGAATACTGGTTAACTTTGGGAAATTCAAGTGTTTATCTCCCCAGGATGTAGCCACCAGGGTGGTGTAAGCCACAAAGAAGCTGTGTGGCTGATAGGGTCTAGTTGCTCCAGCCAGGTGTCAGGCCTGTGCCTCTGAGGTGGGAGAGCAGAGGAAGGGACATTAGTCCACCAGAGTCCTCCCATCTCCACATAATATCAAACAGTGAAAGCTCTCCCAGAGATCTCCATCTCAACGCTAAGTCCCAGCTCCACTCAAAGACCAGCAGGCTACAGTGCTAGACCACCTATGCGAAACAACTAGCAAGACAGGAACACAACCCCACCAATTAGCAGAGAGGCTGCCAAAAATCATAATAAGGTCACAGACACACCAAAACACACCACCAGATGTGCTCCTGGCCACCAGAAAGACAAGATCCAACCTCATCCACCAGAAGAAAGGCACCGGGAAGCATACACAACCCACTAAGCCAACCTTAGTCACTGGGGGCAGAAACCAAAAACAACGGGAATTATGAACCCATAGCCTGTGAAAAGGAGACCCCAAACACAGTAAGTTAAGCAAAATGAGAAGACAGAGAAACACACAGCAGATGAAGGAGCAAGGTAAAAACCCACCAGACCAAAAAAAATGAAGACAAAATTGGCAGTCTACCTGAAAAAGAATTCAGAGTAATGATAGTAAAGATGATCCAAAATCTTGGAAGTAGAATGGAAAAATAAAGAAATGTTTAACAAGGAGCCAGAAGAACTAAAGAGTAAACAAAAAATGATAAACAACACAATAAATGAAATGAAAATTCTCTAGAAGGAATCAATAGCAGAATACCTGAGGCAGAAGAATGGATAAGTGACCTGGAAGATAAAATAATGGAAATAACTACTGCAGAGCAGAATAAAAGAAAAAGAATGAAAAGAATTGAGGACAGTCACAGAGATCACTGGGACAACATTAAATGCACCAACATTCAAATTATCAGGGTCCTAGAAGAAGAAGAGAAAAAGAAGCGGACTGAGACAATATTTGAAGGGATTAGAGTTGAAAACTTCCCTGACATGGGAAAAGAAATAGTCAATCAAGTACAGGAAGTGCAGAGAGTCCCATACAGGAGAAATGGAAGGAGAAACACACCAAGACACATACTAATCAAACTATCAAAAATTAAATACAAAGAAAAATTTAAAGCAGCAAGGGAAAAACAACAAATGACATACAAGGATATCCCCATAAGGTTAACAGCAGTTCTTTCAGCAGAAACTCTGCAAGCCAGAAGGGAGTGGCAGGACATATTAAAAGTGATGAATGGGTAAAACCTACAACCAAAATTACTCTACCCAGCAAGGATTTCATTCAAATTCGACAGAGAAATTAAAACCTTTACAGACAACCAAAAGCTAAGAGACTTCAGCACCACCAAACCAGCTATACAACAAATGCTACAGGCACTTCTCCAGGTAGGAAACACAAGAGAAGGAAAAGACCTACAATAACAAACAGAAAAAATTAAGAAAATCGTTAAGAGAAAAGTACATATTGATAATTACCTTAAATATAAATGGAATAAATGCTCCAACCAAAAGAGATAGACTGCCTGAATGGATACAAAAACAAGACCCATATATATGCTACCTACAAGAGACCCACTTCAGACCTAGGGAGGCATACAGACTGAAAGTGTGGGGATGAAAAAAGATATTCCATGCAAATGGAAATCAAAAGTAAGCTGGAGTAGCAATTCTCATATCAGAAAAAATAGACTGTAAAATAAAGACTATTACAAGAGACAAAGAAGGACACTACATAATGATCAAGGGATCCACCCTAGAAGAAGATATAACAATTGTAATTATTTATGAACCCATGATAGGAGCACCTCAATACATAAGGCAAATCCTAACAGCCATAAAAGGGGAAATCGACAATAACACAATCAAAGTAAGGGACTTTAACACCCCACCTTCACCAATGGACAGATCATCAAAAATGAAAATAAATAAGGAAACACAAGCTTTAAAAGACACATTAGACCAGATGGAATTAATTCATATTTACCAGACATTCCAACCAAAAACAACAGAATACACTTTCTTCTCAAGTGTTCATGAAACATTCTCCAGGACAGATCATATCTTGGGTGAAAAATCCAGCCTTGGTAAATTTAAGAAAATTGAAATCATATCAAGTATCCTTTCTGAACACAATGCTATGATACTAGATATAAATTACAGGAACAAAATCGGTAAAAAATACAAACACATGGAGGCTAAACAATACATTACTTAATAACCAAGTGATCACTGAAGAAATCAAAGAGGAAATTAAAATATACCTAGAAACAAATGACAATGAAAACATGATGATCCAATACGTATGGGATGCAGCAAAAGCAGTTCCAAGAGGGAAGTTTATAACAATACAATCCTACCTCAAGAAACAAAAAAAAATCCCAAATAAACAACCTAACCTTACACCTAAAGCAATTAGAGAAAGAAGAACAAAAAAACCCCGCAAAGTTAGCAGAAGGAAAGAAATCATAAGTATCAGATAGAAATGAAGGAACAATACCAAAGATCAATAAAACTAAAAGCTGATTTGTTGAGAAGATAAACAAAATTGATAAACCATTAGCCTGACTCATCAGGAAAAAAAGGGAGAAGACTCAAATCAATAGAATTAGAAAAGAAAAAGAAGTAACAACTGACACTGAAGAAATAAAAAGGTTCATGACAGTTTACTATAAGCAACACTATGCCAATAAAATGGACAGCCCGGAAGAAATGGACAAATTCTTAGAAAAGCACAACCTTCTGAATTTGAACCAGGAAGCAACAGAAAATATAAACAGGCCAATCACAAGCACTGAAATTGAGACTGATTAGAAATCTTGCAACAAATAAAAGCCCAGGACCAGATTGATTCACAGGCGAATTCTATCAAACACTTAGACAAGAGCTAACACCTATCCTTCTCAAATTCTTCCAAAATATAGCAGAGGGAGGAACACTCCCAAACACATTCTATGAGGCCACCATCACCCTGATACCAAAACCGCACAAAGATGTTACAAAGAAAGAAAACTTACAGGCCAATATCACTGATGAATATAGATGCAGTAATCCTCCATAAAATACTAGCAAACAGAATCAAACAGCACATTGTAAGGATCATACACCATGATCAAGTGGGGTTTATCCCAGGAATGCAAGGATTCTTCAATATATGCAAATCAATCAATGTGATACACCATATTAACAAATTGAAGGAGAAAAACCATATGATCATCTCAATAGATTCAGAAATAGCTTTCTACAAAATTCAACACCCATTTATGATAAAAACCCTCCAGAAAGTCAGCATAGAGAGACTATATCTCAACATAATAAAGGCCATATATGACAAACCCACAGCCAACATTGTTCTCAAAGATGAAAAAAATGAAACCATTTCCACTAAGATCAGGAACAAGACAAAGTTGTCCACTCTCACGACTATTATGCAACATAGTTTTAGAAGTTTTATCCACAGCATCAGAGAAGAAAAAGAAATAAAAGGGATCCAAATATGAAAAGAAGAAGTAAAGTTGTCACTGTTTGCAGATGACATGTTACTATACATAGAGAATCCTTAAGATGCCACCAGAAAAGTATTAGAGCTAATCAATGAATTGTGTAAAGTAGCAGGATACAAAATTGATGCACAGAAATCTCTTGCATTCCTATACACCAATGATGAAACATCTGAAAGAGAAGTTAAGGAAACACTCCCATTTACCACTGAAACAAAAAGAATAAAATACCTAGGAATAAACCTACCTAGGGAGACAAAAGACCTGTATGCAGAAAAGTATAAGACACTGATGAGGGGCTTCCCTGGTGGTGCAGTGGTTGAGAATCTGCCTGCCATTGCAGGGGACACTGGTTCGAGCCCTGGTCTGGGAAGGTCGCACATGCCGCGGAGCAACTAGGCCCGTGAGCCGCACTACTGAGCCTGCGCATCTGGAGCTTGTGCTCCGCAACAAGAGAGGCCACGACAGTGAGAGGCCCGCGCACCGCGATGAAGAGTGGCCCCTGCTCGCCGCAACTAGAGAAAGCCTTTGCATAGAAACGAAGACCAAACATAGTCAAAAATAAATAAATTAATTAATTTAATTTAAAAAAAGACACTGATGAAAGAAATTAAAGATGATACACACAGATGGAGAGATATACCATGTTCACGGATTGGAAGAATCAATATTGTGAAAATGACTATGCTACCCAAAAGCAATCTATAGATTCAATGCAATCTCTATCAAACTACCAATGGGATTTTTCACAAAACTAGAACAAAAAATTTCACAATTTGTATGGAAACACAAAAGACCCTGAATAGCCAAAGCAATCTTGAGAAAGAAAAACGGAGCTGGACGAATCAGCCTCCCTGACTTCACACTATACTACAAAGGTACAGTAATCAAGAAAATATGGTCCTGGTACAAAAACAGAAATATAGATAAATGGAACAGGATAAACCCAGAGATAAACCCACGTACATATGGTCACCTTATTTTTGATAAAGGAGGCAAGATTATACAATGGAGAGAGGGCAGCCTCTTCAATAAGTGGTGCTGGGAAAACTGGACAGGGACATGTAAAAGAATGCAATTAGAACATTCCCTAACACCATACACAAAAATAAACTCAAAATGGATTAAAGACCTAAATGTAAGGCCAGACACTATAAAACTCTTAGAGGAAAACATAGGCAGAACATTCTATGACATAAATCACAGCAAGATCCTTTGTGTCCCACCTCCTAGAGAAATGGAAATAAAAACAAAAATAAACAAATGGACCTAATGAAACTTCAAAGCTTTTGCACAGTAAAGGAAACCATAAACAAGACAAAAAGCCAACCCTCAGAATGGGAGAAAATATTTGCAAATGAAGCAACTGACATAGGATTAATCTCCAAAATTTACAAGCAGCTCATGCAGCTCAATATCAAAAAAACCAACAACCCAATCCAAAAATGGGCAGAAGACCTAAACAGACATTTCTCCAAAGAAGATATACAGATTGCCAACAAGCACATGAAAGAATGCTCAACATCACTAATCATTAGAGAAATGCAAATCAAGTCTACAATGAGGTATCACCTCACACCATGATTAGAATGGCCATCATCAAAAGTCTTTAAACAATAAATGCTGGAGAGGGTGTGGAGAAAAGGGAAAGCTTCTGCACTGTTGGTGGGAATGTAAATTGATACAGCCACTGTGGAGAACAGTATGGAGGTTCTTTAAAAAACTAAAAATAGAACTACCATATGACCCAGCAATTCCACTACTGGGCACATACCCAGAGAAAACCATAATTCAAAAAGAGTCATGTACCACAATGTTCATTGCAGCTCTGTTTACAATAGCCAGGACATGGAAGCAACCTAAGTGTCCACTGAGAGCTTAATGGATAACGAAGATGTGGCACATATATACAATGGAATATTACTCAGCCATAAAAAGAAACAAAATTGAGTTTTTTGTAGCGAGGTGGATGGACCTAGAGTCTGTCATACAGAATGAAGTAAGTCAGAAAGAGAAAAACAAATACCGTATGCTAACACATATATACGGAATCTTAAAAAAAAAAAAAATGGTTCTGAAGAACGTAGTGGCAGGATAGGAATAAAGACACAGATGTAGACAATGGACTTGAGGACATGGGGATGGGGAAGCGTAAGCCAGGATGAAGTGAGAGTGTCATGGGCTTATATATACTACCAAATGTTAACTAGATAGCTAGTGGGAAGCAGCCACATAGCACAAGGAGATCAGCTCGGTGTTTTGTGACCACCTAGGGGGGTCGGTAAGGGAGATTGGGAGGGATACGCAAGAGGGAGGCGATATGGGGATATATGTATATGTATAGCTGATTCGGTTTGTTATAAAGCAGAAACTAACACACCATTGTAAAGTAATTATACTCCAATAAAGATGTTAATATATAAATAAATAAATAAATACAATAAATACAATAAAATTATGGAGTTATTAGTGAAATAACTTTAAATGGTGATCAGCATATCTCATCATGGTCATCAACAAAAATCAGGTTATCACGTAAATTAAATCTTTGGTTATGGTCTTCCATTTCCCACCAAGATGATACATTCCTATTCCTTAAGTTTTACACTCTCACAGATAAAAATCCTATACATAGGAAAATAAACAAACATTAGAAATCTCAGAAAGGTGGAAAGAAGATAAGACTACCTAGGGACCGCAGGACTTGGGGAATGATATGATGATAGTTCTGTGGATTTCTTTATTGCCTCCCATATATACCAGACTGATCTCTACAGAGACTTCTAACCCGAACTGCCAACAAGCACAGACAAAAATTCCCAGGAAAGCCAGCTTCCCCAGTCAAAGAATCTGCAAGTGAGTGGCCTAACAGAACATAAATCTTCAGTGAAACATCAGTGGAAGCATTTCCCTCTCCTATGATGTCAAATGGGTCCGTATTAGTTGCTCATCTTCCAACTCACTCCCAGACCCCATCCCACAGATTCAGGTGGTGCATCCTGATTCTCAGACTGGGCGATGTTGTCAGGACCCAGTGGCAAGATAATCTTCCATCCTCTTTTGATTTAACCAGGCAGTGCTCTGATTAGCCAGCCTGGGTAGTGTCAGAGTCAGCAGGAAACAGTAGCAGAAAGATTCAACAAGGCGATACCAATTGGCGTTAGCACTCCAATGTCCCCTTACCTCTTGCATTAGCAGAGGAGAGCTAGACCTCCACAACCACTTAGCAGGAAAAAGACTGAACCAGGCAGTAGGAGGCAGGGTACTTGGTGCTTGTCTCCTCCCCACAGTGTCAGCAGGGTTCAGTAGAGCATTGAGCCTTCACCCTCATTAAGAATCAACAAGATTGAGCAAGTGAGTTGGATATGAGGCTGACTGGTGATTGACTTCCCTTCTTCTGGTTTTGGTGATGCTCTGCAGGGAGCTGAGCCTCCACATCTACCTGGAATCCATAACGAGGAATAACGTGAGCTAGTTGGCAATCAGCTTCCCCTTCTGTCTATACTGATGCCTGAGGAACCCAGTGGGCTTCCCCATCTGCTGTCAGCAGTATTCGGGTATTGGCTGACACGCCCCCTCCCCCTAACTAAGCATCAGTCCTTCACTTTCTACAGCAAGCTACCATCAAGGACCAGATAGGGAGACTTAAACACACCACCAAAGGGAAATGTTTAAGAGAATGAAAACATATAGATAGCATCAATACATTTGTAAAGAAATCTTATCAATTTGAATGTATATTTGTAAAGATTCAGCAATTATTGGCTATTATTTTAAGTCTGGCAATTCCAATTTAAAATTCAATTTTAAAAAAGCACAAGTACATTTAAGTTACCACTCTACTAAGCTTATATACAGGATTGGAAAATCAATTTCTGTATTTATAAACAAATTATTTGCTATAACAAAATTGTTACATGATTGGAATTTCTGTTAGTCCAATTACTGAAGTTCTTAAAAACTAAATCAATGCTATTACAATGTAAAATGCAGTTCTAAATGCTTGAAGGTATTTATTTACCTAAGTTTGAAACTGGTGTTAATTATGAATCAAAGATCCTTAAAAGTGATTTTTCAAATTTGCCAGTACAGAATAAACAAAGAGCTTAAAAGAAAAAGAAGGAATCAAATGTTCATATTTCTAAGTAAACTATTACCTTTTTAAACTGAATGAAAAGATGATTAGTCTTAATTTAAACCAAGATCAACATATTCTGACACTGTAGGAAGTGTGTCCAGAGATTCTTCCTAACTTCACTCTCCCTCTTGGAGGAGAGTATACATTCTGAGAGGTAGAATTTATTCCCAGATTGCATCTGAGTAGTTTGATATGCCCAGAAATCTTCTCCTTAAGTTCTAATGAATCAGGAAAAGCACCACAAGTACATGTGCATGTTCTTCAGTGTTATCCTTCAAATTCTAATGTTTGCCAGTCTCCTCCTCCAAAGTATAAAATCTAATCCTGTGTCTCATTTGTGCATAATAACATTTTTGTTGATAAGAAAACATTAGCAGCTACAATCTATTAAGCCAAACATGTAATATCCCTTTACATTTATTATATCTTTTTTTAATATTTAAAACAATAATGTATGATACATATTAAGAGACCATTTTATTGACAGAGAAGGAAGTAGGTGTATAGAGTAAAAAAATTAAATTCACATTTCTGGTATTGGTGAAGCTAAGTTTCAAACCCAAGTTGCTTTCATTACTAAAATCTCTGTCCTTATTTACCACATAGCAACTACCCATCCTTTTCAGTCTTGTGATGTATAGGTATGTGTTCTGCAGTTATTGATAATTCCTGGTTATACAGCAAATGTTCAACTTTTTTTTTTAATTCCATTTCAATGAAAGACCTAGCTAGTCTATTTTAAAATTTCTGAAATCAAGACTTAAATCCTCCCTTAAACACCAGAAGGATGCCAATCTAAAGATCTTCTCTAACACAATTACTTTTATCCCAGGGTCAAATCTCCACTGGGGCTGGCCTCTCTCCCTCATTTTCCCTTTCACCAGTAAACGATCCATTTAGACTTTGCTCTTAGAGAGTTAAAATGGAAATGAAGTCATTATATCCATATTAGAGTCATCTTCTCTGGGAATTTGGTCTAAGCATTTGTAGACAATGACTCATTTAGGGCATAAAGACTATGCCCATGGACTTTTAACCCAGAATTAGACATTGTCTGTAAAGTAGACTATTAAAGGCAAACAATTCAAAGAGCCAGAATTCTGTCTGCTTTCATATGTAAAGAAATATAGATACAATTAAGCACTTAGGATGATCTTGAATTTCTTTTGTATTGACCTGGAAACTTTTAAAGAAACTAATAAAAAATAAGATGTAAAGGTAAAGGAATGATGTAGGCCCTGGTTCATAGATTTTTTTTAAGTAAAAGGACACAAAAAGTAACTAAATCTTGTAATTAATAAAATTCAGTAATGAAGAAATCTATAAAATTAGATCAGAATTATTACTACACCTCCTTTTCTAATTCTTATATAATTCTACCTTTAAATATTACCTAAAAACAAACAAAACAAGGGAACCCAACTCTGTGGTTAGAAACAAACGAGACTCTATAAAGAAAATTTATATTTTTTGTTTATTCATAACCATGATGTTCAGATTCAACTTATATTGTTTTATGTGTCAAAAATCATACTTCCTCCTAATTCAAAATTAAGTTATATTTCACTTCATACATCAGAAATAAATTATAAAATAATTTTATCATAAATTATATTAATAGAAGCAATTTAATTTGTTCTTTATAAAGGAAGTATATATAGCCTACAAAATGAAAAGTCATTCTTACTGCTATTTTTGTACCAAATATTTTTTTTAACTTTGAAACCCTCTTCTTTCCAGGATGCAATAAAAAAAATCAATACATTTCTTGTCATAATCTTTCCTTTTTTTGAATTAATGTGTTCATCACGAAGTTGCTTTTTCAGTTATGGAAGGGAGAAAGAAGTGAGAGTGAGAAAGAGAATGAGAGAATTTTAAAAGTGTAAAATGTGGCCCATCCATCTCTACCATAATTGGAATTAGGAATATGTATGTGAAAATAGTTAATCATCTCTACCATAATTGGAATTAGGAATATGTATGTGAAAATAGTTAATGTATGTGTGTGTCCATATGTACATCAAGGTACATCAATGAGAATTTCAGTACACCACACATAGTGGGCAGATATTAAAATCTTTCAGAGGTGGATAAAAGTCATATTAAGTGGAATTTATTCAAATTCCACTTAATGGAGAATGCTATGATATCCGGCTTCTCAACAGTAGCAATTGATCTTAAGAAAACAGGGGATTAACTCTTCACATTTCTGATGTGTTTTTTTTTTTTTTAACTTTCAGCTTATGCAGTTTGATTTCCAAGCTATGAAGGTGGAACCATGTAACTTTTTTTCTTTCTGTTTTTCCTTTTCCACTAGTGGAAGATGTGCATTGACAAATTAACATAGGAATAAAAGGAAATGGTATGCGTTAAACAAGTGGTGGGGAAGAGATGTTACAACATTAGAATTATGTGCCATGTCTAGACAGCAATCGATAGAGACTGAAGAGAATGGTGAAGGGCTGGATGCATGGGAGGATGCCAGGAAAAATAAAATGGAATTAAGCAATTTTCTTAAGTGTCTTATGGCTGGAAAAGTTGTCATTAGGCATTTCACAGCTCTATTGAGCACTTGAAAAATTAATAATAAAGTGTGAAAATTAAGAAGGTGATCATTAAGTCTATGAAATGCAAAAAAGGTAAAAATTTAGTGTACAAATGATACAAATTTAGTTTATCATTTTTATTTCAGAATGAAAAATAATGTAAACCAATTTAACCAAACAATGTGTTATATCACTCTGAGGAAAGTGAGGGTAGGGTAATAAAAATCCTCAAATTCCACAGAATAAATCAATCGACACTGCCACATGAACATACTATACCACATATGCAGCCATAAATATCAGAAGAAATATCCACCTTCAAATTGTTAAAAGCCAGTGTATCTTAGGAGTGGTAATGAGATCCAGACAGGAGACTGCAGTTATTATTATTGTTATTTTTATTATTAATATTATTATTAAATTGCATATATATTTGATATATTTCAATCTATGTAAATATATTAATTTTATAAAGATGTTTAAACATTTTTAAAGAAATAAAACAAGGTCTTAATATAAGATATGGCATTTCTGAAGAAATTTGGTATAAGAATAGTTTGGGACTGTTTTTGGAATGAATGATAATATATGATTATTCTGCATATCCTTAAGCTGATTTCAGTACTCTTAATTAATACTGCTGTTGGCATTATAACTCCTTATTTAAAACTAAAGCAAAAAGAAAAATACATCTATGCATTCTGGGAGGTGAGGATATTATAATAACTATAAGCTCGTCCTTTTCCCCTTTCCAGTGCCTGTGCCCTGTAAATAAAGAATAAACCCGGGGGAAAAAGAAGGAAAAGGGAAAAAAAAAAAAAGAATAACATGAACTTTGTGGAAATGAAGAGTGCCATGTCTCAAATGACGGCCAAGCCAAAATACAACAGGGCCAGCAATTCCAGGCACACCCCAACACAAGAGACTGTTTATATATACCGAGCTTTCCTGAGGTTACTGGTCCTAATGAGACCAATCCATCTCAACTGGTGAATTCTATCTTATATTTAGTAATCATCATCCTACTCGCCACTAGACAAAAGCATGTAAATTGAGTAAAATTGTGTAAGACTTCATTATAAGGAGCATTTTTTGGTAAGGGTCTATCCCTTTACGTCTTTATTTTTAGTTACCCAAATTTACTTTTTCTTACAATTTCATTTATAATAATTAACATTTTTATCTCCCCATTTTTAGAGCACAATGTGGTTTAAAACTTTAAATGAAAAAGGTGGAATTATTTCTATCTGTTGCTTAAGTACTTTTATCTCACTGTCACCTAGGTGTTATTCCTAAATTCTCTATTAGCATTTGAAAGTCAGTGTATAACACATTGTACAAAATACTTAAACTTGGAAATCAAAAATACACATACTTTAATTTTCAGCTCTTAAAAGACAGCTTTCTTTTTTTTACTACTATCCTCCTTTGCCTAGATATTCTTACATTTAACTCAAAGTATATGGTGAATTTCATCCATTGATGAATTTCTATGCTGGATATTGCAGAGACAAATGTATCAATAAGACTTTAGTCAGACTGTCTTCAATATGCTTTGTTTAAGATAAGAAAAGCATGAACTGCATACATGGAGATTAAATACTATTAATAAATGTTCTTTGTCATATTTAAATGGTTGAGAAATTTTGAGTTGTTTTATCTATAACTATCTCTTTATACTTTTCTATATATCAATTAACTTACATAATTTCAAAGAGTAAAGAAAAAGAAGTAAATAGAACAATGTAGCAAGTAGGACAAGGTTGTGTGTTATAATTCTTGAGAGAAGCAAGTATAAATGAGCACAGGCAGTCAAGTATAAGTGACTACACTGTTTAAATTTAAATGTGCAAGTAGAGACGACTGTGTGGTAAATTCGACCACTGAATAGCAAGTTGATTAAAAAAATTAGTTTTGAAAGCAAAAGGTGAGCCACTAAAAGGTTGTGAGGAATAAAATGTTGTGACTGAAATTTCATTTTGTTTTTGCCTCAAGACTGATATCCTTTGGTATTATAACTATAAAATTAATTCAGTCTTTCTAAAGAACAAAAAAGACAATAGACTAAACAGATTTAGACTTTTCTCCTCAACAGCATAGGGTGCCTTCAGATCTTAAATCTCAGAATACAGCATGAAATTGAGTGCCATAGATATCCAACTGATCAAATTATGTACAGCCTTTTTACCAAACCCTACCACATGTAGTCCATCTACTTGGCTGGGATTAGTAGTTTATTCTCCAGATCCCACTAAAACTATAGACTATGAACAACACCAACACTAGATAGTAGCAAAACTTCTCTTTCCTAGTTCATCTATCAATAATCCTCTACCTTAAGAATCTCACAGATAATACTCTGTGTTCTCTTCACCACATTCTGCTTCTACGATCTATCTTGATATCAACACTGGCATCCACTTCTTCCCAGAAGTCCTTAATTTTATTTGGATAATATGTATTATGTGGATTACTAGAGTACCTCCTAAGTTTTCTTCTTGATTCTACATTTACCCATTTCAAACTATTCTCCACATGATCACCAGATTGCTGCTAATAACACCTGATAATATCATTATCATCACCATTATAATGATACTATCCACTATGTGAGTAGACTCTATGTCCTATGCCCTGTTTTATGTTTTTTTATACATATTTACGCATTTTTTCATCACAGTAAGCTTTGTGTTAAGTACTATTATGAGATCCATTTTAAATATGAAGAGAGAAACATATACATATATAAATTGTACACATATATAATAAATTGCACATACTACATATATTCCATTAAAATACAGAGTAGATGTAAGTAGTAACATTACCAAAAATAAATAATAATTAAAATGTATCTGAAAAAGAGATTCAAAAGAGTGTTTAATCTTTCAGTAATTTTTTAGTGAGGTGTGGCGCAGTTCAAAGCATCAAGAAGCCAATACTTCAATGGTTTTGCGACTTCTTTTTCTGAGATTATTGTATATGCCTACAGAGTAATTTTCCACATGTTTAACCTTTTTGTCCTTTGAATTTTTATCCTTTGAAGCTATCATTTGGTGCCAAGTCTTATATATAAGGTAAGAAATTTATCAATTTAGGTGTTATGAGGACTAAGTCAAATAATAAAATTGAGTTTAATTATAATGGACTCTCTCTCTCTTCCTCCCTTCCTTTCTCCTTCTCCTCCTTCACCCTGTGTTTTAATACATAAATGGGTTTTGACCATAATTATGATAGTGATAATTAAAGCAAATGATATTTGGGCACTAAATGACTTTTTATTTTTTAATCTAGTATAGCAATATGAACTCTAGAGTCATTCAGACTATGTTCAAGTCCAGATTCTGACAATTATGAGCCGTGTGACCATAATTAAGGTACTTAATATTTTTGATGTTCACTTTTTTCATTCACTAGACTGGGATATTACATGTAGAGACATTGATTGCAAGGACTGTATATACCAGAGTTCATAATGCCTGGTCATCTTACATGGCCAAAATTATTTAACCCCGTTGAGATCAGATACAGAGACCACATGCTTTCTGTGTAGGATTCATAGTTACACAGGAATTATCACTGGAAATCAATCCTTTACTCAAGAGAAAAGCTAAAGTTGCACAGGTTTTTAAAACTTTTTAAAAATTTCTTTAATTTTTTCCTTTTTGAAAGAGTCTCTTTCATAAAGCAAATAAAAGCGAACTGATATAGCAGTTATCAGAATAACTAGACCCAACTGTGGGCCTGTTAAATTCAGAGGAATAACGTGTTTCTTGAAAAAATAATC
Organism: Mesoplodon bidens; assembly: GCF_964165515.1. NCBI lineage: Eukaryota > Metazoa > Chordata > Mammalia > Artiodactyla > Ziphiidae > Mesoplodon > Mesoplodon bidens. Next base: position 81,078,456 of record NC_138161.1, on the reverse strand, counting down.
TTGAGCTATCCAGGTACATTGAATCAAATATGTGCAATCTTCCACTATTTCCTTGAAGATCACAAATCCAAAGCAAGATACACATTCACAGATTGTCAATTCAAAGTTAATGTGGCATTCAAAAGGCTTTAGAGCTATCTCATTGCTTTCTCATCTTCTTGTGGCTTCTTGAACGCATACCTATAGTTCTGATTTTAGCCTCCCCCCAAAAGTAGCATTACTACCTGTAGTACTGGCCTAGTCTCATTTATTTGTTTGGATACTTCCTCATATCTCCTGTTATTAAATTACTTCATTTTATTATTTTCAATAAGACGTCAATAACTGATAGCATTTTCTAGTTTGTGAGGCTTAGAAATTGCAAGCACCAAACCTGGATTATAGTTTTTATTTTAGGGAAGTTTTAACATGTCTTAATGTTTTAACACCTCGCACATAGGAAACATGACTTCTATGCATAGCAAAAGAAATCATTAAAAAAATGAAAAGGCAACATATGGAATGGGAGAAAATATTTGCAAAATGCATATCTGGTAAGGAAATATTCAAAATATGCAAGAAACTCAAACAATTCACAGCAAAAACAAACAAGCAAACAAATAATCCAATTTTAAAATGGGCAAAAACCTGAATAGGTATTTTTATAAAGAAGATACTCAAAGGTCAACAGGAACATGAAAAGGTGCTCAACATCACTAATCATTAGGAAAATGCAAATCAAAACCACAATGAGTTATTATCTCACATATTTTAGAATGGTTATTATCAAAAAGACAAAAGATAGCAAGTGTTGCTGAAAATGTGGAGAAAAGGGAACCCTTGAACAGTGTTGGTGGGCAGGTAAATTAGTGCAGCCATTATGAAAAACAATATGGAGTTTCCTCAAAAAATCAGAACTACCATATGATCCAACAATTCTACTCCTGGTATATTTCCAAAGGAAATTAAATCACTATGTTGAAGAGATATCTGTACACCCATGTTCACTACAGTATTATTTACAATAGTCAAGAAATGGAAACAATGTGGGTGTCCATCATGGATGAATAGATAAACAAAATGTAACATATGTACTACACACACACAATGGAATATTATTCAGCCATAGAAAACAAGAAGGAAACCCTGCCAGTGGCCACAATATGGATAAACCCTGAGGGCATTATGTGAAATAAAATAAGTCAGACAGAGAAAGACAAATCTCATATGATCTCACTTATATGTGGAATTTTAAAAAATACAAACTCTTAGGAAGAAAACACATAGGTGTTTGCTAGAGACAAGGAGTGGGGAGTAGGGATAGTGGGCAAAGGTGTTCAAAAGTTACAAACTTCCAGTTAAAAGATAAATAAGATAAAGTTATGTGGATTTATACACAGCATGGAGACTATTGTTAATAATAACGTACTGTATATCTGAAAGTTGCTAAGATAATAGTTCTCATCACAAGAGAAAATTATTTTAACTATGTGAGGTGGTGACGTTAACTAAACAAATTGTGGTAATGATTTTGCAATAAATACATATATCAAATCATTATGTTGTACACATGAAACTTATAAAATGTTATATGTCGATTATATCACAATAAAACTGAGAGAAAAAAAGACATAAAAGATTTTTTAAATGACTTCATCAAAATGTTTGATCAGTTCTGCTGAATTCTTTATTATTTTCTCTGAGTTGCAATTACTGAGTGGATTTATTTTTTATTCCTCACTTAATGTTCATTTAAGATGCATTACTAGATCAAAGACAAATATAGAGAAGTTGAAGAGACAGATAATACTTTTAAGATGTTTCTGGGTCTCATTGATTTTTTTTTAAGTGAGTATAAATGATACAAACAGGAAGAACAACTTCTTTGGTGACTCAAACCATTACCTCATTGATGAGAATGTCACCACAGTCAAGACAACAGTTATGCTTTTTCAGTTGCATAATGAGGTTTTCTCACATAATGCCTTTTAAATTGTCAGGACTCCATGATGCATTTTGGAAATGTTATCATTAATGGAAAAGAGAGGGTTCAGATCAGAATAATGCAGAGGTGAAGCATTTGACTTGTTTCTAATGAAATTTTACTCATCACCTGTCAAGGCAAGACATTTCAAATTGGAGCATTTAGTGGGAAACTAGAAAAATTATAAGATTCTGATCTTAAACATCATTTTCTAATGTTGCAATTTTTTAATCTGTAATTGTTAGTGCATGAATGTGCTCTGCAGTGGGAATTTTAATAACTCACTGACAACCAACACTGATTAATAGGTATCTTTAATTATTCATGAAAATCTTTATGTAAATAATAGTTCTCAATATTTTGTATAAAAAGTATTAATAAGTAATATATTTCAAAGTGGAGAAGTCTTTTCACCATACCTGAGATCAATTTAGCAAATTTCATTAGATCATTGGTAGCAGAGATGACCAGCCACCTATCCAACCTCCAGTCTTCCTTTCCTCTTTTCTAACAGAAGCCTGTATTATTGAGTGTTACACTGAACCCAGTAAACAATTATGTTTTGTAATATCTCTCACAGTTGTCCCATCCATGTGACTAGGTGCTTAAGCTTGTGTTTATGGAATGAAAGATATGAGAATAGAGATTACTACTAGCATTTTTCTATTACCATGTTTGTCACGTTTTATTTTTAAAAACCCATGTGATAGGGTTTCCCTGGTGGCGCAGTGGTTGAGAGACCGCCTGCCGATGCAGGGGACATGGGTTTGTGCCCCGGTCCGGGAAGATCCCACATGCCGCGGAGCGGCTGGGCCCGTGAGCCATGGCCTCTGAGCCTGAGCATTCAGAGCCTGTGCTCCACAATGGGAGAGGCCACAACAGTGAGAGGCCCACGTACAGCAAAAAAAAAAAACCCATGTGATAGCAGGAACTTCATATCCTAAAATGAACAAATATTATGTGGCATTATTTACAGCATCAAAAATAAAAAAGCCCATGTCTTAATATCCTCAGCATCATCACATCTCTAGACTACCAATATACAGAATTTTTATCACTTAATATAAAATAAGTCTTTATGTGGGTTTTGACACTGACATTTGGGGTTTTCAAACTTAAGAAACCAAATCTAATCCTAATGTATATGTGTATATTTTAGAAGATGTTCAATCTGAGAAATCAAATAAGTCCTTTTATATGAGCACATAAACTGATTTTCCCCAAAATGGAGATTCTTAAAATGAAATATTTATTCTTAATAAGATTACAGAAAGCATTAAGTATAAGAAAAGGGAGGAAAAGGTCAGAATAAAAATGCTATGAAACTTCTGGTTTCCAGTAAAAAGGAGCTACATTATTCAGGAAAAAAGAAAACTCTCTAATGAAATGTAAAAATGCTTAAAAAATTTGTTTAAAAAAATTGAACATACTATGAAGATGAAAAGATATTAAGGGAATATTTAGCCAAAAATGAAAGAAAATAAACATAGATACTTGAATGAAGCATTTACAACTTTTGCTTTCAATGAATTTGCCATTACTGACAACTTTAAATTCATTTTGATAGCCTCATCAATGCAAGAGGATTAGAAAACAAATTATATAGAACCTTTCAAGGTATGGAAATATAATAAAGCACTCTCCTTCAAAACTGAAGTGAGAACATAAAGTCCTACAAACTGAGAGACAGACCAGATGCAAAACAGCTGTTTTGAGGAATTTTCCCCACATATTCCCATCAGAGCATGGCCCATGTTACCTTAAAATTTGAACTTAGATTCAAATAATCCTATTTTTCTAAGAGGAGCAAAATCAAATATTCTCTGAATGAAAATATATACATGCTAGGTTTCATATTATTTCTAAAAAATATTTCATAATAACTAATACATTGTTAAAGGTAACCTGACATATAAGAGTGTAAATTAAAGTAAACCATCATAAAAACAAACAACAGAATATCTGTAACGCTTTTGATACCATTCATTACAGACTATAAAACAATTAGACTTACTATGCTTAAAAAACTAAAGTCTAAGTTTGAAATGTATGATTTGAAGGAATAAGAAACTATCAATAATGACACATAATATTTGGACAATCTCTAGAAATAAAACACAAATAACAACAATTATAAATTTAGTTTACATGTTTAACAGCATATTAGATACAGCTAAATAAAGTATTAGTGAAACAGATGATTAAATATAACCTGGAATGTAGTAAGAGAGGGCAAGAAATAATAAAAGACAGAAAAATATATTTTTTATAAGACTAATTAAACTCACAAGATGAAACAAGATATTAATGAGTGAGCAGCAATACTTGTAGATATACTGGCTGACATTTTTTACATGACAAAAGACATAAATTCAAATTAATATAAAATAAGATAACTTAAAAGCATTACAGCAAAACGGCAGAAAAACAAGGAATAAGAGAAGATTTTTAAAGTACTCAGATGTGGAAGAAAAGACAGATTACCTTAAAAAGACTGGAAATTATGTGTACAGCTAAATTCTCAACAGTAACAATGACAAAAGAATATAGAATGACATTAATTTCAAAAAGAAAAATGACCACTATATCCAGACAAAATATTTTCAAAAATAAAGACAAGTTCAGTGCAAATAGAAGATAAATAAGAATGAGAATGAGCACAAGAAACAAGAAGGAAAGGAGGAGGACAGCAAAGGGAGAAGGAAGAAAAGAAAAAGAAAACAAAACTGAGAGAGTTGACCATGAATACACACTTATTAAACTATTTAAAGTACTTCAGGAAGAATTAAAATTTTCTCATACGTGTATGGTCTCAGAAGCAAGGCCTTTAAAAAGAAGTAGCAAACATAACTGATTATAAATTAAAATCAATTTATAAAAAAATAATGTGCATACTTTAGGAAGAGGAACTAAACTGCACTGAGACACTTATATTCATATGGAGAACTAATGTTTTATTAACGTTACATTTGGAGAATATAATCAATAATGTAATTCATTGATAGCCACAAAATAGTTAAAAGTGGATGTAATTTCCAAAATAGTAATAGGAAAACAAGGACTGGAATAAGAAAATAAATGCAGAACAAGGCAAAAAAAGAAAGGACAAAATTGAATGATAAATTGAATTACTAAGATAAGTGTCATTATGTTAACATTATCTAATTACAAACAAGACTTGTCACACTGAATTGGGGAAGAATGGAATTATAATCCATTATAAAAGATGCATTATAAGAACATTATAAGGATAGATAAATTTAAAATTATAGCTTTTAAATTCAAACTAAAACAAAAAGATTTGAGAAAGCTAAGTTAATATCAAATAAAATAGATTACTACAAATTGTTGCTTCATCAAACAGAGACAGAGATAGAAATAGACGGAGGGACAAAGAGACAGAGAGAGAGCTCTTCGATGTGCAAGACAGAAAAGATTTTAAGAATATAATGAAAAAAAACTGGCTCAATGGCTGTGTAAATAATGCTAATCTCACTGGAAGAATAAAGATTCTTTATAAGCAAACAACATAATATTTACCTTACAAATATTTAACTTAAGTTTCTAAACTTTTGAAAGAACTGACCATAAAGAATTCTCTAATCCAGATGTAAATAAGCTAAATATCAATAACAAAATAATAACTAGAAATACCTCATACTTTTGGAAAATAAGAAGTGATTTTAATAACATATGGATCAATAAATAGTAATAAAAACTAGGATATTTTAACTAATAATAGCATTGTATATTAAATATATGGTATTAGAGTAAACATATTATAATGTGTTGAATGAAGCTGAAATACTTACAAAAATGTAGTAATGATTATTTGAAGGTAAAAAAAAATCATCAATAAATGGAAAACTGAAAAATTAAAGAACTAATAATAATTAAAACAAAAATAACTAAAAATGAATATATATACATTGTACAAGATTAAGAAAACTAGAATCAGATTTTTTTAAGCAAAAAAAATTGAAAGATTGATCCAAATAGAGAGTGAGAAACACGAATAACTAATACAAGAAATTAGAAAGAAAAAAATACTAAAGCTATTACAGACAATGAAAAAATAATGAGGTGATTAAAATAAAAGCAAGCAAATAAATATGTTTATGAATAGTTTCTTAATCCTAGAAAATAAAATAATTTGTGAGACTGGGCTCAAGCAAAAGTAGAATAGTTAACAGTCTTTTATATAATAATTAAAGGTGGTTCATCAACAGTAAAAATGCCTCTCCAAAAAGAAATTTTCAGAATTTCCAGAGTATTAGAAACCATTCATATCTAAACTGGGAGAAGGAAGTACATATGAAATGATAGAAATAAGTCCAACTATTTATAAAGGACTAAAACTAGTAGTTTTGGGACAAAGAATGTCAGAATGGACTATAAATCTCCAACTACAGGATGCTTATAGAAGACATTCCTGAAATATAAGGACACAGAAAGGCTGGAAGTCTAGGCATTTATTAAAGATACACTTTGTAAATACTAAGCAATATAATGCTGATGTAATTGCAATGATATCAGACAAAATATATCTAAACCTTTAATAGAGATAAGTAGAGTTACTAAATAACTACAAAATATTCAATTTGACAGGAATACACACACAAAACACATATTCTAAGCATTTTTTAGTCCTAAACACCTAATAAAATTGAGCAGATATGTAATGGCAGGTATACCATTTCTAGTATAAGAGAGATTAAAAATATTTACCACAAAAATTTAAAGAACTATAAAGAGAAATAGAAAACTCATAATCTTAGTTGAAAATCTTAATATATATTTCTCAGTAAATGATAGATCAGGAAGTGAGCAAATCAAGGATAATTAACATTTGAAGATAATATTTAACAAACTTGATTTGTTAGACATGTGTAGAAAATTGTTCCCATAATTGGAGAAAACCTTTTTTAAAATTATTTATTTATTTATTTATTACTCTTCCAGTTTTATTGAGATATAATTGACATACAGCACTGTATAAGTTCAAGGTGTACAACATAATGATTCACCTTATATATATTATGGAGTGATTATTACCACAATAAGTTTAGTAAATATCTATCATGTCATATAGATACAAAATAAAAGAAAAATTTTTTTCTTATGATGAGAACCCTTAGAATTTACTCTCATAACAACTTTCATATATAACATACAGCAGTGTTCATTATATTTATCATGTTGGACATTACATCCCTAGTATTTATATATCTTGTAACTGGATGTTTGTACCTTTGACCACCTTCATCCAATTCTCCTTTCCCCACTCCCCACCTTTGGAAACCACAAATCTTATCTCATTTTCTATGATATTGTTTGTTTGTTTGTCCTCTGATGTATAATTGACCAATGACACTATGCTAGATCCTGGTCACCAGAATAAGTCTAGTTGCCATCTGTCATCATATAAAGATATTACATTATTATCAACTATATTCTCCATGCTGTACATTTTATCTCCATGACTAATTTATTTTGTAACTCGAATGTTGTGCTCTTAATTTCTCTCACCTATATTACTAATCCCCTTGACCCCCTCCCGTCTGACAAACCACCTGCTTGTTCTGTGTATCTGTGACTCCGTTTCTGTTTTGTTATGTTTGTTTGTTTTAGATTGAACATATAGGTATAATCATATGGTATTTGTCTTTTTCTGTCTAACTTATTTCATTTACCATAATACCCTCTAGGTCCATCCATGTTGTCCTAAATGGCAAAACTTCATTCTATTTTATGGCTGAATGTATGTATATATATATATATATATATATATATATATATATATAATGGAATAGAGAAAATAGAAATATTAATATCCTCTCATCATCAATAGAAAGTACTCCATATTTTTAAAACCTTAGTTGATAGAATTTTGTTTTCTACTTCACTTCAATATTCAACAACCACCAGAATACCAATTTGATCTTTTAAGTGTAAGTAAAGTGTAAGTGGTCTATGCAGCAAGTTTTAAAAAACATACAATTTGGAAAAAATATGTTCAAATACACATTTTTTCAACTGTATGAGAAAACAGATGTATTTGATGTTTTAAAAAACACTTTATAATTAGTAACACAAAGCTTTTGCCATATACTTCTGCATGGGTGTTTGTGTTTTAACAGTTTATATTTTAAGTGTTTACATTGTTTGCATGGTTTTACATTTTTTCCATTATTTTAAAATAAATTTATAGAATATGTCCCTCTTAAGCATGTACATATAAAAGCTGAAAAGTGAAACAGACTGTTTCACCAAAATTATATATATCAAACCACCCCAAAATAGATCTTATAAAAGAAACATTCTGTGAAAGGCTCTGTTTACCTAATTTGTTTTTCCATTCTTGAATCCATAATCACCACCAATTTAAATAATTCATGCTTTAAGAACCCATGAAGGGATTTTTTTTATGAAGGATTAAGACATTCTTTGTGTATGATTGAACTCATACCACAGAATGATAATTATGTAGAAGTAAATTTGATTAAAACAGGGTACAAAACTTTTACAAATATATTTCATTTTATGCACATGGTTACTCCTTACTAAAGAAGTAATGAAAAACTTCATCACAACAATGTTAGGCATTAGGTTGGAAATTCTTTCTCCTTGCATTGGCCAAGTTGTAACCATCTTCCACCCTATATTCTATGAGGTTTTTAAACTTATGCTTGTGTCTCCCACAATCTCATAAACTTGTGTTATGAAAATTACAGAGAAATTTCTCTATGTATTTCTATGATTGCTTATATTTCAGCTTTTAAATAAAAACATTACTATCTATATTTGATGAAAATAGTTTTGCTTTTTTTTCAGTATTCTTTGTAAAATTGCTTCATCTCAGGTATTAGGTTTTGCTCTGTAGATACGTGCAGAGCAGATATTTTATACCTGGATTGTCTTGATGTTCTAAAGTGGATTTAAAGCTTTTCTGCTCTATATTGTTTCACCAGTGCTAAGTACTATATTTCATATACTCTTGTAAAAAGAGAAACTTTCTTACTGAGATTTGAGCAGAAAATATATTAGACAATGGAAAGATATAAACAGTCTATATTTGTTAATAATCCTATTAATTATTCTTTCTAGCTGCATGATCTCAGTATTTGGATATTAGGATTTCTCCTGTTTATATATTGCATTCCCACTGAATTGAAAAACATGTTATTTGCCACAACATGCTTGATTTTTATTTTACCTTAGTTAAATACCAGGTATCTATATGGTGATAAAGGAGAGGGAGTATAGATGGACAGGAGGTTGGAAAACTCAAAAATTTCGGAACTCCATGAAAAATGTGTGTCTTTGTTTGGAGTTTATTAATCAATCAATCATGGAAGAGTATGATGCTTAATACACATGTAGAAGATACTTAATCAGATATATAATTAGAGAAATGGCTTTTGATCCTCACAATCTGTGAAAGTATGTTTTACACATAAAGACCTGAGCACTCTCTAATATAACATAGTAAGCACTAAACAACAAACAAACAAAAACGCTGCTGTTTTATCTGTTAGTTTTTAAGTCAATGCTTATTTCATAGAAGACTTCCACAGTCCTACAGTGAATGTGTTTTCAAATTTACGTAGATTGTCTTTTCAGAAGTTTTTTTTTGGGGGGTCGGGTAAAGAGTGTGATAATCTGTTTGAATTGGAGCCCTCCAAAGAAGACACTGTTGTATTCATATTTGCTATGCTATATGTAGACTCTAAGATATTTATAGCTAAAGGAAATATCAATAAAGCAGTTTCTCTTTTTTATTTCATCAATTTGTTATTCCTGGTATAAATGAAATGTTTTAAGCATCACACAAATCAAGAGATTAGTTTTCAAGGCTTTGTAAATTTTTGGTCGGAAAAGCTAACAGGTTTCTCACATTCAAGTCCTTGACGTTATTTGCTAATAGAATATATCATCTTGCCTCCTTTCCTCATCTAAACTGAGAAAATAAGAACCCCTGAGTAAAGAACACGGCCCTCTTGATAAATACATTCATTAGTTCTTATGAACACTCTTCTTTTTAACAATGGGAGCAACCATTAAATGAAATATGGACCATCTCTACTTTTTGAAAGACCTTAAGAAGCACAATTTGGTTGATGGATTAGTGAAAGGAGAAAGAAACTAAATGACATTCAGCTTATTAGTGTGATATACTGAGGCAGTCAATAAAATGTTTTCTTTTTCTTTTGGAATTTTCTGAAATTCTTCAAAGTTAAGAGAAGAAACTCTCATGTTCATATTCCCATGTGAATCACCTAGCTCACCTAGACTAACCATGCAGCAAACGAGAAGTGGATTTAGGGATTTCTGGAGGGGTTATACCAAATGATTCTATGTAGTGGTCATTGCCACAGCATTTTACAAAGTTTGATATGTGTGAATTACCTAGGAATCTTGTTATGATGTTGACAGCAGTGTTTCATAACTGGCTCTCTGGAAAAACTGTGTATATGTATACACATAGGTAAATGTATTAAAACTTGTACTAATAAAAAGGATTATTAGAAATAATAAAATGTCCTATACTTTTTTTTTTTTTTTCGTGGGTTTATCTCTGGGCTTTCTACCCTGTTCCATTGATCTACCTTTCTGTTTTTGTGCCAGTACCATACTGTCTTGATTACTGTAGCTTTGTAGTATAGTCTGAAGTCAGGGAGCCTGATTCCTCCAGCTCCATTTTTCATTCTCAAGATTGCTTTGGCTATTCGGGGTCTTTTGTGTTTCCATACAAATTGTGAAATTTTTTGTTCTAGTTCTGTGAAAAATGCCAGTGGTAGTTTGGTAGGGATTGCTTGAATCTGTAGATTGCTTTGGGTAGTAGAGTCATTTTCACAATGTTGATTCTTCCAATCCAAGAACATGATACATCTCTCCATCTATTTGTGTCATCTTTAATTTCTTCCATCAGTGTCTTATAATATTCTGCACACAGGTCTTTTGTTTGCTTAGGTAGGTTTATTCCTAGATATTTTATTCTTTTTGTTGCAATGGAAAATGGGAGTGTTTCCTTGATTACACTTTCAGATTTTTCATCCTTAGTATATAGGAATGCCAGAGATTTCTGTGCATTAATTTTGTATCCTGCAACTTTACCAAATTCATTGATTAGCTCTAGTACTTTTCTGGTAGCATCTTTAGGATTCTCTATGTATAGTATCATCTCATCTGCAAACAGTGACAGCTTTACTTCTTCTTTTCCAATTTGGATTCCTTTTATTTCCTTTTCTTCTCTGATTGCTGTGGCTAAAACTTCCAAAACTATGGTGAGAGGGGGCAACATTGTCTTGTTCCTGATCTTAGTGGAAATGGTTTCAGTTTTTCACCATTGAGGACAATGTTGGCTGTGGGTTTGTCATATATGGCCTATATTATGTTGAGGAAAGTTCCCTCTATGCCTACTTTCTGCAGGGTTTTTATCATAAATGGGTGTTGAACTTTGTCGAAAGATTTCTCTGCATCTATTGAGATGATCATATGGTTTTTCTCCTTCAATTTCATAATATGGTGTATCACGTTGATTAATTTGCATATATTGAAGAATCCTTGCATTCCTGGAATTAACCCCACTTGATCATGGTGTATGATCCTTTTAATGTGCTGTTGGATTCCGTTTGCTAGTATTTTATTGAGGATTTTTGCATCTATGTTCATCAGTGATATTGGCCTGTAGTTTTCTTTCTTTGTGACATCCTTGCCTGGTTTTGGTATCAAGGTGATGGTGAGCTCATAGAATGAGTTTGGGAGTGTTCCTCCCTCTGCAATATTTTGGAAGAGTTTGAGAAGGATAGGTGTTAGCTCTTCTCTAAATGCTTGATAGAATTCGCCTGTGAAGCCATCTGGTTCTGGGCTTTCGTTTGTTGGAAGATTTTTTATCACAGTTTCAATTTCAGTGCTTCTGATTGGTCTGTTCATATTTTCTATTTCTTCCTGAGTCAGTCTTGGCAGGTTGTGCATTTCTAAGAATTTGTCCATTTCTTCCAGGTTGTGCATTTTATTGGCATAGAGTTGCTTGTAGTAATCTCTCATGATCTTTTGTATTTCTGCAGTGTCAGTTGTTACTTCTCCTTTTTCATTTCTAATTCTATTGATTTGAGTCTTCTCCCTTTTTTTCTTGATGAGTCTGGCTAATGGTTTATCAATTTTGTTTATCTTCTCAAAGAACCAGCTTTTAGTTTTATTGATCTTTGCTATCATTTCCTTCATTTCTTTTTATTTCTGATCTGATTTTTATGATTTCTTTCCTTCTGCTAACTTTGGGAGTTTTTTTCTTCTTTCTCTAATTGCTTTAGGTGCAAGGTTAGGTTGTTTATTTGAGATGTTTCCTGTTTCTTAAGGTGGGATTGTATTGCTATAAACTTACTTCTTAGAACTGCTTTTGCTGCATCCCATAGGTTTTGGGTCGTCGTGTCTCCATTGTCATTTGTTTCTAGGTATTTTTTAATTTCCTCTTTGATTTCTTCAGTGATCACTTCGTTATTAAGTAGTGTATAGTTTAGCCTCCATGTGTTTGTATTTTTTACAGCTCTTTTCCTGTAATTGATATCTAGTCTCATAGCATTGTGGTCGGAAAAGATACTTGATACAATTTCAATTTTCTTAAATTTACCAAGGCTTGATTTGTGACCCAAGATATGATCTATCCTGGAGAATGTTCCATGAGCACTTGAGAAAAATGTGTATTCTGTTGTTTTTGGATGGAATGTCCTATAAATATCAATTTAGTCCCTCTTGTTTAATGTATCATTTAAAGCTTGTGTTTCCTTATTTATTTTCATTTTCGATGATCTGTCCATTGGTTAAAGTGGGGTGTTGAAGTCCCCTAATATGAATGTGTTACTGTCAATTTCCCCTTTTATGGCCCTTAGTATTTGCCTTATGTATTGAGGTGCTCCTATGTTGGGTGCATAAATATTTACAATTGTTATATCTTCTTCTTGGATCGATCCCTTGATCATTAGGTAGTGTCCTTCTTTGTCTCTTCTAGTAGTCTTTATTTTAAAGTCTATTTTGTCTGATATGAGAATTGCTACTCCAGCTTTCTTTTGGTTTCCATTTGCATGGAATATCTTTTTCCATCCCCTTACTTTCAATCTGTATGTGTCTCTAGGTCTGAAGTGGGTCTCTTGTAGACAGCATATATATGGGTCTTGTTTTTGTATCCATTCAGCCAATCTGTGTCTTTTGGTGGGAGCATTTAGTCCATTTACATTTAAGGTAATTATCGATATGTATGTTCCTATTCCCATTTTCTTAATTGTTTTGGGTTCGTTATTGTAGGTCTTTTCCTTCTGTTGTGTTTCTTGCCTAGAGAAGTTCCTTTAGCATTTGTTGTAAAGCTGGTTTGGTGGTGCTGAACTCTCAGCTCTTGATTGTCTGTAAACGTTTTTATTTCTCCATCAAATCTGAATGAGATCCTTGCTGGGAAGAGTAATCTTGGTTGCAGGTTTTTCTCCTTCATCACTTTAATTATGTCCTGCCACTCCCTTCTGGCTTGTAGAGTTTCTGCTGAGAGATCAGCTGTTATCCTGATGGGGATTCCCTTGTGTGTTACTTGTTGTTTTTGCCTTGCTGCTTTTAATATGATTTCTTTGTGTTTAATTTTTGACAGTTTGAGTAATATGTGTCTTGGCGTATTTCTCCTTGGATTTATTCTGTATGGGACTCTCTGTGCCTCCTGGACTTGATTAACTATTTCCTTTCCCATATTAGGGAAGTTTTCAACTATAATCTCTTCAAATATTTTCTCAGTCCCTTTCTTTTTCTCTTCTTCTTCTGGAACCCCTATAATTCGAATGTTGGTGCGTTTAATGTTGTCCCAGATGTCTCTGAGACTGTCTTCTGTTCTTTTCATTCTTTTTTCTTTATTTTGCTCTGCAGCAGTTATTTCCACTATTTTATCTTCCACCTCACTTATCCATTCTTCTGCCTCAGTTATTCTGCTATTGATCCCATCTAGAGTATTTTTTATTCCATTTATTGTGTTTTTAATCAATGCTTGATTCATCTTTAGTTCTAGGTCCTTGTTAACTGTTTCTTGCATTTTGTCTATTCTATTTCCAAGATTTTGGATCTTGGAAATAGAATGTTGGATCATCTTTACCATCATTATTCTGAATTCTTTTTCAGGTAGACTGCCTATTACCTCTTCATTTGTTAGGTCTGGTTGGTTTTTATCTTGCTCCTTCTCCTGCTGTGTGTTTTTCTGTCTTCTCATTTTGCTTATGTTACTGTGTTTGGGGTCTCCTTTTTGCAGGCTGCAGGTTCGTAGTTCCCGTTGTTTTTGGTGTCTGTCCCCAGTGGCTAAGGTGGGTTTAGTGGGTTGTGTAGGCTTCCTGGTGGAGGGGACTAGTGCCTGTATTCTGGTGGATGAGGCTGGATCTTGTCTTTCTGGTGGGCAGGTCCACATCTGGTGGTGTGTGTTGGGGTTTCTGCGGACTTTTTATGAGTTTAGGCCACTTCTCTGCTAATGGGTGGCATTGTGTTCCTGTCTTGCTAGTTGTTTGGCATAGGGTGTCCAGCACTGTAGCTTGCTGGTCGTTGAGTGAAGCTGTGTGCTGGTGTTGAGATGGAGATCTCTGGAAGATTTTCGCCGTTTGATATTATGTGGAGCTGGGAGGTCTCTTGTGGACCAGTGTCCTGAAGTTGGCTCTCCCACCTCAGAGGCACAGCACTGACTCCTGGCTCCTCAATTTGGGATGATTTGTTGTCTATTCATGTATTCCACAGATGCAGGGTACATCAAGTTGATTGTGGAGCTTTAATCCGCTGCTTCTGAGGCTGCTGGGAGAGGTTTCCCTTTCTCTTCTTTGTTCTCACAGCTCCTGGGTCTCAGCTTTGGATTTGGCCCCGCTTCTGCGTGTAGGTCGCCGGAGGGCATCTGTTCCTCGCTCAGACAGGACAGGGTTAAAGGAGCAGCCTCTTCGGGGACTCTGGCTCACTCAGGCCGGGCGGGAGGGAGGGGCACGGAGTGCGGGGCGAGCCTGCAGCGGCAGAGGCCGGCATGACGTTGCACCAGCCCGAGGCGCGCTGTGCATTCTCCCAGGGAAGCCGCCCCTGGATCCCGGGACCCCGGCAGTGGCGGGCTGCACAGGCTCCCAGAAGGGCAGTGTGGACAGTGACCTGCGCTCACACACAGGCTTCTTGGTGGCGGTAGCAGCAGCCCCAGTGTCCCACGCCCGTCACTGGGCTCCGTGCTTTCAGCCGCGACTCACGCCCGTCTGTGGAGCTACTTTAAGCAGTGCTCTTAATCCCCTCTCCTCGCGCACCAGGAAACCAAAAGGGAAGAAAAAGTCTCTTGCCTCTTCGGCAGCTCCAGAGTTTTCCCGGACTCCCTCCCGGCTAGCTGTGGCACATTAGCCCCGTTCAGGCTGAATTCTCGCCGCCAGTCCCAGTCCTCTCCCTGTGCTCTGACCGAAGCCCGAGCCTCAGCTTCCAGCACCGCCCGCCCCGGCGGGCGAGCAGACAAGCCTCTCAGCCTGGTGAGTACCACTCGGCACCAATCCTCTGTGCGGGAATCTCTCTGCTTTGCCCTACCCAGGTATGTGGGGAGTTTCTTGCCTTTTGGGAGGTCTGGGGTCTTCTGCCAGCGTTCAGTAGGTGTTCTGTATGAGTTGTTCCACGTGTAGCTGTGTTCCTGCTGTATCCGTGGGGAGGAAGGTGATCTCCACGTCTTACTCTTCCGCCATCTTACCCGGAAGTCTCTGTCCTATACTTTATTGTAAGTAGGTAATTGATTCTAACAAGAAGGCTCTTAGGTTTTTGCTGAGTTCTTGTATTCTTAGTCAACCTATAGTTGCAGTTTATCCATGACAAACGGGATTGCTATCCAATCCATAAATTCCTCTCCCAGTGAAGTTATTGCCATTAAAACTGGTGTGTGATCTACTATAAATCTCTCAAGATTGTACAAATTATACTCATTAAGTGCAAACTTCTTTCAGTTTCAGCTATAAGTACGCAGAAACTTCACTCATCTGTTAGTGATGTGTATGACTTCTTTCCTGAACTAAATAACCCATTCTGTATACTAGAAGATTATTTCCTCGATGGTCTTTGCTTTCCACAATGTAGGTTACAGATACAACACACAGTTAGGTTTCATCTACATTATTAACATATTCCCCATCACGTACCTAAGTCTACACAAAAACAGCAAAATAAGCCTTGTTTTGTAGTTTCTGCCTATTTTCATGGGGCAAATACTGCCACTGTGACTGAGCAAGCTATCAATATGATACTACTGAGTGTACAGTGAGGTAGAGAGACATAGTAGTTATAGTATTTCCAAAACACAGACAGCAGACACAACTTCAAGAGCATAGATAATAGTAAATGTGGTTAAGTACTCAGGTGTGATGGGATTTGAGTACTTATTTTTGTTACTAATATAATTTAATTCTGTTTCTTAAATTTAATTTTTAATAATGTCTTGCTTATAATACGCTTGCAAAATTCCTGCAAAACATATGTATAACACCATTAGTGTTAATAATATAGTATAAAATATGATAACTTTTAGAGTTAATTTTTGGAATTTTGTTATTAGGAATAGATTCTCTACAGCTTTGCTTTCTATACTTATTCCACATGTGACTGTATATAAATTCTTCTGGGGTATCAAGTGTATCATGGTTAAAATAGGACATAATCTATTAAAAGTTATGCTCTTGAATAGGACACAGTAATAATCTAGGGAATATATCTTTACAGTGACTTGCACTGTATAGAGATACTGGAGTAAGGTCTACAATGTCCTCAAGGAAAAAGAATCAAGATTCAGGATTTCAAAATCCTGTCAACCTTTTATTCAGATATAAAGGCAACAGATAAATATATTACTATATGACAACATTTAGAGAATACTATTATAATGAACCTCTACAGAAGAAACACATAATGAACAAAATTCTTTCACCCAAAGATATATGGAGAAAGTACAGTAAAAGAATGAGTAAGAAATATTGAAAAAAACAACTGAAATCAGAAGTTGTATTCCACGCTCACCTCCTCTTTTAAAAAAATATTACCCAAAAGCAGCAGGCACCAAGAAAAAAAAATTTCATGCTTGGCAAAAAATGGGGAGAAAAATAGAGAAAGTGACAGATAAATCTCAAAACTATAAAAAAGATAGAAAGAATTCCATAAGCAATAAGTACAAAAGTAAATTCACGAAGAAGAAAAGAGAAAGACCCATGGCTACATATGGCAAAATCTAAGGCAGGTATCTCAAAATTAACTGGCATTTGCAGGAGTACAAAACAAAATCCTTTGTTTGCCTCTGAGGAAAATTAATATTTTAGCTCAAAAGACTATAGGATTCAGAGTTCAATAAAGAATATCTTAACCAAGTAATATTTTCAGAAAGTGATCTGAGTGTTAGTTGTTGATTAAGACAATAAGAGGTACTTTTTATTTAATGTCCCTTATATCTCTGAGTTCTTGGCTGAGAGTTTAAAAGGTAAAATTGGAGACACACTCAAACCTTCTCCTCGTTGGAAAATGTCCTACATGATTCTGAGTATCTTGCACAGCTCCCAACTACTGCTATAGGCACCTAACATAAACATTTCATAAGTAACTCTCCTGGGGGAAGAAAGCAGCACAGAATTGATAAATAGATAATAACCCAAAAAAAGCAGAAATATATGCAAATATTTGGGAACAAAGGAAATCACTAGAAAAATAATTCCATGGAGCCTGAGAATATCACAGCCAAGTAATTCTCCATAAATATAAAGATAAATATAGCTGCACATCTTGCCCCGCATATGCACACACACAGTTGCTTCTATGAGGCAAGAATACAAAGCAGAGTTACAACAGCTCATGTAACATAAGCTTTGGCCAAAGCAAAGGAAATGAAATGTAAACTAGAAGAGCTCCAAGAAGAAAAGGTAAACAATATAGCCGTTACACAAATGAAAGTAAAATTATAAATTGCACCAGGCTAATAAATACTTCTTTAAACAGAAGCAGGGATACTGAAAAACAGAATGAGTAAATTAAACAAAACATAACTAAAACAATAAAATAAAAAAATTTAAACATATTTTAATTACCCAAATTTAAATAAAATATACATTTGTATGTTTTAAAATAGTACATTGTATTCTGTAATTTTTTTAAGAGCCCATGGATTTCACAAGTAAAAAAATAATTCTCAGGGAAATGAGTCAAAATAAACTTTCACTGAAATGTGGGGGAGAAAAATGAGACTATCATCAAACTTTTCCATTGAAAAAATCCACAGTAGAATACAATAGAAGAACATTGCAGATATTCTTTAAAAAGTGTGACCAAGTAATTTTATACCCAGACACATATTGGTTCAATAAAATTGTATCAAGGCAAAGACAGTTTTGACCACTTGATTCAGTCCCTCACTTCTTCCAATTCGCTTTAATGTCAACTTTCCAAAGATGGGTGGAACCATCTAATCAGCTACTCTGTTTTAAATTGCACACTGCAACTCCATCATCATTATTCTTTATCCTATCAACCATCTATATTTTTCCATAGTATTTATTACCTTTTAACTTGTTATGTATTTTCTTATTTATTTTATTTATTGTGTCTCACCTCCTCACTAGAATGGAAGATCTCTGAAAGGAGGAATTTTTTCTTTCACCTTTTTTATTCATGAAGTTTTTCAACTCATAGAATAGTATTTGGACATAGAATAACACAATAATATTCCTTGAACTAAGAGATTCCTAAAAAAAATTAGGGTAAAAATACTAGTGAACATTAAATATATTATACAAAGAGATTACTGGGAAAACTATGCTGAAAGGACTGTCATTGAGGATCAGTCTTGTTATGAATAACATGTTATGAATAACAGAATGTAAATGATATTGTCATTATAGACTGAATTCCCCCACCCAAATTTTTATGTTGAAACCCCAATCCCCAATGTGACTGCCTTTGGATATGGGGCCTTTATCAAGGTAATTAAGGATAAATGAGGCCATAAGAGTGGGGCCCTGACCCAATAGACCTGGTGTCCTTATTAAAGGAAGCGTCACCAGACATCTTTCTCCTCATGCACAGAGGAAAGGCTGTGTGAGGAGACAGAAGAAAGGCAGCTTCCTGCAAGACAGGAAGAGAAACCTCACTGAAAACTGAATTTGATGGCACCTTAGTTATGGACTTCTAGCCTCCAGAACTTTGAGAAAATAAATTTCTGTTGTTTAAGCCACCTAGTCTGTGTTATTTTGTTATGGAACCCCTAGCGGAGGAATACAATTATCTACATAGTCTACGACATTACACATCAAATGCTTGGAGGTAGGGAGGCAAATAAATGAGTAAAAGGAAATATTGGGCTAATCAAAATAAGTACTGATGCATTGAGTGAGGGCCATAATGGACTACAGACCAAAACTACAACTTAGGGAAAACACAATTCAGGTTAAACAAATTTTGAAATTGTGTTAATGTCGGTTCAGATATTTTATTAAAAAAAAAACAAATCCAGGAATTTATGTGAAATCCCTTGTCTTTTAAATTTGAGCAACTAACTGAGATTTTGTTTTTTTAAATACTGAAAACTAAAAACAACTTAATGTGGTAAAATTCAGTTCACAAATGTTTCTGCCTTTTTTTAAATTATGTGCACCAAGTTCAATGTATTCAATCAAACTAAATATCTAGATCTTGAAAGTGAGAATAATGAAAAAGACCAATAAAATAATACATTTTACAAGCAAAGATAAAATGCTCAAGTTTAAGCTTCAGCCTCACTCCTGTTTTATGTTACATCGTAAGGTAGATAGATAGTGGGAAGCAGCCGCAGAGCACAGGGAGATCAGCTCGGTGCTTTGTGACCGCCTGGAGAGGTGGGATGGGGAGGGTGGGAGGGAGGGAGATGCATGAGGGAAGGGATGTGGGAACAGATGTATATGTATGACTGATTCACTTTGTTATAAAGCAGAAACTAATTTAAAAAATAAATAAATAAACTTAAAAAAAAATGGATAACCAGTGGACCTACTATATAGCACAGGGGACTCTGCTCAATGTTATGTGGCAGCCTGGATGGGAGGGGAGTTTGGGGGAGAATGGGTACATGCATATGTATAGCCGAGTCCCTTTGCTGTGCATCTGAAACTATCACAACATTGTTAATCGGCTATACTCCAATATAAAATAAAAAGTAAAAAAAAAAAAAAAAAAAAAAAAAAAAAAGACAATTTTTAAAAAAGTAATTCTATTTTTTCTCTTTATACTCTGTTCCTTTATATCCTACTTTTCAGAGTTTAGATCAAGAAAAGGAAAACCAATTAAAGCAAAGGAAAATATTAATGAATCTGCTTTTAATTAAGAATTGGGAACTAATGTTTTAAATAATGCACTTTACAAATAAATAAAATTTTTCTTTAGTTTTATATTATTATTGATTACCCTAGGGGAGACTGAGTGAAAAAAAGTAAATGGAAAAAAAAGAGAGAGACATACATATATCACACTGCAGGGATTTAAGGGAAAGACTTGATAAATGCATTAGTTATTTTCCTGTTAGTTATTTCAAGCTTTTTAAAATGGATACATATGTGAATGCTATGAAAATACTTTAAATTCTACCAAATTTTTATTTACCCCATTTTATTTTGATGTGCAACACATATATGCTCATAGATATTAAACGTGCATACAGCATAATTTTCAAAAAGTTAACACAATGAAACTGCACCCAGATCAAGAAATAGGTGATTCACATAACTATAGAAAAGCCTCTTGTTTCAGTCAAAACCCCAGAGAGACTTCTTAGACCACATGCCATTTAAGTACAGTCACTCAACATCTGTTCTGTTGTGTCTGGTTCCTTGTGCTCAGTACCACCCAAGTTGTGCTGTGTAGTAGAGGCTGTCATTACATCCCACTTTTTTCAAATATCAGAGATGAAAATAATGCACCCATTTTGTGCATTTAAGGATATCTCCAGTAGAGATATTAAAAAAGGGTGTTACGATTTCACAATTATAGTTTTCTTGGAAGTTACCTAACAGGTTGTGCAAAAATGAAAGTCAGTCGTAACATTTGGGTTAGATTTAATTACTTTTAGAGATTCATGTGTCTTGATTTTCACATAGTTTATAGCACAATTTTCAGTTTATCTTATACTTCTTAATATTATTTTATTCAATTTTTAATAAAATATTATTTATAGGATAATTTTATTTCTGTTATTAGTAGTACAATTTCACTCTTTTATAACTATCTTCAAACATTGTAGTTTATATAATATATTCTCTAAGCCTTCTAAACAACAGAGCACATATTACATGTATATTTAATGAAAGATAGAGTGCTTGATTCGGGGATACAATAGTAAGCATAAACCAGTCTCTTCCCTCAAGGAAACTGCAACCAACATGAAAAAAATGACCAGATTTTGTTTGCTTGTCTCTTTGTGTTTTTTCTTTTTACATTACTCATCTTTCTTAATGCATTTCTTTAATTTTCTAACTATAATGCCAAAAGAAGCAATGCCTGGCAGATTTTGAACTTTATTATCAGAAGGTCAAGTTTTGGATGTCAATGCCTCAATCTCTTCATCAGTAATGAAAATAACACCTATCTTATACATTTGCTGAGATGATAAAAGGAGATGATATACAGACAATTTTTTAAATATTTTCAAAAACAATAAAATAATATGTCATGAACATTAGTTACAATGGGCACAAACTTTCAAGAGTGAATGCTGAGAATAAACAAAGATATAAAAATGTCTCAAATAAATATTATTGAGAAATCTTACAACAGTGCTATGGAAATAGTAAATATGAAGAAGAGAATGGAAGTAGCTCTGATGAGATAGTATGTATTATTTGTGTAGAAATTAAAGCATTTTTGCAAGTCCCAGTCTTTCCAAAGCTACCAGTTTTGATGTCACAGAGAAAAAATTACCATTTCAGGTGGCAAAACAGTGATCACAGATGAATTCTGGAAAAATAAGGGTTCCTTTTTTATGCAGATATTTTCTGCAATAAAGAATGAGGTAAACAACTTACATAAGTTATGTGAAAGCAGATTGGTTTCTAAATAGAATTTTCCAAATTCTTCCATAGATGTCAGCAGCTGCTATTTGAAGATGAGTGACTGTTTTCACTATGCAACAGTGGAAATGAGTCGTTCAGATTAAAACTCAAATTACTTTTCTCATCATTAATGAACTATTTGGGCACTGAAGTTAATGTTACCTAACACTGGACTAAAGAAGGAAAGGTAAGCCCAAGAGTTCAAATCTTACTCTGAAATCATTTATTCTATTCTGGCTTCTTCCCATAAGATGGGAATATTACTGACTGATTAACATTCAACAGAGCAAGGAGATTTAGCATTCACAATCAATTCTGTTTCTCAAAAAGAGATGATGAACCACAACGGCCTAGAGAGTATATAAACTAAGCTTTATGCTTTCAGGTCACTGGGGATTCTTTCAGCCTCAATTTTCAGGAATACAACATGTGTCTTATTCAAATTTTATCAAAGGTCCAACAACATTACTATTGGAGATGATCTATGTCACTTTCATTTTCTCAAAAAATGTTTACTCTTTTGATTTTGGCTTATACATAACCCTGAAATTTTCTTGTATTATCTATTGTAAAGTCTATGAAGATTCTGTTTTCAGAAAAAAACCAGAGCATATAAAAATCAAAAAATCAGTTGCATAAAATCTTTACATTCTCTATTTTATTCTCACTGTCACTATTCAATAAAATATTTAAGAAGACCTACTCTTGGGCTTCACTGGTGGCACAGTGGTTAAGAATCTGCCTGCCAATGCAGGGGACACGGGTTCAAGCCCTAGTCCGGGAAGACCCCACATGCCACAGAGCAGCTAAGCCTGTGCACCACAACTACTAAGCCTGCGCTCTAGAGTCCATGAGCCACAACTACTGAAGCCCGCGCTCCTAGAGCCTGGGCTCCGCAACAAGATAAACCACTGCAATGAGGAGCCCGCACACTGCAACAGAGAGTAGCCCCTGCTCGCCGCAACTAGAGAAAAGCCCTCGCACAGCAGTGAACACCCAATGCAGCCATAAATAAATAAATAAATAAATAAAAAGAAGACCTTCTCTTAAAAATAATAATGGGAAGGGTCTAAATTATGTTAGTTGTTCAAAGTTCAGATGCTATTAATTATAAATTTAAAGTAGCCTACAAAAGCAAATATATACTCTGAAATCAAATGTCAAAAAACAAAAAAATTTCAGGGCTTGAATTTTCATTTCCATCATCAATCTACTTTTTTTCTTGATATTTTTCAGTTTTGTGGGCAATTATATAGCTCAGAAATATATCATGCATTAAAATTGCTCTTAATGCATATTTAACATTAAATAATATATCTGCCGTTTTAACTATTTTATTTTTATTTGTTACATAAGTCTATATTTATTTTATTACTGGCAATTACTAGATTTAAAGTGGTTAGTTCTATTATTCATACATTTACCAAATATATACTGCTCCAAATTTTATTCCGACTTTCTTGTGGGCTGAATTGCATTCTCAACGTTCATATGTTGAAGTCCTTAGTCCAGTTTCTCACAATGTGACTATATTTGGAGCCAAGGCTTTTAAATGATTAATTAAGGTAAAATGAAGTCATATGGGTTTGCCCCAGTCCAATATGACCAATGTCCTTATAATAAGAGAACATGACACAGACAACACAGACCTAGAAGGGCCATACAAGGACACAGGGAGAAAGCAAGAATCTGCAAGCCAAGGAGAAAGGCCTCAGGAGAAACAAAACCTGAGTGATGTCAATGATATGGCATAATAGGAAGGCCCAGACCCTGTTCCTCCACAGAGAAACTGACTTCATAACAGTGTAAAAAAAGGCTTTATGAGAACTCCAGAAACTAATTAAGAAGCCTCAGTACCCCAGGTAAACACAAAGCCAAGAGCACAAAGCCAAGAAGCCAAAATCATTACCGCATTGAAAAGGATTAAAAAAAAAGCTCTTGAATCTTATCCAAAAGAGCCCTTACCTGAAGGTGCGTCAGCTCAGCTCAGTTGGAGAAAGTGTGCGGCTCGTGGATTCTCCCTCAAGAGGGAAGGAGAAGAATAGAATGTATGTCCAATGTTCCAGGTTTTCTGGAGGCTGACTCACCTGATTTAGAGTGCTGATGGGTAAACTTGTACTTTGGTTGCCAGCAACTAATGAGAGCTCATCGACTGACTTCTTGTAGCAACAGATACTTCAGTACCACAGACAGACACCAGCAGGAAGAAGAGAATATGAGCTCCTGAAAAAATTTTTAAAAAAAGGAAAATTTCTCAGACTGGGAAACTACAAGCACAAGCCTAGAGAAAATAAATCCCCAGATCAGAAAATGTTTGAGAGCCCCCCAGAATCTCTACCCAGGCTTATTTGTAAAGATCTTATCCTGTAGGAAGCCATTCTGTAAAGACTGTTGAGGGGTGGCTGTTTTTTTCAAGTGCCTAAATCCCAGCAAAAAATAACAATGTATGAGAAGAAACAGGGAAATAAAAGGAAAAAAAAATCGCCAGAAACTTCCACTAAAAAAATGGAGATTATGAATTGACTGACAAAGAGTTAAAAATAACCATGCTAAACTCAATGGAAAGCAAAATCAATAGCAAAAGGAAAACAGTAAAATTCACATATATGTGGAAACTAAATAATACACTCTTGAACAATCAATTGGTCAAAGTAGAAATTGCAATGGAAATTAGAAAATATCTTGAGATAAATGAAAACAAAACTACAACATATCAAAACTTAGGATGCAGCAGAAGCAGTACTACGAAGAGAGAAGTTTATAGTGGTTAATGTGTACACTAAAAAAAGAAGATATCAATACAACAACCTAACTTTACATTAAAAGAAATTAAAAAATGAAGAACAAACTATAGCCACAGTTAGCAGAAGGAAGAAAATAACAAAGATTAGAATTGAGATAAATGAAATTAAGAATAGAAAAAATCAACAAAAGTTTTTTTAAAGGATCAACAAAGTTGACAAACCCTTAACTATACTAAGGCAAAAAGAGAGGAGACAAATAGCCAAAATCTGAAATGCAAGAAGAGATATTACAACTAATGCTACAGAAATAAAAAGGTTTATAAGACACAACTGTGGATAATTATATGCCAACAAGTTGAATAACTTAGAAGAAATAAATGCATTCCCAGAAACATGCAAACCACCAAGACTGAATCAATAAATAGAAAAAAAAAATCTGAACAGACATATACAAGCAAGGAGATTCAGTTAGTAATCAAAACCTCCCAACAAAGGAAATACCCAGAACCAGATTGCTTCACCAGAGAATTCTACCAAACAGTTAAAGAAAAATTAATACTGACTATTCTCAAACTTTCCCAGAAACTTCAATAGGAGGGAATACTTTTAAACTCATTAGGAGGCCAGCATTACCTTACTACCAAAGCCAAACAAAGATACTATAATAAAAGGAAATTACAGACCAATACCTCTGATGAATATTGATGCAAAACTCGACAAAATACTAGCAAAATAACTCAACAGTACATTAAGTAGATTATACACCATGACCGAGTGGGATTTACTTCTGGAATGCAAAGATGTTTCAATATATGAAAATCAATGTGATACACCACATTAACAGAATGAGGGACCAAAACTGCACAGTCATCTCAATTGATACAAAAAAGGCATGGCAAAATTCAAAACTCTTTCTGTAAAAAAACACTCAAACAAGGACTAGAAAGAAATTATTTCAACCTAATAAAAGCCATTTATGAAAAGCCTACAGCCAACATTATACTTAATAGTGAAAAACTGAAAGTGTTTCCTCTAAGTTTACAACAAGGCAAGGGTGCCCACCTTCATTATTTTTATTCAGTGTAGTGCTGGAAGTCCTAGCCAGAGAAATTAAGTGGGGAAAAAAGAATAAACGGCATTCAAATTGGAAAGGAAGAAGTTAAATCACCTCTGTTCACAAACAATGTAGAAAACTTTAAAAATTGCACAACACACACACACACAACATACACACAAGCTATCAGAACTGATAAACAAATACAGCAAAGTTGTAGGATAAGAAATCAATGCACAAAAACAGGTTGCATTTCTATACAATAGCAGTGAAAAATCTGAAAAGGAAATTAAGAATACAATCCCATTTATAATAGCATCAAAAAGAATAAAATATTAGGAATAAATTTCATCAAGGCAAAAGACTAGGAAACTACAAAAACACTGCTAAAAGTAATTAAAGATGTAAATAAATGGAAAAAACATCCTATATTCAGGAACTAAAAGATTTAATATGAGTAAGATGTCCATCCTACCCAGAGTGATATACAAATTCAGTGCAATCCCTATCAACATTCTTATGGCATTCTTTGAAGAAACAGAAAAAAAATGCTAAAATTTATATGAAAACCCAAATAACCAAAACAATTTTGAAAAAGAAGAACAAATTTCAAAGACTCATATTCCTGATTTCAAAGTTTACCACAAAACTTTAGTAATCAAAATACTGTGTACTGATCTAGAGGCAGATATATAGACCAATGGAACAGAACACAAAGCCCAGCTATAAACCCTCACATATATGGTTAAGTGATTTTAGAGAAGGGTTCAAAGATCATTCAATGGAAAAAGGACAGGCTTTTCAACAAATAATGCTGGAAAAACTGGATATCCACATGCAAAATAATGAAGATGGATCCTTATTTTACACTACATATAAAAATTAAGTCAAATGAGTCAAAGACCTAAACATCAGAGCTAAAACCACTAAACTCTTAATAAGAAAAATAAGGGCAAATCTCCATGACATTGGATATGATGATTTCTTAGATAAAACATTAAAAGCACATGGAACAAAATTTTAAATACATAAATTGGACTGAATCAAAATAAAAATCTTTTGCATATTGAAGGGGACTATCAAGAGAGTGAAAAGACAACTCACAGAATGGGAGAAAATATTTGAAAATATGTATCTGATAAAGAATTAATAATGAAAAGGATCAATGAGGATTTAATAAATAGATGTTCTGTCCTCATAAGTTGGAAGACTCAATATGTTAAGATATCAATTCTTCATAACTTGATCTACAGATTCAATGCAATATAAATATCTGAACATACTCTTTTCCAGATATTGAAAAAATGATTCCAAATTTTTTGGAAAGGCAAATGGCCTATAATAGCCAACACAATACTGAAGAAGGATTAGCTTAGAAGACTCACACTACAAGATGCTATTCTTAAAATAACACTACAAAAATCAAGGCAGTGTAGTATTGGCAAAATTATAGATACATAGATCAATAGAACAGAACAGAGAGTCTAAAAATAAGCCCACACATACATAATTGGGTGATGTTTGAGAAAAGTATAAAAGCAATTCAGTGGAGAAAGCATTGTGTTTTCAACAAATTGCATTGGAATAACTGGATAACCACAGAAAGAAAGAAAGACGGAAAGAAAGAAAGAAAGAAAGAAAGAAAGAAAGAAAGGGAGAGAGAGAGAGAGAGGGAGGGAGGAAGGGAGGAAGGAAGGAAGGAAGGAAAGAAAAAGAGAGGGGGGAGGAAGGGAGGAAAGAAGGAAGGAGGGAGGGAAGGAGGAAAGGTAACGGAAGGAAAGGGAAATGAACTTAAACACAAACCTTACATGTTTCATAAAAATTAACTCAACACTATCATAGACCTAAGTGTATAACAAACTAATAAAAATTCTAAAAGATAACATCAGAAAAATCTATGTGACCTTGGGTTGATGATGAGTTTTTAGATATGACATCAAAAGCACTATTCATGAAAGAAAAAATGTACATTGGATTTTTTTAAACGAAAACCTTTTGTTCTATGAAAGATGGTATTAAGAGAATTAAAATACAAGACACAGACTGGGATAAAATATTTGCAAAACATTTATCTGATAAAATATTTGTATCCAAGTATACAGAGAACTCTTAAAACCCAACAATAAGAATAAAGAAATGGCAAAAACTGAAGAAAAAATAATTGACAACACTAATGGCTGGCAATTTTGGGGAGCAATAGAATACTCATTCATTACTAGTTATTTTAGAACAAACCAGTAATATGATATAGTCATGTTAGACAGTTTGGACATTTGCTACAAATCTGAACATAGTCTTACAATAAGAACCATCAATTTCACTCCCACGTTTGACATTTTCTACTCCAAAGTATTTACCCCATTTATTTGAAAGCTTATGTCCCCATGAAAATTTGTAGATGAATGTTTGTAGAAGCTTTATTCACAATTGACAAAACTGGGAGGAAAAATGTCCTTCATTAGGTGAATGGATACACATGCTATAGTACATTTAAACTGTTGGATACTATCCAGCTATAAAAATGAATAATCTCTCAAGCAAAGCAAAAACATACAGAAATATTAAATATATATTGTTAAGTGAACAAAGTCAGTCAGAAAATGTCACATACTATATAATTCCAATTATATAACATCCTGGAAAAGGCAAAATTCTAAAGGTAGTTACAGGATAAGTGATTTCCATGGGTTTGAAATAGGTGTGGGCATTGAATAGGTGAAACAGGAAGGTTTTCAGGGGAGTTTGGGGGCAGTAAACCTATTCTGTGTGATACTGAAATGGTGGATACATAACTCTATGCATTTGTCAAAATTCATGAACTTTTACAGACCAAATGGTAAACTTTAATGTATACACATTAAGGATAGATAATCTGAGTTCAGATGATCCCAGGATGGAATGAAGAATATGAAGAAAACAATCAAACTGAGTAATGAATGTATTAAACAACCTCATTAGATGGGATAGGGAGAAAATATGATGATCTAAATAACTTTGGAAATGAGTGGGTTCATATGATTAAATACAAAAATAAAGTACATAAGCACTGTGGCCTAGTCAGTAAAGTTGTTTACCATGGGAGTTATGTGCCTGCAATTCTGATACTACTATACATGTAAACTAGAATTCAACAATTAATTAAATGGATGGCAGATGATGGGAACCAGGTTTCTTACTGTTGGAGTGTGAGGTTATGGAAAATGTAACCAGAGAAAACTAGATTAATACATGTATTAATGAATTAGAGCTGGAGATATCAGTATGAATTCATATTTATCTGAATATAGATACAGATGGTTACACATAGAAATATTTATAGATCTGTATATATAACCAGGTTAGTATATAAATACATATACATATATATGTACTGACTTTGTCAGCTGAGAGGGTCCATAAGAAATGACACCTTAGCATCTACAAACTTGTGTAGCTACCTAAAATTGGTTTCTAGTACCATTCTCCAATCTCCTAGGAGAAATGACTGATTTTAGTACTGGGGCAGGTAATATACAAGATTGGGTACTCAAAAACAAGCAAAGAAGCTAAAATGAAGATCGATAAGGGTATGTTAAAGAGACACAGAAGCCATCTGAAACGCTCAATGGCCAAAGATGGAATAATTTATTTAACAAAATAAATAAAGTAGAAGAGGATTATAAACCAAGGTATGAAATTAATATCCAAGAGTCCATATTATAATAAATAAATGATTGAATAAGAAGCAAATGGGAAAAAAAGACATATCTCCCTTGACGAGTTCCACATAATTTTTGTAGATACTTTGCCCTCAAGGAGGTGGGTATAACTCCCCACTCTTTAAGTGTGAGTACTTATAGTGACTTTTTTTTCAGTGAATACAGTATGTAAAGGAAGAAAAACAGAATCTTTACAGTGGTTACGCCTGACAACCACTATCTCAACCAGGTTATCATGGTTAACATCAACAGCGATTGACAGCATGTTGACAGTACCACTGATGTAATATAATTAAAATGTCATTTTACCTCTGGAGTCTACCTCCCCAAAACACATAACTCTAATCTCAACCTGAGAAAAATGATTTAAAAATTCAGACAAATTCCAGTTAAGGGACATTCTCCAAAATACTTGACCAGTACTCTCAAAACTGCCAAAGTCATCAAAAACAAGGAAAGTCTGAGAACTGTCACAACCAAGAGGAGCTTAAGGAAGAATGACAAGTAAAAGTACTGTGGTATCCCGAATGGAATACAAGGATAGAAAAAGACATTAGGTAAAAATAAGAAAATCTGCATTGTGTGGACTTAATAATAATGTAATATTAGCTCATTAATTGTAACAAATATATCATACCAATGTAAAATATTAATAATAGGGAAACTGGTAATGGTTACATGGGAACTATCTGCATTACCTTTGCATTTTTTTATAAATGTAAAACTGTTATAAAATACAAAGTTTATTTAAAAACATGAGTTAGTGGTTTTGAAATGGTTAGAATTTGTACAGTCAAAAATAAAGGAGAAATATTTCAGGTGAGGATAAAAACAAGAAACAGGAGCTGATGTGGTTACGATTGCTTTTACAGATAGTACTTTGTCAGCTGGGCTATAAGTTGGCACTTGTGAAGATATATTTAATTTTTATTAACAAAAACTTTTATACAATTGATTTTGATGCTTTTTATAGTTTTTAATTTGTTTAGGAGTAGTAAGTGCATTGAATTAATGAAAGTAACAGAAAAATACACATTCATAGTATAAATAAGGTCCTTCAGAATCTGGCACGTGCCCAATTTTCATCTCCTTAGGTGTACTCACTTCCTACACACCAGCAAAATATTTTTCTGAGTTTTCAATGTAGTTTCACAAGTTTATGTCTTTTCAGGTGTTAACTTTCCTCTTTCTTTTTTAAAATCAGCTCAGTTATCACCTCCTCCAGAAAAACCTCCATCTCACCACCTAAGAAGCACTTTCTCTGTATTTTCATGGCATTAAGTTGTTCTCTTCTATCACAAATCTTAATACTATATTTACATTTTAATGTATCTCCTCCTCCCTTTTTTGCCATTAGTCTGTACTTTGAGGACAAAAGCAGTATTTTATTTTATCATCACCTTCACACAATTGTTAGTCTGTGTAATAATAGAAAAACGTTTTCAGAAGGAAGGCAGGGAATGAAGGATGGTAGATGGAGTGAAAAAAAAGTCATCATATAAAAATTGTATTTTTGTGACTTTGGGCAAAACTTAATAAAAAAAAAAAAAAAACCTAGTCTGGATAGTAAGATATTTTGTAGAAAATCATTCTTTATTGTGTGCCCATTTCTTAAAGGCCATAAATTTGCCCTATCAATATATAATTTCATATGAAAATGTTAATATAAGAGTTAAGAACTACACTGAATTCTTAACATCACTTCAACTCAGAATTCACTAAATTTGGAGAAGGTGAAACTAATTTGTCAAATAGGCTAGGTAAAACCAAATTTCAAAGATCTATTCATAATTTTCAGTGTACTGGGTTGAACTGTGTCCTTCCACAAGATATGGTATAGTCCTAATCCTCAGTATCTGTGAATATGACCTTATTTGGAAATAGGGTCTTTGCAAGTGTAATTAAGTTAAAATGATATTATACTGGATTATCAGGAACCTAAATCCAATGACTGCTATCTTTATAAGATGAGAGAAATTTGTACACAGACACACTCACAGAGGGAAGACAACCACATGAGTACTAAGGCAGAAATTGGAGTGATGGAGCAATTAGTCAAGGAATGCCAAGAATTGTCAGCAAGACCAGAAGCTAGAAAGAAACAAAAAAGGCTTCCTTCCTAGAGCCTACAGAGAGAGTATGGTACTGCTGACACCTTGATTTTAGACTTCTGCCCTCCAGAATTGTAAGAGAATAAATTTCCATTGTTTTAAGTCACTCATTTTATGAAACTTTGTTAGGGAGCCCTAAGAAACTAAATATTGGGTTAAACATTTTTCTATAGCATGTGACATCCATGATTGATTCCTACTTTTATTATATCATTAATTTCACCCTTGAAAATTATGCAACTATAAAACTGTGTTGTATAAAACCGTGTGTGTGCCTGTGTTTCTAACAAGTTTTATTTTAGATTTAGGCATCAGGAGCCAAAGAGCACTGTGATTTACTTCTCATTCCCTGTTCATTCATATGTAAGAACCATAAATGTTTATAAACTGAGTTGTTATCATTGACTCTATATGAGCAGATGAAAAAGATTCTGTACACTTGAACAACAAAAACAATGAGGAATATTATAGTGAAAATGTTACATATTGTAAAATATATAATACAGTTCTGATGTAACAATAAACAAAACACTTAAAATTGTAATTACTTATAATTATTTTACTCAGACTCTGAAACAACATTCTATCAAAGTTGAAATCAACTCATATACAGTTTTAGTATCAGTGTGACCTTTATTTTCTTTCAGGGTTGCACATGAAACTTTTGGGCCTTTCCAACTTTTTTGTCTTTAGATGTTTCCCTTTAAGCTATATCTCTAACCTTAAATAGCTTCTGTACTTTCTCATAAGCCATTTCTTACTCTGTAGGGAACTGATATAGCAGGGTTGACCTTAGTTTCAAAGAAAATTGAAAGAAGAAAAAAGGGTGGAAACTAAGTAAAGCAATAGGAAGACTTGTACTATTCAAGGTCAGAGAAAATCAGAACACAAGTGATTCTAGAGAGGAAACAGGCCTAATTTGCACAGTTTTCTTAAAATTATTTGAGAAGCAATTAGATTAACTTCCTGTATTGGAAAATAATTATTGGTGCTTCTGTCTGGAAGATTCAAATATGAACTTATTAAAGTATGAGTATCAAAATGCAACCAGCAATATTATAACTAATTTGCCTCAGTTAATAAAATGGGTCAAAAAGTCATTTTATAACAACTAAAACAAGGGCAATACAATATGAACTTAGAGATATGGTTATATTTTGGTATCTTAGACTCACACAATAAATTATGCATTTCCAAAACCTATTATAATTCTGAAAAACTCAATATTTTAGGCATAATGTTTATTTCATGTGGAGTTCTGATAAAACTCTCCAACATAATACTTGAATGGAAATGTCACAGGACACTGACACACTGACAAAAACAAGCAACAGTTCATCATGCAATGATATTTCTTTCTGAACCAAAAATAAATTTAAAGACAAAAAAATATTTTAAATGCAACATTATATTGTGTAACTACGTTAAGTTGCCAAAATTGCATCAAAATGTTCTATACATTATTTTGTAAGTAAAATCACTAAATTTATTTCCACATTGTGGAATACAGATAATTAATCCCTAAAAACATGTATGTATGTCTTAATATTACCTTCCCTTTTCAGTCAAAAGTGCTAAGAATGGCCACAATGAGAAGTAAGATGTAGATGACACTTTTGAGTTTGTAATGTGCTTTCAGATACGTTAACCAATCTTATCTTTGTATTTTAATCAGTCTCCTACAAGCTACAATTACAGAATCATCATTTATTAAGCATTATAATGTCACATAATGTTAATGTTTATAGACACTCGGTACCAAACATGAATAAGTTCTTGCCATCAGAAACAGTCAAATTCTGGGAGAATCAAAGAAATCAGTATTTTACACATGGAAAAGTACATATAAAATGTGGAATGATAGAAAGTTGTAAAAGGCACTTATTCCCACCTGAGGGTCACCTACCTGAAAGAAATGTTCCTAGTGTCATCTATTAAAGCTAGCAAAATGAATGGACAAGGAAGGTTATTCTAAAAGAAAGGATGGCATGAATAAAGGTTCAAATGTATACCACAGTGAAGTATGTATAGCAAGCCACAACCAGACCATGGACCTAAAAACTAAAAGACAGAGCATGGGGTCATGGGAGATAATGTTGAGACATAGTAGGCCTTTTATACTCTCCTCATCCTGCAGAGAAGACAGCAAGCTACTGAAGAGATTTCAGAAGAGAGGAGACATTATCAAATCTGCCTTTTCAAGTAAGTTAGCCTGTAAGTATTGTAGGAGATAGATGTGAGATATAAAAACTTGATGCAGAAAGATGACATAGAATGTTATTTTAACAGTCTTAGTGAGAGAAAGTGAGAGTTTAACTAGGCAGTGCCATAAGGATACAGAGTGATAACATGAATAAGGGGCAGGTTTGAGAGAGAAGGTTTTGAGTTATATTTGTATTTCTTGAGTTTGACATATATGAAGATCAAATCAGATATTTTCAAAAGTCAAGGAATCATGAGACAATTTCATTTAGAATTTTGTCTCTACCATGTATTCAGTCCTGAATTCCACCCCAAAGCTATTTTTCCTTTATTTTTGTGGATTTTTTGCAGAGTTCCTAGTTGTAAGTAATAGAAGATGACTCATCATTATGTTGAAAAAGTGAAATTATTTTGCATAGGTAATGGAATCAGGGGAGGTGCTGAAGAATTAGCTTCAAGGCTAAGCATCCAAAACCATGTCATAGAATAATGCTTGCACCATCCTTGAGCACTCTCTACAGTTTGCAGGACACTAAATTATCTGCCAACAATTTGGTCTAATGGCAACTGCAACTTAGCTTTCAAGTCTGTGTCCTGCATAATCCTTGTTATTAATTCTCTGACTGTTTCTCTCTTGAACCATTTTAGTAAACACCTAACTAGTTCCCTGACTTCCAATCTTTGACACCTACAAATTATCATATACAATTCTTACAGAAATATATTTAAAAAAATATTTTCAAAATTATAAAAATTTTTAGAAATTAACTTTATCAAGTAATGTGGGAGATCTATTTATATGAAAGGAGTTTTATTACAGTCTCAAGGGACATAAAAATGCTTGAACATTTAGAAAAGAATATCATGGTTGTGGATTTAAAGATTAAGCTTCATAAAAATACCATTCACTTTAACTTCATCTGTATATTTAATAAAACCTCAAAACAAATATAAACAACACTTGGGAAAGAGTTTTGGCCATCTGAAGGAAAAACTCAAATGGAAAAATTTTAAAAACAGGAAAAGACTGGTAAATCTGACAGGCTACAATGAAAAACTTATGTAGTAATACTAATATAAACAAAGAGAAAGTGAAATATTGGGAAAATTCACAACTTTAACCCAAAGAGAGGTTTTCTCTGAAAAAGGAGGACTCCTGGAATTTCATAAGAAAGTGGTAAACAACTCAGTAGAATAAGCTGTACACAGGCTTTGTGACAGACATCTTGGCATTCGTCCCACCATTGTTTTCTCCACTGTGATTCTTCTCAATTTGTCCGCAACTCTCACCTCAGAATTACAATATTTTATTACAATTATGTAAATAGCTGCAATATACTAAGGGTCTTTTGAGACTCAATATTTATGCAATATCATGTAGAAGGAAACAACCCTGATAATAATTGAAATGGAAAACCACAATCATTTGACCTAGGAATTGAGAAAGTGAAGAGAATAACTGCAAAGAAAAATATTTTAAACAAATGTAAACAGCTCTCACACATATATAATAGTTACAAATATATTCCTTCTAGCAGCTGCTCCTGAAACTCTCTGTAGTCTTCCTCCAATTTTTCATTAAATTCAACCTCTATGTCTCATGCTTTCATTTTTCATTTATGCCTCTGACTAGATCTCTTTTCTCTTCATTTCTCTTTCAGACACAACACACAAACACACATTCTGCTATGTTACTCCCTGGGTACTACAGACTGGTCTCCCAATTATACTTCTTTTCTCTCAATAATTAGCCGTTATCTTTATTCTTTGCTTCTGCAGGATAAAAGAGACAACTCAGCAAGTAAGAGAGATTTTTTTTAAAGAAAGTGCACACTTAGTGTGCTTGTCAAGTAGGAATGTGATATTTGAGGAACAAAGAAAATGAATATTTTGCTTTAATCATTTTTGCCCAGGTTACAATTTATATGTTTATGCCTCCCAATGGACTAAATTACTAAAGAACTTGTATTAGAGTTCTCCAGAGAAACAGAACCAACAGAATGTATGTGTATGTGTGTATATATAATTATATTTAAAGAGATTTTATTAGAGGTATTAGCTCACATTATTATGGAGTCTGAGAAGTCCCATAATCTGCCATCTGCAAGTGGGAGACGCAGGAAGGCTGGTGGTGTATTTTGAAGGCCTGAGAGCAGAGAGCCAATTGTATAAATTCCAGTTTGAGTCCGAAGACCAGAGAACTAGTAATGACAAGGGCAGGAAGAGATCCATGCTCCAGCTCATGCAGACAGGCACAAAAAGAGGGCAAATTCAACCTTCCTCCAACTTTTTGTTCTATTCAGACACTCACTGGATTGGATGAGGCTCACCTACATTGAGGAAGGAAATCTGCTTAACTAGGTCTACCAATTAAAATGTTAATCTCGAATGTGCCAAGCTGGCCGGGAGGGAGTCCGGGAAAACTCTGGAGCTGCCGAAGAGGCAAGGGACTTTTTCTTCCCTCTTGGTTTCCTGGTGCACGAGGAGAGGGGATTAAGAGCTCTGTTAAAGGAGCTCCACAGACGGGCGCGAGTCGCGGATGAAAGCGCGGAGTCCAGAGACGGGCGTGGGACGCTGGGGCTGCTGCTGCCGCCGCCAAGAAGCCTGTGTGTGAGCGCAGGTCAATATCCACACCGCCCTTCCAGGAGCCTGTGCAGCCCGCCACTACCGGGGTCCCGGGATCCATGGGCAGCTTCCCTGAGAGAACGCACGGCGCGCCTCGGGCTGGTGCAATGTCACGCTGGCCTCTGGCGCTGCAGGCTCGCCCCGCACTCCGTGCCCCTCCCTCCCCGCCCCCCGGCCTGAGAGAGCCATTGTCCCCGAAGAGGCTGCTCCTTTAACCCTGTCCTGTCTGAGCGAAGAACAGACGCCCTCTGGCGACCTACATGCAGAGGCGGGGCCAAATCCAAAGCTGAGACCCAGGAGCTGTGAGAACAAAGAAGAGAAAAGGAAACCTCTCCCAGTAGCCTCAGAAGCAGCGGATTAAAGCTCCACAATCAACTTGATGTACCCTGCATCTGTGGAATACATGAATAGACAACAAATCATCCCAAAATGAGGAGCCAGGAGTCAGTGCTGTGCCTGTGAGGTGGGAGAGCCAACTTCAGGACACGGGTCCACAAGAGACCTCCCAGCTCCACATAATATCAAACGGCGAAAATCTTCCAGAGATCTCCATCTCAACACCAGCACCCAGCTTCACTCAACGACCAACAAGCTACAGTGCTGGACACCCTATGCCAAACAACTAGCAAGACAGGAACACAACGTTACCCATTAGCAGAGAGGCTGCCTAAAATCATAAAAAGTCTGCAGACACCCCAAAACACACCACCAGACGTGGACCTGCCCACCGGAAAGACAAGATCCAGCCTCATCCACCAGAATACAGGCACTAGTCCCCTCCACCAGGAAGCCTACACAACCCACTAAACCCACCTTAGCCACTGGGGACAGACACCAAAAACAACGGGAACTACGAACCTGCAGCCTGCACAAAGGAGACCCCAAACACAGTAACATAAGCAAAATGAGAAGACAGAAAAACACACAGCAGGAGAAGGAGCAAGATAAAAACCAACCAGACCTAACAAATGAAGAGGTAATAGGCAGTCTACCTGAAAAAGAATTCAGAATAATGATAGTAAAGATGATCCAAGATTCTATTTCCAAGATCCAAAATCTTGGAAATAGAATAAACAAAATGCAAGAAACAGTTAACAAGGACCTAGAAGAACTAAAGATGAATCAAGCATCGATTAAAAACACAATAAATGAAATAAAAAATACTCTAGATGGGATCAATAGCAGAATAACTGAGGCAGAAGAACGGATAAGTGAGGTGGAAGATAAAATAGTGGAAATAACTGATGCAGAGCAAAATAAAGAAAAAAGAATGAAAAGAACAGAGGACAGTCTCAGAGACCTCTGGGACAATATTAAACGAACCAACATTCGAATTATAGGGGTTCCAGAAGAAGAGGAGAAAAAGAAAGGGACTGAGAAAATATTTGAAGAGATTATAGTTGAAAACTTCCCTAATATGGGAAAGGAAATAGTTAATCAAGTCTAGGAGGCACAGAGAGTCCCATACAGAATAAATCCAAAGAGAAATATGCCAAGACACATATTAATCAAACTGTCAAAAATTAAACACAAAGAAATCATATTAAAAGCAGCAAGGGAAAAACAACAAATAACACACAAGGGAATCCCCATCAGGATAACAGCTGATCTCTCAGCAGAAACTCTACAAGCCAGAAGGGAGTGGCAGGACATAATTAAAGTGATGAAGGAGAAAAACCTGCAACCAAGATTACTCTTCCCAGCAAGGATCTCATTCAGATTTGATGGAGAAATAAAAACGTTTACAGACAATCAAGAGCTGAGAGTTCAGCACCACCAAACCAGCTTTACAACAAATGCTAAAGGAACTTCTCTAGGCAAGAAACACAACAGAAGGAAAAGACCTACAATAACGAACCCAAAACAATTAAGAAAATGGGAATAGGAACATGCATATCGATAATTACCTTAAATGTAAATGGACTAAATGCCCCCACCAAAAGACACAGATTGGCTGAATGGATACAAAAACAAGACCCATATATATGCTGTCTACAAGAGACCCACTTCAGACCTAGAGACACATACAGACTGAAAGTAAGGGGATGGAAAAAGATATTCCATGCAAATGGAAACAAAAAGAAAGCTGGAGTAGCAATTCTCATATCACACGAAATAGACTTTAAAATAAAGACTACTGGAAGAGACAAAGAAGGACACTACATAATGATCAAGGGATCGATCCAAGAAGAAGATATAACTACTGTAAATATTTAGGCACCAAACATAGGTGAACCTCAATACATAAGGCAAATACGAACAGCCATAAAAAGAGAAATCGACAGTAACACAATCATAGTAGGGGACTTTAACACCCCACTTTCACCAATGGACAGATCATCCAAAATGAAAATAAATAAGGAAACACAAGCTTTAAATGATACATTAAACAAGATGGACTTAATTGATAATTTATAGGACATTCCATCCAAAAACAACAGAATACACATTTTTCTCAAGTGCTCATTGAACATTCTCCAGGATAGATCATATCTTGGG
The DNA here is from genome assembly GCF_964165515.1 of Mesoplodon bidens. Taxonomy (NCBI): domain Eukaryota; kingdom Metazoa; phylum Chordata; class Mammalia; order Artiodactyla; family Ziphiidae; genus Mesoplodon; species Mesoplodon bidens. The sequence continues at coordinate 81,039,491 of NC_138161.1, read as the reverse complement.
TCACAAATCAAGCCTTGGTAAATTTAAGAAAATTGAAATTGTATCAAGTATCTTTTCCGACCACAATGCTATGAGACTAGATATCAACTACAGGAAAAGAGCTGTAAAAAATACAAACACATGGAGGCTAAACAATACACTACTTAATAACGAAGTGATCACTGAAGAAATCAAAGGGGAAATTTAAAAAAACCTAGAAACAAATGACAATGGAGACACGACGACCCAAAACCTATAGGATGCAGCAAAAGCAGTTCTAAGAGGGAAGTTTATAGCAATACAATGCCACCTTAAGAAACAGGAAACATCTCAAATAAACAACCTAACCTTGCACCTAAAGCAATTAGAGAAAGAAGAACAAAAACATCCCAAAGTTAGCAGAAGGAAAGAAATCATAAAGATCAGATCAGAAATAAACGAAAAAGGAATGAAGGAAACAATAGCAAAGATCAATAAAACTAAAAGCTGGTTCTTTGAGAAGATAAACAAAATTGATAAACCATTAGCCAGACTCATCAAGAAAAAAAGGGAGAAGACTCAAATCAATAGAATTAGAAATGAAAAAGGAGAAGTAACAAATGACACTGCAGAAATACAAAAGATCATGAGAGATTACTACAAGCAACTCTATGCCAATAAAATGGACAAACTGGAAGAAATGGACAAATTCTTAGAAATGCACAACGTACCAAGACTGAATCAGGAAGAAATAGAAAATATGAACAGACCAATCACGAGCACTAAAATTGAAACTGTGATAAAAAATCTTCCAACAAACAAAAGCCCAGGACCAGATGGCTTCACAGGCGAATTCTATCAAGCATTTAGAGAAGAGCTAACACCTATCCTTCTCAAACTGTTCTAAAATATAGCAGAGGGAGGAACACTCCCAAACTCATTTTACGAGGCCACCATCACCTTGATACCAAAACCAGGCAAGGATGTCACAAAGAAAGAAAACTAGAGGCCAATATCCCTGATGAACATATATGCAAAAATCCTCAACAAAATACTAGCAAACAGAATCCAACAGCACATTAAAAGGATCATACACCACGATCAAGTGGGGTTTATTCCAGGAATGCAAGGATTCTTCAATATACGCAAATCAATCAACGTGATACACCATATTAACAAATTGAAGGAGAAAAACCATATGATCATCTCAATAGATGCAGAGAAAGCTTTCGACAAAATTCAACACCCATTTATGATAAAGACCCTGCAGAAAGTAGGCATAGAGGGAACTTCCCTCAACATAATAAAGGCCATATATGACAAACCCACAGCCAGCATCGTCCTCAATGGTGAAAAACTGAAACCATTTCCACTAAGATCAGGAACAAGACAAGGTTGCCCACTCTCACCACTCTTATTCAACCTAGTTTTGGAAGTTTTAGCCACAGCAATCAGAGAAGAAAAGGAAATAAAAGGAATCCAAATTGGAAAAGAAGAAGTAAAGCTGTCACTGTTTGCAGATGACATGATACTATACATAGAGAAACCTAAAGATGCTACTAGAAAACTACTAGAGCTAATCAATGAATTTGGTAAAGTTGCAGGATACAAAATTAATGCACAGAAATCTGTGGCATTCCTATATACTAATGATGAAAAATCTGAAAGTGAAATCAAGGAAACACTCCCATTTACCATTGCAACAAAAAGAATAAAATATCTAGGAATAAACCTACCTAAGGAGACAAAAGACCTGTATGCAGAAAATTATAAGACACTGATGAAAGAAATTAAAGATGATACAAATAGATCGAGAGATGTACCATGTTCTTGGATTGGAAGAATCAACATTGTGAAAATGACTCTACTACCCAAAGCAATCTACAGATTCAATGCAATCCCTACCAAACTACCACTGGCATTTTTCACAGAACTAGAACAAAAAATTTCACAATTTGTATGGAAACACAAAAGACCCCGAATAGCCAAAGCAATCTTGAGAACAAAAAATGGAGCTGGAGCAATCAGGCTCCCTGACTTCAGACTATACTACAAAGCTACAGTAATCAAGACAATATGGTACTGGCACAACAACAGAAAGATAGATCAATGGAACAGGATAGAAAGCACAGAGATAAACCCACGCACATATGGTCACCTTATCATTGATAAAGGAGGCAGGAATGTACAGTGGAGAAAAGACAGTCTCTTCAATAAGTGGTGCTGGGAAAACTGGATAGGGACATGTAAAAATATGAGATTAGATCACTCCGTAACACCATACACAAAAATAATCTCAAAATGGATTAAAGACCTAAATGTAAGGCCAGACACTATCAAACTCTTAGAGGAAAACATAGGCAGAACACTCTTTGACATAAATCACAGCAAGATCCTTTTTGACCCACCTCCTAGAGAAATGGAAATAAAGACAAAAATAAACACATGGGACCTAATGAAACTTAAAAGCTTTTGCACAGCAAAGGTAACCATAAACAAGACCAAAAGACAACCCTCAGAATGGGAGAAAATATTTGCAAATGAAGCAACTGACAAAGGATTAATCTCCAAAATTTATAAGCAGCTCATGCAGTTCAATAACAAAAAAACAAACAACCCAATCCAAAAATGGGCAGAAGACCTAAATAGACATTTCTCCAAAGAAGATATACAGACTGCCAACAAACACATGAAAGGATGCTCAACATCTTTACTCATTAGAGAAATGCAAATCAAAACTACAATGAGGTATCATCTCACACCAGTCAGAATGGCCATCATCAAAAAATCTAGAAACAATAAATGCTGGAGAGGGTGTGGAGAAAAGGGAACACTCTTGCACTGCTGGTGGGCATGTGAATTGGTACAGCCACTATGGAGAACGGTATGGAGGTTCCTTAAAATACTACAAATAGAACTACCATATGACCCAGCAATCCCACTACTGGGCATATACCCTGAGAAAACCATAATTCAAAAAGAGACATGTACCAAAATGTTCATAGCAGCCCTATTTACAATAGCCCGGAGATGGAAACAACCTAAGTGTCCATCATCGGATGAATGGGTAAAGAAGATGTGGCACATATATACAATGGAATATTACTCAGCCATAAAAAGAAATGAAATTGAGCTATTTGTAATGAGGTGGATGGACCTAGAGTCTGTCATACAGAGTGAAGTAAGTCAGAAAGAGAAAGACAAATACTGTATGCTGACACATATGTATGGAATTTAAGGAAAAAAATGTCATGAAGAACATAGGGGTAAGACAGGAATAAAGACACAGACCTACTAGAAAATGGACTTGAGGATATGGGGAGGGGGAAGGGTAAGCTGTGACAAAGTGAAAGAGCGGCATGGACATATATACACTACCAAACGTAAGGTAGATAGCTAGTGGGAATCAGCCGCATAGCACAGGGAGATCAGCTCGGTGCTTTGTGACCACCTGGAGGGGTGGGATAGGGAGGGTGGGAGGGAGATGCAAAAGGGAGGGGATATGGGAACATATGTATATGTATAACTGATTAAATTTGTTATAAAGCAAAAAAACTAAAATAAAAAATAAAGAAAAAATTTAAAAAAAATGTTAATCTCGGGGCTTCCCTGGTGACACAGTGGTTGAGAGTCCACCTGACAATGCAGGGGACATGGGTTCGTGCCCCGGTCCGGGACGATCATGCATGCCACGGAGTGGCTGGGCCCGTGAGCCATGGTCGCTGAGCCTGCACGTCCAGAGCCTGTGCTCCTCAGTGGGAGAGGCCATGGTGGTGAGAGGCCCACGTACCGCAAAAAAAAAAAAAAAAAAAAGTTAATCTCTTCCGGAAACACTCTCACAAATACACTGAGAAATAATGTTTAACCAGCTATCTAGGCATCCCATGATGCAGGCACGTTGACAAATAAAAGTAACTATCACAGAGTATCTAGAGGACTTATTTTCACCCCCTATTCTTCCGTTGCCTAATACATTGTCTGCCATTTAAGAAATTCGCCAATGCGTGGGTATTGAACAAACAACTGAACAAACAAATGAATGAAAAAGTAAAGTAAATTAGAGAAATTGCACTGCTATGATTAAGAATACGTGTTTTTGAGTCAGAAAAATAAGATTTGAATTCTGCATCTGCCACTTAAAACAGTGTCTTACTTTGGTCTAAGTTTTAAACATTTCTCTGACTACTTATTATTAAGCATGATAACATCTGACTTGCAGAGTATATGGGAAAGTTACATTAAATCATACAATGTTGTAGGATTATTTATATATCTCAACAATTAGTGAGAGCTTAGTAGATAATTTTTTATTTTTATTTTTTGGTACCATTATCAACAGATTTGTAAATGAGCCTTACTTTGGACTAAAGGTGTAAGGACCTTTCTAAAACCAAATTATTATATAGGTATTATGCACATGTGTAAAAGTCTATATAAATTATTTTTCTCTTGAAAGCAGTTTCCTCTATCTCTCATATACACATGAGAAATCATAACTATATTCTTTTAAAATAATTTTATGACACTTTTGTTACTCATATTTCTTCTATAAAATAAGGACAAACTATGCAAAAAGTGCAAAAAGTAAGATGCTTACAATGCTTACCTACTCAATTGAATTTTAAGTTTACTAACATGACTTTTTTTTTGTATAGTAACATTTGTATTATTGCTGTCAATAAAACTGCCATTACTTTACAATAATAAAATTATTTTCACACACATTTTATCACCTAACTTTTAATTTATTTCTAAAATAAATCATTTCTTATTTTATTTCACAGAGTTAATGTGATCTTAGTAAAATACCTTCTTTTTTGCCAAAGTCATATTACAAAAAAGAAGCATTGTTCAGTTATCCTGAATCTTTTCTTCTTCTTTATAATGTTCTGAATTCTGTAATCTACTCTGTTCCTTATTAATAATTATATTACATAAATGAACTAGGGCTTTCTTACCCAGCTGTTAAATTTTTTTTGTTTTCCTATCATTTTAATTTTTTAAATTCTGTACTACTTTCTGTTATCAATTTTCCATCATCTGAAATCTTCAAGAAAACTTATTTGATCAAGTACACCTTTTCTCTGAAGTCTTCCATTCTCCTGTTCCAATCTGGATGCTTTGGTCTCTTGTTCTACCCAGGTAGTGTCTTGCATTATTTTCACTTTTCTCTTGGATTGTACCTATTGATATCTAAATCTCATGATATCTGTCATTTTGGCTCACAGTAATGTTTTGCTTTACTACTTCTTCAAGTAGAAAGACTGCACTAAAGGCAACATATTTATGGTAAATTATTTTGCACATATATTTTTTTTACATTTCACTAACCTGATAGGAAGATTCTACTTTCCCATTTCACTAATGTTGCGCCTGGGTGTGTGACTTGCTTTAGCCAATGAAATGTGAATGGAAATGAAAGTACGACTTCTGAGTATGTGCTATAAGAGCCATTATATATGTATCTTGGCTGGTCCCCTAGTAGTTCCCAATCTTCACCATGAGTAGAATGCCCAGAACAGGTACTGACTCTCCCAACATGACGTCTGAATAAGACATGTGGAATCTATCTACCCCACGCAATTCAGAGTTGGCTCACCTGGAGCAGAGCCTACCCAGGTTAAGCTGAGGTCCTAGGAGCTTAACATTTATTGGACAGCTCATAGTTTGGGGATAGTTTTTGTGTAGAGTTATGTTCCAAAAGCTAACCAATAAAACTTCTTTTTGAATGCATCAAATATCTTAAATCTGAAGTCATACTGACAAGCTCTTGCCTTGTAAGGGTTAAATAAGATTATGGGTACTTTGTTTTTAGAATGTCAGTATAGCAGGTTTCACTCACACTACCTTTTTTTTGGCAAATCCTAATTCAGGTATTTGTTGTCTCTTCCCAGGTGTTCAGGAGCATGTTAACTTCCAAAATGATCATTTGAATCGTATTGTGCTCATTCTCCTTAAAAGTAGTTAGATTTTGTATGAAATCTTAAAAAAAGAGACACAAACATACAACTCTTGGGATAACTGTGAAGATTTTTATTTCCTTAATAAAAAATACTGTGTGCAAAATAAGAGACAGTTAAAAGGACCAATGGAAAAGTCAGACTTTTACTTTCATTCACTATAAACCCTCGCATTTATGTGATAATGTGATTTGTAACAAAGGGTACACTATAGTACGGTAGATAAGAACACGCTTTTCAAAAAATTGTGCAGGGTCCATCTAACAATGATATAGTGAAAAAAAACAAAACATATTTTGATCCTTTCCTCATACAATAAACCAAAATAAATTCCAGGTAGATTGCAGACCAAGATGTAAGAAGTAAATATTAAACATTTTGGAAGAAACCATAGAATAATACCTTCATGACTTTAAATAGTGAAGATTTCTTAAACATGATGTAAATAGGGCATAGGACATAGAGCATGCCCTATAAGAAAGTGCTACAGTCTAGGGATAAAAACAAACTTGAATAGACCTATTCCAAGTAGACCACAATCAAGTCCCAAAACGATTACAGTCAACCACAGGTGCTGTATTTTTCTGCCGGAAAAAAAATTAGCTTTCTTAGAGGAAGAAAACCTTATCCATATTTCCTACAGTTTTTCATCCATAATCTCCAGTATCCTAGAAAAAAATAAATAAATAAAGTGGCATAAGAAGAAACTGGACCTAATGACCAAAACCAAAAGATAGAACCAAGAAGTAGAAATGGATCCACAGAAGATTTAGATATTGGAATTTTTCACATAAAACTTCAAAACAATTATTATTGATAGTTTGTGAGAGTAGAGGAAAATGGACAAAAGAAACAAAAACAAAATTACAACAGAAAATCTGAATCTAAACAAAAAATCAAGTAAATATTTTAGAACAGATTAAAACAAAACAAACAAAAAAATACTCCTGAAGTTAAACTGTCAATACTGAGTGTAACAACAAACACACTGTTTAAAGCATAACACAGTGTTAGAGAACCCAAAGAAAGAGGGAAACAAGAAGAAAAACTCAGAGGATAAAAATATGCAGATCTCTTGCAAAAATTACAAAAGATATTACTTTGATTTCCATTCCATAAGAAAACTAGAGAAATGGAAATGGCCAGAAGCAACATTTGAAGAAGCATTGACTGAGCATTTTCCAAATTAATAAAATATATCAGTAATACAAAACCATTGTCCTAAAACATAAAGGAAAATAAACATTTAAGGTCAAACCTGAGGTGGTTTACCATCAAGACAGAAGCTCTCAAAAAGTCTTCAAAAGAAGGGAGAGAATAAACAATAGCAACAAAGTCACGTCAATTTTCAAAAACAAGGTACACAAAAGATAAAGCAGAAAATATATAAATTGCATGTAAAATGGGAGTCAGTGCAAATAGATCAGTAATCACAATAAATATAAATGAATTAAGTCACTTTTGAAAAGTAACAGATTTTCATATTATATCATTATCTCTATTTATATTTTTCAAAACTACATATAGTTTATAGGAAAACAACCTAGAGCATAACAACATCAACAGATGCTGAAAGTAAAGAAATATTAAAAGTTGTATCAGGCAGATACTAATCACAATCTGTATTTATCTATATTGATCAAATCATGTACTTGAAGAAAACCAGTATGGAGAAAGAGACACTATGCAATGATAAAAAGTTAATTCATCACGGTGTTCAGATATAAATTTAACTGAAAAAGCCTTAAAGGGAATACAGAAAATTTTAATGTAACTGTAGGGAAAAATTGACAATTCCACCAACACAGAGATTTCAACATATTCACCCTGCTATTAACTGGCACACAAGTAATAAGCTTGATCTATTTGGCATATATTTTTCATTCATTGACTGGTTTAAAGACCTTCCAGGAGATTGGTCCAAGATGGCTGAGTAGAAAGAAATGCTCTCACTCCTTCTTTCAAGAACACCAGAATCACAACTAACTGCTAAACAATCATCAACAGGAAGACACTGGAACTCGCCAAAAAAGATACCCCACATCCAAAGACAAAGGAGAAGCCACAATGAGATTGTAGGAGGGGAGCTATCACAATAAAATCAAATCCCATAACTGCTGGGTGGGTGATTCACAAACTGGAGAACACTTATACCACAGAAGTCCACACACTGGAATGAAGGTTCTGAGCCACACGTCAGGCTTCCCAACCTGGGAATCCAGCAATGGGAGGAGGAATTCCTAGAGAATCAGACTTTGAAGGCTAGTGGGATTTGATTGCAGGACTTTGACAGGACTGGGGAAAACACAGACTCCACTCTTGGAGGGCACACACAAAGTAGTATGCACATTGGGACCCAGGGGAAGGAGCAGTGACCCTATAGGAGACAGAACCAGACCTACCTGCTAGTGTTGGAGGGTCTCCTGCAGAGGCTGGTGGCAGCTGTGGATCACTAAGAAACAAGGACACTGGCAGCAGAAGTTCTGGGAAGTATTCCTTGGTGTGAGCCCTCCCAGCATCCACCATTAGCCCCAACAAAGAGCTTGGGTAGGCTCCAGTGTTGGGTCGCCTCAGGTCAAACAACCAATAGGGAGGGAACCCAACCCCACCAATCAGCAGACAAGCGGATTAAAGTTTTACTGAGCTCTGTTGACCAGAGCAACATCCAGATCTACCTACCACCAGTCCCTCCCATTAGAAAACGTCCACAAGCCACTTAGATAGCCTCATCCACCAGAGGACAAACAGCAGAGTCAAGAAGAACTACAATCCTGCAGCCTGTGGAACAAAAACCACATTCACAGAAAGACAGACAAGATGAAAAGGCAGAGGGCTATGTACCAGATGAAGGAACAAGATAAAACCCCAGAAAAACAACTAAATGAAATAGAGATAGGCAATCATCCAGAAAAAGACTTCAGAATAATGATAGAGAAGATGATCCAGGACCTCAGAAAAAGAACGGAGGCAAAGATCAAGAAGATGCAAGAAATGTTTAACAAAGATCTAGAAAAATTAAAGAACAAGTAAATAGAGAGGAACATTACAATAACTGAAATGAAAAATACACTAGAAGGAATCAATAGCAGAATAACTGAGGCACAAGAAAAGAAAAGTGACCTGGAAGACAGAATGGTGGAATTCACTGCTACAGAACAGAATAAAGAAAACAATGAAAAGAAATGGAGACAGCCTAAGAGAACTCTGGGACAACATTAAACACAACAACATTCGCATTATAGGGGTCCCAGAAGGAGAAGAGAGAGAGAAAGGACCTGAGAAAATACTTGAAGAGATTATAGTCGAAAACTTCCCTAACGTGGGAAAGAAAATAGCCACCCAAGTCCAGGAAGTGCAGAGACTCCCATACAGGAAAAACCCAAGTAGAAACATGCCGAGACACGTAGTAATCAAATTGACAAAAATTAAAGACAAAGAAAAAATATTGAAAGCAGCAAGGGAAAAATGACAAATAACATACAAGGGAACTCCCGTAGGTTAACAGCTGATTTCTCAGCAGAAACTCTACAAGCCTTAAGGGAGTGGCATGATATACTTAAAGTGATGAAAGAAAAGAACCCACAACAAAGATTACTCTACCCAGCAAGGATCTCATTCAGATACAATGGAGCAATCACAAGCTTCACAGAAAAACAAAAGCTAAGAGAATTCAGCACCACCAAACCAGCTCTACAACAAATGCTAAAGGAACTTCTCTAAGTAGGAAACACAAGAGAAGAAAAGGACCTACAAAAACAAACCCAAAACAATTAAGAAAATGGCAATAGGAACATACATATTGATAAATACCTTAAACGTGAATGGATTAAATGGTCAACCAAAAGACAGTCTTGCTGAATGGATAAAAAAATAAGACCTATATATATGCTGTCTACAAGAGACCCACTTCAGACCTAGGGACACAAACAGACTGAAAGTGAGAGGATGGAAAAACATATTCCATAGAAATGGAAATCAAAAGAAAGCTGGAGTAGCAATACTCATATCAGATAAAATAGACTTTAAAATAAAGAATGTTACAAGAGACAAGGAAGGACACTACATAATGGTCAAGGGATCAAACCAAGAAGAAGATATAACAATTATAAATAAATATGCACCCAACATAGGAGCACCCCAATACATAAGGCAACTACTAACAGCTCTAAAAGAGGAAATTGACAGCATCACAATAATAGTGGGGGACTTTAACACCTCACTTACACCAATGGACAGATCATCCAAACAGAAAACTGATAAGGAAACACAAGCTTTAAATGCCACAATAGACCAGATAGATTTAATTGATATTTATAGGACATTCCGTCCAAAAACAGCAGATTACACTTTCTTCACAAGTTGTGCACAGAACATTATCCAGGATAGATCACATCTTGGGTCACAAATCAAGCTTCAGTAAATTTAAGAAAACTGAAATCATATTAAGCATCTTTTCTGACCACAACACTATGAGATTAGAAATCAATTAAAGGGAAAAAATGTAAAAAAAAAAAAAAACCACATGGAGGCTAAACAATACACTACTAAATAACCAAGAGATCACTGAAGAAATCAAAGTGGAAATCAAAAAATACCTAGAGACAAATGACAATGAAAACACAACGATCCAAAAACTATGGGATGCAGCAAAAGCAGTTGTAAGAGGGAAGTTTATAGCTATAAAAGCCTACCTCAAGAAACAAGAAAATTCTCAAATAAAAAATCTAATGGAACTACAGAAAGAAGAACAAACAAAACCCAAAGTTAGCAGAAGGAAAGAAATCATAAAGATCAGAGCACAATTAAATGAAATAGAAACAAAGGAAACAATAGCAAAGATCAATAAAATAACAAGCTGGTTCTTGAGAATGTAAAGAAAATTGATAAACCATTAGACAGACTCATCAAGAAAAAGGAGAGGACTCAAATCAATAAAATATAGAAACGAAAAAGGAGAAGTTACAACAGAAACTGCAGAAATACAAAGCATCCTAAGAGACTACTACAAGCAACTCTATGCCAAAAAACTGGACAACCTGGAAGAAATGGCAAATTCTTAGACAGGTATAACTCTCCAAGACCGAACTAGGAAGAAACAGAAAATATGAACAGACCAATCACAAGTAATGAAGTTGAAACTGTGATTTAAAAACTTCCAACAAACAAAAGTCCAGGACCAGATGGCTTCACAGGTGAATTCTATCAAACATCTAGAGGAGGGCTAACACCCATCCTTCTCAAACCCTTCCACAAAATTGCAGAGAAATGAAAACTCTAAAACTCATTCTATGAGGCCACCACCACCCTGATACCAAACCCAGATTTGATACCAAATCCAGACAAAGATACTACAAAACAAACAAACAAACAAACAAACAAATTAGAGACCAATATCACTGATGAATATAGATGCGAAAATCCTCAACAAAATACTCTCAAACAGAACCCAACAACACATTGAAAGGATCATACACCATGATCAAGTGGGATTTATCCCAGGGATGCAAAGATTCTTCAATATACATAAATCAGTCAATGTGATACACCATATTAACAAATGTAAGGAGAAAAACCATATGGTCATCTCAATAGATGCAGAAAAAGCTTTTAACACAATTTAACACCCATTTATGATAAAAAAAACTCTTCAGAATGTGGGCATAAAGGGAAACTACGTCAACATAATAAAGGCCATATATGACAAACCCACAGCCAACATGATTCTTAATGGTGAAAAACTGAAATCTATTCCTCTAAGATCAGAAACAAGACAAGTCTGTCCACTCTCACTGCTATTATTCAACATATTTTGGAAGTCCTAGCCACGGCAATCAGAGAAGAAAAAGAAATAAAAGGAATACAAATTGGAAGAGAAGAAATAAAACACCATTGTTTGCAGATGACATGATACTATACCTACAGAATTCTAAAGATGCAACCAGAAAACTACTAGAGCTAATCAATGAAGTTGGTAAAGTTATAGGATACAAAATTAATGCACAGAAATCTCTCGCATTCCTATACACTAATGATGAAAAATCTGAAAGAGAAATTAAGGAAACACTCCCACTTACCATTGCAAAAAAAAGAAAAAAATACCTAGGAATAAACCTACCTAGGGAGACAAAAGACCTGTATTCAGAAAACTATAAGACACTGATGAAAGAAATTAAAGATGATACAAATAGATGGAGAGATATACCATGTTACAGGATTGGAAGAATCAATATTGTGAAAATGACACTACTACCCAAAGCAATCTACAGATTCAATGCAATCCCTATCAATTTACCAATGGCATTTTTTATGGAACGAGAACAAAAAATCTTAAAATTTGTATGGAGACACAAAACACACCAAATAGCCAAAGCAGTCTTGTGGGAAAAAAACGAAGCTGGAGGAATCAGGCTCCCTGACTTCAGACTATACTACAAAGCTACAATAAGCAAGACAATATGATTCTGGCACAAAAACAGAAATATAGATCAATGGAACAGGATAGAAAGCCCAGAGATAAACCCACGCACCTATGGTCAACTAATCTATGACAAAGGAGGCAAGGATATACAATGGAGAAAAGACAGTCTCTTCAATAAGTTGTGCTGGGAAAACTGGACAGCTACATGTAAAAGAATGAAATTAGAACACCCCCTAACACCATACACAAAAATTAACTCAAAATGGATTAGAGACCTAAATGTAAGACCAGGCACTATAAAACTCTTACAAAGACAGGGAGAACCCTCTTTGACATAAATCACAGCAAGATCTTTTTGATCAACCTCCTAGAGTAATGGAAATAAAAACAAAAATAAACAAATGGGACTTAATGAAATTTAGAAGCTTTTGCACAGCAAAGGAAACCATAAACAAAACAAAAAAACAACCCTCAGAATGGGAGAAAATATTTGCAAATAATCATCAAAAGATTAATCTCCAAAATATATAAAGAGCTTATGCAGCTCAATATTAAAAAAAAAAATCCAAAAATGGGCAGAAGACCTAAATAGACATTTCTCCAAAGAAAACATACAGATGGCCATGAAACACGTGAAAAGCTGCTCAGCATCACGAATTATTAGAGAAATGCAAATCAAAAGTACAATCTGGTATCACCTCACACCAGTTAGAATGTGCATCATCAGAAAATCTACAAACAACAAATGCTGGAGAGGGTGTAGAGAAAGGGGAACCCTTTTGCACTGTTAGTGGGAACGTAAATTGATACATCCACTACGGAGAACATGATGGAACTGTTGGAATGGTATGGAACAGTATGGAACCTTAAAGAACTAAAAATAGAATTACCATATTACCCAGCATTCCTGCTACTGGGCATATATCCAAAGAAAACTATAATTCAAAAAGACACATGCACCCCAATGTTCATTGCAGCACTGTTTGTAATAGCCAGGTCATGGAAGCAACCTAAATGCCCATCAACAGACTAATGGATAAAGAAGATGTGGTACATATATAAAACGGAATATTACTCAGCCATAAAAAGGACAAAATTGGGTCATTTGTAGAGACGTAGATGCATCTAGAGACTATCATACAGAGTGAAGTAAGTCAGAAAGAGAAAAACAAATGCCGTATATTAACGCATATCTGTGGAACCTAGAAAATGGTACAGACGAACTGGTTTGCAGAGCAGAAATTGAGACACAGATGTTGAGAACAAACATAGGGACACCAAGGGGGGAAAGCAGTGGGGGGTAGGGGTGTGGTGAATTGGGAGATCAGGATTGACATGTATACACCGATGTGTATAAAATGGATGACTAATAAGAAAATGAATAATAAACATTAAAAAAGGACCTTCCAAATGTGCTTACTGAATATAACAGTAAACATATTTTCAGCAATAAGGCAAGCCTCAATAAATGCCAAACAGTATCTCATTTTAATCCCCTATGATAGCTATGACTTTTCCACACATTAAAAAATCTGCTTCTGAGCTCCATATTGCAGACTAGTCGTCTATTCTCTCACAGTCACACCAATACCACAGTATTTTAGTTATTACTTTTTAATAAGACTGGTAGGTGCAATTTTCCTTTCTATTTTTTAAAATTGCCTTAGTTATTTCAAATAAATATTAGGGACACTTTGACTACCACCACAAAACCTGTATTGGAATTATAATTAAAATGGCATGGCATTTAGAATTTAATTAAAGGAATGTACATATTTTTATGAACATTGTACATTTTTATATTTACTCAGTCATTTTATATCTTTTAGTTTTTTTTGTTTTTTGTTTTTCCTAAAAAAGCTTTTTCTGAGCTTTGTTGGATTTATTCTTTGGAACTTAATGTATCTCACTGTCATTTCGGAAGGAATAATGATTTTCATAATAACCCTTTTTTCCACATGGTTGCTGCTAGCTGGCACATAGCTCCGGAACACTCTGACTTCTTATACTGATTTGATTTAAGGAAGTCTACTAAACTCTCTCATTAATTCCAAGTTTGTCTGCAATTTGGGTATCATATGGAAAAAATATGAGATACAAAAAACAGCAACTTTATTTTATTACAATTTTTTAAAATTCATCATACATTTTATCTCCATGATTCATTATTTTGAAACTGGAGGTTTGTACCTCTTAATTTCCCTTCTTTTACAATCCTACAGAAAGAGAAATGTTGCTAGAAACATACTTTGTTATTTCTGACTTCAACGGAAATGTTTTTAAATCACCACCATTAAGAATGCTGTTTGGTTTTGGTTTTGTGTATTTTGTCAGGTTAACAATATTTCTCCCTAGCATTAGTCCTCTAAGAGAAACTTTGTAAATGACTGTTAAATTTCAGTGAACTTTTATATATGTATTAAAAGTTGTAGGTTGTTTTCTACTTTAAATGTTTAAAATATTTTAAAATTGGGCTTCCCTGGTGGTGCAGTGGCTGAGAGTCCGCCTGCCGATGCAGGGAACACGGGTTCATGCCCCGGTCCAGGAAGATCCCACATGCCGCGGAGCAGCTGGGCCCGTGAGCCATGGCCACTGAGCCTGCGCGTCCGGAGCCTGTGCTCTGCAACGGGAGAGGCCACAACAGGGAGAAGCCCACGTATCGCAAAAAAAAAAATATATATATATATATATATATATATATATTTTTTTTTTAATGTTAGAATGTAGTCCATCTCTTAGATAAGTTCTAATTGAGTATGAGTAATAAGGTAGTTTTTATACAATGATGGGTTTTACTTATAATGACATGATTTTTACATAAGTATCTTGCTCATTTTGTAAAACTGTTTGGAGAAATGGCTTCCTCTTTTTCAAATTTAATAGTTTATATAAATATGATCTATGCCTTTTTCTGAACTTGAGAAAAATCGCTGTTCACAAGAGAAGATTCTGGTCAAATAATTCACTATCATTAATGTTTACCACTCTTTTTAGATTCACTTCTTATTGAGTGATTTTATGTTTTGAACGAAATTTACCATTTCAAGTATATTTCCAAATATTTTGGAACAAAGCTTTTCATTCACTATATTACCTGTATCTTTGAACCACTTTTCATTATTAATATTCTTATGTGTGTGACTGTGTGTGTAGGGGTATGACTATGTGTAGGTTTGTGTGCCCAAACAACTTTGTTCTTGATATATTCATCAGCATTCTGGAAATTTGGCAAATTTATTTTTCCTCAAAGTACTAATTCTTTGTTGTATTGATTCTCTGTATGATTTTTTTTAATTTTATTATATGAGGTCTTTAATATTTATTTTCCCTTCTGCTTTGCTTGAACATAGCCTATGATGTTTTCCTTCACTTCACAAAGTTTAGGTAGGTTTTTTAAAGTAAACATTTTTGAAATCCATAAACTTAAGATAATAAATTTTTATCTAAATTTATTAAATAGCACTCTGCAGGTTTTCCTTTATACAGTTTTATTTTTACTAGCAATATTTTATGATGTCCATTAACATTTCTCTTTGCCTCATAGATTATGTATTTAGAAATGTGTGTAATTTCCAAATATATTGTTTAAAAGTTTACCATTTATTTCTATATTATATTCTAATAAAGAGTATTTGGTCTGGTTGATACCAACTTGTAGATATTGTTATTATTCGCCTTAAGGCATATCATGAGGTCTTTTTTTAAATGTTCAATGTATGCCATAACAACATATCTTTCTTTAAGGGTTGGTAATTCTTTAAATCTCTTAGCTCAAGCATCTCATCACGTTTTTCAAATCATCTGTATTTGTTCAATTGCTTTCTCTGCATTATGTAGTAATTTCAGAGACAATTATTTTGAGATCTCTCACAATTATAATACATGTTTGTTTACTTATTACAGCTTGGGATTGTGGAATTAGGTATGCTCAAGTTTAGAACTGTTTATCTTATGCTTTTCTTTTTTTAATATTATATAATTACTATATTTTTAATTTTTACTAAAAATATATTTTGTCTTATACAATTTTCTAGCTTTCTCTGTTTAATACTTTCTTAGGACAGTTTTAACTCTTTATACTTTCAATTAATTTCAATCCTTAAAGTTTTGATGTCTATTGTAAACAGAATAAAAGTGGATTTTGTTAATATTTTAGACCAACTTAAGATCTAGCTGTCTCCTTTAAGATGAATGTAGAATTATTTGCATTAATTATGGTTAACGTTTCATTTGAAATTCTTTATTATTTTATTTTTCTACTCTTTACCATTTTTTCTTTTTTTTCACATTACCTGCATTTATTTGATCCATTTTTAAGTTCTTTTATTTCCTACTTCCTCTTTTGCATTCTAATTTTTGTTAGACATTCTTCTTTTATTCTTTTAGTTTTTGTCCATACATGTTTAATGTGCTTACCTTAATGGGTGTGCAAAAAATCAATATATTTCATTTTCATGAAATATATTAAGCCTTTTTCAAATGCTTATTTGAAATATATATGTTATTTTGTTTGTCTATCCAAATCTAATTCTTATTTTTCTTTCTCTTTAGTCTTGAGAGTTTTTTAAGAATAAATTGTGGATATAAGTCCTTCCACAGTATATGCTTTGCAAATAATTTCTCCTAGTATGTGGTCTGTTTTTTTCATTCTCTCAGTGATGCCTTCTCAAGAGTAAACATCTTTAATTATCATAAATTTCAAATTATATGACTTTTAATTGATTATACTTTTAAAAACCTGATTTACTGACATTTCACAAATAAATCTGTATATAATTAAGGCATACAGCATAGTGTTTTTATGTATGTATACACTATGAAGTGATCACCACAAAATTTACTGTACTATTTCATACAGTATGTAAAAATTGTTTGCTTAACCAGAGGTTACAAAGATTTTCTCCTACATTTTCTTCTAGGCATTTTATGTTATACAGCTATGTCTCATCAAGACTTTGAAGGGTCAGAGATATACTACTTGTAAGCTAAGTTAATGTGCTGCAGATTCATTTTGATACCAGAAAAAGAGAAGAAAAAATGCATCAACTTTTATTTTGCACTTTCATTTTTTTTCTGACATCCAAAATACAGTTGATTCTACACATCAAATGTTTAAGGTGAGTTGAGTTTTAATGATTATGAAATGTTAAAATATATCTCATGGGAGAAAGACAAGGGTGTAATTTTCAAAACTGAAAGAAAGAATAATTCTCAGATCTCATCCTTGGATCTCAGGTTTATTGACAAGAACCATGCATGATCCCGAGCACTAAACCAAAACACAAAACCAGAGCAGAGGAAGCCACACACAATTTTAACCAAAGCCTTGCGAATACTGATGTCCAAAACTTTATACTGACTGGAAACATGCTTGGCATAAGGAAAGTTTTAATTCTCAAATATTAATTATATGGGAGTATGGTGTGGTTATTGGAGAGTGTAGGAATTAGTCAAGTCATTACAGAAAGTGGAACATCAAATATAGGGGAAACATACCTGTCAATGAGACATACCCGACTATGAAAGCTGGGTATCTCTACTTTAAAAATTCTTAACAAATAGGGACTTCCCCAGTGACGCAGTGGTTAAGAATCTGCCTGCCAATGCAGAGGACATGGGTTCGAGCCCTGGTCCAGGAAGATCCCAGATGCCACAGAGCAACTAAGCCCATGTGCCACAACTACTGAGCCTGTGCTCTAGAGCCCAAGAGCCACAACTACTGAAGCCTGTGTGCCTAGAGGCTGTGCTCTGCAACAAGAGAAGCCACAGCAATGAGAAGCCCATGCACCACAATGATGAGTAGCCCCTGCTCGCCACACTAGAGAAAGCCCGTGCACAGCAACGAAGACCCAACGCAACTATAAATAAATAAATAAATAGATAGATAGATGATAGATAAATGTATTAATTTTTTAATAGATCTTTATTGGAGTATAATTACCTCACAATACTGTGTTAGTTTCTGTTGCACAGCAAAGTGAATCAGCCATATGCATATACATGTCCCCATATCCCCTCCCTCTGGAGCCTCCCTCCCATCCTCCTTTTCACACTTCTCTAGGTCATCCCAAAGCACTGAGCCGATCTCCCTGTGTTATGCTGCTGCTTCCCACCAGCTGACTATTGTACATTTGGTAGTGTATATATGTCGAAGCTACTCTCACTTCACCCCAGCTTCACCCTGCCATCCCATATCCTCAATTCTATTTTCTATGTCTACCTCTTTATTCCTGCCTTGCAACTAGGTTCATCAGTACTTTTTTTTGTTTTTTAGATTCCATATATATGTGCATTAGTATATGGTATTTGTTTTTCTCTTTTTGACTTACTTCACTCTGTATGACAGACTCTAGGTCCATCTACGTCACTACAAATAACTCAGTTTTTTTTTTTTTTATGGCTGAGTAATATCCCATTGTATATATATGCCACATCTTTATCCATTCATCTGTTGATGGACATTTAGGTTGGTTCCATGTCCTGGCTATTGTAAATAGAGCTGCAATGAACATTGTGGTACATGTCTCTTTCTGAATTATGGTTTTCTCAGGGTATATGCCCAGTAGTGGGATTGCTGGATCATATGGTATTTCTATTTGTAGATTTTTAAGGAACCTCCATACTGCTCTCCATAGTGGTTGTATTAATTTACATCCCCACCAATAGCAGGAGGGTTTCCTTTTCACCACACCCTTTCCAGCATTTGTTGTTTCTACATTTTTTGATGATGGCCTTTCTGACTGGCGTGAGGTGATACTTCATTGTACTTTTGATTTGCATTTCTCTAATAATTAGTGATGTTGATCATCTTTTCATTTGACTCTTGGCCATCTGTATGTCTTCCTTGGTGAAATGCCTATTTAGGTCTTCTGTCCATTTTTTAACTGGATTATTTGTGTTTTTCTGATATTGAGCTCCATGAGCTGTTTGTATATTTTGGAGATTAATCCTTTGTGTGTTGTTTCATTTGCAAATATTTCCTCCCATTCTGAGGGTTGTCTTTTTTGTCTTGTTTATGGTTTCCTTTGCTGTGCAAAAAACCTTTACGTTTAATTAAGTCCCATTTGTTTTTGTTTCTATTTCCATTTCTCTACGAGGTGGGTCAAAAAAGATCTTGCTGTGGTTTATCCCAGAGTGTTTTCCTACGCTTTCCTCTAAGAGTTTTATAGTTTCTGGTCTTACATTTAAGTCTTTAATCCATCTGGAGTTTATTTTTGTGTATGGTGTTAGGTAGTGCTCTAATTTCATTCTTTTACATGTAGCTGTCCAGTTTTCCCAGCCCAACTTATTGAAGAGGCTGTCTTTCCTCCATTGTATGCTCTTGCCTCCTTTGTCGAAAATTAGGTGCCCATATGTGCGTGGGTTTATCTCTGGGCATTCTATTCTGTACCATTGATCTATATTTCTATTTTTGTGCCAGTACCATACTGTCTTGATTACTGTAGCTTTGTGGTATAGTTTGAAGTCAGGGAACCTGATTCCTCCAACTCCGTTTTTCTTTCTCAAGATTGCTTTGGCTATTCGGGGTCTTTTGTGTTTCCATATGAATTGTAAAAAAATTTGTTGTAATTCTGTGAAGCATGCCATTGGTAGTTTGATAGGGATTGCACTGAATATGTCAATTGCTTTGGGTAGTATAGTCATTTTCAAAATATTGATTCTTCCAATCCAGGAACATGGTATACTTCTCCATCTGTTTATGTCATCTTTGACTTCTTTCATGAGTGTTTTATAGTTTTTTGAGTACAAATCTTTTGCCTCCTTAGGCACGTTTATTCCTAGGTATGTTAATTTTTGTTGCAATGGTAAATGGGAGTGTTTCCTTAATTCCTCTTTCAGATTTTTCTTTGTTGGTGTATAGGAATGCCAGGGATTTCTGTGCATTAATTTTGTATCCTGCAACCGTACCAAATTCATTGATTAGTTCTAGTAGTTTTCTCATGGCAGCTTTAGGACTTTCTATGTATAGTATCATGTCACTGGCAAACAGTGACAGTTTTACTTCTTTTCCAATTTGTATTCCTTTTATTTCTTTTTCTTCTGATTGCTGTGGCTAGGACTTCCAAAACTATCTTGAATAAGACTGGTGAGAGTGGACATCCTTGTCTTGTTCCTGATTTTAATGGAAATGTTTTCAGCTTTTCACCATTGAGTATGATGCTTGCTGTGGGTTTGCCATATATAGCCTTTATTATGTTGAGGTAGTTTCCCTCTATTCCCATTTAATGGAGAGTTTTTATCATAAATTGGTGTTGAATTTTGTCAAAAGCTTTTTCTTCATCTATTGAGATGCTCATATGGTTTTTATTCCTTAATTTGTTAATATGGTGTATCACATTGATTTGCATATGTTGAAGAATCCTTGCATCCCTGGGGTAAATCCCACACTGACTTGATACACACACACATGCACACACGCATGATGTAGTAAAAATATAGATGATAAGAGAGAATCATTTATCTTAATTTTTAAATATAGCCATTTAAGACTTTTTGAAATGTGATATGGACAAATATTTTTTAAAATAATGTAGCCCTCCAGTGTTTTAGAAGTCTGCTTATTTTCCTTTGGAACATAACAACTATAGGCAAAGAAACTGAAAAATAAGCTGAAATAAGCATGTTATTTTTTACTGGGGCCTAATTATATGTGTGTGTGTATATATATATCTATATATATAGATATATAGATATACACACACATATATGTATGTATATATGACATGAAACACATTTCAGGTTAATTTGAATTATAATGGGCCTTAATGAATCTTTGGTTAAATTGTACAATCCCTCTTTAATATTTCCAGGGAGAATCATGCTTAAATGAATCTAAACACATTTTATCATATAGATTTGGGCAGCTGCAATAATGAAGTTTTTAAGGAACCAGAATGTAACATCAAAACCAAGAATACCCTATTATTATAGAAATATATGGGTATCTTGTCATATATACCACATTATGGTGAGTGGAAATATTTATTAAAATTTGAGAATGACAGACCCTTCAAGCACCTTTGCCCTTACCTAATGTACCAAAATGAAATTTATGTATTGAGGATGTATTATCTCCTATTTTAACCTGCAAATATTGCTTTCTAATTTAATGATAATTTGCTAGATGGACTATCATTAAGGTTTGCATAACTTAGTCTTACAAAAGAAAGCATCACTAAGGCTATTCAAATTACATCAACATTTTCATTTATCCCAAAGGAGCTTCTGGTTTATACAAATACATACATTTTTATAATTTAATTATGTTAAAATATACTCAAGTTGCTGTTAACAGCACAACTCTCTTGACCTCCTTAGTGAAATGATAAAAACACTGATTTGTATCTATTACTTTGCTTTCTACATATGCTATAGCTTGCACAATAAGACACTAACTACACTGTGCATAATTTAGTATTACAGTCATATATAATTTATATGATGTCATATCACTAAATCACATCGCATTAAACTTTTTCTCTGTGAGTCCCTATAGGTAAATCATAATTCAGTCCTTTTAGAATTCTGGAGTCATAGCTTCCTCTCTAGAGAAATATTCTCCTTTGGTGAAACAGCTTCTGGCTTGCCACTAAGCCCTAGTAAAGACTGAATTCTTGACCATGGACTGGCAAGCAGTTATGTGATTGGAACTACCAAAAATGTACTAGCACTGCCTGCTCCACCAAGTCATTAAGATAGGTATGCACAGTATAAAACTATCATCAACTGGAAGTGATGTATACAAAACTGGCCTCAAGTAGGACCTAAGCAACCAGTAAGTTGCACAAGAAAGTGGTTCCCAATGCTAGGACCCCTACTGATATTAGATTGCTTCTTTTTGCTAAGTGCTGACTTCTGGCCTTATCTGGATTTTCCTATAACGAGTTAAGTGAGAAGGAAAGTCATTTGGGTCTTGATCACACATAGTTTTATTACAGCTCTTCTCCTGGGTGGCATTAAAGGACAGTGGTGAAAGGAAATTCTCTCAGTGGGAAGACCTTTAAATAGTTTACCTGATAATCATTTTTTCCAGGACAGAGAGATGGCGAAAGGTACAGATCCATATTGTTTCATAGTTAGTGGATAGGATTTTGCTAGATGGTAAGACTTGGAAGGTATATGATTAGAAAATTAGTGATGAGGAATTATACTTGTGTCTCAAATAAATGCTCACTCAAAATCAAACATAACTTCTTCAGTTTTAATATAAGGTATTATTTATTTTGTGACATGTCTGTTCAATATGGCTTTATTTTTTGATATGTACTCCAGGTGAGTATTTATATATTTTATACCTACATTGGAATGATTGTATAGAAAATGCTCTTGCAAAAAGATAAAGCTATTTCTCAATATGGTATCTTGGTGATTTAGGGATAAATGTAAATATATGTTATGAATCTTCTTAAAATTTAATGTTTAATGACTTGAATTGGAGGTAAAAGAAAATATCAAAAATTATTTACAGGTCTTGGCACTATCTGAATCCCTTTATAAAGATAAAATAAGTGCAGTTGTATACTGTATACTACATAAAATTAGTCACCTTGGCCTCTGTAAAATACGCCTGATGTATGTGCCATTGGGAACAAAAATGTGCGTTTGGGATTTTCTCTTCCAAGCAGAATGTATGACACATATATATATATATGTACACACACACACACACACACACACACATATATATGAATTACATATATGGAGATATACCTACCTACTGTTTCCTTTAATCCCTTACAGAAAGGAAACAAAGTGAGCCTTATCATTTTCCCAACTTTTGTGCCTGTGAACATTTTCAGGAATAAAGTACACCCTATAAGGACAAAGAGTTCAAGCAAACTAAAGTACTAGAATTTGTCAACAAGAGTACATGAGTGGAGGAAGCTCTAGAGATAAGAGCTCCAGAAATCTGTACAGCGGTCACCTTGAATCTTTGGCAGAATATTTAGTTGTGCATACATATTGTGAAACTCCATAGGGCTAGGCAAAGAGCAAGTACAGATTTTAGTCAACATCCAAGACCTTTTGGCTTGAATCTTAATAACCAGATAAAAAACATAGGAAAAGATATCTATTCTTCTGCTTCTTTTCCCAGCCACTGCATCCCTTCCAGTGGGTTTGTAAGTAAAATGGCTACAGTGGCTAAGATGGAGGTTTTCCTTGGGCTAACTAAGCCCATTCATGAAAGCTCTCTGGCTAGAATTCTTGCTGGGTCAGCAGAGATCAACACTCAGTTCCAGATACAGCACTATCCTGCAGAAAGATCAGTCAGACTGGACCACTTTCCTCATGGGAGTAGAGTACTTTGCATAGTTCAAAGTGCCTTTCACTGGAGTAGATACTTAGGCTATATATTGGTTTTCCTTTCCTGACTACATTGCTTCTACAGGACTAACCATTGTAGATGTACAGAATGTCTTATTTAACATTATGTTTGCTTCTGAAGAAGGAACTCATATTGGAGAAAATGAAGCATGGTATAGTGTTTATCCTTTGGGAATTCAAGGTGTTGTAAGATCTAGTCTGAGTCTGCACCCTCATCCTTGTCTGAAGGCAGGAGAACACTGATGTCCCACTTCGAAGACAGGCAGATAAAATAGATTCTCCCTTATTTTATCAGACTGTTTATCCTACTCAAGCCTTCAACGTGTCATATGAGGCCCAACCATATGGGGAGGACAATCTGCTTTACTTGTACTGATTCAAATGTTAATCTCATTCAGAAATATCCTCACAGACACATCCAGAATAATATTTAACCAAATATCTGGATATCCTGTGGTCCAGTCAAGTTGACACATAAAATCATCATACCATCATACTGAAGAAGACCTGATATAATGGTGGAATGGACTCTGAAAGATTGAATTTTAGTACCAGCAGGATGGCAACACCTTCCTGGACTACTGTAATATCTTCCAGGACGTGGTTGCTAAAAGAAGTCCAATAGAGAGTGCTGCTTCTTTTACAGCCACAATTCAGGGGTCTAGAAATCTCAGGGTAGGAATGGAAATGGCTCTGCTCACTATTGCCTCTATAGAGCTAATAATAGTGAGTATTTTGTTTTCCATAAGCACAGTTGTAGGCTTTCCTGGCCTAGAAGGCTTAATTCTCCAGAAAGGATTGCTTCCAACAGGGGACACTGATATCTTTCCATTAAACTAGAAGTTGGGTCTGTCACCTATCTACTTTGGGCTTTTTCAAGCCAACAAATCATCAGGCAAATAAGAAAGTGTCTGTACTCATTAGACTGACTGATCCTGATTGTTGCTACTTGATAGGACTATGGTAGAAGCATGTAAAGATGAAGGAAATCCCATGAAGCATTGTTTAATGCAACCAGGTTGTGTGATAAAAATCAATATGCAACTGGAACCCCTCAATACAAGAAGGACTGCAATAGACCAGATGCTTTAGGAGAATACCTTTGTGTCATCCTACCAAGCAAGGAACCAAGACCAGCCAAGGTGCTGTCTAAAGACAAAGGGAATATGAAATGGGTAATGGAAGAAGGAAGTTGCAAATATTAGCTACAGTGATGTGATAAATTGCAGAAATAATAGTGTAAAAGTTATGAGTATATTTTCCTGATTTTGATACAAATATACCTGTATGTGTGTATTCGATTATTTTCTCATTTTATGCTTCTCTATCACACTCCTTCCAAAAATAGAGATATGCTAAGAGATATTAACTTCAAGCAATATCTTGAACCTATAGGAAAGCCCAGCACTATGAAACTATTCACTGCTAATCTGAGGCTTGTATTATCCTCACTTTTTGTCTCATAAGCTTGTTTCTAAAACAAATAGCTTACAGTCTTCTCTATTATACATTCCTTAGAATGTATTGATAGAAATAGACATAATACATTCAGAGTTTCAAGAAATACACTTTAAGAAATGATTATTAATAGCAATAGAATAATTTTAATGTATAAACATTGATAGATAAAACTTTATTAAATTTGAAAATAGCTGATTTTGACATTAGGTTCATTATTTCAGTGATAGCAAAGGGACCTGGAAATAAGAAACTCTCTCTAGATTCAAGAAGGTTTATGATAGAGGGACAGACACTGTATGTTTAGAGAAAATCTAGGAAAAGATATCTCAGGATTAAGATAAAATACCGACAAAGAGGTCCAAAAGAGTGCAGCCAATAGATGACATATCAGATATTGCCTAACAAAGAGAGACTCTAGGACCACACATTATACTAATTGGTAGGCAATCAGAATCAAAGATGACTGGCAGTGGATAGCAAAATCTTACCCTCTAGGGTGGAATTCAATAAAATAATTTCTAAAAAGAACAACTTACTGCTGCTGCCATCTTGGAGTAATGGAACCACTACCTAGGTCTGGCACTTACTTACACAGATAGTCCATGATTCCAGTTATGAAACTGGGGCTCAAAGTTAAATCAAAAAGTGACTCCATACTTTAAAAAATGATAACTCTTGTTGATAATTCCTATTATTTCTGATGCTTGGTAGAAACTTCATTGTCATATGATTCCCCCAAATCAAAAACATTTTAAAAAGAAATTTTAAATTAAATACTAATTTACACTTATTACAAACACACTTTTGTAATCAGTGGTCTCATAGTCTGTGCTTTGCTTAAGCAAGTTTGCTTATGTAAGTTTTCAATTATAAATTAAGTGGATTAGTTAAGTAAGTTAAGTAAGTTTTCAATTACAAATTAAGTGGATTAGCCTGTGGCAGTTGAAGAAATCCGGAGTCACAAAAGCAGGGTACTTCAGGAAGTAGAACATGAATAAGAAAGAGTTTCTTTGGGGGAAAAACAAAATAAGAACATTTTCTCCTGTTTTCTGTACAGAATATATTCACCCTGATTTGCTTTGCTTTCTAATGGTGTTTTTTAATTGAGTTTTCAGAATATAGTGTGTTATTTTTTGAAAAAAATTCTAGCTCTATTAGAAATATAAAATATATTGCAAAGCACATTAGTTTCCTCATTGTAAAGCACTATGCTTATGATAATTTACAGTTCTAAGATGTATTTATTTTTTATTTAAATAACTCTGATGCTATTATGTAAATAACATAGTTCAAAGATAAATATTAAGAAAGAACACTTTAAGCTCTCTTTTTATCATTTTTGCCTTGATGTCTATCACTTCTTGCCATTTAGATGAGGGATTTGTGCATCTTAGTAAAATTATGAAACCCTTAATTTGATCTCTCAGGGATAATGCCTTATTAAATACAACTCCCAAATATGAAATCTTTGGATTGACATTTTCTTTGCAGAAAGATATTGCCTAAGACAATTTCTCAGGGTATGCAAGTCACAGCACTAATTTTTTTAGTTAAATAAACCAGCAAAGATATGGTAAAAGAAAAGTACAAATGTAATGTTATGTTTTCTGCTGCTGAGTTAGAAAATGTTATACCATTGGACAGTGTACATAATTATGTTAAATGTGAAAATTTAATTAACTTTTATTTTTAGAAAGGTAGTTGAATGTGGAGGGTCTTTAATGCTAGACCCAGGTTATTTTAGATGACAAACTATATTCATCCCAATGACTATTTAATTGACAGTTATTATTGAGGAAAATAAAAATAAGAAAAAAAAGAAGATTATCTGCTAATAGATGATGTCACATGCTATTAAGAAGCTTATTTAATCTCAGAGACAATTTTTCTGAGAATGGAGGTCAAGTCATTTCTACTACAAGATAGGTGGTATAGAGTGATTGACAGCTTGGCAGACAATTACAAGACAGTTTCTCAGCTACAGTGTTTTGAATAGTGAGAAACTAAGACCTTAGGGGACTCTGCTTTTGGAGATCATATGTTCATCTAGGAAGATTCTTAAAATTGCTGGCCCAAGAAATTTCTCTACATCTATCTGAATCTGTATGTGTTTGGGCCCTAATGGCATTTCCAGTGATGTATTAATCTCTTTCAATATTAATGACCATGGATATTTCATGTTACTACTCTTTGTTTACTTATTCTGGCAAATGACAACGTCTACAATCCTGCATTGTTAATGTATAGTTATATTTTTAAGGAGTATGGTTGGCATAAAAAGTTTATTAATGTTCTTTTTCAGCCAGGGTACTTTTTCTTTCTTAAGCACCTAATCACTGTCTCACTTGTCTCATATACATATATGGAGAGAGAGAGAGAGAGAGAGAGAGAGAGAGAGAGAGAGAGAGAGAGGAGCTGTGTATACAGCAAGGCAGCCAGAATAGCAACAGTCTTCATGGCTTTATGTTTAAAAACCAAATGTCATTATGCATTAGTCAACTAACAGAATTCAAGTGCGACTGTATATCAAATATTACAAGCTATGAATTAAATCGTATAAAATCATATAGGATTCAAATTTTAGAAGTATAGAAAATCCTGGGAAAATAGCCCAATTTATACTTTATTTTTTTTACATATTGGATTCATTTATAAGGGAACTGTCTCTCTGTTTACCATTATAGCTTAATCTAAAGGCAATGAGACAGCCATGGTAACTTAGATTAATAGGGAAAAAAACTTTAAGTAATTTCATTAACTTTATCCTGGAAACATCTATTATGTTTTGCCTACATTGTTGCATTACTTTTCAATTCCTTGTTAATTTTGAACACATAAACTTAAGGACAGGTTGAAGTCTGCAATTTTTTTTAAAAAATAAGTTTTTAAATTTGAAATCAAATGATTGACAGTAGATAGCAAATTTTGTAAACAAGATTGAGTTCATGTATTTGTTTTTCTCTCAATAAAAAATATATTAAATATGGAGCACAAGAAAACATAATTTGTTTCTTTGAATATATTTTAATAAATCCCATTTTTCCAAAGAAAACGTTTAAAATTAAAAAGGCAGGCAATGACTTTTTAGATAAAACACCAAAGGCACAATCCATAAAAGAAAGAATTAATAATTTAGACTTCATTAAAATTAAAAAAAACGTATGCCCTGCAAAAGAGAATGTCAAGAATATGAAAAGACAAGCCACAAACTGGGGGAAAATATTCTCAAAAGATATATCTGATAAAACGAATATTATTCAAAATACACAAAAAACACTTAAAACTCAGTAATAAGAAAAAAAGTAACAATTAAAAATTGAGCCAAAGACCTGAACAGACACCTCACCAAAGAACATTCAGATGGCAAATAGGCTTATGAAAACATGCTCCACATCATATGTCATTAGGAAAATGCAAATTAAAACAAGATAACACTACATGCCTACTAGAGTGGACAAAATCCACAGTAAGGACAACACCAAATGCTGGTGAGGATGTGAAGCAACAAGAACTCTCATTCATTACTGGTGGGAATACAAAATAGTACAGCCACATTGGAAGACAGTTTGGCAATTTCTTACAAAACTAAATATACACTTGTTGTATAATCCAACTACTGTGTTCCTTGTTACCTACCCAAAGGAGTTGAAAACTTATGTCCATACGAAAACCTGCACATGGATGTTTATAGCATCTTTATTCACAATGGCCAAAAGTTGAACGCAACCAAGATGTCCTTCAATAGGTAAACTGATAAACTGTGGAATATTATTCAGCACTAAAATGAAATGAACTATCAAACCATGAAAGACACACTGAAAACTTAAATACACATTACTAAATAAAAGAAGCCAATCTGAAAAGGCTACATACTGTATGATTCTAACAATATGAAATTCTGGAAATTCAATGGAGACAGTAAATAGATCCATGGTTTTTAGGATTTGGGGTGGTAAGGAGAGATGATTAGGTGGAGCATGTAGGAGTTTTAGGGCAGTGAAATTTATACCATAATGATGAGTACATACATGTGATTATACATTTGTCCAAACATACAGAATGTACAACATCAAGAATGAGATGTAATGTAAACTATGGATTTTGGCTTATAATGATGTGTCAATGTAGGTTCATCAATTTTAATAAATGTACCACTCTAGAGGGGATGTTGATAATGGGGGAGGCTATACAAGTTTGGAGGCAGGGGGCTGTGGGAAATCTCTGTACCTTCTGCTTAATATTGCTGTGGACTTAAAACTTCTCTAAAAAAACAGTCTAAAAGTATACATATATTGCCAAGAGGTCAAGTATTTCTAAAATGTAAGGAGTAAAACTTAAATGTCTGTCTAACTCCTGTCATCACCTGGTAAGGGTAACACTATCAATATTTTAGAGTGGATTATATCACTATTTTTAGTGACTGTGTTATATTTTGTTATTTAGATGTAACATAATTTAAATGTATCTAAAGTACATTTTGATATTATGGTTGTTTCCTTTCCTTTATAT
The DNA here is from genome assembly GCF_964165515.1 of Mesoplodon bidens. Classification (NCBI taxonomy): domain Eukaryota; kingdom Metazoa; phylum Chordata; class Mammalia; order Artiodactyla; family Ziphiidae; genus Mesoplodon; species Mesoplodon bidens. The sequence continues at coordinate 81,009,860 of NC_138161.1, read as the reverse complement.
TGTGAATAATTATTCTACAACCATATCTGTGTGATTACTGAGAAAGATTTTTTTAAAACACAAATGGTGCCTAAATGTTACATACATAATTTTAGATCTCTGATATCCATTTCCTAATTTCCACATAGAAACAATATACCAATTAATGTTCAAGTAAATCCTGACTTTCACCAACATCAGCAAAATAATTTTTTTTAAACAGCATATCAAGCTGATGATAAAATATAGAGGAAACAAAAACAGAAACATTTATTTAATTTCAATTTATCTCAGAGTAAATATATTATCTTATATCTTCTATAGATATAGTTATATAGAATTTCTTTTATAGAACATGGTATCTCAAACTTGGTGACCACACTATTATGTGATGATAAGTCCTGTTTCATAAAAAAAATTATTAATAATATTTATTTTTGATAAAAATATCTTCATTTTATTTGCCTTTTTAAGTGGAGTAAAATAATCTGAATAAACTAAAGTGAACCTGAAGAAATTCAGATACGGTGATTTTCAGGTAGATTTTTTTTCCAACAAGAGGTATTCATTTCCAAAACAACTTTCTAGTATATATTTGAAGGAATTTATGCACATATATATATATACACATGCATTCATGCATTCAGTCACTTAAAATTTTATAATACTGTCTAGGATATCAAGCAAACATTGTATAGGAGGTGTTTGATGATACACTTGGTTTCAGGTCACATTGTTTTGTGACTGCCTTATAGGTAATGAATAAGACACAAATAGCCTATGTTCACTTGAAGATTAAAACTGAAAAGATAAAAATCAACATAATATGCATAAGAACAAATAAAGACAATATATATTAGGTTACAAGTTTAATAAAATGAATAACTATGTGAGAAATACATTTCTATTATTTATAAGCCATCCAGTCTCTGATATTTTGTTATAGCAGCCAGAATGAACTATACTATATTTTATTCATCCATGCGTTTGTGATGGAAATTTGGCTAGTTCCAATTTTAAGCTATTATAAAGTTGTACTCAATTTCTTTATTGAAATCTTTTTGAGACAAACTTTGAGGTATTATAGTATTAGTTTTAGTAGGTTTTAGTAGTTTGTAGTTATTGGGGAGATTTTTTACATGAGTAATCAGATAATCTGCAAATGGGAACAGTATTTTATACTTACCTCTCTTTACACATTTTCATTTTTTTCTGTCCTATTGAAACAGAGAAGGCCCTCAGGATAATATTGTATAAAAATAATAAAAGTAATCTTCCTTGATACATTCCAGATTTTGGAGACAAAGCACAGTCCTTCACTATTAATATATCTTAGTTCATTCTGGCTGTTATAACAAAATATCAGAGACTGGATGGCTTATAAATAATAGAAATATATTTCTCACATTTCTGTAGGCTGGGAAGTCCAAGATCAAGGCACCAGAAGATTTGTGTCTGGTGACAACTGGATTTCTGATTCATAGATTGAGCCTTCTAATTGTAAACTTACATGGCAGAAGGAAGGGGCTAAAGTCTAGGGAGCTCTGTGGGGTCACTTTCATAAAAACACTAATCAAATTTATGAGAGCTCCACCCTCATGACCTAATCATCCACCAAAATTCCCCACATACTGATATATCACATTGGGCATTAGGATTCAACATATGAATGTGGGGGGGGGACACAAACATTCAAACCATAGCAGTATATATGTTAGTTTTATCAACATTATTGTTTTTATTTTTTGGTAAAATGCCATTTACCAGACTGAAGTTTCCTACTAGTCCTCTAGTTTGATAATTTTTATCATGAACAGAAGTTGCATTCTGTCATATGCTTTTATCTTCAAGTTGAGAAGATCATTTTTTTTCTGTTAAGATGAATTCCACGGGTTAATTTATAAATGATAAACCAATCTCACATTCCTGATATAAAGCCTACTTCTTCATGATATATTTTCTTTTTCACATATACAGTTGTGTTCAATCTACTTATATCTTATTAAGCATTTTTTTTTTTTTTGCGGTATGCAGGCCTCTCACTGTTGTGTCCTCTCCTGTTGTAGAGTACAGGCTGTGGACGTGCAGACTCAGCAGCCATGGCTCACGGGCACAGCCACTCCACATCATGTGGGATCTTCCCGGACCGAGGCACGAACCCATGTCCCCTGCATCGGCAGGTGGACTCTCAACCACTGCGCCACCAGGGAAGCCCTTATTAAGCATTTTTATCTATGTTCAAGAGGGATACTTTCCCATAATTTTGTTTCTGATATAATTGTAAGATTTAAATATTAAGGTTTAGTTGGCTCCATAAATAAGTTGTGCAGTAGTATCTTCTCTGTTTTCTGAAAAGTTGTATGGAAAATTGTTAATTTTTCTTTCTTGAAAATATGATAAAATTCAACAGTAAATCTATCTGGGCTTGGAGTTTTCTTTATGTGAATTTTGTTTGTTTTTTTGTTATGAATTCCATTTCCTTAGTAGAACTATTAAGATATTCTGTTTATTTTTTTGTCAATTTTGGTCAATCGTATTTTTAAAAGAATTTTCAATCTGAATTGTCAATTCATTTGTGAAATAAGTTACTCATATATTTCCATAGTTATCATTTTTAATTCTGTAGGATTTGTAGTGAAAAAGTCTCTTTTGTTCCTGATGTCAATAATTTGTGTTCTCATTTTTCTTAATCATCCTATATAAAAGATTGATTTTATTGACATTTTCAAAAACACCAATTATTATTTGTTAATTTTGACAATGTTTATAAACAGCTGTAGAGTTACTACTTCCATCTAAAGATATTTCACTCTTTCTTCTACAAGCAGTGATGGATAATTACCTGATTTCAATCTGAATAGGGGCAGTGTAACATACTAGTAAGAATAAATGTACCTTTCCTCTCTTAAGGGTTTTCACCTGAGAACATGGTATAATCTTTGATTCTTTACTCTGGCATGACTCAAACTCTAATCTTTGTTCTCCTAAAGAAAAGAGAGATCTGCTCTGCTTCTCAGAGTTTGCTAATTAGGTTTATTGCTTCCTGCCTGCCCAGTTCAATCCTAGTATTCGACTAAATTTGAATAGGAGTTGTAATGCTCATAAATTCTGCACCCTGCCTGTAGCTTTTCTTTTAAATTGCCATCATAGGAAAAGCAGCTACAAAGGAACTGCTCCTCTTTCAAAACTCTTACTTTCTTATTTGCCTTGGCTCCTTTAGTTACCATTGCCTCATTAATCTTCTCCAGCTTCCTGCAAATAATGTCTATAACTTTCTGTTTTCTTCCTCTTAGTCTCTGTGTCACACCAGTTGATATCTAGCTACTGCAACAAACCAAGAACAGGGGGATTAAAAATGTCTACATTTTTAACAAACTTGAATATTTTTTTTTCAGTTCTGCATTGGATAAAAGAGGAAAATAAACATTTATATTTATATATATATATATAATTTTTTAGCTAATTTGATCTGTAAATATTTCAGTGTTTGAAATCCTTATCTCTGGGCATAAAATAACAACTTTTAAAATGATTTTCTGTACTATTTGTTACTTGAATTGTTTTTACCTTTAATAATATATGAGATGGTAAGTAAATTTAATTTTGTCTTAAGCCCTCACTATTTTCAAGATAATTTTTAAATCTATGCTCATAGTTATCTGAGGCCTATGTGTCTCCTTTATTCTTATACTTTTTATTTTAGACAAGAAAAGTAATTAGTTTTTGTCCTCTCCTTTTTTTTTTTTTTTTTTTTTTGCGGTACGCGGGCCTCTCACTGTTGTGGCCTCTCCTGTTGCGGAGCACAGGCTCCAGACGTGCAGGCTCAGCGGCCATGACTCACAGGCCTAGCTGCTCCGCGGCATGTGGGATCTTCCTGGACCAGGGCACGAACCCGCGTCCCCTGCATCGGCAGGTGGACTCTAAACCACTGTGCCACCAGGGAAGCCCTGTCCTGTCCTTTTTTACCTCATTTGGTTTTTACCTTTGGAAGTCCAGTATTTTAAAAAAATAATAGTAATTTAATCTGTTACCTGACTCAGGCACAACTTTGAGTTCTACCACAGTTACTCTGATTAACACATAGGAAGTCTCAGAGTTCTGGTTTTAATTAACGGTATATTTAAATTAGAGAGCACAGCCATAATTGGACATACACTGTTATGGATCAATAGGCACATTCTTCTTTTTTTTTTTTTTTTAAACAATTTAGGGTAAAGAGTGTTATTACAATCCTATTTAATGTCTGGCTTAGGAGAAGAGAGTGGATTCTTTTTATTTATTTGTTTGTTTATTTATTTATTTATTTAGGGCTGTGTTGGGTCTTCATTTCCGTGTGAGGGCTTTCTCTAGTTGTGGCAAGTGGGGGCCACTCTTCATCGTAGTGCACGGACCTCTCACTATTGCGGCCTCTCTTGTTGCAGAGCACAGGCTCCAGATGTGCAGGCTCAGTACTTGTGGCACACGGGCTTAGTTGCTCCGCAGCATGTGGGATCCTCCCAGACCAGGGCTCGAACCCGTGTCCCCTGCATTAGCAGGCAGACTCTCAACCACTGTGCCACCAGGGAAGCCCAATAGACACATTCTTGTTTTTCTATTCACACATATAGTTTTTTCTTTAAAAAAAAAAAAAACCGAAGTTTTAAGTTAATTTTGAGTACATATTAGGCCAAAAAAAAAAAAAAAAGGAAATTGGTAATTTTATTGTCAGGTATTATTAATTATTTAAAAATTATCTTTGCATATGGAGAAATTCTAAATATCTCTGAGTATTTAGACAGTCTCTATATTTAAAAGTATATTAACAAATAGAGGGGAGGAGCTTCAAGATGGCTGAAGACTAAGATGTGGAGATCAGCTTCCTTTTCACAAATACATCAGAAATACATCTACATGTGGAACAGCTCCTACAGAACACCTACTGAACGCTGGCAGAAGACCTCAGGTCTCCCAAAAGGCAAGAAACTCCCCACGTAACTGGGTAGGGCAAAAAAAAAAAGAAGAAACAGAGATAAAAGAATAGGGACTGGACCGGCACCAGTGGGAGGGACCTGTGAAGGGTAAAGGTTTCCACCCACTAGGAAGCCCCATCGCCAGAGGAGACTGTGGGTGGTGGAGGGGGGGAAATTTTGAAGCCATGTAGGGGAGAGCAGCAACAGGGGTGCAGAGGGCAAAGCGGAGAGATTCCCGCACACTGATTCCCACACAGAGGATTGGAGCCGACCAGCACTCACCAGCCCGAGAGGCTTGTCTGCTCATCCAACAGGTCGGGTGGGGGATGGGAGCTGAGGCTGGGGCTTCAGTGGGATCCTAGGGAGAAGAATGGGGTTGGCTGCATGAACACAGCCTGAAGGGGGCTAGTGCACCAAAGCTAGCTGGGAGGGAGTCCGGGAAAAAGTCTGGAGCTGCCAAAGAGGCAAGAGACTTTTTCTTGCCTCTTTGTTTCCTGGTGCACGAGGAGAGGAGATTAACAGTGCTGCATAAAGGATATCGAGAGACACGAGCTGCAGCTATTGGCGTGGACCCCAGAGACAGACATGGGACACTAAGGCTGCTGCTGCAGCCACCAAGAAGCCTGTGTGCAAGCACAGGTCACTGTCCACACCTCCCCTCCCAGGAGCCTGTGCGGCCCGCCACTGCCAAGATCCTGTGATCCAGGGACAACTTACTTGGGAGAACACATGGCATGCCTCAGGCTGTTGCAATGTCACGCCAGCCTCTGTCACCACAGGCTCACCCCACAACTGTACTGCTCCCTCCCCCTGGATGGAGTGAGACAGGGGCCCCGAATCAGCTGCTCATTTAAGCCTGTCCTGTCGGAGTGAAGAACAGACACCCTCAGGCGACCTAAACGAAGAGGCGGGTCCAAATCCAAAGCTGAACCCCAGAAGCTGTGCGAACAAAGAAGAGAAAGGGAAATTTATCCCAGCAGCCTCAGGAGCACCGGAATAAATCTCCATAATCAACTTGATGTACCCTGCAAATCTGGAATACTAGAATAGACAGTGAATCATCCCAAACTGAGAAGGTGGACTTTGGGAGCAAAGATATATATATATATATAGATAGATAGATAGATAAATGATAGATAGATAGATAGATAGATAGATAGATAGATATAGATATAGATAGATATAGATATAGATATAGATATTTCCCTCTTCCTTTATATTTCCCTTTTTTGCTTTGTGTAAGTGTGTATGTGTATGCTTCTGTGTGTGAATTTGTCTGTATAGCTTTGCTTTTACCATTTGTCCTACGGTTCTGTCTGTCCGTTTTTTATGTTTGTTTTTTATAATTAATTTTAAAATATTTTTCTTAATTTTTATTTTAATAACTTTATTTTATTTTACTTTAAATTGTTTTATTTTATCTTCTTTCTTTCTTACTTTCTCTTTTTTTCTCCCTTTTACTCTGAGCCGTGTGATTGAAAGGCTCTTGATGTTCCAGCAAGGCATCAGGGCTGTACCTCTGAGGTGGAAAAGCCAAGTTCAGGACAATTGTCCACAAGAGAGCACACAGCTCCATATAATATCAAATGGCAAAAGTCTCCCACAGATCTCCATCTCAAGGCCAAGACCCAGGTCACTCAATGACCAGTAAGTTACAGTGCTGGACACCCTATGTCAAACAACTAGCAAGACAAGAACACAACCCCATCCATTAGCAAAGAGGCTGCCTAAAATCAAAATACGGCCACAGATACCCCAAAACACACCACCGGATACAGTCCTGCCCAACAGAAAGAAAAGATTCAGCCTCATCCAGCAGAACAGAGGCACTAGTCCCCTCCACGAGGAAGCCTACACAATCCACTGAACCAACTTTAGCCACTGGGGGCAGACACTAAAAACAAGGGGAACTACAAACCTGCAGCCTCCAAAAAGGAGATCACAAACACAGTAACTTAAGCAAAATGAGAAGACAGAAAAACACACAGCAAATGAAGGAGCAAGGCAAAAACCCACTAGACCTCACAAATGAAGAGGAAATAGGCACGTTACCTGAAAAAAAATTCAGAATGATAGTAAAGATGATCCAAAATCTTGGAAATAGAATGGAGAAAATACAAGAAACGTATAACAAAGACCTAAAAGAACAAAAGAGCAAACAAACAGTGATGAACAACACAATAAATGAAATTAAAAATTTTCTAGAAGGGATCAATAGCAGCATAAATGAGGCAGAAGAATGGATAAGTGACCTGGAAGATAAAACAGTGAAAATAACTACTGAAGAGCAGAATAAAAAAAAAAAGAATGAAAAGAATTGAGGACTGTCTCAGAGACCGATGGGACAACATTAAACATGCCAACATTCGAATTATAGGGTTCCAGAAGAAGAAGAGAAAAAGAAAGGGACAGAGAAAATATTTGAAGAGATTATAGTTGAAAACTTCCATAATATGGGAAAAGAAATAGTTAATCAAGTCCAGGAAGCATAGAGAGTCCCATACAGGATAAATCCAAGGAGAAACACACCAAGAAACATATTAATCAAACTATCAAAAATTAAATACAAAGAAAAAATATTAAAAGCAGCAAGGGAAAGACAACAAATAACACACAAGGGACTCCCCATAAGGTTAACAGCTGATCTTTCAGCAGAAAATCTGCAAGCCAGAAGAGAGTGGCAGGATATATTTAAAGTGATGAAGGAAAAAAACCTACAACCAAGGTGACTCTACCCAGCAAGGATCTCATTCAGATTTGATGGAGAAATTAAAAGCTTTACAGACAAGCACAAGCTGAGAGAGTTCAGCACCACCAAACCAGCTTTATGACAAATGCTAAAGGAATTTCTCTAGGCAAGAAACACAAGAGAAGGAAAAGACCTATAACAACAAACCCAAAATAATTAATAAAATGGGAATAGAAACATACATATCGATAATTACCTTAAATGTAAATGGATTAAATGCTCCCACCAAAAGACACAGACTGGCTGAATGGATACAAAAACAAGACCCATATATATATGCTGTCTACAAGAGACCCACTTCAGACCTAGAGACACATACAGACTAAAAGTGAGGGGATGGAAAAAGATATTCCATGCAAATGAAAACCAAAAGAAAGCTGGAGTAGCAATTCTTATATCAGACAAAATAGACTTTAAAATAAAGACTATTAGAAGAGACAAAGAAGGACACTACATAATGATCAAGGGATCGAACCAAGAAGAAGATATAACAATTGTAAATACTTATGCACCTAACATAAGAGCAACTCAATACATAAGGCAAATACTAACAGCCATCAAAGGGGAAATTGATAGTAACACATTCATAGTAGGGGATTTTAACACCCCACTTTCACCAATGGACAGATTATCCAAAATGAAAATAAATAAGGAAACACAAGCTTTAAATGATACATTAAACAAGATGGACTTAATTGATATTCATAGGATATTCCATTCAAAAAAAAAAAACAGAATACATATTCTTCTCAAGTGGTTATGGAATATTCTCCAGAATAGATCATATCTTGGGTCACAAATCAAGCCTTGGTAAATTTAAGAAAATTGAAATTGTATCAACTATCTTTTCCGACCACAACATTATGAGACTAAATATCAATTACAGGAAAAAATCTGTAAAAAATACAACCACATGGAGGCTAAACAATACACTACTCAATAACGAAGTGATCACTGAAGAAATCAAAGAGGAAATCAAAAAATACCTACAAACAAAGGACAATGAAAACAAGATGACCCACAAACTATGGGATGCAGCAAAAGCAGTTCTAAGAGGGAAGTTGATAGCAATATAATCCTACCTTAAGAAACAAGAAACATCTCAAATAAACAACCTAAACTTACACCTAAAGCAATTAGAGAAAGAACAAAAGAACTCCAAAGTTAGCAGAAGGAAAGAATCATAAAGATCAGATCAGAAATAAATGAAAAAGAAATGAAGGAAACGATAGCAAAGATCAATAAAACTAAAAGCTGGTTCTTTGAGAAGATAAACAAAATTGATAAACCATTAGCCAGACTCATCAAGAAAAACAGGGAGAAGACTCAAATCAATACAATTAGAAACGAAAAAGAAGTAACAACTGAAACTGCAGAAATACAAAGGATCATGAGAGATTACTACAAGCAACTCTATGCCAATAAAATGGACAACCTGGAAGAAATGGACAAATTCTTAGAAATGCACAACCTGCCTAGACTGAAACAGGAAGAAATAGAAAATATGAACAGACCAATCATAAGCACTGAAATTGAAACTGTGATTAAAAATCTTCCAACAAACAACATCCCAGGAGCAAAAAGCTTCACAGGCGAATTCTATCAAATATTTAGAGAGGAGCTAACACCTATCCTGCTCAAACTCTTCCAAAATATAGCAGAAGGAGGAACACTCCCAAACTCATTGTACTGGGCCACCATGACCCTCATACTGAAACCAGACAAAGATGTCACAAAGAAAGAAAACTACAGGCCAATGACTCTGATGAACATAGATGCAAACATCCTCAACAAAATACAAGCAAATATAAACTAACAGCACATTAAAAGGATCATACACAATGATCAAGTGGGGTTTATTCCAGGAATGCAAAGATTCTGCAATACATGCAAATCAATTAATCTGATACACCATATTAACAAATGGAAGGAGAAACACCATATGATCATCTCAGTAGATGCAGAGAAAGCTTTTGACAAAATTCAACACCCATTTATGATAAAAAACCTCCAGAAGGAGGCATAGAGGGAACTTTCCTCAACACAATAAAGGCCATATGAAAACCCACAGCCGACATTGTCCTCAACGGTGAAATCTGAAACCATTTTCATTAAGATCAGGAACCAGACAAGGTTGCCTATTCTCACCACTATTATTCACCATAGTTCTAGAAGTTTTAGCCACAGCAATAAGAGAAGAAAAAGAAATAAAAGGAATTCAAATCGGAAAAGAAGAGTTAAAGCTGTCACTGTTTGCAGATGACATGACACTATACATAGAGAATCCTAAAGATGCTACTAGAAAACTACTAGAGCTAATCAATGAATTTGGTACAGTAGCAGGATACAAAATAAATGCACAGTAATCTCTAACATTCCTATACACTAATGATGAAAAATCTGAAAATGAAATTAAGAAAACACTCCCATTTACCATTGCAACAAAAAGAATAAAATACCTAGGAATAAACCTACCTAAGGAAACAAAAGCCCTGTATGTAGAAAATTATAAGACACTGATGAAAAAATTAAAGATGATACAAATAGATCGAGAGATGTACCATGTTCTTGGATTGGAAGAATCAACATTGTGAAAATGACTCTACTACACAAAGCAATCTACAGATTCAATGCAATCCCTATCAAACTACCACTGACATTTTTCACAGAACTAGAACAAAAAATTTCACAAAATTTCACAAACAAAAAACAGCCAAAGCAACCTTGATGAAGAAAAAACAGAGGTGGAGGAATCAGGCTCCCTGACTTCAGATTATACTAGAAAGGAATAATAATGAAGACAGTATGGTCCTGACCCAAAAACAGAAAGATAGATCAATGGAACAGAACTAAAAGGCCAGAAATAAACTCACACACATATGGTCACCTTATCTTTGATAAAGGAGGCAAGAATATACAGTGGAGAAAAGACAGCCTCTTCAATGAGTGGTGCTGGGAAAACTGGACAGATACATGTAAAAGTATGAAATTAGAATACTCCCTAACACCTTATACAAAAATAAACTCAAAATGGATTAAAGCCTTAAATGTAAGGCCAGACACTATAAAACTCTCAGAGGAAAACATTGGCACAATACTCTATGACATAAATCACAGCAAGATCCTTTAGAACCACCTCCTAGAGAAATGGAAATAAAAATTAAAATAAACAATTGGGACCTAATGAACCTAAAAGCTTTTGCACAGCAAAGGAAACAATAAACGAGATGAAAAGACAACCCTCAGGATGGGAGAAAATATTTGCAAATGAAGCAGCTGACAAAGGATTAATCTCCAAAATTTACAAGCAGCTCATGCAGTTCAATATCAAGAAAACAACCCAATCCGAAAATGGGCAGAAGACCTAAATAGACATTTCTCCAAAGAAGATATACAGACTGCCAACAAACACATAAAATGATGCTCAACATCATTAATCATTAGAGAAATGCAAATCAAAACTACAGTGAGATATCATCTCACACTGGTCAGAATGGCCCTCATAACAAAATCTACAACAATAAATGCTGGCGAGGGTGTGGAGAAAAGGGAACCCTCCTGCACTATTGGTGGGAATGTAAATTGATACAGTCACTATGGAGAACAGTATGGAGGCTCCTTTAAAAACTAAAACTACCATACGACCCAGCACTCCCACTGCTGGGCATATACCCTGAGAAAACCAGAATTCAAAAAGAGTCATGTACCAAAATGTTCATTGGAGCTCTATTTACAATAGCCAGGACATGGAAGCAACCTAAGTGTCCATCAACAGATGAATGGATAAAGAAGATATGACACATATATACAATGGAATATTACTCAGCCATAAAAAGAAACGAAATTGAGTTATTTGTAGTGAGGTGGATGGACCTAGAGTCTGTCATACAGAGTGAAGTCAGAAAGAGAAAAACAAATACCGTATTCTAACACTTATATACAGAATCTAGAAAGAAAAAAAAAATGGTCATGAAGAACCTAGGGGCAAGACGGGAATAAAGACACAGACCTACTAGAGAATGGACTTGACGATATTGGGAGGGGGAAGGGTAAGCTGTGACAAAGTGAGAGAGTGGCATAGACATATTTACACTACCACAGGTAAAACAGACAGCTAGTGGGAAGCAGCCACATAGCACAGGGAGATCATCAGCTCGGTGCTTTGTGACTACCTAGAAGGGTGGGATAGGGAGGGTGGGAGGGAGGGAGATGCAAGAGGGAAGAGATATGGGAACGTATGTATATGTATAACTGATTCACTTTGTTATAAAGCAGAAACTAACACACCACTGTAAAGCAATTATACTCCAATAAAGAAGTTGAAAAATATAAATAAATACAAATAGACACCAAAAAATAAAAATAAAGTATATTGTTTGAAGCTGCTTATATTAAATCATAAGTACGTACTTGAAAAACATTCCTAATTTAAAAAGTTATCTCAGGAAAAATAAAAGCGGTAAACAGCTTAAATGTATGGCTAATGTATTCAACCTACCACAATTACATATTTAAAAATAAGGAAAATAAGACAGTAGAGAAATATCTTAGCAAGTCAATGATTTTGGTTTCCTATGTTCCAAAGTAGCTGCATTGTATAATTGGTAACTTGAACTGGTAATTTGTCACAGTCAAAGTTGTAAAAAAAAGACTGAATAATACAAACAAGTGTACAATTTTCCTGGGTCAAAATTTCATAATATTTATTTTCAGGTTGAAAATCTAGTACTAAAATAATTTGCAATTACTTCCTTCTTATAATGCATATTTTATAGCCAATTAACATTGAGTACATAATAAAACACAGTATTTTATTTCAACTTGTGATATGGTATCTCTGATACCCTCATATCAAAACTCAAAATTGTATCACGGAGTCAATAAAAGTAACAAAAGGAAAATACTTTATCAAATAACACCTATATGAAGTTGTAGAAATTTCAAATATTCTCAGAATATTCAAATATTCTCACCTTCAGATGAGAGATACCCTCCCTACTCCTAGAGGAAAGGAGCAAACTCCAAAGAAAGACAGGGAGAGTAATCTAAAACAATAGGCCATGCTGTTTACCCAGACTGCTACACTTAGTTCACACTCTCTTAGCTCTACACAATTTTTTCTTTTCCACGATTTTCCATTCTTCATTAAACCTAGCATAAAAATTTTCTGGTGCAGTTGCTTCCTCAGGTCTTAATTTCCTCATGAAGCCTCCTGTGTCACCAAAAAATATGAAATAAATTTGCATGCCTTTCTCTTGTTAATCTGTCCCAGCTGAAACTACCCAAAATAGTTAAGGGATATTTTTTCTCTTGTGAGTTGAAATAATAAAATGATTCTGAAATTCAAGTGTAATTACTAATACTTTGTTATTTTTAATAGTGATCCTAAATTTTTTCTCATACTTAGCAGAGTGCATATTTATAAGTCTTGCCTCTATAATACCTGCAGCACAGATGGCATTTAATCATGGTTCTTCTGACATTCAGCACTGCTGTAATCTGAGGATTTAATTTAGAACTCAATTAAGAAAGAAAGTACAGAAGCTATTTTCTGTATTGTGTTAGTCTCCCTAAGAATCACTTTTACTGAATTTCTTTGGCTTGATGCCATGAGTCTACTTTACCAGAAAGAGACCTATGAAATGCATTGTTGAACTTACTGTAACAATTCAGTTCAAATTGTTTACTATATTACACAGTGTTCACTACAAGAGTTCTCAGGAGAAATTTCCCTCTCGTCTTAGGACCAGGCATACTATTCTTATATGGAACATCTTGTTTGCTTTTATCTTAATGGTACTATTAATAAACAGAGTGATAAAGTTCTGTTTGCATTGGCTGCTGAAAAGCTTAGTTCTAAGTTTGTTACACTGTTCAAGAAAGTGTATTGGATTTAATAGCATATACTTAATGTTCCAATCTCCCTCCTAGTTTTACCTTGCTTTCTTTTTTCTTTTTCTTCTTTTTTTTCTTGACTTTGTCTAAAAATATTTATTCATTGTAAAAATACAATTTTTGCCAATAGTCTTAAACATTGTACTGTGAATTCCATTGTATTATGTGAGCAGCCTTATAACTAAAGATTTGAAAATCAGAGAAAAAAGAAATGCAGATTTTAGTCTAATTTTCATAATCTTTTGTTCATAATCATCTACGTTTTAAAAGACAGTGAATGTTAAATTTTCTCAAGAAAAAGAGTTTAATTGAATAGTTGGCTTCAAATGGCTGTTTTTATGTTACAACTTGGGTGTTTAAAAAATCTGCCAGCAGCAGAGCAAGAGCAGCTTGGTACAAATACAATGTTGTATTTTTTGTTTGTTTATTTTAATTTCACATAATATTCCTCATAAAGCCTTCACCACATGTGTATCTAGCATATGGACTCGAGGATTTATCTGTGCTTCAGGCCAAAAGAAAAAGAGGAAGAAGACTGCTGTGAAGTTTAGTACAAACCAAAATAATGAAAGTCAGATGTGAACCAAGTTTAAAATGCAAGATAGAGATTATAGCATCAGATAATTTTAATTTTTATGGGCTTCAAAGGCCATCAGGTTTTGAGAAGTATTGCTTCAGCTCTCAAATATGTCCTGGGTTTTCTCATATGTAAAGTAGAATATAAACATATAAAACATCTAGCACAATGCTAACACACAGAATTTAATAAATGTCATTCTCATTCCTCCTCTCTTTTTGTTCTTACTATTGATTCACAAGACAGACTCTCTAAATGTGTTCTCTAGAGATTTTTAAGTTACCAATGTCTGTCCCTATTTGCAGGCCAGTTGAAAATCTCTGTTTGTAGAGTCTAAGGATCTGCAATTTTAAAGCTTTTCATGTGATTCTATTTCTATCCAGTCATTACTTTCTCAAATGGCCTCATGAAACATCCAGAAAAGTGTTTAGCATTTGATATAACTTTTGAGGCTGAATATCCATTGAATAAACCTGTGAATCTGAGAATACCAGAATATTTAGCTCAGGATAGAGTTCAGAAAGAGTGACTATCATCATTTCAGCAGCAGGATACTTCGATGATTCAGTGGCTATTCTGAGTTGATATAAGGATGGGTCCTTTTAGGGAGAGTTTAAGCCCCTTCTCATCATTTCTTCTCCTTTCAGGCTTCCATACCTATAATTTTTCTAAACCAATGCATATGAATATTACTGATGATTTCTTTGCTGTCAAATTAAAAGCTTTTCCTCATTTTCTCGATCTTAGAATCACTTGGCACAATCAATCATTCTTTCCTTTTGTAAGGATTTTTCCACTTTTGTTCTAGCAAAACCACACTTGAACTCATGTTGTTTGTTGTTTTTTAAAAATATATTTTTGAAATACTTCATTAACTGTGATTTTATTTACATTATTTCCTTCATTCTGATTTTTGCTTCAGGTTATCTTGCTAAGATAGGCCACCTGAGCAAATGAAGTGGCCTCCTGTCTCATTTCTGTTTTCACTGGATCCATTGAATCCGTCTCCACACAGCATATCGGATGATCATTTTGTTGAGTTTTACTTCCAGGAGATCAACTAGGTTCTCATAGTAAATATCTGAGACAAATGCCCTTGTGCTTCTCCTAGTTTTTCTCCTATTTCACTGGCTATTTCCTGATTCACCTCTGTTGGAATGTTCCTGGCCACCCAAACACTGGATGCACCTGGGCTCAATGCTCTCTGACCGCTTCTCTTCTTTATTTTAACATACTCTGCACAGGATTTCATCCAGCTACATGACCTTAAATGCAATGTCTATTATGATGACTCTCAAATACATATATCCTTAGCCATGACATTTTACCCTATATCCTGACTCACATTTCAATGTCACACTTTCTATCTCTTCCTGAATGTCTCATAGGCATCTCACATCTAACACTGTCCAAAACCAAATTCCCGATCTCCTCCAAACTTGCTTCTTCTAGTGTTTATTAAATTAGTGATTATCATGACCAATTTTCTCAGATCAAAAAACTTGGAGCCACCCTGGAATCCTTTCTCCCACGCTCCATATACAAAATGTTATCAAACCCTGTCAGAGTTATTTCCAAATTAATTCCAGAATTAGACTACTTTTAATTATTTCCACCTTAGACCAATACACCATCACACTTCATTTGAACTAATGCTATAGCCTCCTAATAAATCTTTTTTTGTCCATTTTTGGCTGTATCCAGTGGTGATCTCTATGAATGTAAATTCTCCCCTTACACACAGACACTTAGGCCTCTAATGGCTTCTCAATAATTTAAAATAACATTTCCAATGCTTTCCATAACATAGAAGGTCCTATGTTATCCGCTATGCGTAACTTTCTCTTGGATTTCTTCGACACAATCCTTATGATCATGGAACTCTAGGTACTCTGCCCTCTGCCATCCCATAATTTTTCTCAGATATTTATCCCACCTTGGCATCTACTACTGTTATTGCCTAGAACACTTCTCACATATGGCTACATGACAGCACATTCACTTTGCGTCTTTGCTCAGATGTCACTTTCTTAGAGGTCTTCCTTGATTCCCATATCATGCTCTATCTTCTTAGCCTGCTTAAAGTATATTTATAGCACCTATCTAGATGGAATTTTGTTAGGTAAGGATGCCTTTTTTTATTTGAATTTTATTTTATTTTATTTTTTATACAGCAGGTTCTTATTAGTTATCTATTATATATATATTAGTCTATATAGGTCAATTTCAATCTCCCAGTTCATCCCACCACTCCCCTCCCTGGCTTTCCCCCATTGGTGTCTATATATTTGTTCTCTATATCTGTGTCTCTATTTCTCCCTTGCAAACCAGTTCATCTGTACCATTTTTCTAGATTCCACATATATGCATTAATATACGGTATGTTTTTCTCTTTCTGACTTCACTCTGTGTGACAGTCTCTAGGTCCATCCAAGTCTCTACAAATGACCAATTTTTGTTTCTTTTTATGGCAGAGTAATATTCCATTGTATATATGTATAATAACTTCTTTATCCATTTGTCTGTTGATGGGCATTTAGGTTCCTTCCATGTCCTGGCTATTGTAAATAATGCTGCAATGAACATTGGGGTGCATGTGTCTTTTGGAATTATGGTTTTCTCTGAGTATATGTCCCATAGTGGGATTGCTGGGCCATATGATAATTCTATTTTTAGATTTTTAAGGAACCTCCATACTATTCTCCATAGTGGCTGTATCAATTTACATTGCCACCAACAGTGCAAGAGGGTTCCCTTTTCTCCACACCCCCACCAGCACTTGTTTTTTGTAGATTTTCTGATGATGCCCATTCTAAACAGTGTGAAGTGATACCTCATTGTAGTTTTGATTTGCATTTCTCTAATAATTAGTGATGTTGAGCAGCTTTTCATGTGCCTCTTGGCCATCTGTATGTCTTCTTTAGAAGAATGCTTTTCCATTTATTTATTTTTCTTTTGCATTTTACCTACCCACTAGAATGTAGGATCCACGAAAGCCAGAGAACGTGTCTGGTTTTTCCTTGTTTTATGCCCAGCATTGAGAATAGTTCTTGGCATATGGTAGACACTTAATAACCATTTTATTTGTTGAAAGACTATATGTAAGATTGACATCTATTTTCTGATTCTTCCATGGTTGAAATAAACCATTCATTAGGGTTTCATTCTGTCTGCTCTGATCCTCTGCTTGAGAGTTATCACATTGCTATCTCACAGAACACTCTCCAGTTCTGTTTGAAGCAAGAAGCTTTGACAATATATATTGCCATTTCTCAAGTTTATTAAACGTCCAGTTAAATTTTTGCCCACTTCTTGGCTTCCTTTATATTTGCTTTCCTTCTTATTTTTAAAATTATTTAATTTATATTCTATTTTATGGATTTTACAAATGTATTTATATAATAAAAAAAATATCATTTACATCAATGTATGTGTTTAACTGATGCCATAGATGGCCATGCCCCAGAGTTTGAGATGGCATGAGGAATGTAGCATTTCATTTTGTAGGAAATTGTTTATAAGAATATAATATAGCTCAATTTATCTATTAGAGATACCATATCTATTTCTCTAAAGCTGTTAAAATAAATTCAGGGTACATGTAACTTTGCAACAAAACCAAGGCTTTATGAGACATCTTTCTGTCCTTGTTGAATGTGTATGAACTGTCAAACATTGTTGTAACTTAAAGTGATTTTTATTTTTGGTAATATAAATATAAGCTCATGCTGAGAATATTCAAATGTCTTCCTCTGAACATAATTAACATGATGAGTTAGATTAAAAATAATAATAATAAAACAGAAGTTGTAAAACCAAGTAATCAAAAAACTCTCCAGTACTGTCTGAATTAGCATTTTTCAATGGTCAAGTCTCTTGCAATACAAACAATTTTATTTTAGCTGTTCATATTTTAAGGGTATTATACAAAGGAGGATTAGTAAAATCATGTTTTACTCCTCTGTCTAATAATACACAGACATTTCCTTAGCTGCAGTGAAAGAATTTTCCTTGTGGAATATTGCATTAGCAGAGCTATGACAAAAATCAAGCCAACAAATCAGTTTCACATCAATTCTGTTTTTCTTTCATGAGATTAGAGAAATGAAATATGAGTGGTAAATTTTCTTTCCAGCTCTTCAATCAGAAATCCATTCCTTGGAATACCACATGTCACAGTTGATATTCAGATGCTGTCATTCCCTCAGCAGAAAGCAAACTTAGCATTCTAAGTTTATGGGTCTCATCCCACTTCATCTATAGCCATGTCCTAACTCCATCCTGCCTGCTAGTGTCCAACAAATAGTTTAGTTCAAATTATTGTTGTACCATGAAACTCATTCAAAGTATAATAATTAATAGCCTGTTGAGATTAATAATTAACATATTTTAAAACGGTGGGATAGGTTTAACAAACATATTAAAAATAGAGAGAGAAAAAAGACATCATCTTTCTGACACCATTCCTATCTTTGATTTAGAAGTCTGGTGTCTAAATTCTAATTATAGTGACCCAGCAAATTGATATCTAAAGTCTATCCTTGATTATCACCTTTGTTTCTCTATGTGTCTGGAAATTCATAGAATGGTTAGAGATGCAAGTGACCTTCAAATCTGATCACTTTCTTAAAATTGTGTTATAGATGCAGTAATGGTGGCATTATCATTAATCGTTCATGCATGAACATAGTATTAGAGTTTAAACTAGAATTGTGGCTGATAAATGGCCATTCTTCTAGAAAAGGGAACTTGTTCTACTCCAGGACAGCTTATTCCAGCCATGAGCAGCCCTATTCATCAAAAAGAGCTATGGTCAGCTCAAGTATGTCTTTAGTTTCAACTTATTTGTCCTAGTTTTATCCAGAGGGAACAGAATATTTTTTTATTACCACATTTGCAAAATGATCCTTCAAACATACATAGACCTGTCTCATGTCTCTTCTCATTCTTCTCTTCTCCAAAGTACATGCATGCAGGCTTTCAACTGCTTTTCATAAAATAATCTTATCAACATTTTGGTCCCAACATTTTTTCATCATCCCCAAATCAAAGTGCCAGAAACTGAACACAACTCTGACATGCAATTAATAAACATTGGTCTTAATCTGAGTCAAGACATTTGGTATCTACCTAGTGCTTCTTGAATACATGATGCTTAGTCTTTCCTAGTTTGAAAATTAATGTAATCTGCTGTGATTTTGATCCTTTTTTTCTTTTTGTTCCTCCATCTCTTCTTTTCCCTTCTCTCCCTCTCTTCTCCCTTCCCCTGCCCCCTTTTATCCCCACTCTCTTTCTGACTGCAGGTTCTAGAATTCTGACTACTGTAAAGAAATGTGAAGGGCATAAGATTTTACCCTACTTACAGCTAACATATTAGCCTACCACAATCAGGAACAAAAGACTGTATGATTCAAAGCAAACACAGTAGCCAGAATACAGGATTTGCATGAGTTTCCAGAGTCCCAATTCCCACAGGATGTTTCAAAGAGGATGAGAAGATGCTTGTACATCTAGGTTCCATTACAGAAGATAAACCCTCAGGTTAGGGAATCTGAATCATCTATAATGGACAATAAACCTGCCTGTCCTTTATATTACAAGAGTACATTGTTTTTATTGTAGTAGGCAAAAAAAAAATAAAAAAAACAAACCGAAAAAAACCCTGCCCTTTGCTCTGGAGAAAGATACCTCTGCCTGTTTTCCAAAGCTGTTCACTATATGAGCATCTTTGATAAAATAGTCTGGAACAAAGTCAGTCAGCACCTCTACTCATAATACACACAGGATTGCAGAAGACCCAACAACTACCTTATAATGTCTTGGTATTATTATTTCTGTGGGTTGATATTTTAATTAAATTTTGAAAATTTTCAGCCACTATTTCTTTAAGTACATTTTTTCCTTAAATACATTCTTTCCTATTTTCACTTCCTTCTCTTTTGGAGACTGGAATTAGATGTGTGTTGGACTATCCCACTGATTATTAAATCCCTTTGACTTATTTATTTATTTTTCCTTTCTGAGCTTAAGCTTAGATGATTTCAGTTAATTTGACTTCATATTTACTAATTCTTTCTTGTGGGATGTCCAATGTGCTGTTAATCCCATCTAGTAATTTTTTTAATTTCAGATAGTTTATTTTTCAGTTATAAAATTTCCATTTGATCCCCTTTTACACTTTCTTAATTTTACATGAAATTTCCCATTTCTTCATCCATTATTTCCTACATTACTATAGAATCTTAAGCTTATTTTATAGTTATGTCAACATCTGTTCTAATTGTATTTCTGTTTTCATATACTGACCTTTTCTTCTGATTCTGGATTACATTTTCTCTTTATTCTCATCCCCAGTACATTTCAATTACATACTGGATGATATGTCATGATATGATATTTTGATTTTGTAACTTTCCTCTGAATATTGAGTCTTGTGGTAATGGACAGTGAAATAACCAGGAGATTACTTTAAATTTGTAGATATTTGATTTGATACTTTGTAGTGTGAGAGTATTTAAATTTTGTGCTTTAGTAACTCTATTTTTTAATTTTTTTTTAGCAATCCCACTCCTGAGCATATATCCAGAGAAAACCCTAATTTGAAAAGATACAGGCACCCTAATGTTCACAGCAGCACTATTTACAATAGCCATGTAAAGCCACGGAAGCCATCTAAATGTGCATCGACAGAGAAATGGATAAAGAAATGCGGCACATATATACAATGGAATATTACTCAGCCATAAAAAAGAATGAAATAATGCCATCTGCAGCAACATGGATTGGCCTAGAGATTATGATACTAAGTGAAATAAGTCAAGCAGAGAAAGACAAATATCATATGATATCACTTATATGTGGAATCTAAAAAACAAAAATGATAAAAATGAACTTACTTACAAAACAGAAACAGACACACAAACTTCAAAAACAAACTTATGGTTACCAAAGGGGAAATGTGGTGGGGGAGAGAGATAACTTAAGAGTTTGGGATTAACATATATACACTACTAGATATAAAAGAGATAATCAACAAGGACCTACTGTATAGCACAGGGAACGCTACTCAATATTCTGTAATAACCTAAATGAGAAAATAATCTGAAAAAGAATAGATATATGTACATGTATAACTGAATCACTTTGTTGTACACCTGTACACCTGAAATTAACACAACATTGTAAATCAACTATACTCCAATATAAAATAAAATTTTAAAAAATTGTGCCTAATCCTAAGGATAATATGTTAGTCATAACGTGCAGCCCTCCTGGAGTATTAATGGAAAGTTCAAGGTATTTGGCACATTTCTCTATGTTGTCAAGACTTAACTCCAAACTGCACTGAGAAGCAGCTGAAATCTCTGCTTAGGTCTTTAAGCCTTCCCGCTGTGATTTTCTACCTCTGCTCTTTGGAATCTTGTCGGAAGTTCTGAGGTCAATAAAAAAAACCTAAGGAAATTTATATACATATTTTTGGCTTATCCATTTATAGCTCTCTCATATCCCAACGTCCCTTTCACTTTCCAGTCTCTCTTAATGTCACATATTTCTCAGGCCAGTAAGAGTGTAACTTTCTGCTGTGTTCTGCTCAATAGGGACTAAGAAGTGCCCTAAGGGGAAAAGCTGTATAAATGAAGATCTCACCCAAATTAAGTCCTTTCTCGTTCAGGGGTTAAATTCTTTCCTATATCTGTGAGCCTTTGGTCACACTTCAGTGCCTTTAAATATGATATTTTTTAAAATATTTGCCCAACAGTTGGTAATGTTTTCTGCAGGGGGCTTAATTTGATATAAGCTACTCTGCCATTACTGGAACCAGCTCTGTAATTTCTAGCTGTGTGATTGTATGAAAGTAGGAAAGTTTTTTGTTTTTTTTAATGTGCTTTTTTCTCACCTTTAAGTTAAGAACATATACTCTGTAAGGATGTTGTGACACTCAATCGTGAACATTAATGCAAAACACTGAAAAGAAAGTTTGGTACATCATAAGCAGACAAAAATTCTACTATTATGTTTAATATAGAAACATCTTACACAAAAAAATCTCAGGACTAATATGCTTAGGTTATCAATAAAATAAACCTATTTCTATTGATTTTTGGGGTCACTTTCTTGATTGCAAACTTTCTAAAATCTACTCTATTTTCATACGATAATGAGAAATATTTCATTCCTGCCACCAAAATGTTATTTTTAAATAGATGAATAATTACCACACAGTAGGTTTATCTTATGCTATTCTCCCCTGAAGAACAGTAAAAGTTATGCACACTAACTATGCATCTATTTAAGCAGATATTAATAGGTCAATCTACTATAATTATTTTTTATCTTCCCTTGAGATGAGAAGCAAAAAGTACTCCACGGAATATTCCATGTACATCTTTTGGCTTTATTTTGGTCACATTTTCATTAAAAAATAACTAAGTGAACAATACCCAAATAAAAACTGTTTATTTAGTACTTGACACCAGTCTTATATATGTGCACATACACAGAAACACTTAGACACACTGGTGGTGGTATTTGTAAGCCTTTAATATTAGAGTTATAGGAAACACTAACTGAGTATGAATAAATTGTTGAGTTTGGCCTTATTATACGGAGGCTCTCCTCTTCTCTTTTAGACCATTTTCTCATTGCCCTGCATTTTTCTCAAGCATGTAGAGCAAGACTAAAATGTTTCAGGGACAATAGAACAAAAACAGAAATATTTATTTCATTGCACAATTGTTACTGTCAATTCTTTTAAAGCAAAGAACCATCAACTTTTCTTTTAAACTTTAGCTAGATTGATTTATTAGTTGTATGGAGGATCTTAGGGAAAATTACCAAATATGGCTTGAAACGTCTAGAACTGCCATATAATTATTTTCTTTCTCATAGAAAAGATGAGATCAACACATTATCACTATTGTACTGACTATAGGTAGGCCAATTTCACTGAACCCTTTCCTGGAAGTGAAAGAAAAAAAAATGCTTCATGTGGTCACTAAAAAGAAATAAGTAGATAATTTCCTGCTTAAAGTTATTTTGCTTAGTGATTTTTTCTCCTTACACTTCTTGGTGTAAATAAATAGATTAGGGAAAACCTAATAACCTGAGAATTTCCTCCGTGGAACAAAAAGATAAGTAAGTAAAATTAAAATTAAAAAAATAATAATGATAGATACAGATCGTAACATCAAGGCTAAGAGGGAATGATGTCTGCAGGTTTAACAGACCCTAAAACATTGATTACTTGACCTGTTCTCTGATTTATACTCAAACTGTTTAGAAGCTCATTGGAATAGATGGATCTCATTTGCTTGGATTTTATATAATATCCACACTTTGGTAGATATTCAATTTCCTTCAGACTGTACATTAATTGAAAACATTTTAAATTACATAAATATATACACAAATGTGTTGTTAATTCATTTGATTTAGCTTTATCAAATAATATCTTCATGTTTAAAATCCTGGTTCTTTTGTTTGTTTACTTATACCTAGTTTAACACTTTTTTGTCCTGCTTCATATGAGCTGAAGTAGCAGTTATATTATGAACACATTTGTGAGATGCTTTTGTATTTTTTAAATAAATGTTTTAACTTTTTACCTTTTCTATACACTATATCTGTAAAAGTTACAGAACTTTAGGGGCAAAAACATTTAATCTTTGTTGAATTTACACTGCAATCTTTAATGCAAATGAGAAAGATTAATGCAATGAACTTTTCTTAAGGAATATTTAAGTATTTTATGTAACCATTGTTAGGCTTGAGAATTGTCATTTCTCATTCCCATGCTTCAAAAAATGCAAAAATATGCACTGAAATAATATGTATTTGTTTATTATTATTACTGGAATCCAATTCAAGACGCTAAATAATATTTTGCTGAATGTGAGTAGTTCTTTACCTGTCAGGTTCTTTGTTTTATAATCAGTTTATCTTTACAATGTTTTACACAATGTGTTTACTCGTAACCTTCAAAATATTTTCCAAACATACATATCTTAACAACCCCTTGAGTATCTACCTAGTTATAATAACACTTGAGTCAAGCATGGAACCACAAATAATGGCAAAACTGACTAGGAATCAGAGATTGGTAACTTTCAGATGCTGATATAATCATTATACTTCAAAGACTGCACAATTTATAACTTTTTCAAATCATTTAAACTAGTATTACCTATAATATAAGGTATTTCTAAAAGTTGTAAAAGTCAGAGCTTTTCATAAAAATTACATTATTTTTCTGTTTGGAAAAAATTATAAAATATTATTTACCAAGTTATGAATGTATATCTATTTTTTAAATAATTATTTGTAGGAATGAACTAGTACATTTTAAAAACATGTGCTATGAGACTAGGAGAAGATGGCAGAAGAGTGAGATGCAGAAATCACCTTCCTCCCCACAGATACACCAGAAATACATCTACACATGGAACAACTCCTACAGAACACCTACTGAATGCTGGCAGAAGACCTCAGACCTCCCAAAAGGCAAGAAACTCCCCATGTACCTGGGTAGGGCAAAAGAAAAAAGAATAAACAGAGACAAAAGGATAGGGATGGGACCTGCACCCGTGGGAGGGAGCTGGGAAGGAGGAAAGGTTTCCACACACTAGAAACCGCTTAGTGGGCGGAGACTGCAGGTGGCGGAGGGGGAAAGCTTCTGAGCCATGGAGGAGAGCACAGCAACAGGGGTGTGGAGGGCAAAGTGGAGAGATTCCCCCCAGAGGTTCGGCGCCGACCAGCAGTTACCAGCCCAAGAGGCTTGTCAGCTCACCAGCTGGGGCGGGCGGGGCTGGGAGCTGAGGCTCGTGCTTCAGTTGGAGAGCAGGGAGAGGACTGGGGTTGGCAGCATGAACACAGCCTGCAGGGGGTTAGTGCACCACAGCTAGCCGGGAGGGAGTCCGAGGAAATGTCTGGACCTGCCAAAGAGGCAAGAGACGTTTTCTTCCCTCTGTGTTTCCTGGTGCGCCAGGAGAGAGGATTAGGAGCACTGCTTAAAGGAGTTCCAGGGAGGGGCTCGAGCCATGGCTAACAGCGAAGACCCCAGAGACGGGCATGAGATGCTAAGACTGCTGCTGCCTCCACCAAGAAGCCTGTGTGCGAGCACAGGTCACTATCCACAAGGCCCTTTCTGGGAGCCTGTGCAGCCCGCCACTGCCAGGGTCCCAGGATCCAGGGACAACTTCCCCGTGAGAATATATCACTGCGCGCCTCAGGCTGGTGCAACGTCGCGCCAGCCTCTGCGGCCACAGGCTCACCCCACACTCCGTACCCCTCCCTCCCCCTGGCCTAAGTGAGCCAGAGTCCCCAAAGCAGCTGCTCCTTTAAACCAGACCTGTCTGAGCAAAGAAAAGGGGCCCCCTGGTGACCTACACGTAGAGGCGGGGCCAAATCCAAAGCTGAGCCCAGGGAGCTAAGAGAACAAAGAAGAGAAAGGGAAATCTCACCCAGCAGCCTCAGAAGCAGTGGATTAAAGCTCCACAATCAAACTGATGTACCCTGCATCTGTGAAATACATGAATAGACAACGAATCATCCCAAATTGAGGAGGTGGACTCAAAATTTATTATTTTTTCCCCTTTTCCCTTTTGTGAGTGTGTATCTATATGCTTCTGTGTGAGATTTTGTCTGTATAGCTTTGCTTCCACCATCTGTCCTAGGGTTCTATCCCTCCATTTTGTTGTTGTTGTTGTTTCTTTTACAAATTTTTTTTTCCTAATTATTTTTTATTTTAATAACTTTATTTTATTTTATCTTACTTTATTTTATTTTATCTTACTTTATTATATTTTATCTTTTCTTTCTTTCCTTCCCTTCTTCCTTCCACCCTCCCTGCCTCCCTCCCTTCTCTTTCTTTCTTTCTTTCTTTTTCTTTCTTTCTAATTTTCTCCCTTATTTTCTGAGCCGTGTGGATGAAAGGCTCTTGATGCTGCAGCCAGGAATCAGTGCTGTGCCTCTGAGGTGGGAGATCCAACTTCAGGACACGGGTCCACAAGAGATCTCCCAGCTCCACATAATATCAAACAGCAAAAATTTCCCAGAGATCTCCATCTCAACACCAGCACCCAGCTTCACTCAACGACCAGCAAGCTACACTGCTGGAAACCCTATGCCAAACAACTAGCAAGACAGGAACACAATCCCATCCATTAGCAGAGAGGCTGCCTAAAATCATAACAAGTCCACAGACACCCCAAAACACACCAACAGACGAACACATGCCCACCAGAAAGACAAGATCCAGCCTCATTCACCAGAACACAGGCACTAGTCCCCTCCACCAGGAGGCCTACACAACCCACTGAACCAAATTTAGCCACTGGGGACAGACACCAAAAACAACAGGAACAACAAACCTGCAGCTTTCAAAAAGGAGACCCCAAACACAGTAAGATAAGCAAAATGAGAAGACAGAAAACCACACAGTAGATGAAGGAGCAAGACAAAAACCCACCAGACCTAACAAATGAAGAGGAAATAGGCAGTCTACCTAAAAAAGAATTCAGAATAAAGATAGTAAAGATGATCCAAAATATTTGAAATAGACAAAATGCAAGAAACATTTAACAACGACCTAGAAGAACTAAAGATGAAACAAGCAACAATGAACAACACAATAAATGAAATTAAAAATACTCTAGTTGGGATCAAGAGCAGAATAACTGGGGCAGAAGAAGGGATAAGTGACATAGAAGACAAAATAGTGGAAATAACTACCGCAGAGCAGAATAAAGAAAAAAGAATGAAAAGAACTGAGGACAGTCTCAGAGACCTCTGGGACAACACTAAACGCACCAACATTCGAACTATAGGGGTTCCAGAAGAAGAAGAGAAAAAGAAAGGGACTGAGAAAATATGTGAAGAGATTATAGTTGAAAACTTCCCTAATATGGGAAAAGAAATAGTTAATCAAGTCCAGGAAGCACAGAGAGTCCCATACAGGATAAATACAAGGAGAAATACGCCAAGACACATATTAATCAAACTGTCAAAAATTAAATACAAGGAAGACATATTAAAAACAGCAAGGGAAAAACAACAAATAATACACAAGGGAATCCCCATAAGGTTAAGAGCTGATCTTTCAGCGGAAACTCTGCAAGCCAGAAGGGACTGGCAGGACATATTTAAAGTGATGAAGGAGAAAAAACTGCAACCAAGATTACTCTACCCAGCAAGGATCTCATTCAGATTTGATGGAGGAATTAAAATCTTTACAGACAAGCAAAAGCTGAGAGAGTTCAGCACCAGCAAACCAGCTTTACAACAAATGCCAAAGAAACATCTCTAGGCAAGAAACACAAGAGAAGGAAAAGACCTACAATAACAAAGTCAAAACAACTAAGAAAATGGGAATGGGAACATACATATCGATAATTACCTTAAATGTAAATGAACTAAATGCTCCCAGACTGGCTGAATGGATACAAAAACAAGAGCCATATATATGCTGTCTACAAGAGACCCACTTCAGACCTAGAGACACATACAGACTGAAAGTAAGGGGATGGAAAAAGATATTCCATGCAAATCGAAACCAAAAGAAAGCTGGAGTAGCAATTCTCATATCAGACAAGATAGACTTTAAAAGAAAGACTATTAGAAGAGACAAAGAAGGACACTACATAATGATCAAGGGATTGATCCAAGAAGAAGATATAACAATTATAAATATTTATGCATCCAAAATAGGAGCACCACAATACATAAGGCAAATACTAACAGCCATAGAAGGGGAAATTGACAGTAACACATTCATAGTAGGGAATATTAACACCCCACTTTCACCACTGGACAGATCATCCAAAATGAAAATAAAAAAGGTAACATAAGCTTTAACTGATACATTATACAAGATGGACTTAATTGATATTTATAGGATATTCCATCCAAAAACAACAGAATACACATTTTTCTCAAGTACTCATGGAACATTCTCCAGAATAGATCATATCTTGGGTCACAAATCAAGCCTTGGTAAATTTAAGAAAATTGAAATTGTATCAAGTATCTTTTCTGACCACAACGCTATTATGCTAGATATCAAACACAGGAAAAGATCTGTAAAAAATACAAACATATGGAGGCTAAACAATACACTACTCAATAATGAAGTGATCAATGATGAAATCAAAGAGGAAATCAAAAAATACCTACAAACAAATGACAATAGAGACACGATGACACAAAACCTATGGCTGCAGCAAAAGCAGTTCTAAGGGGGAAGATTATAGCAATACAATCCCACCTTAAGAAACAGGAAACATCTCGAATAAACAGCCTAACCTTGCACTGAAAGCAATTAGAGAAAGAAGAACAAAAAAACCCAAAAGTTAGCAGAAGGAAAGAAATCATAAAGATCAGATCAGAAATAAATGAAAAAGAAATGAAAGAAATGATAGCAAAGATCAATAAAATGCAAAGCTTGTTCTTTGAGAAGATAAACAAAATTGATAAACCATTAGCCAGACTCTTCAAGAAAAAAGGGAGAAGACTCAAATTAATAGAGTTAGAAATGAAAAAGGAGAAGTAGCAACTGACACTGCAGAAATACAAAAGATCATGAGAGATTACTACAAGCAACTCAATGCCAATAAAATGGACAACCTGGAAGAAATGGACAAATTCTTAGAAGTGAACAACTTGCCGAGACTGAACGAGGAAGAAATAGAAAATATGAACAGACCAATCATAAGCACTGAAATTGAAACTGTGATTAAAAATCTTCCAACAAACAAAAGCCCAGGACCAGATGGCTTCACAGACGAATTCTATCAAACATTTAGAGAAGAGCTAACACCTATCCTTCTCAAAATCTTCCAAAATATAGCAGAGGGAGGAACACTCCAAAACTCATTCTATGAGGCCACCACCACCCTGAAACCAAAACCAGACAAGGATGTCACAAAGAAAGAAAACTACAGTCCAATATCACTGATGAACATAGATGCAAAAATCCTCAACAAAATACTAGCAAACAGAATCCAACAGCACATTAAAAGGATCATACACCACGATCAAATGGGGTTTATTCCAGGAATACAAGGAGTCTTCAATATAGGCAAATCAATCAACGTGATACACCATAATAACAAATTGAAGGAGAAAAAACATATGATCATCTCAATCCATGCAGAGAAAGCACTTTGACAAAATTCAACACCCAATTATGATAAATACCCTGCAGAAAGTAGGCATAGAGGGAACTTTCCTCAACATAATGAAGGCTATATATGACAAACCCACAGCTAACATTGTCCTCAATGGTGAAAAACTGAAAGTATTTCCACTAAGATCAGGAAAAAGACAAGGTTGCCCACTCTCACCAATCGTATTCAACATAGTTTTGGAAGATTTAGCCACAGAAATCAGAGAAGAAAAGGAAATAAAAGGAATCCAAATCGAAAAAAAGAAGTAAAGCTGTCACTGTCTGCAGATGACATGATACTATACATAGAAAATCCTAAAGATGCTACCAGAAAACTACTAGAGCTAATCAATGAATTTGGTAAAGTAGCTGGATACAAAATTAATGCACAGAAATCTCTGGCATTCCTATACACTAATGTTGAAATATCTGAAAGTGAAAGCAAGAAAACACACCCATTTACCACTGCAACTAAAAGAATAAAATATCTAGGAATAAACCTACCTAAGGAGACAAAAGACCTGTATGCAGAAAACTATAAGGCACTAATAAAAGAAATTAAAGATGATACAAATAGATGGAGAGATATACCATGTCCTTGATTTGGAAGAATCAACATTGTGAAAATGACTCTACTACCCAAAGCAATCTACAGATTCAATGCAATCCCTATCTAACTACCACTGGCATTTTTCACAGAACTAGAACTAAAAATTGCACAATTTGTATGGAAACACAAAACACCCCTAACAGCCAAAGCAATCTTGAGAACAAAAAACAGAGCTGGAGGAATCAGGCTCCCTGGCTTCAGACTATACTACAAAGCTACAGTAATCAAGACAGTATAGTACCGGCACAAAAACAGAAAGATAGATCAATGGAACAGGATACAAAGACCAGAGATAAACCCACGCACATATGATCACCTTATCTTTAATAAAGGAGGCAAGAATGTACAGTGGAGAAAGGACAGCCTCTTCAATAAGTGGTGCTGGGAAAACTGGACAGGGACATGTAAAAGTATGAGATTAGATCACTCCTTAACACCATACACAAAAATAAGCTCAAAATGGATTAAAGACCTAAATGTAAGGCCAGACACTATAAAATTCTTAGAGGAAAACATAGGCAGAACACTCTATGACATAAATCACAGCAAGATCCTTTCTGACCCACCTCCTAGAGAAGTGCAAATAAAAACAAAAATATACAAATGGGACCTAATGAAACTTCAAAGCTTTTACACAGCAAAGGACCATAAACAAGACCAAAAGACAACCCTCAGAATGGGAGAAAATATTTGTAAATGAAGCAACTGACAAAGGATTAATCTCCAAAATTTATAAGCAGCTGATGCAGCTCAATAATAAAAATACAAACAACCCCATCCAAACATGGGCTGAAGACCTAAATAGACATTAAACCAAAGAAGATATACAGACTGCCAACAAACACATGAAAAAATGCTCAACATCATTAAGCATTAGAGAAATGTAAATCAAAACTACAATGAGATATCATCTCATACCAGTCAGAATGGCCATCATCAAAAAATTTAGAAACAATAAATGCTGGAGAAGGTGTGGAGAAAAGGGAACACTCTTGCACTGCTGGTTGGAATGTGAATTGGTACAGCCACTATGGAGAACAGTATGGAGGTTCCTTATAAAACTACAAATAGAACTACCATCTGACCCAGCAATCCCACTACTGGGCATATACCCTGAGAAAACCATAATTCAAAAAGAGTCATGTACCAATATGTTCATTGCAGCTCTATTTACAATAACCCAGAGATGGAAACAACTTAAGTGTCCATATTGGATGAATAGATAAAGAAGATGTGGCACATATATACAATGGAATATTACTCAGCCATAAAAAGAAACGAAACTGAGCTATTTGTAATGAGGTGGATGGAGCTAGAGTCTGTCATACAGAGTGAAGTAAGTCTGAAAGAGAAAGACAAATACTGTATGCTAACACATATATATGGAATTTAAGAAAAAAAAATGTCATGAAGAACCTAGGGGTAAGACAGGAATAAAGACACAGACCTACTAGAGAATGGACTTGAGGATATGGGGAGGGGGAAGGGTAAGCTGTGACAAAGTGAGAGAATGGCATGGACACATATACACTACCCAACGTAAAACAGCCAGCTAGTGGGAAGCAGCCGCCTAGCACAGGGAGATCAGCTCGGTGCTTTGTGACCACCTAGAGGGGTGGGATAGGGAGAGTGGGAGGAAAGGAGATGCAAGAGTGAAGAGATACGGGAACATATGTATAACTGATTCACTTTGTTATAAAGCAGAAACTAACACACCACAGTAAAGCAATTATACTCCAATAAAGATGTTAAAAAATAAATAAAAAATTAAAAAAATAAAAATAGAAACATGTGCTAGTCAATTAAATTTAAGTGCAGTGGCTGAAATTCAATTAAATCTTATGACTTTGTTTCATAAACAATATGACAATTTTATCTTTATTGATTTATTTCATTTTGTTTCCTTTCTAATTTTACATCAAATACTATTCAAAAATTCTAACAAAATATTATAAAATGATTTTGTCTTGGAAAACTAGAATATTTAAAAATTGAAATGTTTTATAAAAAATCTGAAAGTTTAAACTAAAACACTTTGCAAAACAATTTTTTGCAGGTAACATAATCATGTTTGTATCTGGAGGTATTCTTCCTAAAGCAGTTGCAAGGATTATTTTTTAATTCATTTATCTGCAGATCTTCAGCTTCTTCCAGTTGGGAATTTGTCAATTTAGCACTGATACTTATGTATTAGCTTACACTGCACATTCTGACTACTAAATACTGATAATGATGCTTAAACATTTTGTGATGCTTATAATGTGAACAGTTCTGCCCTAACAGTTCATGTATCAGTTCACTGAATCCCCCAAACAATTACATCAGGTAGGCATTTTTTTTTATTATTCCCATAAACCACAGAGATTAAGAAACTTATCCAGATATGGAATTAAAAACTCAAGAAATCTGGCTTCAGAAAATGTGCTATTTTGCTATCCTACCTCTCTATGAAAATAAACCATCAAAAACACATCAAAAGTAAATATAACTTGATTTAAACTTAAAAACAAAAAAACAAAAAAATGTTACAGCTATTATCCTGAGAAGATTATAATGCAACAGTTCTCACTGACCTTCTTGATGTATAAAAATCATTCATTTTCTTAAAATGTCTTCTCCAGGAATGCTTTTCTATCACTATGCTTTCTTTCAGACCATTCCTTCTGACATTTTCTCAACCACTATTTTCTATAATTCTAAAACTTATCTCAACCTATGGTTTTCTAATTTTGCTGATAAGAAATCTAAGATCCTTTCAGATCTTCAGGAGAAGAGATCCTGTAATTCTAAGTATTATATCACTGTCATTTATGACTGAAGTTATATTGTTACTGAATGAAACTTTGGTCCATTTGCCTGACACACAGCAAAGGTGAGCTACTGACACTGGGTTGTAGTGACTCAAAGTACAGCGTTTACTGCAGGGTCAAGCAAGGCAAAGCTCAAGCTCATGTTCAGAAGACCAGAACTCCCTGACGGCTTTCAGCAAAGGAGTTTTAAAGACAGTGTGAGAGAAAGAGTCACAAAGTGTGTGCAGTTCTCTGATTGGTTGACGGTGAGGTAACAGAGTGATGTTTTAGGAATCTCGATCATCAACCTTCTGGTTCCAACTGGACTGGGACCTACCTGCTGGTGGTCAGTTATGCA
This sequence comes from Mesoplodon bidens, assembly GCF_964165515.1. Classification (NCBI taxonomy): domain Eukaryota; kingdom Metazoa; phylum Chordata; class Mammalia; order Artiodactyla; family Ziphiidae; genus Mesoplodon; species Mesoplodon bidens. Next base: position 80,976,794 of record NC_138161.1, on the reverse strand, counting down.
GTTAACTTATTCCACCTGGTGAGGGATTTAATATCTGCAAAACAACTCAAGGATATGGCTCAGAATATTATCTATAGCTCTCGAGGAGGAACTAAATGTCCTTGATTGTGTTTTATGACTAAATTATTATTATTTTGTCTTGCTTGACTGTTTTCCCTTGTTTCTGTTTTTTTTTTTTCTTTTCATTTTTCTGATTAAATTTGTTCTTTGGAAATCAGGGAAGGTCTAGGAGGCTAAAGCTTTTTTACAAACAAGAGGTGGCAGGGGAGGGTCTGTCCCTGGGAAGCCCCCACATGGACCTGCTTGGTTTCAATAGACTATGAAAAATGAAGAATTTTTTCTTCACCAAAATGGTATCTATCTTTCTTAAGACAGTTATGTAACTGTTGTCTCTTCTTTTATCCATGACCTGCTTAGGTGCAATCATTGGTTTCTGTGTCTGAGTTTACTCAGCCCTATATCTCTATCCTCCTATATCTACCAACCCAAACAACTATAGTTCATTTTTTATTTATTTGGCTGTGCTGTGTGGCTTGTGGGATCTTAGTTCCCTGAAGAGGGAGTGAACCCGGGCTCTTAGCAGTGAAATTGCTGAGTCCTAACCCCTGGACCTCCAGGGAATTCCCTATAGTTCCTTTAAATGAATGTTTTATTCAAGGACAAACTGCTTGAAATACAGTGTATCAAACTCTCACAAAGAATATGCCAGTATTACAGAATCAGCTGGGCAAAATTTCAGTGCCAACTGAAATGAGAAAGACAAATACCATATAATATCACTTATATGTGGAAGCTAAAACATGACACAAATGAACCTATCTATGAAACAGAAACAGACTCACAGACATAGAGAACAGACTTTTGGTGGCCAAGGACGATGGGGCTGGGAGAAGGATGGAGTGGAAGGTTGAGGCTAGCAGACGTAAGCTATTATATACAGAATGAATAAATAGCAAGTTCCTACTGTATAGCATAGAGAACTATATTCAGTATCCTATGATAAACCACAACAGAAAAGAATATTTTAAAAAGGAAGGTATATATTATATACATACACACACACACACACACATATATATATAAATGAATCACTTTGCTGTACAGCAGAAATTAACATATTGTAAATCAACTATACTTCAATAAAAAAAAAGGTTGTGGGTGTTCACTTGGGAAATAAACATAGAAAGAATCTTCACAAATCCATGAAAAAAAATAAAGTAGAATAATAGAGGGCTTAGCAAAAGTGACAAGCTGACAATTTGACTTTTAAGTTTTCTTATTACACAGAAAACTCAATTAAATCTCTCTTTCGCACCTTTTACAAAATGATTTTCATTTACTTTAAATCAATGAAAACTACACGTAACCCCAGCTTAGAGCTGGTCTTCGAATGCTGAAAGTTTCCCCCACAGAGCACCACATTTATATACTCTTTCTTCCTCCTAATGAAGTTGCACAGAGGATCAATAGCAGTTGTTAGCTGCTGTGGCCCAGAAATTTTATATCTGCCTGTCCTGTAGATCTCTAATAAAACTTTAAGGCTATAGAAGTAGAAAGATTATATGGGTGATGATTAGCAATCTCAAAATATGGAATTGCTACAAAATGTCTTATTTGCAGCTATTTTTGGCACTGAATTTGCAACTTAGCACTATGAAAAATGTTTCCATTTGGTCATCAGCTGAGCTAAGGCACAGATAATTTGTTCAGACTCCAAAAGTGATAATTAAGGTTATTACAGTAATAACCCCAAGCATATTTGTAGACTTCCTAGGCAAGAATAATAACCAGCTCATCATATTTTAACTAAATGGTAGTCATTTTGTTTTCTAAAAATAAAATTGGATCCCATTTCATTTTCAGTTCAATGGTATATTTACTATATTAAACATTTATTTTAGTTTTCATTTGACATTAAAACACTTTTTGTCTTACCTGACCCATATTATCAAACTAAATATAAAATAATATTATGCCTATAGTAATCATTAAAACATAGTAATACATTTTTAAGGAGGCAGCTGGCTTTTTTAATACAATTATGACTATTGCAATTTTATATGTTCTTCATAAACAGAAAAAGTACAGATAATACTGTCTTGCAAATTTTAAGTAAGTAAATGGATCTATAAGAAATGTAATTGAATCGAGGCAATGCTCTAAGTGGATAATTTTGTGTTTATAATTATAGCTTTTCTTTCTCATTATTATCATTATAAATTGCAAATTAGATTTCTAAATATTTAAGAGCAGCCTAAAGAATAACAGATGCTTAAGTAACTTCATAGGCGAGGAAAAGACTGATGGACCAGGATTACTAAACCCAGGATTTGCCTAGGGTGTATAAAATAGAGAAGATTATGGGTATTCTTTGAACTACAAACTATAGTTTGCTTTGAATAAATTGAGATTTTTCTGTTAAATATTTTGCTTCCTTGACAAAATTTCTTGATGATTAGAATAGTTTCATATTGTTTTTCATTAAATTTTTTCATTCTCTTTCAAACCAAATGTGTGACTGCAATCACTCTTCATTTTCTCTTTAACAATCGAAGCGGTAAAAGTTTAAAGTACTTTATTTCAGAAAACTAACCACCATTAAATTTACTCTTCTTATTACTATTTTCATTTAAAACCACAGTATTCTTTTTAGTTTCATTTTTACAGTCAAAATATTGGATAGAAAATAGTAGACTGCACGAAAGAGAAACAGCAACTTAAGGCAAACAATATTTTTTTATATTTAATATCTTATTATTCTTAAAGTCATTTAAATGGGGAATTGGTGAAATTCAGTTTTGTTCCCATTATGTGACTAGGAATTGTTACATTAATTTTCTGTTTGTTTCTTTGACTACAAAATAAAGGACTTGAGGTAAATGATGTTATAATGCAATAGTTTATATTTGCATTTTGGAATGTGATGATATTTTTGATCCTTAACATTGTAGCTAATTATTAATGCAAACAAAAAGTATCAGGTTGTATGCCTGTTACCAGTGGAATCTGAATCAAAGTGATGTTGTTTCTCTCCTCCTGCCATATGGGCAGAAGTGATAGGTCCTGAGATGGCAAGGCTAAAGGATAGAAGGAGCCTCACTGTATATGTATATATATGTGTGTGTGTGAGCACATGTGTGTGTTTATGTGTATGTGTATATGCACATGTATATACACATACGTATATGTCTATACACACATGCACACATACATATAAATACATACAACATATAGTATACATATGGTAACAGGTACTAATATACTGAGTACAATTATAGTGGTCCACATATATGCTAAGATAAGAATTGAGCCCTGTGAATATCTGCTAGATTAGAGTTTTGGGAACATGTCTGAATGAGGAAGTATCTTGGCATTTATGAGTAAAAAAAAGACAGAAGTCAAAGTGCCTGGAACAAAGTGAGCAAGGATGGGGACAGGGAAGAGAGGGTAGAGGGGTTGAGAAGGGCTAGATGATATAGTGCTAAGTAAATAATGTCGCAAGGGGGGTAAGTTTGCTTCCACTGAAACAAACAAAAAATTAAACATAAACAAAAACAAAACCTTTTTTTCCCTAGAGCTTTAAATAGGGAAATGGTGAAACAAAAATTGTCTTACAGAAAGTTCACTATGGCTCCTGGGGAGTAGGAGAGCCAAAGTGAAAGCAGATTGATAATCATGAAGCTATTGGTAGAAGTCAAGGGTGAGACCATGGTGTCTTTGGTGGATGATGACAGTTAAGTCTGAGAAATGTAGGTAGTGATTAAGGTTCACTGAATGCAGGGGATGGAAACCTGCAGAAAGTGAAACACCAGTAATTACATTTTTAATAGCCAGTGTTTTATTTCTAGCTAGGATTCTTAGAATTTTTTTTTTCTAAATCAGATTATACTCACAGAAATCAGACTGAAAGAGAATCATGATCCTACTCTATTAAAATGTTGTCCCATGAATGAACTCTACAACTTGTAGTGTATCAAATACATTTAAAAATGTCATTGTATATCTTGTAATCTTCTTTCGATAGACAGATGTACTCAAACTTTCAGTTCTCAAGGCCTTTTTAATAGTATTCTTAAAAAGAATTACAACCCCAGAGAGATTTTTCTTTTTTATGTGTTATATCTATTTATATTTGCCCACTTAGAAATTAAAAAGAGGAATTTAAAAATATTACTTTATATAAAATAAAAATAAACTCATGTTATCACAAAAACATTTAAAAGAACATTAAATATTCTAAAACCAAACTAATTAGGGAAGAGACATTGTTTTACATTTTTGCAAATATAGACTTGCCTACTATAAGATAACTGGATTTTCATATTTATTTCTACATTCAGTCAGTTTAATATGTTGTTTGGTTGAAGAACGTGAAGAACATCCAGCTTCACACAGAAATATGTGGATATACATGTTTGAAACCACATTAAATTTTGTCACCGGCAAAGCCTAGTAACAATTCCCAGGAAATAAAAAGACTTTGGGTAACAAAATAAAGTGTACCTTTTTTTTTCTTCTCTTTTGTGCTTAGTCCAGTTTCACTTGCTCATAGGGTGCCACGTACAGAGGTCTTGTCCTTGTCTTCACAACAAAGATCCTCGAGGAAAAAGCTACGCCGGATACCTCAGCTCACAGAACTGCTGTGGAGATACCGCAATTCAAGATGGCGGGGCCGGATGCCGAGAGGCTGCGCCCTGACCTGCAAGCCGGAGCTGTATGCAGCACAGCTGCACCCAATGCGCAGAACTCCGCCCCCTTCCCGCTGACGAGAACCCTATAAAGCAGCCCCGCCCCCACGGCCTGCGGGGGATAGCGTGGGCTGTAGAGCGTTAGCTCGCGTCTCTCCATCTCTTGATCAAAGACAAGCTTTCCTTTGCTTCTGAATGGAACTGGGAATTGGCTCAAGCAACGCTGGGCAGGAGGACTCTTGTTGGGGCCCGACAGGAAAGGGTAGGCAACGGTTTCTTTAAAATTAGATGCGTATGGAATGTGAAACCAAATCAATTAACTTTTTGTATTTCGTTATATTACAATCCATTGATCTACATTGCCCTTACGCCGCATCCCTATCCATTTGTGATGTTACATTACAGTCAGTAAGGAAATGCTTGTTCACTGAGTTATGCAGATATGCCAAATACTGACATATGTTTTTAAATAACATCAACTAATACCTGTGCTAATATTACCACCAGGTTTATCAACAAAAACTTTACTGGCAAGCTGTGAAGTTTTCTGTGCTAGATTAAGTGTTTCAAAATTCTAATATTTGGTTGAAAGTTCAAATGTTACCATTCACAACAAAAGTATCATTTGTTTTCCTTGAAGAAATAAGTCCATTTTACCACCAGGTTTATCAACAAAAACTTTACTGGCAAGCTGTGAAGGTTTCAGTGCTAGATTGTGTTCCAAAATTCTAATATTTGGCGGAAAACTCAGATGTTACCATTCACAACAAAAGTATCATTTCTTTTCCTTGAAGAAATAAGTCCATTTCTTTACTTTTTAAGACAATATCTGTAAAACATTAAAGTCGTAATAAGCACCGTTTATCAGCCAGAAGTTCTCTCTAGTGAAAATGGTTTCCATTAAAAACAACGGGACTTCCCAGCTGACGCCCCACCCCCACAGCCCCTACGCACTCTGGGGCTGCCCTGGGAGCATCTCCTGTGGGAGCCGCAGGCCGTGGGCGGAGGGGCTTGGAGGAGCCTGGCCGGCTGGCGGTAAACAAGAGGCCAGGCTGGAGCCAGAGTCGCAGCAGCAAAGCTGCTGATCCTTCGTGGTGAAGGATTGCGGGACGCTTCGCTCTCCTCTGTGGTGTTGTTAGTTTGAGTGGGGAAGAGATGGCTGACAGTGTCAAAACCTTTCTGCAGCACCTTGCCAGGGAAATTAAAAACTCCATCTCTGGAAGTTGTACCATCTCAAAGCTAGATGCTCACATTCAGGAAAAGGGAGAGAAACAGCGTTTAAGAGGGCTAGTAGTGTCCTGGCTCAGAGCATAGAGAGGAAGCAAGATTGAGCCACCTATTGTCAGTGAAATTTTCCAGTGCTGCGCATGAAATGGCAGAGTTCTCTGGTTCAGCCTCCTCCTGCTTTCATCAAGTGTTTATTCCTTTGCTTCAGTCAGTAACGGCCCAAACTATCAGTGATCCATCTCTACATAGAGGTGTTTGGTTCTGGCTGGAATTTTCCTCCCATCAATTTTCAGTGTTCCCCCTGTTGGTGCTCAGCAAAGTTGTGAATGCGATTTGGTTTCAGATATAGCTGATCTGGAATTTGAGGTATCAGGGATGAAACCTCACCCATTCCCTGGTGTCAGCAAAATAATTACTGACATGCTCTTCAACCTTTTGCTGCAGGCTCTGTTTATCCAGGGGATGCTTGTGAGTCTTTCCCACGCATCTTGTTGGTCAACTGGTTAGTCTCCTGCATATATTGCTTTTCTACTCACTATACTGGACTTCGCAGCAGATGCCATGCCTCCTACATTATCATTGGCTGCCTTTTCTCTGTCCTCTTCCCCTCGTTTATTATCAGCACTAATGAAGCCAAGACCCCTGGCAAAGCCTACCTTTTCCAGCTGCACTTCCTTTTCCTGGGTGGTTTTCTTAAGCAACGGAATCTTCCACAAAACAGTGTACCTGCAGTCTGCCCTGAGTAGCTCAACCTCTGCAGAGAAGTCCCCCCAAGGTATTAGTCTATTGCCAAGCTGAAGGCTGCTGCACAGTCACGGTGTTGGCCATCCAGAGGGGATGGATGGGGTTGGGAGGACCCTTTGGCAGCTGTTTTCCTTGTTCAACTCCCCCACTATGGAAGGCAGGACCCACCATGCCAAGGGTCCTTTGCATATTCCCTTCTTTCTGAGGAATTGGGATTTTTGTCTGATGTACCTAAGGCAGAACCTTTCTGACACCAGTAGGTTGATTTTTAACACTGGTGAATCTGAAAGGATCACAGGTTTTTCTGCAGCTCTTTTCTAGCATTTGCCAGCCCCCCTGCCTGAAATGATTTGAATACTTTTCTCCCTGTGCCATTTACCCTCCCACTGCCTCTTCCTGCCTTCCACCATCCTTGGATGAATGGATTTTTGTAATTCTAGCTGTTGTATTTTGTGGACATGTTATTTTTGTTGTTTTTCTGTGAAGCACATATATTGGATGTTGGAGGTAAAGAAGAATCTGAATTCCTCTTGGTCATTGCACTTATAGCCATCACCGTCTTGTTTCTTGCAATTTTGTTCTTTCTTGCTCTACTGCAAAAAACAAGCCTGAAGGGATAGGACAGGAGGAAAAACCTCATAATCAGATCTGCTGGGTTTTAAAGAGTGATTTTCTTTTCTTCCCCTTGAAGGGGAAAAAGCTCTTTTTCACTGGTACATTTAACGTTTCCCAGCTATAGGGAGGTACCAATTTTGGACAAGTGTCACTGCTGCACAGAATGCTCAGAGAACCTGAACTTTTAAGCTCTGGAGGTCAGAAATTTACTGTTGGCCACTGCCAGGTTTGTCTGGTATTTCAAAGGATTATTGGGTGCTGCAAATAGAAGCTGAAGGGGTAAACTTATTAAACCCATTAAACCTGTGGAGGGAAAAAAACAACTAATTTACCTTGCAACTGAAACAATAATCACCTGCCCCCTTCACATAGGTGATTTTCCTAACAACAGCTATCATACTCATATAGGTAGCAGAAGTGCTTCAGGAATAGGGACTTTCCTGATGGTCCAGTGGGTAAGACTCCATTCTCTCCATGTAGGGGCATGGGTTCGTTCTCTGGTTGGGGAACTAGATCCTGTGTGCATGCAACAACTAAAAGATCCTCTGTGCTGCAACTAAGACCTGGTACAGCCTAAATAAATAAATACTTTTTTAAAAAAGAAGTGCTTTATGAATAATTTCCATTTCCTCACACAGAATATTGAGAAATATGTACTCTGGGGTGAAAATTTAATCAAATCAATAATTTGTACTGCTTCATCAAGGACATTGTTTAGTGAAACCTGTATGTCTTTACTGTAAGTTCAGAATGGCAAAAATACATTGAATACGAGTATAGTATAGTGCCACTGCTTTAATTCTTGTCAAAGTGCCATAACTTTTATCCAGAAACTGCTTTTGCAACATCAGTGCAAACTTCAGCTCACCAACAAACACTCTGGTATTGTTACAAAAAATATTTTTAATTTTGTTGACCTCCTAAAACGGTCTTAGGGACACCCAGAAGTTCATAGAAGGCACTTTAAAGACCACTGTGATAGCATAATTAAATTACATTATGCATTTTTATGTCAATAATTTTGTGAGTGTGTTTGGAATTTATTAATTTTTCTGTATTATACTGAGGAATTGAAGAGGCCCACATTGCTTTAAACCCATGAAAAGCCTTCATCAGATGGCTAGAAAACAAAGCACATTCAGGTGCATACCACCAAGGTTTGATTGAATTAAATGTGGAAGCATTTAAGTCTAGTCAACTTTTCAGCCTTTAGATATTTCTTTAAGACCACAAATCATTCAGTCAGCCCTCCAACCACGATTGAACACCCTGTCTAATAGGAGGGGAAATATCAAAATACATAGATGACAAGTAAGAATCTTTTTGATAGCTGTGGAAGTGATTTCTCACTTCCCTTTGGTTTTCTGACTCCAAAATCACAACCTATTATACATTTCCATGATTGAGATGACAAATTTAGGAATGTATATGAGGAACTAAGTTGTGTTCCCCTCCCAACAGAAATTTATATTTTGGTGTCCTAATCTCTAGTACCTCAGAATGTGACTGTATTTATAGATAGGGTCTTAAAAAGGTAAATTAAATTAATATGAGGTCTTCAGGGTGGGTTTCTAATCCAATATGACTGGTATTCTTATAAGAAGAAATTAGAACACAGATACCCACAGAGGGAAGAATCATATGAGGACCTCAGAAGAAGATGGACATCTTCAAGCCAAGGAGAGAGGCCTAAGAAGAAACCAGCTTCAATGACACCTTGATCCTGGACTTCTAGCCTCCATAACTATGAAAAATAAAAATTCTGTTCGTTTAAGCCACTCAGTCTGAGGTACTTTGTTATAGCGCCCCTTGCAAACTAATAAAATGCATTTGAAAAGTAACTGCTCCTAAAGCCAACTTAGGAAAGATATTTAATTGATAAAATTATATACTTGAATATTTAATATTCATTGGTTTCAGGTGTAAATATATCCACAGTCTATGTATACACTCTCAAAATTCTAACATAAATCCCTTCTAGGGCTTCCCTGGTGGCGCAGTGGTTGAGAGTCCGCCTGCCGATGCAGGGGACGCGTGTTCCTGCCCCAGGAAGATCCCACATGCTGTGGAGCAGCTGGGCCCGTGAGCCGTGGCCGCTGAGCCTGTGTGTCCGGAGCCTGTGCTCCACAGCGGGAGAGGCCACGGCAGTGAGAGGCCCGCGTACCGCAAAATAAATAAATAAATAAATAAAAAATAAAAAATAAATCCCTTCTAGGTATTACATTTTTTAAGGAGAAATACAAACACAGTTACCAACTTTTGCTTGCATTATTTTAGAACATTCAAAGTGTAACCAATAGCTTTTAGGCTTTTCTCAATGCCCTATAACCTCATTTATGTGAAATGCTAATGGCTTCAAGCAATTCTCTTGCTTGCTAAATATCTGAAATAAAATCATTTCAATGATTAGTATCCCCTCTAGAACCTAATGACTATAAACATTGAGAATGTGATAAAGATAAATAAGATTAGTCCTCTACTATGAACTGTTTGAACTAGAAAGGCAACATATATGTATTTATCAATATAATACAATGACAAATTAGTCAATGTTAATTTATTTAGAGTGTCACTCTATAGGGGTTCAGAGGATGGAGTAATCAAAACCAGGTTCCTTTCAGAAGGGCTTCTGGAGTAAGTAGCATTTAGAACTGGTCTTCAATGATGGCAATTCAATACCAGGCTTCTACACTACATTCAATTTTATTGTTCAATATGTGAGGACATTAAAGTCTTAAGAAAAATTAGAATGGTTTGGCTATTCCTAGAGATCATTCTAAATAAAGATCATGGTCTATTTGTTTTCACTATAGGACAGGAAGAGTGACTGCTCAATATAAAGAGAATACCCAATTTGAAAATGGAATAGTTCAATGGAAATACCTTGGAAATTGTTATTTTCAAATATTAACTGTTCTATCCTTATAAAACATTTTATTACATCATTTTTAAAAACTGTAAAAACAAACTGTAATTAATCCCTAATATAAGTACAATTTTATTGCAAGGGTAATTCTTGAGGAATATTTCTAAACTTCCTATTGAATTATCCTAGAGCTATGATTGACCATCTGTTTTAAAGAGGTTATATGCTTCTTTGCTCCAATTATTTTGCTTATTGGGGATACCTCACCCTTTTAAGCCAGTTTTTGTAAAATAAATTTTTAGTAAAGACTTTCAACACTAAACATAAAACTTATAATTAAGAGTAATTATAATAAAATTTTAAAAACCTAATTCAAAGATAAAAGTTGTGTCTATACCGTAAACTAATAACTCAATAACTCTTCTAAATATATATCTAAGTAAAACTATCATAGAGACGTAAAATGATCACATATGTGTTTTTCAAAGATTACTCAGGTCATGGTATATATAGTGGGTTGCCAGATATATAGGATACATGCAGAGAAAACAAGGAGTGGCCTATGACCGTAGTTTGTGCAGTCCACGTGGAACCGAGGGGTAACCTTGACTGGGATGGATGACATTGGTGTAGAAGACAAGAGAGATTTAGAAGACAAAATTGACAGTCTGATGATTGATCAGTAAGAGAGAGAGTGAGTCTCAATTTATGGCTAATATATTTGGATGGCTAGTGGTAACATTATGTATAAAATCAACATTAGCAGAAGATTAATTAGGAATGTGAAGGCAGGGATTATGAATTTGGTGTTGGACACATTGAGCTAGAGTTACTTTTTAGAAATCCAGGAAAAAGTGACAAGTAGCCAGTTGAATATGGGTTTAGACTGGAGGTACACATTTAAGTTATCTGTTTGAGGTGCATAGACACATATTCATGGAAGAGGTCATCCAGGGAGAGTAGGTACAGCAAGATGGTAAGAATATACTCATATTAATTCCAGAATTAACTTCACAGTTAATTGTTTATAACTTCCCTATTTTCTCCAGGTTAATTCTCTTTTCTTTGGCAGTGGCTGATCATCTTAATCAGAAGTGAACAGGTAGAAGTGGGATGTTCTCCCTCTCCAGGCAGACCCTAAAATCAGTTCTTCTCCTCCTAAGTCCGTGAGACTGCCAGAAGTTGCAGTCTGCTTTTCAAAGACATTCTGCTTTGCTCCTTCCTCTACTGCAGGGTACAGTTTCAGCATTTGACAAACGTCTTGAGAGGAACAGTAGCACAAGTTCAGGTTTAGTTCTCTCCCCATCCTCTTCACTGGAAACTGGCAAGTTTCTACTTTTTGTCTCTCCAGACCCATGAGACTGCCAAAGCTCTGCTGATTTCAGTTATTTTTAGTTAGTAGGAGACCCTGCCTCAGTTCGTGGTCCATATCCATAGTCTCTGTGTCCTGGATCAAAAAAGGCCCTGCTTGAAAAAGTGTGTATAAAATATTATTTCACTTCTCTCTGTGGTTTTCCTTTCTTTGAGATTCTTTTTATCACTTTGATCTGGTTACCTTAACAGATCTTATATCTTATCAGTTTTTGAACACTTCCTGACTTTTTGATAAAACAAGATGTTTCAGGTTCATTTTGTATTTTCCCTGTCCCGGTACAAGAGTTAATATTTACAAGGACTTCTGTCTTCTTATAGGTACCAGTGTCTCATTGCTTTTAGGCCATTTCAGTGGGTAGTTATATACACACACACATATAAGTATATATGTGTAAATATTTATAAATATATATTGACATATATATTCATAATTTCATGTTGATATCTACAATTCCAATCCATTGCCACAGAGCTCTCCCTTTCCTCCTACATTTCATGTTTGTTTTTCCCTCCTCTCAATAAAAAAACCTACTTCCTAACATTTTATTTTATAGAGTTTAAGGTACAGCAAATAGTATTTCCTGGGAATGCATTGGTATTTTTACTCTAAAGGCTAGAGGATTTATGGGCAATATAAGCCATTTAAAGTTCATTTCTCAATACTTCTAAAATGTATTCATTTAAAACCTCTAATGCCCACTGAGCTCAGCATCAAATCCAGATAAAGGCAATATGGAACAGAGTTTGCGTTTAGAGACTCTATAGGAAACTCTCTTTTATATTTCTTTTTTTTTTTTTTTTCTGTACGCGGGCCTCTCACTGTTGTGGTCTCTCCCGTTGCGGAGCACAGGCTCCGGACATGCAGACTCAGGGGCCATGGCTCACAGGCCCAGCCGCTCCACGGCATGTGGGATCTTCCCAGACCGGGGCACGAACCCGTGTCCCCTGCATCGGCAGGCAGACTCTCAACCACTGCACCACCAAAGAAGCCCGGAAACTCTCTTTTAAAAGGATGTAAATATCTCTTCAGGGGAGTACCATAAATGTGAATTTGTGAAGATGATTTTAAAATATCATCTGGTAATCCTTCCTGAAAGTACACAATCTTTCTACTATAAAAAATATAATAATATTTACTCAAAAATTTATTCTTAGAGTCACAGGGCTATACTGGAACCCTGAGATGCTGTCAAGTCCATTTTCTAACCTTCAGGCAAGACCACATTTAAACTTCTGTTGATGATGAAAATCTCTTTCCTTGTAAAAGATATCCTTCCTTGGGTAGCCCATTTTTATGTTTAACATTCTTAACTAATTATATATTAGTATTATATATATTATATATATATATATATAATATATATATATATCTTAATTATATTTAGTTTATACCCTCCATGCTGCAGTTTAATCCCTTTTCTTCCATTTTACATAATGAAATAAAAATAGTTTGTCACTATCTATTGAATGATATTCCTATATAGACTAGAAATCTTGTTATATGACTCAGCCTCATTTCTTTCTATATATATATATATATGATTTTGAATCTTACTCTGCTATAATCTCTTCAAATTGTGCCCAGTCTCAAACAGAGCATTGTAGTCACAATGTGGCTGACTCTGACTATAGTGTAAGGAGAACTTACACCTCTTATCTGTTATGTTTTCTGTTTTTTTTTAGTAAAAAGTGAAAGATTTATGTACTCTGAAGAGAAACCAGAGTATATTGTGTTATATGTTTATAAAGTGACTCTACATTTCTGATTCACTACTTTATTTTTCTCCATTAGATACAAGAGATTTTTTTCCTGTTCCATGATATTTAGATATGTAAACTAATTCTCATAGAAAGCCAATTATTTAATGCAAAAGCACTAGGAATTCTAGAATGGTGCTGATATTGTACCTCAACCTGCTAGTCCCTGAACAAGTGAGTAATAATAACATTATAATAATAACCACTATTTACTGAGTACTTAACACGTGCTACTACAAATTTCAAGTTATATAACTGAAATAACATGGGAACTTTTATTAATGCAAGATATTATCGGATGAGAGTGGAGACAGGATAGAATTGACTGATGACAGAGCAACTTTGTTGGAAGATTAAAGATGATTCAAGAGGGTCTATTTCATTTTGACTGAGGGATGTAGGATTTCTTGAGTTTCTCAGTCAATGGAAAAATAGTTTTAGGAGAAAAGTGATTTCAAAATGAAGCTATAAATCTAAGGTGTGATATAATCCTGCCCCCAAATAAGATAGTTGCCACTGCAGGCCTGACCTAGTACCCAGGTGCACAATGCAGCAGATCATAGATATGAAAACGTTTTCATCTGGTTGAGGATCTAGCATCAGTGTATGTCAAGTAAGAGGTAGAACTGAGAGAGGTTACAGTGACAATAGTTGGTAAGCTTGATCCAAGTAGTGCTGCAAGCATAGGGTAGAGGAGAATCAGAACAAATACGTTATCTACTACCAGTCACCTACCATCATAGTTTTGTAAGAAACTGATTATAATTAAACATAGAGGTCTGGGGATAGTGACTTTTCAGTGAGAATCTGTGGAGTTTGGTTCCATGGATATAGGAACAGGAAGATCTAATTACACTATATTTCCATTATCCTTCTTTGCAAACAGGATCACTCATGTACAAATAATTATTATAAATAGATCATAGAATATCAGAACAGAAAAGACTCTTAAAATAATCTAGTGAAGAACTCAGAGAAAGGAATGAAAACAAACATTTTCAGGTTTAAGGGTAACTACTTAACTTTGGCATCTATGGCAAAAGCAAACACAATACGTAAACAAATGTGTGTGACTGTATTCCAGTAAAAGTTAATTACAAAAACAGGTGGCAAGCTGTATTTGGCCATAGGTAGTAATTTTCTGATACCTGATCTAGTCTAACCCTGTTATTTTTTGATTAGGAAAAGAAGCCCAAGTGTGATGACGTCAAATGAATGCCAAATACCTGGAATCTGCACAGCTATAAATAAGATCCAAACCTTCAGAATCCTAGATAGATAACAGACCTCATCACTCATCAAAAATAAATCCTATGACAGGTAACATCAATGTTTTGTGAGAATAATTATAAGTATTTTTGGTTGAAATAATAATCCTAATAAATAATTATTGAGTGTTTTCTATATAACAGGAATTTTAGTAAGTGCTTTGTTAAAATTACTTCAGTGAATCCCCACTAATCATCATTATGAAGATGGCATATAATTATCCTTATTATGTAGATGAGAAATGAGAGAGTGAGACAGGAACAGGCTCAGTAAATTATCCAAGGTCATACCTCAAGTAAGTGATGGAGATAGACTTGACCCCAGACAAATGTATTAAGAATTTGGAGACTAAATTTTAATATGTATAGTCTCCTCAGCATTGATACTCTAGTTTAGAGGTAAAATAGAAAAAAATCAATTATAAAATGTTAAGAAGAAATATATAAGGCATGCATAAACAGTGTTGGTAAATAAAATGTGTTATGGATATATATGGATTAGATATTTTCATAACAAAATTTATAAGAAAATATATAATTAATTTTGAAGTAATGAAGATGAATTTTTCTACAAAAATATAAATTACTTAGACTACCATGAGGTTTCTCACACACACATGTATATAATATATACATAAACATATATATACTTCACATATTTTATATGTTAGATAAAGAAGGGGGATAGATCTGAAACAAGTTTGAAATTTTAAAAACAGTTAAAATCTACTAAAAAATAAATAATATGCAAACACCAATTCAGATATCTTTTAAAAAATTTTTATAGCACATTCAATGAAGATGATATAATCTATAACTTTTACAAACTCTTCTCAGTAACAGAAAAAGATGGGAACATTTCACTCTCAATCATTTTATTAGGCTGGTATATTTTTGATACTAAAATCAAGATACAGACAGTAAAAGAAAGAATATTTTAAATAAATCTCACTTATAAACATAGATATAATAATCATAAATAAGATATTATCAAACTAAATCCATTAAAAAAATACCTCGTGAATATGTAAGTATTATCTCAGGAATGAAAAACTGATTCAATCTCAAGAAGTCAATTAAAGTAATTATTGTATTAACAGATTATAATGCACTTATTATTGATTAAAAATCAGACATGAATCCTCAAGAATGATACAGAAAAGATTCTTAATACAATTCAACACCTACTTATAGCAATAACTTAGCAATTTTATTTTTTGATATTTTATTATACTAATTTAGCTTAATTCTGTTAGCAAAATATATAGTTTATCTTTAAAGGAAATAAAGTTGATAAAGTGAAAGCACCTTTTTTTTCCTAAAATGAGAACCACAGATCATTGTACTTTTACTACACTGGGGTCACATATTTATTTATTCTTACCTAGTTCAATAATTTTATTTGAAATCAGAGTCATGGTTTTAGTAATGATAGTAATACTGGTTTTAATACATTTACCATAGTTCATGAATTATTTTTATAGTGCAATCAATGGTTAACAAAAAAGTTGTACTTTCAATTTGTGTCCTTGTTTCGGTCCTCTTCAAGTTTTTGTCTCTCTGCATAGCTCCCTGTTGGTACATTACTTCAATTGAAAAAGGAGTATATTAACAAGCAAACACCTCCTGCTCACCCCCAAGTCCTGAAAAGAAAAAAAAAAAAAAAACTATAGCGACAAATAATCATTGAGAGGCTACAGTGTACCAAATATTGTGCTAATGACACAAAAGTTTTAACTTTCAGTCTCCCTTGAACATTTTAAATTATTTTTATGGATGATGAAGTACACTGATAGTAAAAGGAAACCAGGATCCAAATCCAGAACTCTCAGCAGCCAGCAGTTAAGGGGTTGGTGAAATAGTGTGAACAATAAATGTGGTAAACGTTGTATCAGACCTTGTGGCAAAGTGCTACCAAGGATAGGCATTGGTATTTGTACAAACATATTTATTTGACATAAATACACCACATGTCTCATTGATGATGTGTAACTTAAATATTTCCCTTCATCTAGTGATATTCAATATCTTTTTCTCTGACTCAATGTTCTGAAAAGAAAGAACAGGTTACAAGGTTTGGGGCATCTAATAATTAAAAAACTCCTTAAGAAGGAACACCTACTCTGGTATAAAATATATTTAGCTTTAATACCTGTTCACAGGAAAGATAAATAATTCACTGATAATAAAAATGTCTTTTTTAATTTATGGAAATATGCTGAATATTCAATCATTTTCACTTGCACATCTCAAGGATATGTGAGGAAAGTTTTATTAGTACCAAACAATATTTCTGCTGGCTACTCCTTCATAACCAAGAAATCATTGCTTCTACTGCCCAGAGTGAGATTGAATCTTTTGAGCAGTTTTTCTATGTACAGTGACATTCAGCACAGTTTCTGTTTTCAGTTTTTGTAGAAATGGCATAGTTGTCTAATAGATTACATTGAGAGTATTTCACATTCCACTCCTTTTACTGACAATCTCTTATTACCAATGATCATTTCTTTTGGAATGAAAGAAAATTAATTGTCAGAACAATAAAGAAAACTCAAAGCATGAATAAAAATGAAAGTGACTAAATTTTAAAACAAATGTGCTAATTAAGTACTTAAAGAGAGTAACAGCTCATTAAGGGATGCCTGTAAAATTGGTCCAGAAGTTTTAGCAATTCTTCTTTTGATATCAGTTTTAAAGAGAATTTAAATATCTTTATGATGTAAAAACAATCTTTAAAAGTATTTTGTTTTTTCAAAAGCATCTAATTATTGTTTGTTTTTAAAACTACTAACTATTGGTTCTAAATGTGCAATCTATCTTGTGGTTCAAAAGGTAAATTTGAAAAACTATTTTGCATATAATTACAGTGCTGTAATTGGTGAAATAAGTTTATATCCTCCAAAGATAACTGCCTTGAAGAATACGGTACTCATTTTGAAATCATTGTTGTAGTCTGATTTTTTTACATTTATTTACCATAAAGTGATAATTCATGAATTTCATCTGATTGAATATAAAATAGAATCCTCAGTGGAAAAAAAAAAGTGAGGCTAAAAGAGCTAATAAGTTCATGCTCAAGTTTTATTCTTTTAAAAAAATTGCACAATAAATTCCTTTTATAAAATATACTCAAAAATAGTTTGAAATCAGTTTCACCTTCTCTAAAATGTGTGCTAAATAGTTTTGTGTTAAATGAATTCATTTTAATCTCACCAATAAAATGAAACACTTTCCAAGGAAGAACGTTTTATTAATATATCTTCTAAAATGAAACACATTAAAATTCCACACATCCTGTGTCATCTTTAGAATGAAATTATTTTTGCACCTTAGCATCATGTAGTTACTTTTTTAAAAAATTTATTCATTTATTTTTGGTTGTGTTGGGTCTTCATTGCTGTGCACAGCCTTTCTCTAGTTGTGGTGAACGGGGGCTACTCTTTGTTGCGGTGCAGCGGGCTTCTCATTACGGTGGCTTCTCGTTGCGGAGCACGGGCTCTAGGCGCACAGGCTTCAATAGTTGTGGCTTGTGGGCTCTAGAGCACAGGCTCAGTAGTTGTGGTGCATGAGCTTAGTTGCTCCGTGGCATGTGGGATCTTCCCGGACCAGGGCTTGAACCTGTGTCCCCTACATTGGCAGGCGGACTTTTAACCACTGCGCCACCAGGGAAGCACTACATCATGTAGTTACTTCAAACAGCTTACAAAATTAATATGTCAGGCTTCACTCCAATTACTTCCAAGCCCTCTTGGGACTTTAAAAAAAAAAAAAAAGCAACCATGTTTTCAAAAGTTACCTCCCAATTGGGCTTTAATTTTTTGATGATGAAAAAGTAAAGCGTACGGCACTGAAAGTAACTGAATTTCATTATATAAAATGAAATGAATATATTAGGATGGAAACAATACATATATAAACCTATTGACAAATTATTTTTTTAAAAATGGGTGCTTTCGTACTGTTGTAGTTGAGATTTTCAATTGAAATGTTGAAGTAGTAAGTGCAAATTAATATGTGTTATAGAATAGATTGTCTCTAAACTTAAACAGAAACAAAAAGGAAAATTTCAATAAAATAAAATAGTCAATGAATCTAAAATCTCTCTTATTTCAGCGTTAGCCACACACTAGTTCTAAAGGAGAAATACATTGCAATGACACCAACAGACTCATTGATGATATAAATGAATATTCCTCTATGACAAAAATATAAAATGAAAAATATTCCACCTGGTGTTTTGGCCATTTTACTTGCCAATGCAATCAAATAGAATAACTGGTTTTCACTAATCTTTACTAGTAAATATCATGGCCAATATACTCAGAATCATGTGTGTGCTTGCCACTCAGCCATCTTCAGAAATTGTATAAAAACCATGGTACTTCAAATTAATATATTTCTACCCTCCGCTGGTTGAAAACTGGGATTCATCAATTTGAAGTTTCCTAAATGTGTGACATTTGGATAATTATGTAGAGGCTAGACAGTCCATTTAAAATAATTGAAGTGGATATTCAATGCCCTCTCTTCCTCTTGCAAAGGAGAACTACTTCTATTCCTTTACCTACAAAGGACTGGCCAGATTCCAATGGTTATAGTTCAGGAATGGCAACCACGTGGTCTGCACCAGTTTTATTACTCACTCCTGCACCCATAGAAGGTATATTTATCAATGACAGCACTCTGCTCTGTCCGAATAGACCTAATGTCCTTTTACCGCACCAGGGTCTCATTCAAGATACAGTGTTACATTGGTTGTCCTGTCTCTATAATCTCTATTTAGCTGTGTTGGTCCTCACCCTTATATGCAGTTTTTGGTGTGTTTTGTTTTTTTTTTTTTGCTTGTTTTTTGTTTGCTTGTTTGGGTTTATTTGTTTTTTGCTTTTAGTCTAACAAACTCTACTCATTTCCAGAGTTACTTATGCCAACTCTTGTCTCCCACTCCTTAAATTAGGTAGTTTTATTCATTTGTAAAACAATTAGATATTTTTTTTTCAAATACTGCATTTTATCTTGGGCCCCCTGACCACCGAATTTTTTTTTTTTAATTTGCATACTTTAAGGTTCACTGTGTGTTGTAAAGTTCTATAGTTTGGGACAAATGCATAATTCTATGTATCCACCATTATAGTATCATAGAAAATAATTTCACCGACTTGAAAATCCCCTGTGCTTAACTATTTTTCCTTCTCCCTCTCCTCTGAACTCCTAGCAACCACTGATCTTTTTCCTGCTTCTATAAATTTGCCTTTTCCAGATGTCATATAATTAAAATTACATAGTATATAGACTTTCAGCCTGGCTGTTTTCATTAGCAATATGCATTTAAGTTTCCTTTATATCTTTCTATGGTTTAATAGCTCATTTTAAAAAAAAATCACTACATAATATTCCATTGTATGGATGCACCACAATTTGTTCATCTGTTCACCTATTTAAGGATATTTTGCTGCTTCCAGTTTTGGACAATTATGAATAAAGTTGCTATAAACATTCTTACGCACGTTTTTGTGTGAATGTAAATTTGGTAGAATTCACCAGTGAAAATGTCTGGGCCTGGTGCTTTCTTTGTTGGAAGCTTCTTAATTATTGATTCAATTTTAATATAGATTATATGCCTATTCAGTGAATCCATTTTCCTTGTGCGAGTTTTTGTAGTTCATGTTTTCTTAAAAAAATTGGTTTATTTCATCTAAGTTATTTACTTTGAGGTATTTCTCTCTTATCCTTCCAATGTCCGTAGGCTCGGTAATGATAAACTCTCTTTCACTTTTGCTATTAGTACTTAGTTAATATTTTTTCTTGGTTTGCTTGGGTGGAACTTATTAATTTTATCTCAAATAACCACCTTTTGGTTTCATTGATTTTCTCTATCGTTTTCCATTTTCAATTTATTTGATTTCTAACTTTATTACTTTTCTTCTGCTTGCCTTAGACTTAAATTGATCTTGTTTCTTTAGTTTAGATGTAAGCTTTAGTAAAGATGTAAGCTTATATTATTCATTTTATATCTTGCTTACTTTCTAATGTGGCCATTTAATGTTCTAAATTTCCATCTAAGCCCTACTTTTGCTGTATCCCCTAAGGTTTAATCAGTTATATTTTCATTTTTATATCAAAATATTTTAAAATTTCTTTTGAGATTTATTCACTGACCCATATATTATTTAGAAGTGTGTTGTTTAATCTCAAAATATGTGGGGATTTTCCAATGACCTTTCTGTTATTGATTTCTACCTTAATTCCATTTTTGTCTGAATTCCATAGTT
Source organism: Mesoplodon bidens (assembly GCF_964165515.1). Lineage (NCBI taxonomy): Eukaryota > Metazoa > Chordata > Mammalia > Artiodactyla > Ziphiidae > Mesoplodon > Mesoplodon bidens. The sequence continues at coordinate 80,955,985 of NC_138161.1, read as the reverse complement.
TTAGATTGTCAAGGTATATATTATGACCAAGAATGTGGTGTATCCTGGTAAATGTCCCATTCCCATGTCAGCTTGAAAAGCATATGTATTCTACTGTTGTAGGATGGAGTAGTCTATAAATGTCAATAAGATCAAATTGATTGAAAGTTCTGTTCAGGTCAACTATATTCATTTTGATTTTCTTCCTGAAGGAAAATTGTTCAACTCTCCTACTATAATAGATTTGTCTATGCTTTTACAGGTTTATCAGTTTTTCCTCAAATATTTTGATATTGTTTTTAGGTCCATACATATTTAAAATTTTTATGTCTTGTAGAATTGACCCTTTTTCATTAGACAATATTTCCTTTTTAGTTTCCCTATTCTGGAGTGTTCTTTCTTTGAAATTAATATAGCTAGTAAAGCTCTCTTTTGATTAGTGTGAGCAAAGTATGTCTTTCTCTGTCACTTTCCTTTTAATCTAACTCTTTATATTTAAAGTTGTTTTCATATATACAACATATAGTTGGATCCTGCTTGCTTTTTTTCCTCCCACAGAATGAGAGGATAGTAAACTTGAAATAGCAAGTACAGAGATGTATTTGGAGACATTTTACTGCAAAGGAGAACAAAGAAATGTGGGAGCATATAACATGAAATGGGGTAAAAATAATTTATTAGAATTTTTTTCACAGGGTAAATGACAGAATATCAGCCAGGATTGTCTAAATATGCTATGGTTAAAAAATAGTTTTACTGTCTCTGTGACTAAACCCAGCTAACATTTATTTCATGCTCATGCAAAGTGTGCTTTGATTTTTCATTTTACCAGAATGATTGATGTTCAGCATATCAAAAACCATCAGTCTTGCCATAGCTCCATATCAACAAAATGGTTTAGGTATCCCTACAGCAGGTAAAGGGAGCATAATAAATCATTCACTCCCTCTCATCACTGGGGATGATTCAAAGTCACTTCATTAAAGAGATTGTATGGAAGGCAAATAAGCACATGAGTAGATGTTCACATCATTAGCCATTAGGGAAATCAAATTAAAATTATGATGAGATCTCACTATACACAACTGTATTAGTCAGGTGGGCTGCCATAACAAAATACCATAGACTAGGTGGCTTAAACAACATAACGTTATTTTCTCACAATTTTGAAGTTTAGTAGTACTAGATCAAGGTGTTAGACAATTTGGTTTCTGGTGAGAGCTCTCTTCCTGGCTTACAGATGGCCATATTCTCATTGCATTCTCACATGGCTTTTCCTCTGGCACTCATGGAGAAAGAAAGAAATTTCTGATAAATCTTCCTTTTCTTATAAGGGCACCAGTTCCATCTGGATAAGAGCCCTGCATTTATGACCTCATTTAACCTCAGTATTATCTTTAAGGTCCTATTTCCAAAACAGTCATATTGGGAGTTAGGGCTTCAATATATACATTTTAAGGGGATACAATTCAGTCTAAAACCATTAACTAATAAAATGGCTAAAATGAAAATACTGATAATATCTGGATGTTACTAAAAATGTAAAGAATCTGTAATTCTCAAATATTTAACATGAGAATGCAAAATGTTGCATTCACACTGGAAAACATTTGATAGTATCAAATAAACATTTTACTATATGATGCAGATGTCCAATTCCTAAATTTTCACCCTAGAAAAACTTATACTCATTTATTAAATTTTATAGGAAAATGTTTATAGGAGCTCTATTTATAATCACGAAAACCTTGAAACAACCAAAATATTGTTCACTGGATGAATGGATGAACAAATTGTCATATATCATTCAAAGGAATACTACTGTGGTGGTTAATTTTATGTGTCAACCTGACTGTGTCATGGGGTACCCAGATATTTAGCTAAACATTATTTTTTGGAGCATCTGTGAGAGTGTTTACATATGAGAGATTAACATTTGAATTGGTGGACTCAGTAAAACATATTGCCTTACCCTTGAGGAATTTTATGATTTGATATGATTTTATATGTATGTGGAGTGTGTATGTGTATATATATGTATATATCCTATTGATTCTATTTCTCTGGAGAACGCTGACTAATATAACTACTCAGTGTCTCAGTAATAATATAAAAAATACTGTTAAAAGCATAACAGAGGATGAATCAAATCCATTACGTTCAATGAAATGAACCAGTTCCAGAGGTTACCTATTATGTGATTCCATTTACATAGTATTCTCAAAAAGAAAACTGAAGTGTTAGAAAACAAATCAGTGGTTGCCAAGTATTTGGGTGAGGGTCAGTGTGACTGTTAATAGAAAGCATGAGGGAGCTTTTTGAGTAATGAACTGTTCTGTATCTTGCTTGTAGGTACATAAATCTATACATATTTTAAAACTCATAAAACTGTACACTGAAAAAATTAAATTCACTCTATATTAGTTTATAAAATAAAATTTTAAGACATAAAATGAGTAAATTTTAATGAACCTTTTGTATTGATATAGAGAATAGGCAAAAATCATTTCAAAATAATAGAAGTACTGTGCCCATAAGTGGATTCCAACAGATAATTGTATGTAGGAATGTTATGTATGGTACAGATGACATTTCAATTCAGTGAATAAATATATGATACATTTAGTAAATAGTAATAACACAAGTAGTTAGCCATGTCAAAGAAATTCACAGTGCATATAAAAATATTTTTATTGAATTAAACATAAATGTAAAGAATGCTCACAAAATTAAAAATAATAACTTAGAAGAATATTTTGGAGATTTTCACTGTTACCAATACTCTCCTCTTATTGATAGGACCTCTAAGTTTTAGCTAGGTACTTTTATGGTCACCTAAATAAAGACAACTTTCCCCAGGCCCTTTTGCAACTAAGTCTGTCAAATGATTAAATTCACTCCAACAGGATTTAAGTGGAAATATTACATGTCTCTTCTAGGAAGCATCCATTAATGAGTGGACAGACCCTTCTTTCCATACTATTTCCTCATATCTGTAATGTGTACATGATTACTGCAGTATAAACACCATGGGTAAGAAAGTGATATCCAATTGTTGAAGATGTAGAACAACAAGATAGACTCTTAATCCTTCAGAATTTTGGAGCCTCCTTGCCAGCCTTGAATTGGTAACTTCCAGAATACATTTACATGAGAAACAGGTAGCTTTCTATCTCTTTTGAATCATTGCCATTTTAGAGTTTCTATTACTTGAAGCTTGTAACTTGAATCCTAACCAGAAGGGACAGCTGGGTATCCTAAAATAGAAAAGACCTTTTTAATCAAAATCAAAATAACCAGAAACTGTACAAGAAAAAATATAAACATACATAAAAATGAAAACAATTGCACATAATATTTTAATATGACAACTCTTAAAACTGGATAAAAAAAAAGTAGGGGAGAAGGAGCAAAAACAGGTTATCAGAATTAAGTTTTGATCTCCTTTCTTTGAATCAATGTATTCACAGGAACTCCAAGCAAAGAATGAATTGCTTCCTTCTGGAAGGGATTCCAGGAAGGGGGTGGGGTGTTACTTTAGAAGTATGTTATTCCTATTTTTCAGCTACATACCATCAGGTCATAAATTGACTTTCACAGTAGTCCTTAGTAGGTCAGGAACTTATTTGATAACCCAGGAACTCTCAAGAATAGTCCTATGTGTTTGCTTTTTAGTTGGGTCTAAAGTAAGCTTTACTTCCAAGATAACCCATAAAATACACAAATGCATTTTTTAATGAAATATAACATAATAGGGGAAAGTAACTTCACAAAGAAAAATAAGGTATTCCTTCTAGAAGAAGCAGAAATGAATGATGGGTAGACAAAATGTTGCCAAAAATCTTGGCTCTCTGTGCACCAATGCCGAACAAAAATACGGAGACAGAGATTTTGGAGGAAAAGAGAGATGGCTTTATTCTTTTGCCAGGCAAAAGTGAAGACACAGCAGGCTAGTTCCTCAAGAACTGTGTCCCACTCCGTGGGGAATTGAGAGAGGTTATATAGCTGGGGCTCATGGTCTATGGTAGGTGATAAGGCTCAAAGTAATGAAGGTATTGTATTCTTCTTCCTACATTATTTCAAAACAGTCACAGCTGGCGTCAGCCTGGTAATTGTGTCCGTTTGTCTCTGGGTTATTGGCCTGTGATTTTCTTTCAGAAATGCAGATGCTACAAGGGGTGATTTGCTACAAGGGAGTGCAGGATATAATTCACATAGTATTAAGGAGTGATAAGTTAGCTTTGTGAAGTACACATCTAGTTACAGACACTACAGATTAGTAACAGTTAGAACTAGGAGTGATTAACTCTTTCAGGCCAGTTTATGTTTCTTCTTCCCTCTATCCTTGTTTTCTTTGTTTATCAGAAAAGTATCATTTCTATTTTTGCTGTAACAAATTCCCCACTGCTAGTTCATTCCCTCCATTTCAGTGGAGAAAAGGTAATGGGCATCATTCTTGTCTGGCTGAGGACAAAGTTTGTTTTATTCCATCTGACAAACACCAACTGTCTTGCCTGGGGGCCCATCTATCTCCTACTTCAAAAATGGTAACGGTCTACTGCAAAATCGACTTTGAATTGTAATTGTTTGACTTGTCCATTTTCAGGTAGTTTGTTTAAAATTAGGTGCTGATAAATATGTTAAAATTATCACATGAGCTAGACAGTTTATTTTCATACTGATCATGGACAACAATGCTTTTAGCTATACAATTGCCATTAAGGAGAATAAAATAGGAAAATGCCATCACTGCTTACATATATTACAAATTTTGTTTTATGTTTTCCCATAGACTCTCTATCTGTATTTATAAATTCTGCTAGCACACTTTAGGAAACTTACCTATGTCTATTTTCAGGGTTTAGGGTCAGACCACTCAAGGTTGCTATTGCTCTCTGTATATCCCCTGCTCAACCAGTGTCTGCTTCACCTACATCCTACTCACATGATTGGCCTTCCTATGTAATTCTTCCCCCAGGCCCCCACTGGTGATTGTTCTTATCGAAGGGGCGGTGATGGGGAAGGGGCGGTGACGGGGCGTGCCCCTCCTCTAGTTTCCCTGGTACCCAATGAGCCAACCTGATGTCAATTCCCCTTATAGCTGGTAATTTCCCCTTCCCCTAGAAGCCGAGACTGCTGCCACATCCTGCCCACAGCACACGGTGGGGTGTCAGTGGGGTGTCGCTCTAAGACTTTGCTTCAGATGTGTAAGATCCCCATATCCATTAAACCACTGATGTCTCTGTTGGTGACTCTGGGCTCTTTCTTTGGTCTTAAAACTGGGCAAGTGCAGGCCTTGTAGGCCTGCAGGGTGCAGCCCAACACAGGGGTATTCTAAACTTTATTTCCCTTAATATTGCATTTTTCTATAGCTAACATTTTCCATTCTCCAAATAAACACATCTTTAATTTCTTGTTACTGCAGATCTATTTCATTAGAAACGTTTATCTCCAGTGAAAAGTTAGGCCACTTAGCCTTCCTGCTCAAAGGTTTACAGTGTTTAATTTACTTTATATAGTTTATACATAAACAAAACTTAACATAAACTTATAAAACGTGTGTCTTTTACATTTTTTTCTGCTTTTATTTCACATTCTTAGGAAGTTTGGGAATGAATCACAGATAAAAAACTTCAAGATAAGTTGTTAAAATATTATAAAGAGACCATTTTTTTGTTGTTTGGATCTTTCCTATATCTCCCCCTCACCCCTAAACATGAACTACATAAAACAAGCCAGCAGGGATTATCACCTTAGGGGGAAGGGACAGCCCCAGGGCATACTGTCCTGACAAAGAAAGGTTCCAAGTACCAGCAATCAGGGAAGTTTGGTATTTGGTTTGACAAATAGTAATTACATAAAATCACATACATATTATATGTATGTATGTATGTTTATATGTGGGAATACTCATTATTGGTAAATTTGATTTATCTGTATTTTTTCTTCTTATAACATCACTTCGTTTTTAACTTTTATAATCTTTGATAAACAACTAAGTTTGAGAATTCAGCTAAAAGCATGGATATGTTTTTTAGCCTTAATTTGTGTGTTGCATGTGATTTCCTTTTATATGCTGGGAATTTGTCAGCTAGCACAATTGTGACATTTGCTCAATTAGTCTAGACCAAGTTTATTTAATAAATATATTTTTTAGAGAAAAGTATAATTGATTTACTCTAAAGTTTTGCTATACAATCTTTATATATAATAGAAAATTTAACATGTGCACATGCTTCCTGTTTTCTCAGCATAATTAAACAAGTGCATTAAGTATAATAAAAGAGCAGAGGGTTCTTAATCAGTTGCAAAATTTCCCCTTACTAGTGAGTCACTTCCATCCCTGACATTGGTATCCCTGCTAACATAATACTATACTTATGAATATTTTTAATATGTTATGAAATTGCATTCATGTAATGAACACAATCAACATATTTTACTAATAGTGGATTTACATATTACAATAGTTGTTTGATAGAGCAATGCACTACATTATTTATTAAAACTATTTGATTATACCTTGATTATGAAGAATATGAACAACCACTACTTCCTAAATAGAAAGCAAGAAATGTCTTTTTATAGACAAGAAATATTCTACCACATGGTCATGACTCCAGAACGAAGCTTTGCAACACATTTAAAGCATATATTTATATCTAGATCTATATACAACATACAAAGGTAAGATCTTTTTCATTAGAGATTTTGATTTCCCTGATTTCTTTTTTACGTGCCTCTCATTTTTTCAAAGATATTTTCCTAGGTAGCGATTACATCTATTCAATATTTTTTCAAATCATAACATACTTATTTAAATATTACTTTGTTAGAAGTATATGTGTGTATACATATATGTACACACACATGCTTTGTTTTAATATTATGAAAATAAGACTGACATAATGAATTATAATCTCTAGACCTTAAACTTCACGTGCTTTTTTATTTCCTCTCAAAATAATTATATTATCTTTCTCAGTTTGCATTCTATTATTCAAACCAAAACAGTGTTTCTTTGAGTTGGGTGTTGAACAGACTCGTAAAGAATATGTTTTTATCATGATTGGAAATGTCACCAACCTGTCTACTTTTTCAATTTTCAATTACTCCTACATCCATAGATTTAATTACACACAATCACAATTTGTCCTCTCTTTATGCAGATGCTGCTACAAAGACATTAGAATTTTATACCTTTTAAATATACAATATTTTACTATTTCAGAAAAATCATTGAGATACCTGTCCTTTTATATCATACTTAAAGTAAACAAAATTAAGTTTGTTTATGTCTCTAAAGATAGGTTTTATTATATTTTTAGTAAATTGTATAGCGTCCATAAAAAATAAAAAGTGATAAAGGGGAATTATGCTTGTTTGCAGAATGTTGTTCTCAATTATTTTTACTTTCTTTAAAGAATAACATAACGTTTTTTTCTTTCACTTAAATTGCATCATTCTGTATATTATATATAATATACATTTATGTGTGTATATATATATATATATATATCCCTAAATAAAGAGTGAGAGAGAGAGAGAGATATAGTTTGAGAGAAAAAATATTTGTATAGATACAGACACACACTTTTTTTCGCTCTCAAAATCCCTCTCAGTGAGTGAGCTTTGAGAGGTTCTGGGGTCAGATGCTTGTGTACTCACTGACAGAGACGATAATGATGCTCCTGACAGCACTGAGATACTGCACACTGTATGACAACTGGCTTGAAAAGGCATCACTGAAGGTGATAATAATGAGGACCAGCAGGAGGACATATTTCAGACTAAGAAGCTGGGAGAGTATTATCAGTCTAATGGAACAGGCTGAGCTCTGGATCCATGTTCATGTCATTCTTTTATTGAGAATCCTGCTGAAGTAGATACTCTGTTCTCTAATATAGGCTTTTTGCAGCAGCTAAAGAGGCTGCAAAATATTCTTCATGCAAGAACAAGTCTGGAGAATGATAAAGTCCCCAAGTAAGGATAATTTTTTTTAAAAAAAGCAGGAGACTTGAGAACTCATTGTAAGATTTTAAAATTATTATAAAACTATGCAAGTTATGCTACATTTTACTGTTTATTAACACAAAAATATCAGTTTTTCTATCTACAATCAGTTCCTCTAAAACATAGGCTATAAGGTCATTGTTACATTTTAATTATCAGGTTTACCAGTTCTACTAATAATGTTATGCCCAGCATGCAATTTGCAGTGGAGTCCTGGATTCCACAAAGGGATTTTCAAAAGAATCTTGGAACTAGGTTTATATCCCTCAATCTAGGTGCTAGCTAACACAGATGAAGTGTTATGTAATAACATTTCCATGAAGGGCTAGTGTGGAAATACAAGGACTCACACTAATGTTGTAACTGAATTTTTAGGAATCACAAGTATGGAAGAAGCAGAGAGGAAAATGTCCCCAGTTTTGGTATGTAGGAATGCATTCTGGGTATAATTCTAAGTGATTTTGATTAAGTACTCAAGGCACACTCTTCCTTTAAATGGTTGTGTAGTTGATCCTAAATGCCTTGGCAGGACATAATTTTGTATGGCTTCTAGCGGAAAGTTGATCAGCCTTTCGTTGGGCTCTCCAATTTGTACCAGCATTGTGTCAGACCCTGAATAGGTGGTGATTTGGGGAGCATCATTTCCTAATTAATCACTGTGGTGATCAATATAAAAGAAGAGATTATGAATTCTGATCACATAAACATTTCCATTAAGTTCAAATTCCTTGCAAATGCAATCAATTATATGTAAAGTTTATGATGGAGCCTTCAGTACACATTTTAGTACCTGGAATTTCTGTGCACGTTATCCTTGAAAGCCTACCTTTCATGGGATAAATAATATATAAAGGAAACAACAGGACAGATACAAGCATTGAAAAAATCCTGCAAGGGAAGTGACATGGAGAATTCTGCAGTCCCAGAAGAAGATGGCCCACGGTAGCAAAAAATCCATCCCTATTCATAAGAGATCAAAGTTGATCTGTTTTAGGACACTGAAGATTCTGCCCCCATGTATGTCAAACCTCATTAAAAGAATTGATTATATTTTCTGTGTCGGCAGCTTTACTAACCAGTCATTTTCAACCCTTCATGGTCAACTTCTGCTCCAACCATATCTTTGAATACAAAGTCTCCAATCACTCTTAATTCCAAAGGATACAATTAATTCTTATTTTATCAGCTTTCTTAGCAATATTTGGTGGGTTTTTTTCATTCCTTACTTTAAAATTCTTCTCTTTTCTCCACAAGATTCTACACACTCCCATTTTAGCTTATTTTTTCCAACTATTCCTTCTCAATATCTTTTAGCATTCCTCTTCCTTGTCTTGAAGTTCCTGAAGGATTTGACTGGACCCACTCCTTTTTTCACTCCAAACAATCTCCTTGCAATTTCATTCAAAGTATTCTGTGTTCTGATGGGAAGTCCTTCCCTCTGTAGGCTTCTGTCTTCTGGACACCTCATTCTTCCATTCTCCTAGTTCCATCCCAAGCATTCTTCCTCAGTTCCTCTTTTATGTTTCATCTTTTTTTTTTTTCATAATTCTAAGACTCCCCAGGTTTCTGTTTTGGATACTAGCAGTGTGTCTCTCATCCTAATTGACGTTACTTATGCTGATGTTTCACAAGATTAAATTTCTACTTTGTCATACTCGTCTGAGCTCTAGCATTCTTTATTTTACTGCCTTAAATATTTCCACTGGATTGTTTTGAAAGTATTTTAAAATAACATTTCACCTGAAACTTTTGGTCTTCTCAAATCTTATTGTCTCTTTGTCTTTCAAGTTAGAAAATTTCTTTATGAAATCCAGTTTCTCCCAACAAAATATTTTAATTTGTCTACTTATTTTAACACCATATCAACCTTTCTTTGTTTTCCTACTCATTGTTCCTTGTTCAGAATATCCATGTCATCTTCCCAGAGAGGATACATCTGACAATGCTATCTGAATTTGCTCCTGACCTCTCTCTATCTCATAATACTATGGTACTATCTCATGGCATATATTTATTGGTAGATTAGGTAAATGTCTCTTCAAACTTAATATTTATGTGGGTGGAGACTCTGTTCTGTTGAACACAGTATCCAAGCTCTTAAAACAATACTGGTAGGGGTGCTTCCTTGGTGTCACAGTGGTTAAGAATCTGCCTGCCAATGCAGGGGACACAGGTTTGATCCCTGGTCTGGGAAGGTCCCACATGCTGCAGAGCAACAAAGTCCGTGTGCCACAACTACTGAGCCTGTGCTCTAGAGCCCATGAGCCACAACTACTGAGCCCGTGTGCTGAAACTACTGAAGCCCGTGTGCCTAGAGCCCATTCTCCACAAGAGAAGCCACTGCAATCAGAAGCCCTAGCACTGCAATGAAGAGTATCCCCCACTCACCACAACTAGGGAAAGCCCATGCACAGCAATGAAGACCCAACACAGCCAAAAATAAATAAATAAATTAAATTAATTTATATTTAAAAAAATATTCGCATACAGTACTCAGTAAATTGTGGATGAATGAATAAATGAAAGAACATACTCAAGCACAGATGTACTATGGAAATATAACTGGAATAGCTGTGTATAAATCAAGTATGCACAAAGTATCACCTTGTTCATTTTTGAGGCCTCTAAGCAAGTTACTCAGTTATCCTCAATTTATGTTTCTCTTCTATTTTTGTGTGAAGATAAAGAAAAAATTCTTCCTTCATAAAGCGTTTTCTAGTATTAAATATATGACATTTAAAAACCTTCCTACGTTTTATTAAGGCATGACTGTTGTTTTGAATTAATGGCTGATTTACATTGATACACTTATAATCTCTTACTGCATTACTACTTGGTTCAATAGTAAACATTTTCTAAAAATGTTGAGCTATGGATCAGTTATAAATTCACAAAATGTTAAGCCCTGCAGTTATTATAAAACTACATCATTGAAAATGTCCAGAAAAAATCTAAATTCAAGTTAACTATGTAAAAATATCCCACTTCTCTTTCTGTTTGCTTTGTGGTTTGGGGCTTTTTTTTTTTTTTCTGTGCAAGAAAAACTAATTCCTGAATATTCTGTCACATCAGAATGTACATTTATTAAGGCTATTTTTAAATTCCATGTATCACTTAAGTGTAGCTTCCTCTACCCCCTGTTGCTTTCATCTACAAAGGAATTTGTAAGCAAATCTCCTTTAAGACCTCTTACGTATATCACGGCATCCTCGACTATTCATATGGCTAGATAGGGACTTTTGGTCAACAGGGACTGTTGGAAGGGCTTTGGGACCAAAACTCATGCTCTGACCAATACTGCCCTTCTGCTTGTAGAGTACCCTCAACTAGATACCAATAAATGGATATTTGCTTTTACATTTGTCATTGTGCCTCTCATGTTTAGCTCCCTAGAGAAACACATTAGAGGTACAGCTAAATAATGAATTCCATAATGCTTATTTTGTTGGCTAAAATAATATTTTATAATATCAACAAATCACCCTAAATCCTAATATATAGTATTCCTCTTCTGTGACAAAATTACTAATTTCATGTTAGTATTAACTCAGGAAGCCCTTTAAGCTTCCTTGCATTCTTGAAATGCTCTTAAAATTCTAGTCCAAACAATGTTTCAAATGTGCCCTGAAATGAATAATGTTCATATTTTTAAGTAAGTATATTTTCAAATATGAAAAATAAATATTTACTGATAGAAATGTTGAAGAAAAAGAAAACATGCAGGTGATGAAAATAGTTGATTTTAAAGTGACCCAAAGCAAGCAACTATGCAAAGTTTGAAGCATATTCTCTTTTTTTAAATTTGTGTTTCTTTATTCTGCTAGAAAAAAATACATATATATCATTTTTATACTTGTTAATTTAATACATAATGAAAAATTTCTCATGCCATTAAAAATTCTTCAAAAATATCTTTACTGGCTCTATAATATTATAACAAATGGTAGTCATGATTCACCTAATAATTCTATTATGGACATTTAGCTATTTCATCTAAATTTACCATTAGAAATGTCTATCTTTAGAGATAATTTCTGTCTGCATTTCTAGCTATTTTCTCTATGAGTCTCCAAAATTAATTTATTGAATCAACTATTTTAAGGCTCATGAAATATTGGCCAATATCCAAATAAGCTGCCAGCAGCTATGTATGAAAGTATTCATTTTATCCAAAATTCACTCAGCATGCATTCTACTTGCAAAAATAGTACTTAAATTATGTTAAAAATAATTTGCATTGTTAACATTTTCTTAATCCTATTGGTATTTTTAAATTTATTGTCTTTAATTTGGTATGTTATTTTTATAGAATGTTTATAAATATTTATAGAATAACATTCCAACTGTCAACATAAATATTTCATTGCCATACATACTGGATAGTTATGGAGTAACTCAAATACACAATCATTATTCAAATCAATTTAACTGGTGCAATTAATATGAATTTTGTCACCCACCACAGGTAGGAGTAATATGATATTTATTTCACTTCTCTAAGTGAAATATAGTCTGTCCTGAGATCCCATCTAAACATGCTGGTAGGAAATTCAATGGCAGTCACTGTTGGGGTTCTTCTTCCCATACAGAATTCTGGTTAAGTAGAGGGATCTTGGCTAGTTCAAAAGTAAGAAGCAGAAAGACATGATGGTTCCTGTGTACATAGTTTGGCCGCTCCTTTTAATAGCAGGAAGTAATTTGGATTTTTTCCCCCACTTCCTGAAGTCTTGCTGTCTGGGGCATAAGGAGAAACACGTCTGACAGAGCTTAACCCCTTAAGAGTGAGTCTATCTCCATTTCATAAACATAATGTATCTCCCTGACACCACCACCAGCTACCACATTTAACCCTTTCTTAAAAGTGGGTTCTCTTGATGAATGTGGGTTATGGTTTTCCTTAAAGCAAGGAGAAAATGAGGTGTGCAAACTTCCCTAAACTTTAAACTGCTAACTTTGATGTGCTTACATTGTTATGGGTCAGAGCTGCTTATCAAAGTTAGTTTCTTTGCCTCAAACTTTAAAAGCCTTAACCATTTGTTAAGGTACCAGGGATCCATTCATCTAAGCAGTTGGCTTCTGAAGGATTAAAAATACCTTCAAAGTTCTAACTTCTTTGACTAGTCTTCATGTGCACTGTTGCTTTTTGGTACCTCTAAAGTTGCCATGGCTTTCCTTACTCAGAGAGTTGCTTTCTTTTCCTTCACCACCTTCAGCAACTGGAAAACCAGAAGACGACATTTCAATAAGGTGAAGCTTGAATATGATTATTGTGTTCAATACTATCAAAAGACACACTTGTTCATGTGCAATTAATATTCCTGTGTCCTCCATAAGTTTTGAACCTCAATAATAAACATAATCACACATTCTCCTGCTTCTGGTAAAACTTTAGGAAATTAACCTGAGGTTCTTCCAAATTTACAATGTATCAAAAAAGTTTATTTTAACATATTTAATATTCAGACGCTGTCTCTGAATGTGTTTGTTTTGAGTACTTGTAGCTAAGTTACAAATTTAAAGCTTCACTTCTAAATACATCCCATGAGAGTGTCATCTCTCCCCACCCCCTCACACTCCTTCCCTGACACAACAGGAAACACACTACTTTCTTGATATTTTCCAATGTTCCAGAGTGGTAACAGAACACCTTAATCAAGATTCAAATATATATCATCTAAGAAAGGTATTTTATCCCTGTAAAACATCACCAATTTTGGGAGTGTTATTTCCTCTATCAGCCTGGTGATCTTTCCAACCTGTCCCAACATGTAAACTCCTGTCTTTGGTGGTATTTCCCTTGGAGGGGAAAAAAAAGAGGTATTTTTTCTAGAACATTGGCAATATTGGGCATTAGATGTTCTTCTCTTTCCCGTAAGGGTTGGGTTGTTTTATTTTGCATTTTTTATTTTTAAATTTTATTTATTTATTTTTATTGAAGTCTAGTTGATTTACAATGTTGTGTTAGTTTCAGGTGTACAGCAAAGTGATTCATATATATGTGTGTGTGTATATATATATATATACATATACTTTTTCAGATTCTTTTTCATTATAGGTTATTACAAGATATTAAATATAGTTCCCTGTGCTATACAATAGGTCCTTGTTGTTTATCTCTTTTATATATAGTAATGTGTATCTGTTAAATTTAGTCTGTTAGGGAAAACTTAAAATATATCTTCCTTGTCCTCCTTTTCTTGACAATCTACTTAGAATCACAAATTCCTCCAGTCACTAAAAATTATGAAAGATGACATTCATTTCTACATATAAATTCTCCAGCAGCGTCATGGCCATTGTTTCAAAATTAATGTCTCCAATTACTAGAGATATAATTTAGTTTCTTGTGAAAATACTTACTATACAAGAATTGTAATTCGTCATTTGATGATGAAGCCTCCATAATTAGAAAGGATAAATTTGACTCCATCATTCAGAAGTGAAAATACCAATTTTGTTCACTTTTTGAATAAAATTTAAATAAGTCTACCAAGCTGGTGAGGAATGCAGTATCAGTCCTTAGGGGACCTTCTCCCCCACTATCAGGGGAAGGTGATATTTTCAGGAGTCTCATGCTATCGAGTACACATAAGGAGAGCCATGTATCATTGGTTAGCAGAAGATGCCTCTGGTAGACCCATTTTCCAAGTGCTCAGGCCTCCTTAATATCAGGCCACTCCTCTGCTCTGTGTTTGGGTCACACTTGGGTATTTGGGTCAAACAAGGTTTTTGCCAGGTATCTATGTTTTGGAGCCTTCAGTATACAAAACTTGACTCTCTACGTGTCCTTGGGGCACTGCAAAAAGGTGGATTATAGACCTTTCTCACATAGCTTTCCAGTCTTGAGAAAAATCTCTAAAAACCAACCTCACCTAAAGCCACTTGCACCTTTAACTTAAAGTTCTCATTCCTCTTATTTCCTTCTTCAGATAATATGTTATTTTTTAATTTACACATATTTAAAGCTCATTAAAATTAGAGGAATTTCTGTATTGATGCACTAACATGATTTTTTTTTCTTTGCTCAATATGATTTTTTTTATGTACATATATAATAGCTCAGTGATTTGTTTTGACTCTGCGATCAAGCAGATCTTGAATTGAAATTTTGGTTCCAACATTGACTTTCAAATTAGTTAACTTCTCAAAGTTTCACTTTTATCTCAGCTGTAAAATTAGAATTATCATAGCATGATTATGAACATTGCACAGATAATATGTATAAACTATATAGCCCAGGGTATGACACACAGTAAAAACAGCACCTATTAAGAATTACTGTAATCGTTATCACTAACATTTTGATACTAAATAAAAGAGGTGTGCATTATATGTGAAAACTTTCTCTTTTTCATCGTAATTTAAACCTGAATTTTTATTTTTCATTTATCTGGTAACTTATTTGTCTGGTGTTCTTTTCACTGCTATATCCTGAGTCCCTAAAATCAGGTTGAGAACTTAGTAAACACTCATGTAATATTTGTTGGTTTAATTAATAGTCATAGGCTTTCAACAAGAGAACCCTAGATGGGGGTTGAGGGTTGGGGGAAATTTTCTTCTTTTCTTTTTCAGGTGTGAACTACAATAGGCCCTGAGGCAAGAGCACACATGTGCATCTCCACCCTTTTTGAATGGGTAAGGAAAAACACCTAGCACTGATCAACAGAACACAACTTTTTTTGCTAAATAATCCTGTCACGATTATGAACATTTTTAAAAACCGAAAAGCATGGCATCAAATAAATCAAAGTCATTTGTCAATCATGGCAAAATTGACTCTGACATTGTTTACCTGGATTCCAGACCCTTGACTTTTACTATTCTGGCCTCATCTACATCCAAATATTAGAAAATGAGTTGTGTAATTCTTACAGCTCTGTCATCCTATGATCACAGTGCTCTTCCCATGATCAAGCTATATCTACTCCAAATCCCAAAACATTTTGATCGTGAGGAATATAGTTTAAATGGAAAACTAGTGGATTTGGTAATAATGAAGTAAAGCAGATTTTCATGTTTCAGAATCAACTGTTGGCATCATATAGCAATGAACCTGGACAGAGCTAAATCTACAAGAGAGGTAGGATATGGTATCCAGATAAGACCCTTCCACCTCTTCTGAAAGGAAACAATTTTGACAATGTATACAGTAAGACTTGAAACCATTGATCAATGGTAAAAGGGGCAGGAAGAACAGCAGCAGTCTCGTGCTTGAAGCCCAAAGATGACAAAAAGTCTTTTCCTTCAGAATGTGACAAACTATCCTTTGTCTTGGTAAATTCAAAAGATGCTTTGCAAATACTGCATGGTATACCATACCATGCTTTTATTGTTCTGACTTACACTTCTTAAAAAACAGCAATTATCACATATTTTAGAAAACTGCATTTTAATTTTTCATAACTGAATGACAGTGAGTTTGGCAATCTTTTAATAAAATAAAGTAACATTTTTAATGAGTTAAAGGACAGTCAAGTGATACTAAGGATACTTTCTTGAAAAACATAGAAGTAATTGATAAAATTTTCCTAGAACAATTGTTTAATGCATACATGTATACAGATACTTTGCAACAATTATAAAATGTGTTTAAAGAAAATATAGTGTTTGTAGTACTTGCACACATGTATGAAAATAAGTTAAATAGGAATTAAAACCTTGGAAATTATAACTACCATTTAAACAGACAACTTATTTGTTACCATTTATACAATGATGACTTAAAAAATTAAGAAAACTTTTTTTTTCCACCCGGGCTATTCACTGTCTTTTAAACCCATTATTATCATTCAACTAACCATACACCTATACCTTCATATAATGTAGGAATTCTGGTGATTTAAGATTATACTATTAACCTATATCTTCCCATGTTTAATTTGTGACTCTGAAAGTTTAACTTTTTCCCTTTCTTCCTTGGATTGTAGGCATAGTGTTCAATTTCAGCTAATCCTTTCATCTTTTTTTCAATCTAGATTGTGAAGGTTGAATTGAATATAATATTCCTTATAAAATCAGAACCAAGGTCAGCCTTTGAATTTTATGATCAAAATTTCCCGCAGGAGAGAAGACTAAGACCTGAGAATCGATCTAGCTTCTGAAACCACCATGAGCTAATTACTGAACACTTCTCTGAAGGTCCTGGTTTAAAAAATAAAATATATTCCATGATAAAAATTTTACAGCTGCAAGTACAAGTTAGAAGTATTAACTACCAAATGGTTTCTTTACTTTAAGATACAATAATTTAATATAATTACTTTTATATAAAAATGACGACCTTGTGTTCTGGCAATTATTTGGTTCCTTTACTCTGGACTTAGTGCATTTGCAAGCCCTTGCATAGCATTTTGACATGAAAACATGTCCTATAAAAATACATCTGTGTAATTTTTTCTATGCAAATTCAGAATACATTCTCTTCTTAATGGATTATTAATTAATGGATACAGTAAATGAAAGCCTTATCATCTTTGAAAATGTCCTTGTAAATGAGAATTAGGAAAAAGACAAACACCTTTACTTATTATCACTTCTAGCACTATCCAGAAGTAAGTACTGTTAACAGTTTTTTATACTCCTTCCAAATGCTTAAAAACATATACACACATTCTCATATTAGAGCCTCCTATTACAATGTTTCAGTAAGTATTTGACTAAAAGTATCTATTAAATTTATCTAAATAAGACAACACATTGCACATCTGGGCAATTTGTTCAGTTTTCCTTAATTTACCTATAGAGCTACCACATTGTTTTTTAATACCTGTGGATTATTTGAATATATATATATATATATATATATATATATATATATATATATATATATATATATATATACACACACATATATATATTGCTGCCTGCTTTCCTCAATGATGAGTGTTTTAGGTGTTTCAAATAGCTCTTTCTTACAAAATAGCAATAACATCTTTGGACATACATCTTTGCACATACACAAATGTAAAATACTTTATTTTTTGAATCCCAAATCCATGAGCATTATTTTTAAATCACAAAATATTGAAAGTAAACCAAAAAGTGTAGAGAAAAATGTAACAGCAGACATGTCCTTAACATCCAGATTTAATAACTGTTAGCATTTAACCATATTTTTAGATCTATTAAAATGTGTTAGATTTTCACTTGAAATGAATTCCCTTCTTTCCACCAAGGAAAACTTGATCCTAAAGTTTGGGTTTACATGCTTTGCCAATGTTTTATGTTTCACTACAATATGTAGTATATACCCCAAAATGTTATGATTTGTCATCTTTAACATTTACATGAACTGCAAAATTTTCTGTGTCCTTTTAAAGTTGTTTGTTTGTTTTTTTCCACACAGCAATCATGCAAGTAGACATGTGGGGATCAAGTTCATTCATAATTTATAACTGCTGTATTACAGACAAATTTCAGAATATTACTCATTTTATTTTTTCATTACCCTATTGATGGTCATTTAGTTTATTTAAGTTTTCACCCTTGAAAAGAATTCTTCACTAATTTATCTTGAATAGGTGTCCTTATGCATATACTCAAGTGATTTCAGTATATCTTCTTGAAAGTAGTATTACTTTATAATAGAAGGGTTCAGATTCAATTTTATTAAAATGTACTCTTATGCTGTCCAAAGTGATAAAGCCAATTTACAGTTCTAATTGGATATGAGAGTTAATGCTCTCTATATTTTTATCAACAGTTTTTAACACTTCATTTTATGAAAGTTTTATAAAATTTTAATTTATGACAATTTTATAGTTATTTATTGAAAATTGTTTTAGTTTGTCTTTCTCAGATTACTAGAGAAGTTGAACAAATCTTCATAGATTGGTGACCAACTAGAGGGTTTCTTCTACAAAATTTATTTTGTTAATATTTCTTTTTCCGATTTGTAGAAATTACTTATATACACCTCCTAGTAATTATTTTTTTGTTTTATTTGTTATAAATACCTTTTCACAGGCCAGGTTCATCTTTCAAATTATTATTTTTTCATTTTACAAAAGATGATTTAATGTAAGCAAATGTCAGTGTTTATTTTCATGGATTGTATTCAGTACTGAGAATTAAAATCACTAGCATCCACATCTTGATTATCAGGATTAAGAGCCTAGATCATCTATGTCAACATGACAACTATTTCTTTCAGGAAGTTCTTGCCCAGAAAATTAAGGTTAAAAAACAATAAATAACTTTATTGTCAGCAAACCAATTTGTATAACTGGACAACCTCTCTTCTATTAAAAGAATAGAAAGCTAAGCTAAGCAAACAGCTCACTTATGAAATAATATTTACCTATCAAGATTAACTTCATGACCTTCACTTCCCAGTGTCCATCAATCCTACACTATTATGTTGCTGACTTGACCTGGTTGTCAGTTTCTCACCTTGAAACCTCTTAAAGCAATTGAGAGCAGAGTCAAAGATGTGTAAATATCTTCTGTGACCAATCAATTTCTTTTCAGAATTATTAAGACTGTGAAAATTGTGTTCTCTTTTACTAAAATAAGTTTGATGAACTTAATTTGCTTGAGTAATGAGTTTTGCTTTGTGGTTTTCTGAAAGAACCACACAGTTGACAACTCTGGAAATCACATTGAGATCCAGTCAAGACATCTTCACTGCTATACTTCAAAATCTCCAACTTGAAAACATTGCACTCCTGGGAGGACCCTTTAGTCTCCTTTCAGAACCTCCCCCCTTCCTGGAGTCATAGTGAGATAGGTGTTGCATTGTGTCTGACTCCAATTTGTTTTTTCGGCCTTTCAGGCTCCCAAATATTTCCTTAGGAATGAGCAGCACTTTTAGGAATCCTTGATTATCTGATCAGATATATAAACTCTTATCCTGGGTAGAAATCATCCTCTTTAATAATAACATGGCTATCTGTTTTTGCCACATTTTGCTGTGAGTCATTAAGAGGAAGATCATAAAAATGAGGATGGATGTAGGACAGATATGGTCATCTCTTGAGCTGGATGTAAAGACTGATGAATTTAGGTTTAACAGGGTATTGTTCTTTACAGACAAATTTTCCTTGGTTCAACTATCAAAACCTTGTGAGATATCTACCCAATCTCATCTTGCTTTGTCCCTAAGAATCTGGTCTGCAAGCAATCTCCTCTCTAAAAATTTTGTCTGCCAGGAATTGAAAATTTGTCAGGTCTGAAACAGAGAGAGCCAGCCATTAAGTTAGAGGCCTGAGAAATAAGATATGCAAGCATTAGTCAATGAACAATTTTCAGATCCTCATATGTCTGGCTCATTGTAAGTTGTGTTCACTCCACATCAGATTACAGATTATATGTATTCAATCTATGGTTCTAATTTGTGTGCTTATCTTTAAAAATGGCACAGTTTCACCAAGGATAATTGACTTTTCATTAGCCCTTTGGGAAAATTTCAATATGGAAAAATATTCATTTGAGAAGTACCTATAAGTAAAAATGGAAAGGTGTAAAATTACAAACATCCATTCATCTATATTTTGCAGTGGTATGTAAAAGTTCCTAAAGAAATTTGAATTCCAGAATTGTTTTGATAAAAAAAATTCCTTGACCAAGAAAAATTGTAAACCTACGAGGTGTTCTATTTCCCTACATCACCCAATTCACAACTTAAAAACCGTGGTCTTTATTTTAGAGGCCATCTTCCCCTGTACTATGCACTTTCATTAACATGTCTCTATAACCTTCTTTATGACCCACTTTCCTTCATTTTCTGAAGCCAGAAACACCCACAGCTTAATTGCTTCTTAAAATTAATCTCTCTTTGAAACAGGCATGATCCTTATGGTTGATTTTACGTCCTGATATCATTCTCTGCTGAGAACTATTATCTAAGAATTTTCAAAATTCTGAGACTATATAATTCAACACTTCGGGATCTGTAACAATTGGTTTATATTCTTAAAGCAATATCAGATGAAAAAAAATAGTGTATAAAGACAGAGTGGGAAGCTTCTGATTTATAAGACTACAGATTGCATAGAACACAAAGCAGATTTGGAAAAACCCAGATGTTGGACAATATATTTTGGAGGATTTACCCAGAGTCTTTCCTATAAAAATAGATTGTACTCTAATTCAATCCTGTAGATAAGAAAGGATGACTCCATTGGAAACTCCCAGAATAAGTTAACATAACTAGACAGCATTCGTAAGTGGATCCTGAAACAGATGTGACATTGGCTTTCTTTTTAATTTTTTATGACCATCCTTAAGCCATAATTAAATGGATTTAATTTGTGAGCCGAAACTGGATTGGTAAATGACCCTACTGCCAGGTTCCTAACTCCTCATTGAATATTCAAAAAGAGACTTAGAACAAAAACAGACCCTAGTCATTAAGCATCTGAGGAGGGAACATCTTGATACAGACACCTGAGAATACTGTACACAATAGTTCTCTCCCATTGAGGGAGAAAAAACAGCAAAGGCTGAGTGGAGAGTCTGTTCACTTTCACTGGCAGGAATGAGGCACCTCCCTCTTCCCCACTGGGATGATGTCAGTGGAGGCTAAGAGAACCTGAACTTTTAGTAATGCCCAGTGATGATTGCTTTTTTGTTTGTTTGTTTTGGATAATTGACCAGTTATTTGTATTTTACAATGCTTATCTGATATTTTCCCAGTGTCTCCTGTTTCATTCCCAATACTGTTTACTTATACTTTTTCTTTTTTTCTCAAAACATTTTGCCAGAGATTTGTTTTATATTGAGTCATTTTCTAGAATCAGCTTTAATTATTTTGATCTTCTCTATATAATTACTTTGATTTCCATATTCACTCATATTACTTAATACTTTTTAGGTTCATAATCATTTTACTCTGATATATTGAGTTTATTAAGTATTAGTTAGAAATATATTTAGAGATAACAGTAAAGTTCATTGTAATTGTGTATTAAACTAAATAGGACTTCATTTTTTTCTCTTATTATCAGAAAAACGAGGTGGATGAATTGATGTAATCAAGATGACAACATAGATAGTTTCCCACTTCAGCCCCTCTCACAAACAAACTAGCAACTATCTGTAAAGAAGACACAATTCTGAAAATCCCAGAACCCCAGGGTGAGGCTGAAGCACCCCCAACCACCACCACAAAGACTGAGAAGCATGGCATTATAAAGGTAAGAGGGGGTGAACTGCTACAGTTGGACCATTATAACCCTCCCCCAGCCCAGCACAGCACTACACCAAGAGGACTCCCATAGGGCTATAGTCTCTCCAGTGGGAAAAGAAAGCCCAAGGTGGACATCCAGGTCCCTCAACATTGTAGAATGCTTCCTAGGAGGCCCACTGGGCTCTTGCCTCCTCACAGAAATCACTGGTGGAAGCTGTGGAGCTAAACCACTGGAGATCAGATAGAGATGGAACAGGTGGGAGGCTTACACCAACCAGTGCTCAGACCTTGCAGAACCACATTCCTGTTTGCAGCAGCACTCAACCAGAGATCCCACCCAGTGGCTCCCAGATGTGCAATTGCTGGATCATACGATAGTTCTATTTTTAATTTTTTGTGCAATCTCCATACTGTTTTCCAAAGCTGCTGTACCATTTACACTCCCACCAACAGTTTAAAAGGGTTCTGATTTCTCCACAACCTCACCAACTCTTATTATTATTTTTATTATGATGATTATTTATATTTTTACATCCACAAACAAATTTATTCTCCTTTCCCATACCTGGACCAGTGGAGGAGAACACCTAGTTTACAATATTATGCTGGGTAGAGGAGGTCTCCCACTTTAGAGAAGAGCTAAGTAGGGTTTCCCTTCCCCATATTTGTGGCTGACATTTCTTTTTGTAACAGGGCTTAGAAGGAGGCCTGGGGCTTTCTTCCTTAACCTTTCCCATTATCTCAGTGAATGGACTCTCTGCTCTTTCTTAGGGAGGGGGTAGTTACCCTTGCAAACCATAAGAAAGAGTGGGTAGGCACCTTCCTTTCTGTTTTTATTTAATTAAATGATAACCTGAAAAGAAACCCCACAGGTGTGAGAAATGGAATTATATTCAGCCATAAAAAAGAAGGAAATCCTGCCATTTGTGAAAACATGGATGAACCTTGAGGGCATTATGTTAAGTATTTAAAATAAATCAGAGAAAGACAAATACTGTATGATTTCACTTATATATGGAATATTAAAAAGCTGAATTTATAGAAACAGAGAATAGATTGGTAATTGCCAGGGGTAGAGTGTAGGATGGGGAAAAAAATCAGTGAAGGTGGTGAAAGTATTCAAACTTCCAGTTATAAGATGAATAAGTTCTGGGGTTATGATATACCATAAATTACTATAGTTAACAATAGAGTATTATACATATAGATCCTAAAACTGTTTAACATACACAAAAAATTGTAACTATATCAGCTGATTGGTGTGACAACTAACTTTATTCAGGTGAACATTTCACAGTATATACAAATATCAAATCATCACATTTTATGTCTTAAAGTTACACAATGATATGTGTCAATTATATCTCAATAAAGCTGGAAAAAATAGCTTTTTAAAAAAGACTGGAGGTGGTCTTTTTAGGGCAAGGTGAATCCAAAATATTATGTTATATCTTCAGTATGCATGGATTCTATCCTCCAAATCACTCTATCATCCAAAATAGATGCTAACACTCTAACTATTTCATCAGTGGTATAGCCAATAGGAAGGTAAACAACAGAAAAATTAAGGACATTTTCAAGTTCTGCACAAAATTCGAACATCAGTGCTAAAAAATCAAATAAAGTGTTTTGGATAGAAAATCTAGTCTTTATTTTGAAGGTCATATACCAAGCTAAAAGTCAATAATTATATTACCAAAGAAGAAAGGGTGAGAAAGTATTGGGTGACCTACATCCTCTGCTAAAAATTATTATCAATTGATTGTCAGTCCTTTTTTTCCTAATATCTGCATTTAAAGTTCATGTTGTGGGCTGAATTGGGTTGCCAACCTAAATCATATGTTGAAGTACTAACTCCTGGTACCTCAGAAGGTAACTGTATTTGAAGATAAGAACTTTAAAAAAGTAATAAAATGAAAATGAGGTTTTTCATGGTGGACCTCAATTCCATATAAGAAGCAGAGATTAGGACACAGACATGCATGCCCAAAGAATAAACACCACGTGAGAACACAGCAAGAATGCAGCCATCTGCAAGCCAAGGGAAGAGGCATCACCAAAACTGGCAACAACTTTGACTTCTAGCCTTCTGAACTCTATTTTATTTAGATGCTTTTTCAAAGAAATATGGCAATTAACAGTATTAAAAGTTATGTTTTTATGAAGTAGCTTACTCCTTTAAATTATTTGATCACATGATTTGAGTTACCTATAAATTTCTCTTTGCTTTATTAATTTCATATTATAGCACTTTGTTTCTTTTTGACAAGTCCAAGTTGTAAAGGTATATTGCAAGTTTACATGGAACAAAATTGACTTTCCCACTGTAAATTTTAGTTGTTTCTAAAGTGTTCAGTTGCTCGTGGGAAATAAGCCATCACACTCATCTTAACTAAAACATTTTGACAATGCAACTTCTTTTAGATTGCTCTACAGTTGATTACTTTAGTGTTTCAATTCTGTGATTTCACATATTTCTGCCCCACAATCCTGAGAGTGAAGTTTTTAAGAAAGAGTTTTTGACAAACTCTCTTACCAGATGTTGACAATCCAATATTTATTAAATAATTATAAGAATATGACTTTGAAATGCTTATAGCTTTGGACACTATATAATCACTAAATTACTACAATGTATATTGATAAAAAACAAATGTTAATATATGGTCCATAATTTATAACTGAAATCATGATTGATAACAGCAGACCAGGACATTTCAAAAATTTAGGAATTTCATATAAATATATCCTAATGAAAATTTAGCATCACTTTTGACAATGTTACCCATGAAATTTAACATGCCAAAATAAGCCTAATTAGTTCACACATCTTTCTTTCATAAGGAGAGAGAGCACATCTTTTGAGATGTTCCAGGGGCCCGCTGGAAAATCTCAAATAACTTTCAAGGTCAACAAGATTATATTTAGGATTTGATTTTCGGAACATTTCTCAAAAATGTCAAAAAGGTTTAAAACAATTAAATAGGATCATAAGTCACTGTGCAAGAACACTTAGTAATGTATTTAACCAAAGTGACAACCAAAGACTTCAAAGGCAAGTACAGAAAGCTACCTAGTCATAAAAATCTTAGCTCTTTTAATAGAGAAGGCTCAGTTTTCTTAAGTAATCAAAAATTTGATAAAGACAACACTAAGCACAGAAAATTATTTTGATAAAACACAAAATCTTTGTATTCTAGGTATATTACTTAAAAGGTAAAGAAAAACCTTTCATAATCCCATCAAGAAGAGACCATTAGTCCAATAAAACTTTACCTTTTTAGCAGATAAAAGAAAATTAAATTTTGGTTTTACATAAGTACACTTTGACTTTATCTTATCTTTCTTCAGTCCAATTAAATAGAGCTCTTTTACAAATTAATTTTTATAATACCCTCCAGAGATAGAAAAACATCACATATACATAACATATGTACATAAACATACACAAACATACAGACACAAACAGAGGTCCCATAGCTTTTATTCTAAAAGTTTAGTCATGAATCATGTATAGCAATAAAAAACTCAGTCTTTTATAAATAACAGTTGAATCCAAATTGTTTCTGGCATATGGAAAAAGTTAAGGTTACCCACTCACACAGCTAAAGCTTTTTACTAATATGTGTGGAGAAGACTTAAAATTTGTATTTGCACTTGATGAGTAATCTTATGGAGGCTGTGATTTTGGGCAAGAGAGTTTTATGTCAGTCTGTATTTGTAAAAGTCTCTTCCTTCTGTTTTTTTGTTTGTTTGGTTGGTTTTTTTTTCATTCTTCATGTGCAGTGGTTTGGTTACCTCCTTGGATGTTTGCACTTCAAAGACGTGTTAATATTTACAACTTCAAGAGACGGAGGAATAACACAAGTTTTCTCCTAGGAGTTTTTGGGGTATATTTCTCTATGATCAGAGGTCTAGGGTCATTGTTATTTAAATTTTTTCTTTGTATTAGGGGTTGGAAAGTATGTCCATTTACTACTCAATCACCACAACATCCTCCTCTTCATTTTCATCACTTCCCCAGGGATGCCACCTCTTATCGTCTTAATCAGGCTTTGTCACGAGTACTCGAACCCTAACTTGAGGTAGCTTGTGCCCTCCTTGCTTTGCAAAACAGCAATCTAATATCTCCAATTTATTATTCTGCTCTCCCATCTTTTCTGCCAGTCCCAAAGCTAGCAGAGTAGAATACAACAGCATGTCCTACTATACTCTCAGCTGTTTTTCCAACTTTCAAACTTGAGTTTCAGCCTCTAGTTGGGCATTGATGTCCAGCTGAGCTGCCCGCAGTAGAGGCCAGTGTACTATGGCAACCATTCATTTCTCTTCTTGGCCACAGTGAGCTACATGCAATTCTTCAAATAAGTACATATAGCAGCCAGCATTTGGGGGGCATCCACATACTCACAGAACAGTCCACAAGCATCTGACATACAGGCCACCCCTCCCCATATAGAGGTCGATAGACAGCTCAGGATTTTCCCCAAGGATGCCTCTTTCCCATGGCCTATTCCTTTGGTTGCCTGGCTGGCTCAGCAACTGCTGGTTCACAAACTAGCTCCCATACATACAGGGCAAGGAGAGACTGAAGAAAGAGGCAGATCATTCCAGATCGGTAGGTAGCAGACTTAATAACAAGGCAACTTACTTATGAGGCTCGTCTTGGGAAGCTGCGAGATGAATAGATCTTCACACCAGCCTGCCAAATCTTAAAATCCTATAGAGAGGCCTTAACTGGTTTCAGTCATGTATACTCCCCAGATGGTCTCAATACCATATTACTATGACAAGGCTATGTTCTTGAGGCAGCTTCTGGCAGGAGGAAAGGAAGCAGAATGTACATTCCAAGAATATGGAGGGAATGAGGAGCCTCTGATTGCCCAATTGTAAGTCTCAGGTTAACCAGAGTTAACGTTAAGGTTAACGTTAACTCATGTCCTCTCAATGACCTTCCCCAACAGAATGTACTTAGGTGTTTGTTTTTAAATGACTTTTATCACAGTGGATTACATTGACCATAAGTTTGCTATTTTTATATGAGAATGACCAAGAAATAAACACATGGACTATTATTTGCAGCAATATTTAAATTACTTCAATTTAAAGTATAATCATATTTAATAAAGGTATGGTGTTATTATTTGGCAATAAAGCAGGAGAGGGAATATCTAGAAGAAATAAAAGATAGATAATGATGATAATAATATATAATTATCATTACTTTAAAAGATAGATCAATGAAACTACATAAACTATTGATCAAAAATACAGGTAGGGGGCTTCCCTGGTGGCGCAGTGGTTGAGAGTCCTCCTGCTGATGCAGGGGACACGGGTTCGTGCCCCGGTCCGGGAAGATCCCACATGCTGCAGAGCGGCTGGGGCCATGAGCCATGGCCGCTGAGCCTGTGCGTCCGGAGCCTGTGCTCCACAGTGGGGGAGGCCACAGCAGTGAGAGGCCCACGTACTGCCAAAAAATATATATATATATATATATATATATATATATATATGTATATATATATATATATATATATATATATATATATATACAGGTAGGAAAGAATATTTTTGGTTGCTTGCTTTAGCTAAGAGTAAATGATTTACATCATTATTTGGTACAATAACAATACCATCTTGACACAGAATAGCATGCAAAATTGTTTAAAATTTTAAACCATGATATTTCAGAGAAATTCCTTCTTTAAAAACATAATGTGGTTTAACTGTCAAACTCTGGAGGGATATGTTTATTTCAAGTTGTTAATTTTGAGAGAAAGAATCAAGTGAAAAGTACAAGTTATTTTAAAATCCATTATAATTGATATGAAAAGGTAGTATATTGGCAATGAGTAGTGGGTGTATATATCATTGGTTTAAAGAAGGAATGGGAAGAGGCTGTGACTGGAGAAGACTTAGAACACATTATAAAGAAAAAAGATGTGTGGTGTTCTAAAGGTCTGTTACAATGTCTTAGAGCCATAGCTTGCAGAAATACACACATTCACCAAAAGCTTGCCTGCCATCTGACATTCTGAACACATAGGTCTGTGCATTCAATCAAGAGACAAGAATTGAGATAGTTATTTACTTTTATTTATTTATTTTTTTTGCGGTACACGGGCCTCTCACTGTTGTGGCCTCTCCCATTGTGGAGCACAGGCTCTGGACGCGCAGGCTCAGCGGTCATGGCTCACGGGCCCAGCTGCTACACAGCATGTAGGATCCTCCTGGACCGGGGCACGAACCCGTGTCCCCTGCATCGGCAGGCAGACTTTCAACCACTGTGTTACCTGGGAAGCCCGAGATAGTTATTTTTCATTTACTTTTACAAAACCTTAGAGGAAAAATAAAACGTACATGGTCTGATGGCAGGAAGCTGTTGGGATAGCAGTGTGAGGGATTAGTATTTGAGCTTCATGAATCTATGAATGGCAATAGAAGTACAGTATGGAACAAATTCTAGGCAAGGTACAAGTCTTAGAGAACTAAAGGCAAGAGGAGCCATACATGCAAGAATTTGCAGGGGACTGAATACACAAATAGAATTGACACAAAACATCATTTATAATGTAGTAAGAGGAGAAAAGAAAAGATTAACAAATTTACCTTTGTGAAAGGCTGTGAAGTTTTGAAAACCAGGAATATGAACTTCAGTGCAGACAATTGCAATATAACTCAATGATGTAAGGTTTTATTAGGATATTTTCTGGCAAATGCCAGATGACTTCATGGAAAAGGGGATACCACTTAGAAGATAATTTCAATATTTTGAAAATGAGGCAATTTGTGAGGGTACAAAGAACTTATTGATTATGCAAGGATATTGGATTTTATCCAGAAAGCCATAAAGTGTAATCTACATTTTAAAAATTCTGCTTTGGGGCTTCCCTGGTGGCGCAGTGGTTGAGAGTCCGCCTGCCGATGCAGAGGACGCGGGTTCGTGCCCCGGTCTGGGAGGATCCCACATGCCGTGGAGCGGCTGGGCCCGTGAGCCATGGCCGCTGAGCCTGCGCGTCCGGAGCCTGTGCTCCGCAACGGGAGAGGCCACAACAGTGAGAGGCCCGCGTACCGCAAAAAATAAAAATAAAAAAAAATAAATAAAAATTCTGCTTTGCAGCGTGGAAAATATATGGTGGGGAGATAAGGCTGGAGGCAGAGGGATAAATTGGAGAACACTGCTTGATTCAGAGGAGAAATAATCATGTTAGAGAGAAGATTATAGATTCAATAAATATTTCAGAGTTAGACTTGTCAGTATTCAACAATTAATTGAAAATGAAGCTGTTGAAGGAAAAGATGGAATTAGGGGAGACTCATGGCTCTCTGGCTTGAGCAAATGGAAACATAGTATTCTGAAAAGTAACAAGTAATTAGCAGGAAAAGCTTTATGGTAGTGGGAGGTGGTGATGTATGATGGTTCCTTTAGAACAGTGTGGAGCAGTAGGAACTCTCATTCACTGCTGGTGGGAATGCAAAATGTTACAGCCTCTTTGGAGTTTTGGGAGGTTATAACAGATCTATAAACATACTCTTACTATATGATGCAGTAATCATGCTCCTTGGTATTTACTCAAGAGAGTTGAAAATTTATGTTCACACAAGAGCCAGCACAGGGATATTTATAGCAGCTTTTCTCATAATTGCTCATACTTGGAGGCAATCAAATGTCCTTCAATAGGTGAATGGATAAATAAACTGTGACAACCAAAAATTGGAATATTTTTCAGAGCTAGAAAGAAATGAGCTATCAAGCCATGAAAAGACATGAAGAAACTTATATGCATATTATCAAGTAAAAGAAGTAATCTAAAAAGAATACATATACATGATTCCAACTGCATGACATTCTGGAAAAGGCAAATACTTTAAAGACAGTAAAAAATAAAATCAGTGATTTCCAGGAGTTAGACAAGAGGGATGAATAGGCAGAGCACAGAGGATTTTAGGGCAGTGAAACTCTTCAGTATGATCACTACAATGAAGGGTACATATCATTACCCATTTGTCAAAACTCATAGAATGTACAACACCAAGAGTGAACTCCAATGTAAACTATGGACTTTGGGTGATGATATGTAAATACAGATTCATCGAATGTAACAAATGTGCCACAGTGGTGCTGGGTGTCCAGGTAGCAGAAGTTGTATGTGTGAAGGTGGAGATGTGGACAAGGAGTATATGGGAACTTCCTGTACTTTCTCCTATTTTGCTATTTTGTTGTGAACTTAAAACTGCTCTAAAAAAATAAACTTTATTAATTTAAACACACACACACAACCTCATGTGATCTTGGTAAGTTTCATATTTGTATATATTTGTTTGTTTATGACACACATAGTCCCAGAAGGAATATTTGGTGGCTTATAAGGATACAAGAATCTATATCTATGTTTGTATTCATATCTCATAAGATAGAGGAAAATCGGGGAAAACTGAAAGAAAAGCTGGGATGAGTATATAAATTAGTAATAAACTGAACATATCTATAACATTTACCTTCACACTTCCACAGGCCACAATTATTGGGCTTGAAATTTTTTAGAAACTCTTGTAGAAAAACATATTCTACTCATTTACACATTTCACAGTGATCACAATATTAAATATGTTTTTGAAGGACCAACAGTTATTATTTAAGGATAATGTTTACTATAATAAAGAAAGTCCTTGATGGCACTGTCTTTTCATGGCTGCAGTGGGGCTTTGCTTCCTGATCTCCTGTTTTAGCATTTTCTCCTGTAGAGACTGATAAGGAATTTCACAAAAGCAATTTTGCAGGAGTGGTGGGTAGAGCAATAAAATGCAATCCAGTTACTAATTATTGATCTTATTGAACCCAGTGGCAGAACACAGCACAAAGTATCCTATATGAAGGACTCCATATGCAGTCTGACAACCAAACGTGTACTCAACCAATCTCTCCAGTATAATTCCCTGTTGAACATAAAAGGTCTGTGCATATAGACATGCAGGCATTCAGAGAAGATGAATGGCTTTAGCTTGTCTTAAGCTTCTACACCATGGGTTGCATATGCATGCTGTCCATTAGGGAGGAATTCATGCAGTGAGACATGGAAAGAGAAAAGTAAAGACTAGGGCAAAGCAGATCAGCATGCTTCAGGTTGAAATACTCTTATAAGTCCCTGAATGTATTGTGACTTGTGTTACCTTATACACCTCTTGGAAAGGCACTCTGTTTGTTTATATCAAATAAAAGAAGTACTGTAAGTTATAAATCACTCAATTTCACATGTAAAAATATATGTACGTCAGGTACATATTTGAGTTGATATTATGTATTCTCTTACTTGGAACATGAGAATATGAAATGTGGCAGGCAAATGTGAAAGAGCAAACAAAATCTGCTATGATGCACTTACAGTGTTCTGTGAAGAAACCTTTCAACATTTAATTGTAACCTCCAACTTTACCTAACCCGTAGAAACCACAGAATTTCACTTTAATATATCGTTTATTCTTAAATTAAACATTCACTTCATTATCCTTTATTTTACTGTCCAGCTGGGTAGCTTGAACACAAATTACACAAATAAGAATAAATACTAAATCACTTCTGCCTCAAGAAACACACACACACAATTATAGTATTTTAAGAATTAGAAGTCTTGGGAGAATGTCTATTTAGATCTTCTGCCCATTTTTTGATTGGTTTATTTGGTTTTCTTTAATATTGATTTGCATGAGCTGTTTGTGTATTTTGGAGATTAATCCCTTGTCAGTTGCTTCATCTGCAAATATTTTCTCCCATTCTGAGGGTTGTCTTTTCGTTTTGTTTATAGTTTCCTTTTGTGTGCAAAAGATTTTAAATATAATTAGGTCACATTTGTTTATTTTTGTTATTATTTTCATTACTCCTGAAGGTGGATCAAAAAATATATTGCTGCGTTTTATGTCAGAGAGTGTCCTGCCTATGTTTTCATCTAAGAGTTTTATAGTATTTGGCCATACATTTAGGTTTTTAATCCATTTTGAGTTTATTTTTGTGTATGATGTTAGGGAGTATTCTAATTTCATTCTTGTACATGTAGCTGACTAGCTTTACCAGCACCACCTTTTGAAAAGACTGTCTTTCCTCCATTGTATATTCCTGCATCCTTTGTCATAGATTAGGTGACCAGAGATGAATGGGTCTATCTCTGGACTTTCTATCCTCTTCCATTGATCTGTATTTCTGTTTTTGTGCCAGTACTGTAATATTTTCATTACTGTAAATTTGTATAGAGTCTGAAGTCAGGGAGCCTGATTGCTCCAGCTCTGTTTTTCTTTCTCAAGATTGCTTTGGCTATTTATGGTCTTTTGTGTTTCTGTACAAATTGTAACTTGTTTTGTTCTAATTCTGTGAAAAATGTCATTGGTAATTTGATAGGAATTGCATTGAATCTTTAGAATGCTTTGAGTAGTGTAGTCATGTTCACAATATTGATTCTTCCAATCCAAAGCATGGTATATCTCTCCATTTGTTTGTGTCATCTTTTATTTCTTTCATCAGTATCTTATTGTTTCTGAGTACAGTCTTTTACCTCCTTTGGCAGGCTTATTCCTAGGTATTTTATTCTTTTTGATGCAGTGGTGAATTCTCTAAAGAAGACATGCAGATGGTTTAAAATGCACATGAGAAGACGCTCAACATTACTAATTATTAGGGAAATGCAAATCAAAACTACAGTGAGGTATCACATCACAACACTCAGAATGGTCATCAATAAATCTACAAACAATAAATGCTGGAGAGGGTGTGGAGAAAAGGGAACCCTCTTGCACTGTTGGTGGGATTGTAAATTGGTACAGCCACTATGGAGAACAGTATGGAGGTTCCTTAGAAAACTAAAGGTAGAGCTATCATATGATCCAGCAATCCCACTCCTGGATATATATTCAGAAAAGATGAAAACTCAAATTTGAAAAGATACCTGCACCCCAATGTTCATAGCAGCTCTGTTTACAAAAGCCAATATGTGGAAGCAATGTAAATGTCCATCAACAGAGGAATGGATAAAGAAGATATGGTACATATATACAATGGAATATTACTCAGCCATAAAAAACAACAAAATAATGCCATTTGCAGCAACATGGATGGACCTACAGATTGTCATACTGAGTGAAGTAAATCAGACAGAGAAAGACAAATATCATATGATATCACTTATATATGGAATCTAAAAAAAATGATACAAATGAACTTATTTACAAAACAGAAATAGAATTACAAATGTAGAAAATAAACTTATGGCTACCAAGGGGTAAGGGGGGGAGGGATAAATAGGAAGACTGAGATTGACATACATACACTACTATATATAAAATAGATAACTAATAAGAACCTACTGTATAGCACAGGAAACTCTACTCAGTACTCTGTAATGGCCTATATGAGAAAAGAATCTAAAAAAAGAGTGGTTATATGTATATGTATAACAGATTCACTTCGCTGTACAGCAGAGACTAATGCAACATTGTAGATCAACTATACTCCAATAAAAATTAAAAACAAAAACTAAGTCTTAGGACATCATAAACTTGATGATGTAAAACTCAGTCTTGTTAATGACAAACATCTACTGCATGATATTTTGGTCAATACAGATTTTAAGTTCAAATACCAATATGGTTCAGGTTAACCTAACTGATAAAGTTGGACAGCTGGGATGTGTGGTTAAAAATAAAGAAATTGTCATCAGCCAATGGTATCCTGAAAAATCATGACACTGAGTTATGCCATATCTTTTGATTTTCTAAAAGTAATCTGGAAATGAAGATTTTACATTTAAAACAGACAGCCTATATATAAAAATCAGACAATTAATTCTAAACGTGTGTATATATATGTATATGTATTTATCTCCTCACTTCTGCAGGATGGTCCTACCCAAATAAAGGCTTCTATTTAACAACACCAAATTAGGCAATCATTAACAATGTGAATAAAGTTATTTCAGGCATATGACTGAAATATATGCATATATAGTATTTCAGAAAAAAAAAGATTAAAATTACATGAAAACATTTTTATCAATGTCTGGAGAAATGCAAATTGATTCCATTCATGTTCTGAAATCTATGTATATCCAAAATATTTTATAATTTTCAAAATTAAATTCTCTGTAGATTTATGCTTTGAAACAAGTACAATTTTAATGTTAACTCATAATTATATATTGAAAAAATTCCATTGAAAATGTAGAAAATGATATCAGTTGTTCAGTCACATACTAAAAATAGTTATTCTCACTGTTACAATAATATTCATGTATTTAAAATTTTAAATAATATTTTGTCATTGTTGAAAACATTGACAAATATTTAAATTAAAAACATGCTGATAAACCAAAGAGATAGGCAGTATTAAACTTTTGGTGAATTATCTTCCTGATATTTTATTTGAATACATATAACCAATAGAAAAATTAAAGTAACATTGGCTTTACAGTTCTATGATCTGCCTTGTAACTTTTATAATATAAACATTTTTATACCATTAAACAGTCTTTGAATATTTACTTTTTAATGGCAATGATATATACATCATATAATTACTCCAAAGTTTATTAAGCAAAACTAATAGTATTAGATATGTATGATGCTTTCAATATTTTACTATTATGAAAAATGCAGTGAAAGACATCTTAATTCATGAATATTTCTTGGCCTTATTAGGATAATTTGCTAGGGAAATTCTGAATCATCAAACACATATACATTTACTGCCAGAAGGCTTTCTACCACTTTATGAAAATTTCCATCTCTGCATAGTCCTGCTAGCTGTATGAATAATAAACAAAATTTTGTCAATTTGATTGATGAAAATCACATTAAATCTCTACTCTTGATTGTTTCCTAATGAGTATGAGCATATTTTGCTGTGTTTGCTGACTATTTGTATTTCTTTTCCCACCAATAATTTTTTTATTATACTTGCTCATTTATCTAATGGGAAAAACAGTGATTATCAATATATTTTCAAGGACTCATGTATTAAAAACAATAATCCTGAGGCTCCCCTGGTGGCACAGTGATTGAGAGTCCTCCTGCCGATGCAGGGGACATGGGTTCGTGTTCCGGCCCGGGAAGATCCCACATGCTGCAGAGCAGCTGGGGCCATAAGCCATGGCCACTGAGCCTGCTCGTCTGGAGCCTGTGCTCCAAAATGGAAGAGGACACAACAGTGAGAGGCCCGCATACCGCAAAACAAACAAACAAACAAAAAACAATAATCCTTTCTCTATCATACTTATTGCAATTATTTTCCTATTTTTTTCATTCTTTAATATTTTTACTAAATTAAAGGAATGTACAGGAGACTATAAATGTCTAATATTTACATGTCTATGTCATTTTGCAAAATATGGTAATAGCAAAAACAAGAAAAAGCTAAAACAGATTTATATTTACTTTGGATATATAATCATTTTCTTATGAATTTACTCTCACTTTATAAGAGATTCTATTTCTTGTGTCAGCTTGAGAACAGACAGTCTTTAGAGAAAGTAGGTGAAATGATTGGCTTAATAAAATTGTAGCAAACGAAGGAAAGTTAGGCAAAATAATATGATTCAGAGTTTGACCATAGGCGTGAGGAGAAACTGCCAAATATAGAAAGGTGAAGATTTCTTTAAAACAATCCCTCTTATACCTGTTCTAACGATGATTGAATGTATGGTCTATTCTGTAAATGCTTGTAACAGAAGTATATCTTGATTCTAGTCCTAATTAATATTTCTGTTGTATAGTTCCATATTAAATTGGATCATAGTAAAATAATTCCATCAATGTTTAGAAAGAATTTTAAATTGTCTTTACTTTCAAGTAGGAGAGTAGAGAATAATTTAGCACTCAAAAACACCTTTAACTGGTCCCAGAGGAAAAAGAATACAATTGTTTGTAAAAGAATGTGATTATGTTGCAGAGCTTCACTCTTGTGATTGTGAATTTGCAGTAGGGAACTTTGACAGTTGGGAAAAAGAAAAAAATTAATTGATACCATGTAATATTAAGTATGACCATAGCATAAGCTGGAGCTTTTAAATTGTTGCCAGCTGTATATGTTATTCAAGTATCATCCAAAACCAAAAGAATGCATCATTGACATGAATTTTCTTGAATAATCTATGAGATAGTTCCATGGTATATTATGAAATACAACTTAAATCACTTTATACAGCTTAACTTTTGCCTCTTATGGATTGCATTTTTGATAGTGAACAAGAGAGCTGAATGAAAAACAATTAAGATGGTGTATAACTACACATGAGTGTGGGATTCTTGGGAAGAGGAAGGTTAAGTGATGAGTTATGACCATTCTATTCTCATTCATGTAATAAAGGTTTATTGTTGTTTATATAAGTAATCCAAATTGCCTTTGTATTAATCTGAGCAATAATCTTTGCTTAATCTTACTTTGAGATACAGTACTTGACAAATGCTACCACTTTGTTTAACTTTGAATTATATTAATTTTAATTTAATCAATGGGTCTTATTTAAAACATATAAAATGCACTAATAAAAGAATGGTAAATATTAAACCAAACTGAGAAGCTTCCTGAATTTTATATAGTTTATATACCTATCTATAGAATATTAGTGGATAAATTGTCATTAAGAAAACCAAAAATGAATCATTGATAAATCATTGCCATGAAAGATGTCTATGAGTGACTAATTATTAATGATTAAAACCAATGTAATCATAAATGATTTCCCAATGGGGTGATTTAATTAAATATAGAGAGATGATGAAGTTAAGATAAATTGGAATCAAGTAGATATCAATCAGGATCTAAGAAGAATTAAAGGTCAAAGATACTAGAAAACTTTGTCACTTTATTTACATGAAACATTCCTGGGACCACTCTTTCAAGCTGGCTTGATGAATAAATAAATATTTAGTAGCAGAATTGATCATAATTGGTAGGAGTTAAAATTAGAAATGTTTCTTAGGAGAGAATGAGAACAACCCATGGCACTTGACACATATTAGGAATTTAATAAATGGTAAGTAAAATTTAAGACTAAAAATAGGTGGGGAAATGCAAATCAAAACTTTCTCTGCTTCTAATAGATGTTTATTGAATATCAGATTTAAAATAGCTACTCAAATATAAGATATTTTAATCAGTTGACACCTAATTTGATATTTATATCTTGCCAAGTACAAATTAAGCACCTGTATATACTCCTGAAGGTTAATACATTCATATGAATGCAGTTACAATTTTAGTATTTATAAAGTTTTAAGTTAATTAATAATGCAAAGAGTAATTCATTGCATACATTTAAATTTCTATGTATTATGACTGCTGATTTACCATTTCTTTAAAAGAAATCCACTTCCTTTGGGTATATTTGCATGATAAACATATAATACAATCATACACTGTAGAAATCATAAAATTGAAATTGGAAGTTGCTCTACATACAGTATAAAAATAAAAAAATGGAAAAAGTATCAAGAGTGAGAAAATTGAAATTTGAAATGCAGTATTGTACTTCATTTAAAACTTCCACACTAAAGGACAATGAGTTTGAATTTGAATGAATATATGATTTATTTATCTGTGACTCTCAAATACATATTATCAATATTTTAGAATTATCATGTCATATAACATTGATATAAGTAATAGTTTAGTGCAAAAAGTTATCATGATATTCATAAAAATATCATGAAGTGGCAAAGAAGCAAAGATAAATGACCAAAGAAAAATTTTAAATGAGAAAGAGTTTTTTAAAAAAATGATCAGGAGGGGATGACCATTTATTGAGTGTCTACTATATTCCAGAAAATGTGCTATGTATTTTCACATTGTTTAATTTTCCAAAATATCCTGGCAGTATTTTTATTCTCATTAGTTCAGTAAATAAATACCAGTTTGATGAGTTAAAGGAATGAATTATGATTCTCTCTTTTCCAGTGGGAATGATTCAGAAATGATTAATACATTTTCTAAAATTATGCAGTTAGACAGTGACAAAAATGTGCTCAATCATAATTGCAAAGCTTACATTTTTACCATTGTATCATGCTGAATTTTAGTTTAATAAAAGATAAATCATCCCTAAACTGAGATAAACTTGGACCATTTTTCCTCTTAGTTTGGAAAGAGAGCTCAACTTAAATCCTGATAATGATAAACATGACCTACCAGAAAGCCAGAGTCTACCTAGCTGGGCTGATAACTAAGTAACCAAAGTTAACACTGGATAGGGATTTCCAAGAGGGAGTACAGAGTTCTCTAGTCCTATATGAATAACCGTGGATCAACTGGCTCACCTGAACAATGCTAGCCCACTAGTACTTTGTTTCTCTGGGCTCTACTTATCTAAGCCTTATAGACCTTGGACACATCACATGATCAAACCACCTTGTCCAAACGTTAAGCATGATGCTCACCTATCTTTACTGCAGAACTGTAAGTACTGATTTCACAAGACAAACTTTATTCCTTTTCAGAGGCTATAAATGACTAATTATATTCAACAAATAAATTAAAACTGCCTACAGTCAGTTTATTTACCACTGTGAATTCTGAGTTTTCAGTTTTTACATGAAAATGTCCACCCTAGCTCCATCAAGTTTCTATCTGTTTCAGGACACGTTAGGAAATTGTTCACAAATAAAAACATTTTCATTACAAAAGAGCTCAATCTAAGTGGGTTTACAGATTAGGTTATGGATGTTCCATACAATTCTAAAGTTACATAAAAAGCTATATATAAGAAGTTACGTTAGGGCTTCCCTGGTGGTGCAGTGGTTGAGAGTCCGCCTGCCAATGCAGGGGACATGGGTTCATGCCCCGGTCCGGGAAGATCCATATATTCATACATACAAATGCAAAAGGTTTTTCATTGAACCTTTAATTTTAATAACAAAATATTGCAAGCACAGGAACAGACAAGGATTTATTCTCTCACCGCTGTTATTCAGACTTGTATGGAAAGTCTCAGCTACTGCAATAAGAAAAGGAAAAGAAAAAAATATATATATATACATACACATATTAGAAAAGAAGAAATAACACTTTTTATTTGCAAAAGACGTGATTATCTGTGTAAAACATCTCACTTATCCCCAAAAATACACACAAATATTCCTGGAACTAATAAGCAAGTGTAGCAGGGTTGCAGGATACAAGGTTAATATACAGAAACCAATTATTTTTCTATATACCAGCAGTGAACAATTACAATTAAAATTAAAAGAAAGTACCATTTACTGAATCATCAAAAAGTAAGTATAAATCCAGCAAAACATGTATAGAATTGATATATGAAAAACTACACAATACTTCTGAAAAGAAACAAAGAAGATCTTCTGTGTTTGTTGATTGGAAGACTCAATATTTTTAAGATGTCAATTCTTCCCAGCTTGATCATAGATTCAATGCAAACTTCATCAAAATTTTAGCAAGGGATTTTGAAGATATCAATAAAGTGATTCTAAAGTTTATATGGAGAGGCAAATATATAGAAAAGCCAAAACAATGTTAAAGAAGAACAAGGTTGAAGACTTACACTACCTGATTTCAAGACTTAATATAAAGCTACAACAGTCAAGACAGTGTGATGATGAAATTAATACACAATTTAATGGAGCAGAATAGAGAGCCCAGAATCTGGGTTTGATTTGCTAAGCAAGAAAGGCTGAGAAAATAAATATCTGGTCTCTCCTGCTTCCATAGTTGAAGTTGAACTCTACTAGCACCAGATTTCATGAGGTGATTAATTTCCCAAATATATGAAGGAGTTCAGAATAGATTACCAAAAATAATAATGTTTGATTCAATTTCTGCTTGATATTTTGCCAATAAAATCAAAGTTTAAAAACTTAGAGCAAAAGATCATCTGAACCCTCACATTCATTGCAGAGTTATTCACAGTAGCCAAGGTATGGAAACAACCTGTGTCCATTAACTAATAAATAGATGAAGAAAATGTGACACATATATACAATGGAATCGTATTCAGTGTAAAAAGGAAGAAACATTTTTGACAACATGAACTTTGAGAACATTATGCTAAGTGACATAAGTCAGGTAGAGAAAGACAAATATTGTATGATCTCACATGTGGAATCCAAGAGTCAATCTCATAAAAACAGAGAGTAGATTGGTGATTGCCATAGTGTGGCGGGGTGGGGGAAATGGGCAGATGTCGGTCCCATGTTACTAACTTCCATTTATAAGATGAATAAATTCTGAGGATTTAATGTACAGCATGGTGACCATAGTTAACAAAACTATTTTATTCTTGAAAGTTAAAAGTATGGATCTTAAAACGTTCTCACCACACACAAACACAAAAATGGTAATTATGTGAGGTAATGGATGTATTAACTTATTAGTAATGTTACCAAATGCAAGTTCATGTACCTGACGCGCAGTGAGACCAAACAAACTGAAATGTCAGAGTCTGGAGCAGAGAAAGGTATATTGCAGGGCCATGCAGAGATCGGTGGCTTAGTGCCCCCAAATCCCTGAACTCTCTGAAGGGTTTCAGCAAGGCATTTTTAAAGGCAAGGTGAGGTAGGGGCGTAGTTAGTTGTTGCAAACTTCTTGGTGTCAGAATCCCTTGTTCTTGTAGCTGTCCAGGTAGATCAGGTCAGGATATTCCTGTAAACCTCCAACAAGACAAATGTTGCTCTCTGTTCTGCAACTTTTCTTTCTTTTTTTTTTTTTTCAGTAGTCGGGCCTGTCACCTCTCCCTTTGCGGAGCACAGGCTCCGGACCCGCAGGCTCAGCAGCCATGGCTCACGGGCCCAGCCGCTCCGCGGCATGTGGAATCCTCCCAGACCAGGGCATGAACCCGTGTCCCCTGCATCGGCAGGCAGACTCTCAACCACTGCGCCACCAGGTGAGCCCTCTGCAACTTTTTATCTCTATATGAATAGACTCTCAAAGGTCAGAGCCTTGAGAATAGGCTACCCTGTATATTTTAGGCTATCGGCAGACAACATTCTTTTACAAAAGGTACAGAGCCAGCATGACTAAGCACAGACAACAGAGCACAAAGGCTAAAGTAAAAGGAACAGATCTAATATGGGGTCAGATTTGTTCTTCCCTATTACAATAATATTTTATCATGATTACCACAATAATCCTATGATAAACATACCACAAAGTATTTCACAGATCAAATCATCGCATTGTACACTTTAAAATTACACATTAATATATGTCAATTTTATCTCAGTAAAGCTGGGAAAAAACCCTTAGAGCAGTATTTTTTAATTTGGCTATAAAATAATGCATTTTCACTATTAAATAGTCAAACACCTGCACCTAAAGAAAACTACTGCTAACATTTTGGTGAACATGTTTTCGGTATTTCTCTACATGCTCATGTAATATGTAACCTGTATTACTAACCTAGCATCAATTTCTAGTAAAACAGAGTCCTTTCTGAGAAATGAATCTATCCCTTCTGCATGCAGTCATGTGCTATAAGAGGGACTGATGCAACACTCAGCTTCAATTTGGGGTATGAATGATATAAAAGTGATCCAATCTACATTTCCAAGGAATAGTCCAGGAAGGACATATACAATATAATTTTTTTTAAGTCTGCTCAAAATTTTAGAAATGTTTCTCTTTGGTTTTAAGATAGTGAGCCATTGTAAACATTATAGATAGACACGAGAAAGATGAATATAGCACTGATTGCAATTGGCAGCCATTCTACAACCAAAATAGAAAAAGTTCTAGAATGATGTTGACAAAGAGGAAGGGAAAAGAAAATCACTGAAAAAATCTGAGCCCATGAAAATATTATTAAACTGCTGGATCAAACAAAAACTGAAACTTTGGGACTCCTTTGAATATTATCAAATCCATTACCTTGTGGCATAATTTACTTTTAGTTAGATTCTCTACTGTTTGCAGCTCAAAGAGCTTTGGCAAATAGAGCAAAGTAAAATAAACAGAAAACATACAATACATATATTTACAATATTTAAACCTTTTAAGTTGCTCTTCCCACCTCTTATTAAATATATTAGTAGACTGATTTAAAAATTCATAGTTTCAGCTTTTTTGAATTTTTAGTAATGCATAGTATAGGTGTATGTTATTTTATTTTATTTCAGCATGTGCTTATTACTGACTGTCTAAAATATTTAGTGTTTTGTTCTGTTACTATAGTAAATGCTGTAGTGGCAAAATCTTGGCATGCCCCTTTGTGCGTAATCATTATTATTATATTAACTGTAGAATGATTGCTAAAAGTATGACATGTAGGTCAACCAATATACATATTTTAAATGTTCAAATTTATAGCAATACTGCCCTCCAGAATTTTATAATGACTCATATTCGTGTGTTTGTAAAAATATTTATTTCTCCAGATGCTCATTCAGACTTGGGATTAAAAATTTTGTTAAGTATTCCAATCTAAGAGGATAAAATATTACATCTCTCTCTCTTTTTTTTTTTACTTTTTAATTTCTTTCATTGCCTGTAGAAACCAATGTGATGTTTTACATTTCTTTACGAATATTACTTCTTTTATAAAATACTTCTTTATGCCTGTTACCCATTTGCTCTTTGGGGTGTTCATCTTTTTTCTTGTTTATCTGTAAGTGCTCAATATATATTAGTTATATTAACACTGTATTTCAGGACTTGAAAAGATTATCTTTCATGTATAAATATGTTAATTGCTGTTTTATATATATATGAATTTTCATGTAGCCAAATCTATTAATCTTTCTTTTATGGTTTATAGTTACTGTCACGCTTAGTTTATTACATTTTAGTGTATGATTTTCTTCCTCTAAAATGTGATTCTCAACTGTTTTCAGTCCACTGGCATTTAAATGGGATTGAATATTCTCTATCATCCCAATGCAAATCAAATGAACACTAAAAAAGTAAATGTTAATTACCAGAATTAAACAGGATATATTGTTAATTGTGTTTTATGTGTTTTTTTTTTAATTTTAGGTACTATACTTTTTCTTTTTTTTTTACAGGAGTATAGTTATTTTACAATATTTTGTTAGTTTCTACTGTACAGCAAAGTGGAGTTCCCTGTGCTATACAGCATGTTCTTATTAGTTACCTATTTTATACACATTATTGTATATATGTCAATCCCAATCATCCTATTCATCCCATCCCCAACCCCCAACCCCCGCTTTCCTCCCTTGGTGTCCATACATTTATCCTATATGCCCAGTAGTGGGATTGCTGGGTAGTATGTAATTCTATTTTTAGTTTTTTAAGCAACCTCCATACTGTTCTCCATAGTGGCTGTATCAATTTACATTCCCACCAACAGTGCAAGAGTGTTCCTTTTTCTCCACACCCTCTCCAGCATTTATTGTTTGTAGATTTTCTGAAGATGCCCATACTAACCACTGTGAGGTGATATCTCACTGTAGTTTTGATTTGCATTTCTCTAATAATTAGTGATGTTGACCAGCTTTTCACGTGCTTCTTGGCCATCTGTATGTCTTCTTTGGAGAAATGTCTATTTAGGTCTTCTGCCCATTTTTTGATTGGGTTTTTTGTTTTTTGATATTGAGCTGCAAGATCTATTTATATATTTTGCAAATTAATCCTTTGTCTGTTGATTCATTTGCAAATAGTTTCTCTGATTCAGAGGGCTACCTTTTCATCTTGTTTATAGTTTCCTTTGCTGTGCAAAAGCTTTTAAGTTTCATTGGGTCCCATTTGTTTATTTTATTTTTTTATTTCCATTATTCTAGGAGGTGAGTCAAAAACGATCTTGCTGTGATTTATGTCAAAGTGTGTTCTGCCGATGTTTCCCTCTAAGAGTTTTATAGTGTCCAGTCTTACATTTAGGTCTTTAATACATTTTGAGTTTATTTTGTATATGGTATTAGGGAGTGTTCTAATTTCATTCTTTTACATGTAGCTGTCCAGTTTTCCCAGCACCACTTATTGAAGAGGCTGTCTTTTCTCCATTGTTTATCCTTACCTCCTTTGTCATAGATTAGTTGACCATAGGTGCGTGGGTTTTTCTCTGGTCTTTCTATCTTGTTCCATTGATTTATATTTCTGTTTTTGTGCCAGGACAATACTGTCTTGATTACTGTAGCTTTGTAGTGTAATCTGAAATCAGGGAGTCTGATTCCTCCAGCTATGTTTCTTTTCTCTTTTTTTCCCTCAAGATTGCTTTGGCTATTTGGGGTCTTTTGTGTCTCAATAAAAATTTTAAGATTTTTTGTTCTAGTTCTGTAAAAAATGCCATTGGTAATTTGCTAGGGATTGCACTGAATCTGTCGCTTGCTTTGGGTAGTATAGTCATTTTCACAATGTTGATTCTTCCAATCCAAGAACATGGTATATCTCTCCATCTGTTTGTGTCATCTTTGATTACTTTCATCAGTGTCTTATAGTTTTCTGAGTACAGGTCTTTTACCTCTTTAGGTAGATTTATCCATAGGTATTGTATTATTTTTGTTGCAATTGTGAATGGGATTGTTTCCTTAATTTCTCTTTCTGATCTTGTTACTGTATAGGAATGCAAGAGATTTCTGTGCATTAATTTTATATCCTGCAACTTTACCAAATTCATTGATTAGTTCTACTACTTTTCTGGTGGCATCTTCTGTTTATAGTTTCATGTCATCTGCAAACAGTGACAGTTTTACTTTTTTTCCAATCTGCATTCATTTTATTTCTTTTTCTTCTCTGATTGCCATGGTTAAGACTTCCAAAACTATGTTGAATAATAGTGTTGAGAGTGGACATCCTTGTCTTGTTCCTAATCTTAGAGGAAATGCTTTCAGTTTTTCCCCATTGAGAATGATGTTTGTTGTGGGTTTGTCATATATGGCCTTTATTATGTTGAGGTAGTTTCCCTCTATGCCCACTTTCTGGAGAGTTTTTATCG
Source organism: Mesoplodon bidens (assembly GCF_964165515.1). Lineage (NCBI taxonomy): Eukaryota > Metazoa > Chordata > Mammalia > Artiodactyla > Ziphiidae > Mesoplodon > Mesoplodon bidens. The sequence continues at coordinate 80,910,988 of NC_138161.1, read as the reverse complement.
AAATGGGTGTTGGATTTTGTCCACAGTTTTACTGCATCTATTGAGATTACCATATCTTTTTTATTCTTCAGTTTGTTAAATAGTATATCACATTGATTGATTTGCATATATTGAAGAATCCTTGTATCCCTGGGATAAATCCCACTTGATCATGGTGTATGATCCTTTTAATGTGTTGTTGCGTTCTGTTTGCTAGTATTTTGTTGAGGATTTTTGCATCTATATTCAACAGTGATATTGATCTGTAATTTTCCTTTGTGAAGTATCTTTGTCTGGTTTTGGTATCAGGGTGATGGTAGCCTTGTAGAATGAGTTTGGGAGTGTTCTTTCCTCTACAATTTTTTTGGAAGAGTTTGAGAAGGATGGGTGTTAGCTCTTCTCTAAATGTTTGATCAAATTCACCTGTAAAGCCACCTGGTCCTGGACTTTTGTTTGTTGGAAGATTTTTAATCACAGTTTCAATTTCATTACTTTTGATTGGTCAATTCATACTTTCTTTTTCTTCCTGGTTCAGTCTTAGAAGGTTATACCTTCCTAAGAATTTGTCCATTTCTTCCAGGTTGTCCATTTTATTGGCATAGAGTTGCTTGTAGTAGTCTCTTAGGATGCTTTGTATTTCTGCAGTGTCTGTTATAACTTCTCCTTTTTCATTTCTAATTTTATTTATTTGAGTCTTCTCCCTCTTTTTCTTCATGAGTCTGGCTAATGGTTTATCAATTTGGTTTATCTTTTCGAAGACCCAGCTTTTAATTTTATTGATCTTTGCTATCATTTCCTTCATTTCTTTTTCATTTATTTCTGATCTGATATTTATTATTCCTTATGCTAACTTTGGGGTTTTCTTGTTCTGCTTTCTCTAATGCTTTAGGTGTAAGGTTAGGTTGTTCATTTGAGATGTTTTTTGTTTCTTGAGGTAGGTTTGTATTGCTATAAACTTCCCTCTTAAAACTGCTTTTGCTGCATCCCATAGGTTTTGGTTCATCGTGCTTCTGTTGTTATTTGTCTCTAGGTATTTTTTTGATTTCCTCTTTGGTTTCTTCAGTGATCTCTTGGTTATTTAGTAGCATATCATTTAACTTCCATGTGTCGTGTTCTTTTTTATGTTTTTTTCCCGGTAATTTATCTCTAATCTCATAGTGTTGTGGTCGGAAAAGATGCTTGATAAGAGTTCAATTTTCTTAAATTTACAGAGGCTTGATTTGTGACCCAAGATATGATCTATCCTGGAGAATATTCCATGTGCACTTGAGAAGAAAGTGTAATCTGCTATTTTCAGATGGAATGTCCTATAAATATCAATTAAATCAATCTGGTCTACTGTGTCATTTAAAGCTTGTGTTTCCTTATTAATTTTCTGTCTGGATGATCTGTCCATTGTTGTAAGTGAGGTGTTAAAGTCCCCCACTATTATTGTGTTACTGTTGATTTCCCCTTTTATGGCTGTTAGCATTTGCTTTATGTACTGAGGTTCTCCTATGTTGGGAGCATAAATATTTACAAATCTTATGTCTTCTTCTTGTTTTGATCCCTTGATCTTATGTAATGTCCTTCTTTGTCTCTTGTAATAGTCCTTATTTTAAAGTCTATTTTGTCTGATATGAGTATTGCTACTTCAGCTTTCTTTCAATTTCCATTTGTATGGAGTATCTTTTTCCATCCCCTCACTTTCAGTCTGTATGTGTCCCTAGGTCTGAAATGGATCTCTTGTAGACAGCATATATATGGATTTGTTTTTGTATCCATTCAGCCAGTCTGTGTCTTTTGGTGTCCTTGTCCACACGGTGAACCACAACCACCCACCTGCCTCTGCAGGAAACCGTCCAACACTAGCAGGTAGGTCTGGTTGTTTCCTACTGGTTCACTGCTCCTTCCCCCTGGGTCCTGGTGCACACACTACTTTGTGTGTGCCCTACAAGTGTGGAGTCTCTGTTTCCCCCAGTCCTGTTGAAGTCCTGCAATTAAATCCCACTGGACTTCAAAGTCCAGTTCTCTGGGGATTCCTCTTCCTGTTTCCAGATACCCAGGTTCAGAAGCCTGACATGAGGCTCAGAACCTTCACTCTAGTGGGTGGACTTCTGTGGTATAATTTTTCTCCAGTTTATGGGTCACCCACCCAGCAGTTATGGGATTTGATTTTATAGTGATTGCACACATCCTACCATCTCATTGTAGCTTCTCCTTTGTCTTTGGATGTGAGGTATCATTTTTGGTGAGTTCCAGTGTCTTTCTGTCGATGACTGTTCAGCAGTTAGTTGTGATTCCAGTGCTTTCATGAGGGAGGTGGTGTTTTATGTAGTTTTAAGTGAATTATTAATGCAGTGGTGGCTCATGTTTATAAAATCATGGTAATTCATGCCATAATTGAGAAAACAGTATTCACCTTGTTTTTTTATTTATAATGTTTTAGTGTATTGATATTTTTAATTCCTTTTAAAGTATATGAAGTTTATCATAGGGAAATATGGAATAAGTTTATGATGTGGAAAGATAAGACTATTCATATGTACCCTACAAAAAATATGTTCAAATTAAATAATTTGCAATTCACAGATCAGAGTAACATAATATCTTCACTTTTGTTTGAAGGTCTTAAATGCATGTTCTGTTATGTTTCAGTTTACCTTAACATAATTCTTACTAGGTACATATATTTCTGTCTCTTAAAATAAAGAAGTATTTGCCACAAGTTTATATAATTAATATCAATCTTGGTAGGTATGAAGGTATACTAATAGAAAAAACTTGACTTGTGAGCTTTCAAATATCTTTTGTAATTACATGATATTTTCTTGCAATAAAAGAAAACAATAAAGAATAAATTATTCAAGATTATTTAGATTTATTTTAAATAATCCTTTGACCTTTTCTCAATTACCCCCTTATCTACAGTGTATAGGGTATACTTAATAATTATTTGTTAAATAAATGAAAGGTCGTCTTCTAGGTAACAGATTAAAATGGAAATAATAGATATTAATCTAATAAATTTACTCTAAGCAACAAAAACTATTTTTAAACACTAATTATGTGGAATCATTGGGGCAATAACTCTAGTGTGAATGAAATATCTTAAAACTGAGCTGGTTGTTGTCCTAATTTCAAGATCTCCTATATCATAGGCTCTCTAAGGCTGCTCTATTCATAGATACATACACACTACAGTATTATACACACTTTTTTTTTTACCTTTGGTTCGCTTATTTTTAGAAGTTACAGTGCTGATACCTGTTCCACTTGTTGCTTTTATTCTCTCATACGCTATTCTCTACTTACCCTATTACAGTTATCTCTTTCTTTCTGGTGTTAACATCACCTCCAAATTTCATTTTCTACTAATTCCAACTTCTCCTCAATTAGGATAACTATCTGTGTATTCTACATACTTGCTACCTTTTATATGCTGAATAGTGTTTTATTTTCATGAGGTCAAAATATAAAGATGGGACTTGTAGTTCAGCTATGACATGTAAACAGCTTAGAAGTCCTGTGGGCACAAGATAAAACCTGAACATACTGAAAATCAAAGTTTTCCTTAGACATCAGAAAATTAAGATTGCACAGAAAACCACCATCTCAAAATCTGGAGAGACAGGCTATTACAGAGAAACACAGCTAACCTGGAACAGAAGCTGCCAGAGCCATAAACTGATAGAACACTTAAATGATAATTTTGATGAATTGCTGGAGGCCAAATTTGGACTCTTTTGAGAGTGAGAAACTCCTGGAGGAGTACAGTCTTAAAGGGGGCTCTCACACGTTTTGGGGGTTTTAGCTCTAGGAACCCACAAGTTCCTCACACTGAGCAGCTAAGAAAACTTACCTCCTGTCTTCGGCAAGAAGTAAAATAACCATTGTGAAATAGGCCAAGTGTACATTCCATTTAAGGCCTACTCTCCAGTGAAAAAACTTGACCAGTGCCTTAGCCCACATAGGCAGGGGTATAATTACCTAACACAAGCACTCACTAACCTTTCAACCTCACATAAGTGGGAGTGAAAAAAAGATAACAACCCCTTGTGAAGGTCACTGTCAACCTACACAGGCCCACTAAAAGACTGAGATTTAATCAAAAAATGATAGAAAAATTACCTTCTCAATTCCTTAGTACCACTTGAACAGGGCTTCAATATAATAACAGGGAATTATAGCTGAAAATGATGCAAGGCATACAGAATCTTTAGAAAAACATTTTTAGGGAAACACAAAGTCAACAAGGAAGATAAAAAATTTGACACCTACTGTTATAATAAACATTAAACACAGCTCAACTCCTAGCCAGCTTCATATAAATCCCACACTAAAGGACTAGTTGCTTCAGTTGCTATTACTTGATATGTCATGTCCAGCTTTCAACAAAAAATTGCAAGTCATGATAAAAGTCAGGAAATGGCACAGAATGAAGACACAGAGCAAGTGTCAGAACTGGATTCAGATATGACACAAAGTTTGGAATTATCAGACAGAGAGTTTAAGATAATTATGTTACTATATTAAAAACTCTAATGTGAAAGGTAATCAATTTGCAAGTACACATGTGTAATATAAAAAGAGAAATGGAGACTCTAAGAATCAAAATAAAATGATAAAAAATTAAAAACAATGTAACAATGTGAGTTATATGAGTTTAATTAATAAGAGATATTTAAGCCTAGCTCATGTACTCCAATTAACTTACTAAGTGAGTTTTTCTTTGGTATAAAATGATTTTATATTCTTTAAGATATTACTTAAAGCTTTTATGTCAAAGTCAGGAGGTTCCACCATCATGTTAATGTATTGGTACTCATGCTGGCAATTTTAGCCACCTAGGATGTAGCAGCTTTGCTTGACAAACTACACACTCTCCCATAGTTACAGAAGTATATTAAATATGTATCCTGTGTGTGTGTCTATGTATAAAATAGAGCATGCAACAATGATAATATTAGGTTTTTAGGCTTTGGGGCATACAAATGAGGGAAAAAACAAGACATAAAGATATCAGAAATGACAAACTACAATTTAAAAACTGCTCTTCTAATAAATGATGTATGAAAATCAAGAATACATGTGGAATATGTGTTTCAGATTTATGCAGATCTCATACTCTGCATAAAGTTATATAAAATATTTTTTAATAATAAAAAGATTACTCATTTTTTGAAAGTAGATACTCTGTACTAGTTTATTGAATTAAAAAAATGAAGATCCCTCATTTTTGTGTCTGTGTGTAATTTCTGCTTTATAACAAAGTGAATCAGCTATACATATACATATATACCCATATCTCCTCCCTCTTGCATCTCCTTCCCACCGTCCTTATCCCACGCCTCTAAGTGGTCATAAATCACTTAGCTGATCTCCCTGTGCTATGTGGCTGCTTCCCACTAGCTATTTATTTTACATTTAGTAGGGTATATATGTCCATGCCATTGTCTCACTTCATCCCAGCTTCCCCTTCCCCTTCCCTGTGTCTTCAAGTCCATTCTTTACATCTGCATCTTTATTTCTGTCCTGCCCCTAGGTTCTTCAGAACCATTTTTTCTTTCTTTCTTTTTTTTTTAGATTCCATATATATGTGTTAACATACAGTATTTGTTTTTCTCCTTCTGACTTCACTCTGTAGGACAGACTCTAGGTCCATCCACCTCACTACAAATAACTCAATTTTGTTTCTTTTTATGGCTGAGTAATATTCCATTGTATATATGGGCCATATCTTTTTTTATCCAGTCATCTGTCTATGGACACTTAGGTTGCTTCCATGTCCTGGCTGTTGTAAATAGAGCTGCAATGAACATTGTGGTGCATGATTCTTTTTGAATTCTGGTTTTCTCAGAGTATATGCCCAGTAGTGGGATTTCTGGGTCGTATGGTAGTTCTATTTTTAGTTTTTAAAGGAACCACCATACTGTTCTCCATAGTGGCTGTACCAATTCACATTCCCACCAACAGTGCAAGAGGCTTCCCTTCCCTTTTCTCCACACCCTTTCCATCATTTATTATTTGTAGATTTTTTGATGATGGCCATTCTGACTGGTGTAAGATGATACCTCATTGTAGTTTTGATTTACATTTCTCTAATGATTAGTGATGTTGAGCATTCTTTCATGTGTTTGTTGGCAAACAGAGTTTTCTGTGATTAAAAACCTTCCAACAAACAAAAGCCTAGGACCAGATGGGTTCACAGGCGAATTCTATCAAACATCTAGAGAAGAGCTAACAACTAAACGTCTCAAACTCTTCCAAAATATAACATAGGGAGGAACACTCCCAAACTCATTCTACAAGGCCACCATCACCCTGACACCAAAACCAGACAAAGATGTCACAAAGAAAGAAAGCTACTGGCCAATATCACTGATGAACATAGATGCAAAAATCCTCAACAAAATACTAGCAAACAGAACCCAACAGCACATTAAAAGGATCATACACCATGATCAAGTGGGATTTATCCCAGGAAAGACAGGATTCTTCAATATAGGCAAGTCAATCATGTGACACACCATATTAACAAATTGAAGGAGAAAAACCATATATCATCTCAATAGATGCAGAAAAAGCTTTCAACAAAATTCAACACCCATTTATGATAAAAAACCCTTCAGAAAGTAGGCATAGAGGGAACTTACCTCAACATAATAAAGGCCATATATGACAAACCCATAGCCAACATCATTCTCAATGGTGAACAACTGATACCATTTCCTCTAAGATCAGGAACAGGACAAGGTTTTCCACTCTCATCACTATTATTCAGCATAGTTTTGGAAGTTTAGGCTACAGCAATCAGAGAAGAAAAAGAAATAAAAAAATAAAAATTGGAAAAGAAGAAGTAAAACTGTCACTGTTTGCAGATGACATGATACTATACATAGAGAATCCTAAAGATTCTACCAGAAAACTACTAGAGCTAATCAATGAATTTCATAAAGTAGCAGGATACAAAATTAATGCACAGAAATCTCTTACATTCCTATACACTAATGATGAAAAATCTGAAAGAGAAATTAAGGAAACACTCCTATTTACCATTGCAACAAAAAGAATAAAATATCTGGGAATAAACCTACCTAAGGAGACAAAAGACCTGTATGCAGAAAACTATAAGGCACTGATAAAAGAAATTAAAGATGATACAAACAGATGGAGAGATATACCATGTTCTTGGATTGGAAGAATCAGTATGTGAAAATGACTATACTACCCAAAGCAATCAACAGACACAATGCAATCCCTATCAAACTGCCAATGGCATTTTTCACAGAACTAGAGCAAAAAATTTCACAATTTTTATGGAAACACAAAAGGGCCCGAATAGCAAAAGCAATCTTGAGTAAGAAAAATGGAGCTGGAGGAATCAGGCTCCCGGACTTCAGACTATACTACAAAGCTACAGTAATCAAGACAGTATGGCATTCACACAAAAACATAAATATAGATCAATGGAACAGGATAGAAAGCCTAGAGATAAACCCATGCACCAATGGTCACCTTATTTTTGATAAAGGAGACAAGAATATACAATGGAGAAAAGACAGCCTCTTTAATAAGTGGTGCTGGGAAAACTGGACAGCTACATGTAAAAGAATGAAATTAGAACACTCCCTAACACCATACACAAAAATAAACTCAAAATGGATTAAAGACCTAAATGTAAGTTCAGACACTATAAACCTCTTAGAGGGAAACATAGGCAGAACACTCTATGACATAAATCACAGCAAGATCCTTTGTGACCCACCTCCTAGAGAAATGGAAATAAAAACAAAAATAAACAAATGGGACCTAATGAACCTTTAAAACTTTTACACAGGAAAGGAAACCATAAACAAGAAGAAAAGGCAACCCTCAGAATGGGAGAAAATAGTTGCAAACGAAGCAACTGACAAAGGATTAATTTCCAAAATTTACAAGCAGCTCATTCAGCTCAATATCAAAGAAACAAACCACCCAATCCAAAAATGGGCAGAAGACCTAAATAGACATTTCTCCAAAGAAGAAGATCCCTCATTTTTAAAGGACCTTTTTACAGAAAGTAGCATTTCTAATTGACAGATCAGGAAATTAACCTGACTTGGACAAACTATGGATTCAACATGCAGATGAGATTTCCTCCTACTGTTAACTTGCCCTGGATTTGATACCCACTCTCAAAACAATCCTTAAAAAACTGCTTCAAAGCCCCTTTGAAATCGCAGTAGTGCAGCAAAACCACAAGTAAACAGCAGCCTGTTAACCTGTTATTTCAAATACAGACTGAAAAGCCAACAGGCATTTTTTGGTGCAATTTTTTTTAAAACATCATTAAGTTGATATATTAAAGCTTCACAGCGCTATCCCTTCACAGAAGGCAAGAAAGTGCCGGCACATCGTGTGGGAGGCTGTCCTTGGTGCTGTAGGCTGTGAAAGTGGGCCTCCTTCAGGGTCTGGTTGATGTGGAAGTAAGGGCCTTGGCACTGTGTGGATCGCCCCGCCACGGGCTGGGGAGCGGGGGTGTGTGGGGGCTGGACCAGGAGGAGGGGTGGTTTAAGGTTCTCTTTAGCCCGCTGGCCCGGCCCGGCTGTTGATGCCGCTGCTGCTGTTCCCGCCACTGTCACTGCTTGAAGACCGTGTCCCCAGGAATCGTGAAAGAAAGGGTTTCTACTCTCCTTTTGGTCTGTGGGGGGACATGGTAGTATTCTTCACTGCCTTTCCTTCTCCTTTTCCTGGGGCAGAGGCACTCACTCAGGGCAGCCTGTGGAGGCGAGCGACATTGCGCTGCTCAGCGAGGAGAGGGAACAGAGAGTTGCGTTTCGGCGGCCGCCATGCACTCCCCCTTAGGCCTTGGCTCTCGCCGCGGCTCTGGTGGAAGCTGCCGGCCAAAAGATTACTCTTTTCCTTTGAATTATGTGTGCTGCATTTTTGCCTTCTGAATATACCCCACTTTGAACTAATATATAGTTTTAAACAAATAAAAGTTCTATGGTAGAAAATTCTTAGACGTTTCAGAAGAGAATACAACCCCCAATATTTTTAATCCATTAATTTAATTCATCCCTCAATTTATTCCTTTACTGATAGTTTATTCCTTTATTTAACAAAAAGGTATATTTGAGGCATGACTGTGTAACTGGCCCCTGCACACAAACTGAATAAAATATAATCCTTGTGCTTGTACTTAGAGACTCAGAAGAATCTTTGTATAACTCAAGTTTCTTATTTATAGAAATCAATCTTAGTTAACCTAGTAGCAATGAATTTAAAACATAGTTCAAATATTTGTATAGTTCAAATAATGCTTGGGAAATGAGCAGGAACAGATAGCCTGATCCACAACAGATCATACTAAAATAAGTGTCAGTTTGGAATGACACCATTACTGCTGCTGATGACTGAGGACCACTGTTGACATTACTCCCAGAGAACCTGGATGCTGTCATCACTATTTCTGGTCCTGCTGGCACAGCTCCTACTGGGCACTGGGTGCTCCTGATGATGAAATGAACATTAAAGAGTCTTGCATCAGCCTTTACAAACTGAATTCAGAAAGACAGGGTTATGTGTGACTCAATACTTTCTCTCCTTCACTCACTTCACATCTAATCTTCCAGAAAATCTGTTCTCTTTAATTTTAAAATAAATGCATTATATGGCCACATTTCACTATGCCCACCATACCCCAATCCAAGTATGCCATGATCTCTTGTCTAGATTACAGTAAATTTCTTCCTTTCACACTACTCTCTGTTCTCAAGGGTGCGACTAGGGCGATCCTTTTAAATCATAAATCAAACCATTTCACCCTTCTGCTCAAACCTCTCCAATGTCTTGCTATTTCACTCAGAGGAAACCACAAATCAGCAAAACTCATTGAATGGCTAGGTACAAGCACCTGAGTAATCTGACTTCCTGTTAATTCCTCACCCTGCTTCAGTCCTACTGGCCTCCGCTCTTCCTTCATAAAGGCAGATACGCTCCACTTTAGAGCCTCTCACTTGCTAGTCCCTCTGCAGAAAGGCTCTTCAGATACCCACATGACTAACTCCCTCTTCTTCCTCAAGTCTCTACTGACTACCCCATGTTCAAATGCAATCTGCCCTCTTCACCTTGTATTCCCAATCCACTCAACCCAACTCTATTTTATCCTAAGGAAAACATCAACTTGCAATTTACTCTTTTATGCGTATTTCTCTACTATTTGTCTCCCCTCCTTACTTTCCACCAGAAAAATAACCTATACTAGGGTACGGGTTGAGGAAAAGGGAGGAATGAATAAGCAGATCACAGATGATTTTTAGGGCAGTGAAACTGTTCTGTATGATAAAATAATGGTGGATACATGTAAGTATATATTTGTCAAAACCAACAGAAAGTGTAGCACCAAGAATGAACCCTAATGTAAACTATGGACTTTGGGTGAAACTGATGTGTCAGTGTAGGTCCATCAAGTGTAATGAATGTTCTACCCTGGTGTGGCAGGTTGTGTGTGGGGGCAATGTGTATATGGTAGTTCTCTGTATTTCCTGTTTAATTTTCCTGTGAACCTGAAGCTGCTTTGAAAATAGAGTCTATTAGAAAAACCCTCTAAAAAGAGAAAACAATTAGCACAAATATAACTGAAAATAGATTAGTATCCAGAATATATCAAGAATTTCTAAATGTAAATTAAAAAAGATAAACCACCCAATCAAAAAATTAGGACATCAAAAAACTTCCAAGGAAATATGAATGGATACAAAAATATGCTATATCTCAAAAGGAAAATGTGAATCAAAATCATGTTTTCTAAAATGAATTTTCATGTAATTCACACACTGAAAATAACATTCATAATAATTATAATAATTAAAGTATATGGAACAATGGGACCTAGTTTATACTTCTAGTGATGTTTAAAATGATACAGCTGTTTGACGTAACAATGTGACAGTATCTGAAGTGTTACCTGACAGTCTGTCTTTAAAATTCCTTGAAGTATCTTTGCATTTTTCTCTCCTTAGGCATAGTTACCTTGAAGAATGTTCCCTGGCCCCACTGAGAAGAGGCTAAGAGGAAAAACCCAAGTCCATACATCAGAAATTATTAGAGTCTCACAGGGGTGTATAGTCTCCCTTTCATTCAATGAGTTCTGAGTCTCTAAATTCACACATTTCTAGGAAATGTGTTAGGCACTATGACTCAAAATCTGTTTATAGGATTTTATTTTACATACATAAACACACCATATATATGTATATGTGTGTGTATATATGTACATATACATATGTGTGTGTAAATATACATACATACAAATATATTTTTCAGTTATACAATCAAAAGTAAAGTGTAGTTAAAATAAAGATGAGCTTTGAAAAGCTGCCCTGTATTTCAGTCCTCAGGGTCATGAACAGTTAGCATAAACCTAGAAAGATTCCTTAAGGCAGACCATTTTGTTGACTCTGTTAGATCTGAAATCTATCCTGACAACCATACCCATTTTGTCTCTGGAGCTCTGTGCCACTATTTGATCTCTACCTCCTTGGGGTCATCTCACTCCCTTAATTGCAGTTGAATTGAATCCATTTCAACCGCAGAAAATTCTACCAGCATCTATATTCTATACAAAATTGCCAAAAAAATCACTTGTCAAAGATGATGACACCCCTCCTCAAAGTATATCCCTTGCCCTTGGTGGAGAAAATGTCCTTTGGGCCCTTCCAGAGGATTTTTAGGGAGTGGATGGTCCATGTTAAATTCACTCCAGCATTTTTCTTTCTGTCAAAATTGTTTCAAGTTACTTCTCAACATAGTACTTGGATTTGCTGACATTTTCATTCAATTTATCGTTGTCTATCAGTGCCACCTGGTCAATTGTGTGGACCACTCACAGCTGTTATGCTACCATAGTGAATCTAGAAACTCTAGCAGATAGACTGATATTAATTCAGCCACTCTGTAATTATGTACTCAGAATACCTCCTATCTACAGTCCCCAGATTTTCTATAATATAAATACTAATGTAAATTGTGAAAATGAAACACTGAAAATCTTTTGGTATAATGCCTCTTTTCAAAGTTGTCTTTAATTGACAATCCCCAGAGGATTTTCAGCTGCTACCTAATTCAGTGTTTCTCAACATTGGCTGTTTCAAAATCAGCTGGGGAGATTTAAAGATTCCTAATGTCCAAGTGATTCCCCAAACTAATTGCATTGGTATTCCTGGGGAGGAACTCTGGCATCAGGATTTTTTAAAGCTGCCAGTCAATTCCAATGCATAGACAAGTTTGAGAAATACTGCTTTTGTTACTGAGCCAAACTTGAGTCCCTTTGCCTACATACAGTAAAGCCAATCTACTGACACCAGGTTGTGGTGATGAAAAGTGCAGCGTTTATTGCAGGATGCCAAGCAAGGAATCTGAGTAGCCAGTGCTTAAAAGGCCTCAACTCCCTGAAGGCTTTCAGGGAAAGGGTTTTAAAGATAGGGTGAGGGAGGTGGGTGATGGGGTGCATGATCAGCTCGTGAACATTCTTCTAGTTGGTTGGTGGTGAGGTAATTGGGAGTCAGCATCATTAACCTTCTGGTTCCAACCTGTCTGGGGTCTATGTGCTTGTGGGCAGCATACAGTTAACTTCTTCCACCTGGTGGTGGTTTCAGTATCTGCAAAACACACGAAGGATGTGGCTCAGAATATTATCTATAGCCCTTGAGGAAGAACTTAAGATCCTTGACTTTGTTTAATGGCTAAACCATTATTATTTTGTCTTGCTCGACAGTTCCTTTCTTTCTGTATTTTCTCACTTTGATTAAATTCACTCTTTGGAACTCAGGGAAAGCCTAGGGAGCTAAAGCTTTTCTACAGACAAGAGGCAGGAAGAGGAAATGGGCGGGGAGGGGTGTGTTCTGGGAAGGCCCAATAGGGTCCTGCTCCGTTGTACTTTTAGTTTAAAAACAGTGATAGATGAGGAATATGGTAGGCTGAATGTTGGCCCTCCAAAAGGCCAACTGTGACCAGCGGTCTCATTTCTGTGCTTCCAAAGGAGTTGAGGTAAGTAATTTTTGTTTCTTTTTTCATAGTGGTGGTATCTAAAATAATGGTATATTACTTTAACAGTTACTAGTGTCTTCAGTTTGTTGAAATAGAGCAGTGATTCAGCGAAACATAGGATCAAACTTCATCCGCTTTCTTTACCCTGAGGCTATAGGCAATAAGATATTCTTTAGCAAAGTCACAGAATTCCTGGGTTGATGAATAAAATAAGAATTTTAGCATGGTATTTTCTTCCTCTATGCTTTCTGTGTTATTGGTGACAGCCAATCCACACTGCAGTTATTAAATTTCTTGTGTCCCTTTGCCTATTTTAGGGAGTAGCCAACTAAAACCTTAAAGTCTCCAATGAGCACCTCATTCTAGTAGATCCTCTATATCAATTTAATTACCTCTTTCATTAGTGCATGTCTTGGAATCCCAGATTCTAATACTAAAACTAAATTTTTACCGCATTAAGTCTGAATTAAGCAAAATACCCAAGCTTTGAATTGTTTCTACTTCCTGAGGATCTCTTGCTAGAAACCTGTACCCTGTTTGCAGTATCTGTATCAGTCAAGATTGTTACCGTAAGTGGGGGTCTGGCTGCTTGCCCTCTGAAGCCAATAAAGAGGCAAGGTTGGTGGAAAGGAAAGTTTGCTTTCAGAGGCTATCAAGTGGGGGAGGGGTGGAGGGAAGAGGGCAGACTCCTGCTCAGAGGCCTATTCCACACACTGACAACCAGTGGGCAAGAGCATTTATAGATGGAGGGAGGGGGCTAAGGCAGAAACAGCACCGTCGGCTCTAACAGTCATCTTGAAGTTAGTCATGCAGTGGTCTGATCAGTGTCATTTTCATTGTTTTAAATACAGTTAGTCTGTAGTACCAGGGTCAGTTTGTTCCCATTTTTTGAGGCCAGTTCTCGGAATCGTGGCAACTTATGTCTGGTCATCATGTAGTTAACTTCTTCCACCTGATGAGGGTTTTAGTCTCTATAAGACAGCTCAAAGGATATGGTTCAGAATATTATCTAAAATCTTTGAGAAGGAACTAAAGGTCCTTGACTTTGCTTAATGACTAAACTATTTTTATTTTGTCTCTTTTGACTGCTTTCCATTGTTTCTGCATTCTCTCACTTCTCTGATTTAACTTATCCTTTGGTAAAGTTTTTCCACAGACAAGAGGCAGGCTGAGGCCATGGGCAGGGAAGGATCATAAGGTTCTGCTCTGTTTTAAGATCGTGGTTGAGTATATCAGAGATCAACCACAGTTAACTACACAGAACATGAACTTACGGGAAATATATTGTTTATCTAACATGAAGGTTCTCTCTGCCATTATCATCTGAATTCAAAGCCCCAGATTGTATATCAAATGAGAATGTTTTAGGTACAATACACATACTCTACATGTCAGTTGTCAAAGGAACAAAGAAGTCTAGCATTTGAGCTATGTGACTTTGGTAGTAGAAAGCAGAATATCACTTCTCCATAAGAACTACATGTTGATAAATTCTTCAAACATGGGAAGGGGTTTCAGATGCCAATCTGGAGGGAGGATTCATTGTGTCTTCAAATTTACCTAAGAATTTTCTCAGGTATATGTTAGGGATAAGGCAGGGAATAAAGAATATTCCAGGCTGTGGGAATAAAGGACACATGTCAGAATTATAGTTTAGGATTCTAGTTTAAGATGGCAACTGCCACCCTTTATTTGTCCTTCTACTAAAAATCCTGCTGATATGACAGAAAAAAAATGAGGTAAAAAATGAATAATTTTATTGAGAATAGAAAAAGGAGAAACAGTGGGAGACTTTTTTTTTTTTTAATTTAGAAAGCAGAAATGCCACTGACCAATGAAAGTAGAAAATGAATGTGAGTATGTTTGGTTTGGAAAGCAAGAATGCTTTGTGTGACGGAAATGCAGGTGCTTAAACAAAGGTCTGTATAGTGAATAGCAGAGCTAGATCTTTCACCCTTGTCACATTTTTAGGAAAATAAATCTGCTGGCAGCACCAGTGTTGGTTCCCACGTTAAAACCCTAAAGGGCATGATCTGTCTGGGAAAGGCTTGGGCTCTGTGGTATTGGTTCCTCGGAGAAAAGGCACCTTTTCTTGGCATTGAATGGTTTCATTTTCAAAATCACCAATCTATTAAATTAGCCACCTTTTTTAAACAGAATTCTCAGTCATCTCTTTCATTCAGGGAAGATATCTCTTAAAGAAACAGAACTATATAACTGGTGAAGAAATCCATGCCATCAATCCATATTAATAAAATTTTATTTATAAATTCAAAGCATACCCCAAGGGGAATTTTGAGAGCCATTGACCTGACTCAAAATTAAAAGGCATTTATGGAAGTAAAGCAAAGTTTAAAAATGTTAATGTTTTTATATCTATATCCCTCACTGCCTTAGTAGGAGTGTGTGTCTAAATTATGTGATGATTAAGTCTTCTCTGTTTAAAGAAGATGAAGGAGAAGCTTCTCTCCTCCTTAGAGTGTATTGTTGAGAACATAAGACCTTTTAATTTTACAACACAAGGTCCTGAGCCTTCTGATTCTTGAACTGTAAACACAAACCTCCAACATTAATTTAGGAGGCCCCCATAAGATAAGAAATCACAGAGTGTATTTTCTTGTCTCAAGGAAATGAGAGAAGTTTTTTTCTCTTATACTTTTCTCTATAAGGTGCATGAAATTCTGTCCAGACCCCATACTCACTCTCGTTTTACCTTACATACGTATAATCTATTAATACTTATCCAGTTATGTGATTGTTCTCTGTCCGTTCTCTGTTGGTAGGGAGAGGACTTTTGTTGACAAGATTACTTATTTTTCCCGACAATATATAAGTGGGACTGGCTCTAACCATTTAGACTACTATTTCTGGAAGCAGAACCTTCTCTTCTAATCCATCTCTAAGAATTTTGTACTTAAATATAGGGTGTGTATCGGGAGCAGTACACTAAAAGAAAAAACAAATGATGTAATTTAAAGTAGTATTTCAGCACTTTGTGTGAGATAGTTGGGGTAAACATAATTTCTGTAAAGTTCCTCAAACCATACTATACCTGAAATTATGCAATTTCTAGTCAGTTCATTGTATGTCCGCATTTGTCTATTTTACTGTTTCCTGTGGCACACCGTTATTAGCTCTGAGAATTGAGAGTGGAAATGAGTTTGTTAATCTGATGGTCTATTTTATTCTGGCTTCCTTTTTTTTCCCAATTGAAAATATAGTGGCGAATCATATTTATTTCCATAATATAGATTTAAATATGCTTAATTCTGTTCATCTGTCTAAAATATATAATATTTAATATTTAATACATAAATTGTGATCTGTGTTTAGAAAATATGTGATTATACCATTATTTCTATTTTTAACCTTATATTTAGAACGTAAAGTTCTGCTGTAGTTATTACACAGAGGCCACTTTCACTGCAATTCTGAGTTTTCATGGGTCTGTTGGGAAAGCTTAAGATGTGTGTAATGGTAACGTGAGTTTTATTGGGCTTCCTTCATCAAGAAATAACCATACTAATTATTTTCTATGAAGTGTACGTATCAGTTGCATTGTCCTGTACCGCCTTCAGTGTGAATGTGTTCCTTGGCTAGATGCTATATTGTGTGAAACTTCATGCCTGTATATCAAGCATTTTGTAACTCCCTAGATGGTGGTGCCGACTGGGGCTCTGAGGGTAAGAAAAAAATTCTCCATAACCAGAATAGATGTCAATTTCTGTGAGAATGACTTGTTACCCCTGGTAACAAAGGATAATTTGTCTTCCCAAGGAAATATGCCATATGGGTGATTCAGAATTGTTTTTTTTGTTGTTGTTGTTGTTTGTTTTATCTGAGAGTTTAAACTTTCTTAGAAGGCAGAAGCTAGATTGTTAGAATTCATGCTGCTGGGTTCCTGTGTGATCTCCATCTTTTACCCAGTGATTACTCCATTCCTATACCTGTCATGCCAGGTCTGGCATAGCCAATAACAAAGACTATTTAGTATCAACTGGCTGAGTAATTTTGTCTACGTTGTTGTTCAGTATTCTTTCCATGGTGAGTGCTCGCTGGTAGGCATTTATATCTGACATGAAAAATGTCACTTGACGCCCCTTTGCATACGTCCACCTGCATGCCTCTCCCATAGACCCTCTTTTATCTGATATTCCAGTCTTTTAATTTTGAAGCCATTTACCACCGCCCATAATTCCACACATTCTCATCTCTGGCCACATCTCCTTTCCCATAAAGTAAATGAATGGTTGTAATGATAGCTCTGTCCATTGGGAAGATTTTCACACACTCACTGTCATTCAGAGTTACCACTGAGTGGCTACAATGTAGCCTCCATTTATTTTGGGTTCATTTTGTATACTGAGCCAATCTATCTATAAACCAAGCTTGGATTTTTCATATTCCCTCCATATACCCATAGATAAGATGAGGGAAGGATGAAAACATGGGTGACATGAGGCTGTGTACTCATGCAATTTACTTAGGCCTTCTCGTCCTGCTCAGGCTTGATCCACAATGTACCATTTCTATCCTACAATGAATTATTGCTGTATCTACCCAATTTGATGATGACTTTATGGGTTATCAAAATGGGCATATATGCATTGGAGCTATTCAGGAATTTAACCCCAGTTATCAATCTGGTAGCCAGAAAACAAGGTGGGGACAGCTCTTGAGGGGGCGCTTGTTGCCTGGCAGGGAAGAGACCTTTTCAGCTTATTCTCATATCAAGGAACGGCTAATACTTTAATGGGAAAGGGTGAGCTCCCTCTGAAGACTCTGAGGGCTCACAGTAAAAATCTTCAGAGGAATCCACACAGATGTTCCCGTTCTAAGCTTCAGTAACCCAGGTTTTCTCAGCCAGGACCCTAAACACAGCATAACAGACCTGCCTAGGCTGAGCCTTCAATTGTCTCTGTAGCTCAGTGATCTTAACAATTAATATCCTGAGTCTGTTCCTCATTTGGTCCTGCCCCACACTGTAAGAGCTAAAGCCCTCTTTTTAAATGACAGCAGAGGCTCTCTGACTCCCTCCCTTAGCTATACGCAGATTATCATCATCCTTCTGCAGGGTGTTAGTATAACTTTGTAGATACCAGCCAATTCCATGATTCTTGTATGCATTCTACTTCCTTTTCAAAGTCCTTGTGCATTACACTGGGTGGGGCATTCCCCTTCATGTTTGTAACACTATATCTTCCAATATTGTTTTCCAAGATGCTCATGGCTTCAACCTGGAAGCTGAAGCAGTTCCTGAAGGCACTTACAATAGGAAGCAGTCAGGTGGGAATAACCCTTGTAGGAGTTTCTCTCGTGAAAGGAAATATGAGCAACTTAACGTCCATGACTGCAACAGTTTATAATCTTTATATTATGTGCTTCCTATAACATTATCAATTTATATGATAAAATACCATGAAAATGTTTATTCAACATGTGACAGTTTTTCATTAAGAACCACCATGTGAAAATTGTTGTATGGTGTATAATCTCTACTCTGAATTTATCCTTAGGATGGAGTGTGTGTTACATACAAGTAGGTTTAATTAGAGATAATGTATAATGCTTATGAGAAATTTCTTAGGAAACAAGCATGTTTAGAAATTAGTGAAGTTAGAAGTTAAATCCACTTGAGAACTAGAAAAAGATAGCATAGGGGTGCCATTTAAGATTGAAACTGAAATGACAGTAAAGCTGGAGGAGGAAAATGCAGGGTGCTTTCAGGGAAAGGGAGTAAGCACTTTAACTGGATATGACATACACAGTACAAAAGGAAGTGTCTAGGCTACTGCAGATTGTTGAGACCCTTAAAAATGAATCTTGAGTAAGCGCCAACCCAGTGCAGCTGTGGAGCTGCATTTTTGGCCTGGGCAGAGCCACTTCTGCTGGCCTAGATTTTACTAAAATTTCCTGATTTCATTGTGTTACCAACTCTTCATCATCATGTAATCCATGGAGTCATAATATCCTTTGCTGGTTGGTTTGTTTTGTGTTTTGAAGAACTTGCTATCATTTTGTCATGGGAGGATAATAAAACAGAATAAACTTATTTTACCTTCCTAAGAAGAACCTCATCTTTTAGATAAACCCACTCCCTCACAAATAAGGACACCATATTCTTCACAATCGGTTGCCTCTTATTAGTTATGTCATGATGTCATTGATGATGCATTAAAGAAATTCAGCATAATGGAAAAGGGAAGATAAAGGTAAATTTCAAATACGTTAAGGAAGTATCAATGACAAGCATTTGCATCTAATGGGATGTGTGAAATCAGGGAGAGAAGGCAGTTAATAATGAGGAGGTTAGTGATACAAATAAACAAAGGTAATGAACAAATGAATGAAACAATGCCACAATAACACTAAAGAGTAGCAATTTAAGTTTATGTATTTGGTAAATTAAAAATATACTGGGCTTCCTTGGTGGCGCAGTGGTTGAGAGTCCGCCTGCCGATGCAGGGGACGTGGGTTAGTGCCCCGGTCTGGGAGGATCCCACATGCCGTGGAGCAGCTGGGCCCATAAGCCATGGCCACTGAGCCTGCGTGTCCGGAGCCTGTGCTCCGCAACGGGAGAGGCCACAGCAGTGAGAGGCCCGCATACCGTAAGAAAAAAGAAAAACAAAAAACAAAAATATACTGTGATTATTTTAAGTTACTATTTGCTTTATGAAAAATATTAGTCTTTTCAGTAAATGTTAATGGAAAAGTCTATTTAAAAAATTGTACATCAAATAAGAGTTCATGAGTACAATATATAATGCAACTCAATGTGTCACCTATTTTCAAGGATAGTAGGAGCTGATGAGAATTCCTTAGCTAGAAATGTGATTACTCCTATTGAACTTGATGCTGAGAGAAATAATTTGTTAGTATAAGTGCACTTTGATGCCACATGTTTAATTTCCATCTTATAATATTAAATTTATTATGATATTAATATACTTCTTAAACATGCAACATATATGCAGGCATCCACACATGTACACATGCTTACTTTAGGTCAACTTGAAATTAATACCAAACATTAAACACTTTCAAAGTTTAAAAGTGAATTATATTTGAACACCATGACTACTTTCAGAAACAATAAAAATGTGCTTTAAAAATCTTGATATCAAGATGAATTATTTATACAGCTTCAATTTCTTTGAAAGCAAGATGTTAACAGACTCTAATAAAGATACATCTTGACTTTACCTGAAAGGAAAAAGCTCAAAGGTGGATATAGATGCTTTCAGTTTTGTATTCCCCACACATTTATTACAGTGATTAGAAGAATTTTTATTTAGAATTTTACTTGGTTAGCTATACAAATGTTAAGGATTTCATACTTAATAAAAAAATTTTTATCAAACCCACCTATTATTCAAATATACCTACTGACTTGGTATGTTTCAGACTTGGTGTGTTTCAGAATTATGCTTAATTATCTGCACTTACTGAAAAGAAAGGGCGATGTATTCACTTTTAAGTTTGTACATTTTGATCATCTTCACTCATTTCACACATTCCCCCACCTCCCATCTCTGGCAACCACTGATCTATTCACTATATCTATGAATTTGTTTTTTGGGGTTTGTTTATGTTTTATTTTTAGATTCCACATATAAGTGAGGTCATATAGTGTTTGTCTTTGTCTGATTTATTTCACTTAGTATAATACCCTCAAGGTCCATCCAGGTTGTCACAAATGGCAAGATTTACTTTTTTATTGCTGGATAACATCCCTGTGTGTGTCTGTAGTAAGTCCCCTACATATGAACAAGTTCTGTTCTGAGAGTGCATTTGTAAGTCCAACAAAGTTAGCCTAGGTACCGAAATAACACAATCAGCTATAAAGTACTCTACTGTAATAGGTTTATAATACTTGTCACACAAATAATAAATAAAGAAGCAAACACAAAAAATAAAGAACATTTTTAATCTTACAGTGTAGTACCTTGAAAAGTACAGTAGTACAGTACAACAGCTGGCATACAGGGGCTGGCATCTAGTGAAAAGTCAAGAAGAGTTACTGACTGGAGGAGGGAGAGGAGGTGGGAGATGGTACAGCTGAAGGATCCTCAGCAATAGGAGATGGAGGGCAAGCTGCAATTTCACTCATGCCTGACACTGATGACACAAGTTCTGATTCCTTGCTGGATTCAATTCTATCTACCCTCTTGAAAAAATGAACCAGTGATGTCTGGATAGTAGCTCTTTTTTCTCATCACAGTTGACACGGTAGCACTGGATTGCACATTGAAGAGTTGCTGAAACCTTCGTGTACCATTCTGCATTCGGGTCCTGTGCCTCAAAAACTAACAGTGCATCCTCAAATAAAGAAAATCCCCTTGCCATTTCCTGCATCACAAATCTCTTCAGTTCTTCAGTTACTTCTTCTTCCTCTTGTCTCTCTTCATCCTTTCTCTAGGCCTCCAATTCCATCAGGTCTTCATTAGTAAGCTCCTTGTGTTGTACAACAAGGAATTCAACGTTAAAACAATGAGTGACTTCTACCATCTTTTTTCCTCTCTCCACTTTCTCAATTATTTTCACTTTTGTTTCCATCGTTATGGCTTGGAGCTTCTTAGCAGTACCATCTACGTCACAGCTGCTTTTATGCTTGCTTCCAGACATCCTGGACTTGAAACAAAGATACTGTACTACTGTACTCTATACAGTACTGTACAGTACCCACAAGCACAACCACTTATAGAAGATGCACACATGTGACAATGTATGCCAGACACGTGAACTAACTTTCGTGATTGGACATGCAAATATATGTTTGCATCTCTGAAAGTTCACAGCTTGAAGGTTCCTATGTAGAGGACTTACTGTATATATATATGTATATATATATATATGTGTATATATATATATATATATATATATATATATGTATATATATGTATATATATGTATATATACACATAAATACATACAATTGACCTTTGAACAACACAGGCTTGAACTGCAAGGGTCAACTTACATGTGAATATTTTTCAAGAAATATGTACTATATTACAAAACAATCCACTGTTGGTGAAATCTGTGGATACAGAACTACAGATAGGGTGGGCCAACTGTAGAGATATTTCTCAGATTTTTGGCTACATGAAGTGTCAGCAACCTTAACCCCAGTGTTGTTCAAGAGTCAACTATATATATAACATAAAATCACATTTTCTTTATTCACTCATCCATTGATGGACACTTACCTTGTTTCCATTTTTTACCTGTTATAAATAATGCTGTACTGAACGTGGAGGTGCAGATATATTTTTGAGCTAGTGTTTCATATCCTTCAGATAAATACCTAGAAATGGAATTGCTGGATAATATGATATTTCTATTTTTAATTTTTTTAGGAACCTCCATGCTGTTTTCTATAGTGGCTGCACCCATTTACATTCCCATCAACAGTGAACTAAGGTTCCCTTTTTTCACCAACATGTGTTGTTTTTTGTCTTTTGGACAATAGCTATACTAACAGGGGTGAAGTTGTATCTTATTGTAGTTTTGATTTGCATTTCTCACTGTGATGCTGAGCACCATTTCATGTACCTGTTGGCCATTTGTACATTGTCTTTGGGCAAATGTCTATTCAGATCCTCCTTCCATTTTTTAAATAGGAAAGTTTATTTTTGTTATTGAGTTGTATGTGTTTTTTATAGCTTGGATGTTAATCCCTTATCGTATATACAATTTGCAAATATTTTTTCCCATTTGGGAGGTTGCCTTTTCATTTTTGTGATCGTTTCCTTTGCTGTGCAGAAGCTTTTTATTTACATGTAGTCTCACTTGTTTGTTTTTGCTTTTCTTGCCTTTGTTTTTGGAGTAGTGTCCAAAAAATCATTGCCAAGACTGATATCAATAAGCTTAATACCCATGTTTTCTTCTAGGAGTTTTGTGGTTTCATGTCTTATGTTCAAATCTTTATCCATTTTGGGTTAATTTTTGTGTATGGTATAATATAGTGCTCCAGTTTCATTCTTTTGCTGTGGCTGTTCAGTTTTTCCAACACCATTTACTGAAGAGACTTTTACTTTCCATTGTATATCTTGGCTCCTTTGTCATAAATTAATCAACCATATATGTGTAGGTTTATGTCTAGGTTCTCAATTCTGTTCCATTGATCATATGTGTCTGTTTTTATGCTGACATCAAACAGTTTTGATGACTATAGCTTTGTGATGTAGTTTGAAACTTATGCCTCTAGCTTTGTTTTTCTTTCTTAAGATTGCTTTGGCTATTTTGCATCTTCTGTGGTTACATATAATTTATAGGATTATTTGCTCTATTTCTGTGAAAATTTTATTGGACACTGGCAGAGATTGCATTGAATCTGTGGATAGCTTTGGGTACTATAGACCTTTATAAAATATCAATTCTTCCAATCCATGAACATGGGATATCTTTCCAATTATATGTGTCTTCTTCAGTTTCTTTCATCAATGTCTTATTGTTTTCAGTGTACAGGTCTTTCACTTCCTTGGTTAAATTTATACCTGAGTATTCTTTTGATTCAATTGTAGATGAAATTGTTTTATTAATTTCTTTGATAGTTATTAGTGTATACAAAAGCAACAGATTTTTGTATATTGATATTTGTATCCTGCAACTTTACTGAATTTGTTTTTAGTTTTAACAATTTTTGGTGGAGTCTTTAAGGTTTACTTTTCTGATTTGGATGCATTTTCTTCTTCTTGCCTAATTGTTCTGGTTAGGACTTCTAATACTATGTTGAATAAAAGTGATGAGAGGGAGCATTCTTGTCTTGTTCCTGATTTTAGGGGAAAAACTCTCAGCTTTTCACCACTGAGTATGATGTTATCTGTGGGTTTGTCATGTATAGAATTTATTTTGTTGAGGTACATTCCCTCTATATCTGTGTTGAGAGTTTTTAAACATAAATTCAGATGACTTTTGTTAAATGCTTTTTCTTCATCTATTGAGATGATATATGATTTTTATCCTTCATTTTCTTAATGTAGTATATCACATTGATTTGTGGATGTTGAACTATCCTTGCATCTGTGGAATAAATCCCACTTGATCATGGTGTATAATCCTTTTTATATTTTGTTGAATTCAGTTTGTTAATATTTTGTTGAGGATTTTTCTATCTATGTTCATCAGGGATATTAGCCTGTAATTTTCTTGTGGCATCCTTGTCTAGTTTTAGCATCAGAGTAATCACAGCCTGTGAGATGCATTTGGAAGAGTTCTCCCCTCTCCTACATTTTAGAAGAGTTTGAGAAGATTGGTAATAATTCTTGTTTAAATATTTGGGAGAATTCACCAGTGAAGCCACCTGGCCTGGACTTTGTTTGTTGGGAGGTTTTTGATTACCAATTCAATTTCCTTATAGATTCAATTTGATTACTGATTAAACTAATAATTATTCTGGTCAGATTTTGTTTTTCATGATACAGTCTTGTTAGGTTGTATGTTTCTAGAAATTTACCCATTCCCTCTAGGTAATCAAATTTTTGGCATATAACTTTTATACTACAAATGTTAAATATGAATTTTGAAGGGACCCAAACATCTAGTCCATATCAGTTCTACTGACTATATGGGTCAGATAATTCTTTGTTATGGGAGGCCATCCTGTGTATAGCAGCAAATTTAGCAGAATCCCTGCCACTAAATGTCAGAAGCACAATCTGTCCACAAGATGTCAGAAGCACTGCTCAGATGCAAAAACCAAAAATGTCTCCAGATGTTGCCAAATGTCCCCTGGGGGTCGAAACAACAGTGGTTGAGAACTGCTCTATGTGAGTAGTTCCAGAATTTTTAACAGAAAAATGTGTATACATATATGTAAATTTGCATATACATACATTATATATATATATATATATATATATATATATACACTTTATATATACACACACACACATACATACACAAATAAATTTGCTTAATATATGTTACATATAATAGGGGCGGGGAATAATTATTTGTATTCAGACTAATGATATGCCTTCTTTGGTAGTTCATAAATTGATTTGACTTGAATGACTCTGCCTTACTTACCCTCTATACTAATGAATAGTATACAAAATTACAGTTTATTACATTATTAAAAATAGTAAACCCAATCAAATTTTATATTAGTGTGTATATTTTAATTGGTAATTTTGTATTTTTATTTTCATAACTAATAAACACAACTTCATCATGCATAAATATTTGGGACAATTTCTATATTTAAGTCCTTGAATTTAATATTCTCCAAAAAAGCAAAATATAAGTTTGTTCTCAAGTGAAGATATTAACATGGACCAGGTCAACAAAACATGCCTAAGGTATTTTGGCAAGTTGCTATTCCTGAAACCAGAATTAATGGACTGCTCAGAATAATTCACTGATTCAGGAATAATGTATTGGATAGCAACTATGTTCCAGGTATTGTTATGAGTACCAGGAATATTATGGTGATAAGGCAAGGAAAAAATAATCTTTTAACTCTCTTGGAACTTTCCTTTTTATGGGAGGGGGGCTATTGAGGGGACAGAAAATAATGTAAATATATATATTAAACATTTATATAATTATATAGCTACATAATTTATGAAGCAATAATATATGTAACTGATTCAGGGAGTGCCTGATAGTGTTTGAGTGATATTACATTAGCTAGCTAGAGAGCTCATAAAGGTCTTTCAGGAGAGGTGATATGTGAACTGAGAGGTAAGTGATGGAAAGTAGGCAGAACTGTGAAAGAAAAATATTTCAATCAGGGGAGTAGCAACATCAAAATTCAAAGAATGTGGCATATTACAGTGATAGCCCACTAGTGTGGCTGAAGCATAAAGGAAAGAGATGGGAGATAAATTTTCTTATTTCTTAAAAAATGATTATCTTAAATAACTTATATCTCCATTAAGCATGGTGTTAACACTTTTTAATTTATTAAGCATTTCCATTTAGATAGTTAACTCAGATACAAATTTAAATCTAAGCTCTGAATTTCAAAGACAGATTCTACCAAATCATACCATTTCTTTCTGAACTTACATATTTCAAGTATTTGAAAGATTTGCTCAAACAAACAAAAACAGAGTGTTTACCCTAGACTTCTGCTTTGCCATTCAACTAGTCTGATATCTCTGGTAGTTTTTTCCTCACTTATCTAAATTTGCTTCCTCTTTTTTTTAGTCCCCTCTCAAAGCCTATCATGTATCTTGTCTTGGTCACCACAATTTTGATTGGATTTTAGAAACAGTTCTGAACTGCTTGCTATACCGATGAGTAGTTTAGTTTGGAAAATACCAAATTATTGTCCCATTAAACCTCTTTAAACTTTAAAGTTTGTATAACTGCCTCTTTTTCCCATGGAAAAATCACACGGTCCATAAAGTTGAAGAAAGGGGTTTAAACCTTTTTTATAAACTCTATAGACTATTTGATCCCTTTAGATTCCAGTGTAATAGTTTATTCACTCATATACAATTATTTAATTCCAGGCCATGTACACAGTTTGTGGGATTCACTTGTGAATAAATCAAAATAAATAACCTCTTCTCATGGCAGTTATATTCTCAGGGAATGAGGCAGATAAAACACTGTAAACACCACAAATAACTAAGTTATATACTCTCTTAGAATGAAATGTTATGAAAAAAGAAAAATATCCCAACTTAAGTTTTATGTGTGTGTATATATGTGATGTTTGTTTCAATTCCCCAAAAAAAAAAAGTAGTCAGGGTATACATATTGGGGATGATGATATTTGAGCCAAGACAGGAAACCCTTTTATTCAATTTATATTGAAGAAGCTAGATAACTGATCAGTGCAATTCTATTTCAGTGTACTCAGCCAGTAGAAAATGTGTCTGAAAGTCAGACATAAAAACAAGCATTTGCAGTTATTTTGAATGTAAGTTACACACGGTTTTGCAATAGTCATTTCCTCTGCCATTATAAAGTGATAGCTTTTGTTTCCTTGATCTTAGATTGTGTCCCTTGCTAAGAAAATTAAATTTCATAGATCTCATTTTTCAAGAATGAATACTTTTTACTAAAATAAATTGCAATAGTTCCCTCAATTCTTTCAATAAATGATAACTAAAGGTTCAAGCTAATGTAACTGATAAAAATTAGTTTGGTAAGTGACATTTTATAAAAATCTATCAAGCATAATTATATTTTATATATGTGTGTGAATGGCATGTGTGTATATTACTGAAATAAAGCAAAAAATCTGAAACTATACATAATTTCATCAGATTTTTTTGCTTTGTTTCATTAACAGGTGCTATCAACCATTAATTCAAATTAGATGATAAATGACCTTTTTCAAATGACTCACTGTAGAAAATGAAGAATTTAACTGTATTTTCAGTTATATTTTTCATATAGAAAGTGAGTTCTCAACTTGAATTATAAAATATGGGATTTGCAAATTAAATTGTAAGAACAGTCTTCTGATTCTCAAAATAATAATTGGAGTATCTTAGAGTCCATTTAAAGTGAAGAAGGAAATTTATATTGGCACTGTATGTTTGGGTGATGGAATCAGATATGAACATATTATTGAAAGTTAAGGCCAAAAGACTAATTCATCATGTATCATGTTGCTTTGCTGAACTAATTTTGGTTGTGGTACTTACAATTGCTATTTTACTTTAAATGAGTCCTATTCTAAACTCTCACAAATAGAGTACTTCCTTAAAGGTAATGATTTGTTCATTAATATTTAAAGTAATTTTATTTTTCCAATTTTAAGTAATATTGGAAAAAATTCTTCAGTGTCAATTCACATTTGTTTCCTGATTTAGAACAGTCACTATCAAATGGATAAATGTCTTCAGATGTAAACAGTTCCTAAGGATAGGAAATATATATCATAATATTCTGGTCATATTATTTTAGTCAAAATATCTATAGCTAAAAAATTAGCATTTGGAAATGATGATTTGAAGGAATATTATAATGTGGCAAATAGGAGTATACCTTAAGAAAATACTTATTTGCAATATTAAATAATATTTAGGAACCTGGGAGTTTGGGATTGGTAGATGCACACTATTACATTTAGAATGTAAAAACAACAAGGTCCTACTGTATAACACAGGGAACTATATCCAACCCCCTGGGATAAACCATAATGGAAAAGAATATTAAAAAAGAATGTACAACTGAGTCACTTTGCTGTACAACAGAGACTGGCACAACATTGTGAATCCACTATACTTCAATAAAAAATACTATTTAGGAAATGACCTCCAGATTTTAAAGAGCATATAATAATCTTTTACAAAAACATGTATTCTAGTCTGTTTTTGGCCTGTTGACTTAATAGAATCCTAGTAAAATAAGTTGAAATATCTTAGTGTTTTTAGAAGAATGTCTTTAATGGATAAATATATCAAATGGATTTTTAATGGATTTTTGTCATTCTATTCCCGATTATCCTTGAATATACGTTCTTCATTTGATTGTACAGTGCATGGAGTGCCACTGTCATTTCTAAAATCTGTATAAAATTTTGAGATTATGTTTCTTAAACATTATGATGTATAAGAAAGCAAATGGAACTTGGGGTCAGATAACTTGAACTAAGACTTGTTAGAGTTAATGCAATCCCAGTAAATATAACAATGGTATTTTTAAAATGAAGCCAGTCAAGTAGACACTAAAGTTCATTAGGAGAAATAAACATTGAAGACTAGTAGGTATATAGACTAAAAGTGAAAATACAATATATAAGGAAGTAAGTAGTTTTATTAGATACTACAACATACTGAAAAGGTCCTATAATTAGTGTAGCACTAGCACATGAATAGAAAGTCCAGAAATAGACTGAACTACATACAGAAATCCATTATGTGGTAAAGATTTCAAAGGTATTCTTTTCTGGAAAGCTGGATAGCCATTTGGAATAAAATACATAAATGCCTCTTATTTTCACTAGCTTTCTGTACTTCCTATTCAAAATTAATACAACATTAATTGCATTGTTCTTTCCTTTTCCTTAATAAATGTATTTTCCCTTAAGTTTTTGCTCTTGCTGTATTCCATTGGTTGATATGGAAAGTATTTAATTTCATTCTTATTCTGAACAGTCTGTTATATTATGCTTAAAACTTTGATGCGATTTTAAAATTTATTTAACAGACTTTTCCCCACAAGAAATGATTACTTTTTATATTACATACCAGTCAAAATTAGCTAATATTCACATAGAAATACCATATAATTCACCAGTTCTTGAAATTTAAGACTCTATTTTAAAGGATATTTTATAGTTATGTTAGAATATATTTCATTCAATCCAATTGTAATTATGCACTTACTATTTTGGTGCTGTAGCACAATTTAAATGTTGAAAAATTGTTATTTTCAAATAGATTCTAAACAATTCAGTTGTGAAATTGATAGTATTTTGATAACTGTCTCTGCTGAAGGGTATTCCTCACTTCCCTCTTCATAGATGTATTATACTGAGAAAAACATTAATGTTCATATACTGTTTGATGTATGTCTTGGCTTTTCATCAGGTTTATTTGGTTCATATCAAACATTTGTGTTTCTATGTTCTTCAAATTTTCTGAAACATATTAACAATGATGTCATGCCACTGCTATAGTGAATCTAGAATTTTAGAATAAAAGAGATGTGAATAACTACAATACCAAGATAACTTTATGTTATTTATTTTTCTTCTTGAAATGCTAACACTTCATTCCATTTTCATTCATTGCCAAAAATCAGAGTTGAGAAATGAAAGAACAAAATTTATACTATATGTAGAAAAGTTGTTGAAAATATCACTGTGGGCCATCATTAACATATAAGGATATGTTTTGTTGAAGGCACCAAGTTGAAGCAATTTGCCTTTTTCAGCTAATTTTAATTACTGCCTTTGTAAATTTCTTTATAACTGCCAAATTTTCAAGTAATGATTTATTCTGTGATGGCACTCATCAGGTTGTCTTTCATTTTGTGAAGTTAAAACTAATTGGCAATGTTTTCAAGAGTGGCTTCTTTAAAAAAAAATCCTTTAGATGTGTTAGAGTGGGGAAAAAAGACTCAAACTGCCCAGCAAAACAGATGGTTCAATATAAATAAAATAAATTACATGTTTGCCAAGCTGCATGTATTTCCTTGCTATGTAAAAGCAAGAAAATAGTAATATATCTCTTTTTTGAAGAAATCAGTGCTTAAAACATGAATTCTAAATTTCATGATTTTTAACCAAAAGTAACATAATGGTAGGTCTTTTTGATGGTAAAACAAGTGTATACTGAATATTTCACCTTGTAAATGTCATGTGGCTCTCAGGAAGTCCTGAAATATTATATGCAATTGTTTCTCAGTACTTCACATAGGAGTCTCAACTCTGTATATATAAGTTAACTGAATACATATCAGACCCATACCTGATAACAGGAAGCCACTGATTCTTTAATTAATGTCTTTTATAAATATGTTACACTGTTTTTCCTGGAAAAGAAGAGAGATTGTGTGTATCCTACACAGGGCAGAGCTAGATGGAGTGGGGAGGAGCCAGCCCTCCTATATGTTCCTTATCTCTCTTGAACCCACAAAGCCTAAAATGAGCTCAATTTTCTGAAAAAAATTCACTCTCTAGCAAAGCAATAATAAAAAAATTGAAAAACAACAAACAAAAACAAACAAAAAACTTTACTTGGAAATTAAGGAAGATGCTGTTAGGCAATCCTACATGATGGTTCTCAAAATGTGGTTCCTTATTCAGCAGCACTAAATCACCCGAGGACATGTTGGAAATTTAAATTATTGGGCCTCACTCCAGATCTACTGAATGAGAATCTCTGGGACTGGGCCCAGCAATCTGTATTTTAACACACTCTCCCAGTGATTATGATACAAACTAAAATTTGAGAGCCACTGCCCTAGAAAAAATGACACTAAAAGAGAAATACAGGTCTTAATCTAGTGACCACAGAATCACCTCTGAAAGTCTGTCATTCCCTAAACACTCCTGCTTCTAAATGTTCACCAGTGCTTGAATCCCCAAGCTAACCAAAACCTTGTATAGGATAGTCTCTGGCTTTGTTCTGGAAGGCTGATCCTGTGTGTATGTGTATGCTTCTTTGTGTAATTTTGTCTGGATAAGTTTGCTTTTAACATGTGTCCTAGGGTTCTGTCTGTTTGTTTTTTGTTTTTGCTTTGTCTTTTCTTTTCTCTCTTTCTTTTCTTCTGAGCCATGTGGCTGGCAGGGTATTGGTGTTCCAGCTGGGTGCTGGACCTGAGCCTCCAAAGTGGGAGAGCTGAGTCTAGGACATTGGACCACCAGAAACATCCCAGCCCCACGTAATACCAATCAGCAAGAGCTCTCCCAGACATCTTCATCTCAACACTAAGACCCAGATCCACCCAACGGCCAGCAAGCTTCAGTGCTTGACACACCATGCCAAACAACTAGCAAGACAAGAACACAACACCACCCATTAGCAGAGAGGCTGCCTAAAGTTATACTAAGTTCACAGACACTCCAAAACACACCACCAGATACAGCCCCACCTACCACAGCACAGGCACCAGCCTCCTCCACCAGGAAGCCTACACTGAACCAACCTCATGTACTGGGAGCAGACACCAAAAATAATGGAAACTATGAACCTGCAGCCTGTGAAAAGGAGACCCCCAAAACAGTAAGTTTAACAAAATGAGAAAAAACAGAAATATGAAGCAGAAGAAGGAGCAAAGTAAAAACTCACCAGACCAAACACGTGAAGAGGAAATAGGCAACCTACCTGAAAAAGAATTCAGAGTAATTCTTAGTAAAGATGATCTTGGAAATAGAATGGAGAAAATATAAGAAACATTTAACAAGGACCTAGAAGAACTAAAGAGCAAAGAAACAATGATGAACAACACAATAAATTAAATTAAATATACTCTAGATGGAATCAATAGCAGAATAACTGAGTCAGAAGAAGAGATAAGTGACCTGGAAGATAAAATAGTGGAAATGACTGCTGCAGAGCAGAATAAAGAAAAAAGAGTGAAAAGAATTGAGGACATTCTCAGAGGCCTCTGGGACAACATTCAACGCACCAATATTTGAATTATAGGGGTCACAGAAGGAGAAGAGAAAAGGAACGTGTCTGAGAAAATATTTGTGCAGAAGAAGAAGAGAAAAGGAAAGTGTCTGAGAAAATATTTGAAGAGATTATAGTTAAAAACTTCTGGGCTTCCCTGGTGGTGCAGTGGTTGAGAGTCTGCCTGCCGATGCAGGAGACACGAGTTCGTGACCTGGTCTGGGAAGATCCCACATGCCGTGGAGCAGCTAGGCCCATGAGCCATGGCTGCTGAGGCTGCATGTCTGGAGCCTGTGCTCTGCAATGGGGGAGGCCAAAACAGTGAGAGACCCATGTACCACAAACAAACAAACAAACAAAAAACCTTCCCTAACGTGGGAAAAATAGTCAATCAAGTCCAGGAAACACAGAGAGTCCCACACAGGATAAATCCAAGAAGAAACACACCAAGGCACATATTAATCAAACTATCAAAAAATAAATACAAAGAAAAAATATTAAAAGCAGCAAGGGAAAAGCAAAAAATAACATACAAGGGAATCCCCATAAGGTTAACATCTGATCTTTCAGCAGAAACTCTGCAAGCCAGAAGGGAGTGGCAGGACATATTTAAAGTGATGAAAGGGAAAGAACTAAAACCAAGATTACTCTACCCAGCAAGGATCTCATTCAGCTTCAACAAAGAAATTAAAATCATTACAGACAAGCAAAAGTTAAGAGAATTCAGCACCACCAAACCAGCTTTACAACAAATGCTAAAGGAACTTCTCTAAGCAGGAAACACGAGAAGATAATGACCTACAATAACAACCCCAAAACAATTAAGAAAGTGGTAATAGAAACATACATATTGATAATTACCTTAAATGTAAATGGACTAAATGCTCCCACCAAAAGACACAGACTGGCTGAATGGATACAAAAACAAGACCTATATATATGCTGCCTACAGGAGACCCACTTAAGACCTAGGGATGCATACAGATTGAAAGTGAGAGGATGGAAAAAGATATTCCATGCAAATGGAAATCAAAAGAAAGCTGGAGTAGCAAAACACATATCACACAAAATAGACTTTAAAATAAGGACTATTACAAGAGAAAAAGCAGGACACTACTTAATGATCAAGGGATCAATCCAAGAAGAAGATATAACAATTGTAAATATTTATGCACCCAACATAGGAGCACCTCAGTACATAAGGAAAAAGCTAATAGCCATAAAAGGGGAAATTGACAGTAACAAAATTATAGTAGGGGACTTTAACACCCCACTTTCACCAATGGACAGATCATCCAAAATGAAAATAAATAAGGAAACACAAGCTATAAAAGAAACATTAGGCCAGATAGACTTAATTGATATTGATAGGACATTTCAACCAAAACCTACAGAATACACTTCCTTCTCAAATGCTCATGGAACATTATCTGTGATAGATCATATCTTGGGCCGCAGATCAAGCCTTGGTAAGATTAAGAAAATTGGAATCATATCAAGTATCTTTTCCAACCACAGCACTATGAGACAAGATATCAATTACAGGAAAAAAACTGTAAAAAACACAAACACAAGGAGGCTAAAAAATACAATACTAAATAACAAAGAGATCACTGAAGAAATCAAAAAGGAAATCAAAAAATACCTAGAAACAAATGACAATTAAAACACAATGACCCAAAACCTATGGGAGGCAGCAAAAGCAGTTCTAAGAGAGAAGTATATAGCAATACAATCCTACCTCAAGAAACAAGAAAAATCTCAAATAAACAAGCTAACATTATACCTAAAGCAAATAGAGAAAGAAGAACAGCAACAACAACAAAAACCCAGTTAGCAGAAGGAAAGAAATCATAAAGATTAGATCAGAAATAAATGAAAAAGAAGTGAAGGCAGCCATAGCAAAGATCAATAAAACTAAAAGCTAGTTCTTTGAGAAGATAAACAAAATGATAAACCATTAGCCAGACTCATCAAGAAAAAAAGGGAGAAGACTCAAATCAATAGAATTAGAAATGAGGGGCTTCCCTGGTGGCACAGTGGTTGAGAGTCTGCCTGCCAATGCAGGGGATACGGGTTCGTGCCCCAGTCCGGGAAGATCCCACGTGCTGCGGAGTGGCTGGCCCCGTGAGCCATGGCCACTGAGCCTGTGCATCTGGAGTCTGTGTTCTGCAATGGGGGAGGCCACAACAGTGAGAGGACCCCATACCACACACATACAAAAAAGAAAAAAAAAAGAAAAAGAAATGAGAAAGGAAAAGTAACAACTGACGCTGCAGACATACAAAGGATCATGAGGGATTACTACAACCAACTCTATGCGAATAAAATGGGCAACCTGGAAGAAATGGACAAATTCTTAGAAATGCACAACCTGCCGAGGCTGAACCAGGAAGAAAAAAATATGAACACACCAATCACAAGCACTGAAATTGAAACTGTGAATAAAAATCTTCCAACAAACAAAAGCCCAGGAAAAGATGGCTTCACAGGTGAATTTATCAAACATTTAAGGAAGAGCTAACACCTCACCTTCTCAAACTCTTCCAAAATATAGCAGAGAGAGGAACATTCCAAAACTCATTCTACGAGGCCACCATCACCCAGATACCAAAACCCAACAAAGATGTCACACAAAAAAGAAAACTACAGACCAATATGACTGATGAACATAGATGCAAAATTCCTCAGCAAAATAGTAGCAAACAGAATATAGAAGCACATTAAAAGGATCCTACACCATGATCAAGTGGGGTTTATCTCAGGAATGCATGGATTCTTCAATATACAGAAATCGATCAATGTGATACACCATATTAACAAAATGAAGGATAAAAACCATATGATAATCTCAATAGATTCAGAAAAACTTTTGACAAAAATCAACAACAGTTTATGAAAAACATCTCCAGATAGTGGGCATAGAGGGAACCTACCTCAACATAATAAAGGCTATGTATGACAAACCCACAGCCAACATCATTCTCAAAGGTGAAACTGTGAAATCTATTCTTCTAAGGTCAGAAACAAGACAAGTTTGCCCACTCTCACTGCTATTATTCAACATAGTTTTGGAATTTTTAGCCACAGCAATTAGAGAAGAAAAAGAAATAAAAGGAATTCAAATCAGTAAAGAAGTAAAGCTGTCACCATTTGCAGATGATATGATACTATACATAGAGAATCCTAAAGGTGTTACCAAAAAACTACTAGAGCTAACCAATGTATTTGGTAAAGTAACAGGATACAAAATTAATGCACAGAAATCTCTTGCATTCCTATAAACAAATGATGAAAAATCTGAAAGAGAAAGAACCAATCCATTTACCATTACCATTGCAACAAAAAGAATAAAATATCTAGGAATAAAGCTACCTAAGGAGACAAAAGACCTGTATGCAGAAATCTATAAGACAGTGATGAAAGAATTTAAAGATGACACAAACAGGTGGAGAGATATATCATGTTCTTGGATTGGAAGAATCAACATTGTGAAAATGACTATACTACCCAAAACAATATACAGATTCAATGCAATCCCTATCAAGCTACCAATGGAATTTTTCACAGAACTAAAACAAAAAATTTCACAATTTGTATGGAAACACAAAGGACCCCAAATAGCCAAAGCAATCCTGAGAAAGAAAAATGGAGCTAGAGGAATAAGTCTCTTGGACTTCAGACTATACTACAAAGCTACAGTAATCAAAACAGTATGGTACTGGCACAAAAACAGAAATATATACCCATGGAACAGGATAGAAAGCCCAGAGATATATCCATGCACATATGGTCACCTTATCTTTGACAAAGGAAGCAAGAATATACAATGGAGAAAAGACAGCCTCTTCAGTAAGTGGTGCTGGGAAAACTGGACAGCTTCATTGAAAGCAATGAAATTAGAACACTTCCTAACAGCATACACAAAAATAAACTCAAAATGGATTAAAGACCTAAATGTAAGGCTAGACACTATAAAACTCTTAGAGAAAAACAGGCAGAACACTCTATGACATAAATCACAGCAAGATCCTTTGTGACCCTCCTCCTAGAGAAATGGAAATAAAAACAAAAATAAACAAATGGGACCTAATGAAACTTAAAAGCTTTTGAACAGCAAAGGAAACCATAAATAAGATGAAAAGACAGCCCTAAGAATGGGAGAAAATATTTGCAAATGTAGCGACTGACAAAGTATTAATCTCCAAATATACAAGCAGCTCATGCAGCTCAGTAGGAAAAAAACAAAGAGCTCAATCCAAAAATGGGCAGAATACCTAAATAGACATTTCTGCAAAGAAGATATACAGATTACCAATAAACACATGAAAGGATTCTCAACATCACTAATCATTAGAGAAACGCAAATCAAAACCACAATAAGGTATCACCTCACACCAGTCAGAATGGCCATCATCAAAAATTCTACAAACAATAAATGCTGGAGAAGGTGTGGAGAAAATGGAACCCTCATGCACTGTTGGTGGGAATGTAAATTGATACAGCCACTATGGAGAACAGTATGGAGGTTCCTTAAAAAACTAAAAATAGAACTGTCATACGACCCAGCAATGCCACTACTGGGCATATAACCTAAGAAAGCCATAATTCAAAAAGAGACATGTATCACAATGTTCATTGCAGCACTATTTACAATAGCTAGGACATGGAAGCAACCTAAGTGTCCATCAACAGATGAATGGATAAAGAAGATGTGGCATATATATACAATGGAATATTACTCAGCCATAAAAATAAACGAAATTGAGTTATTTGTAGTGAGGTTGATGCACATGGGGTCCGTCCTACAGAGTGAAGTAAGTCAGAAAGAGAAAAACAAATACCATATGCTAACATATATATGGAATTAAAAAAAATTGGTTCTGATGAACCCAAGGGCAGGACATGAACAAAGACACAGAGGTAGAGAATGGACTTGAGGACAAAGGGAGGGGGAACAGTAAGCTGGGATGAAGTGAAAGAGTAGCATTGTATATATGCACTACCAACTATTAAATAGATAGCTAGTGGGAAGAAGCTGCATAGCACAGGGAGATCAGCTCGGTGCTTGTGACCACCTAGTGGAGTGGGATAGGGAGGGTTGGAGGGAGGCACAAGATGAAGGGGATATGGGGATATATGTATACATATAACTGATTCCCTTTGTTATACAGCAGAAACTAACAAAACATTGTAAAGCAATTATCCTCCAATAAAGATGTTAAAAAAAAGGAAGTACAAAATTCTAGAAGATAATGAAAAGAACACTCTCTACTTATGGAACAGTGAAATCTGTACTCGGATTTATTGGCTTAGATATCTTTAAAAGGTCCAAAATTGATATTTTAAAGCTATAATTTATATTTTAAATACTTAAGATCATAAAGAAGCATAATTATCTCCACAATTCTTTTTAAGGATCCAGCATAACTTTAAAACCAAAATATAAATAACAGTATACATACACATTAGTTTCACTTTTAATCTGGAAATAAAACAAACCTAAAAAAATTTAAATATATAAACAAATGTAAAACAATGCCAGTTGTTAAAATGGAACTTACAGAGACTCGACACACAAAATAAATAGAATTCAATTTTAATTGACTTAATGTTATTTTTTTTGTGTGTGCTTTTTCCTCCGAATCATTACACCAAATTACAACTCATAATCCTAGTTTTCCTGAGAACTAGATACTTCATCTCTGTGAGTAACCTGGGCATAGTCAAGACTGTGGATAATCCTTGAAAATTAAAGGTATTCCTTAATTTGTAGTAGGAAAATGATTTGGAATGAGGATCTGGTTATAAAATGTGCATTTTCTGGCTTCAGGAGAACTTGCCACATTACCAAATATCTTCTTTAACTCTGTAGGTAATCTATTTATGATCTACACTTGAAGCAGTATATACAGAGGCTGGTTTATGAGAATAGACTGTATTACGTTAAAAGCTATAAGATATTTTGAGACATAGAGGCCTGAATCTAATTTTGACTCTCAACAGCCTTTTCCCATTTTTGCCAATTTGTTGTTGGTACTTAGTCACAAAGAGTTTAATTATTTAGAATATAATTATAATACCAGGAAAATATATTCTCCTTGGGGGAGTAAATGATTGAATGTTACAAATCTTAAAAGAACTTTCAAATTATTAAAAGGGCAGACTACATAATTAAAAACAATTGATAGAATACAAAAAAAAATAGGAATATAATAAAGTTTCAAGAGCAATTAAGGTGACTAATGTCATTATATAATATCAGTTTTGACATATTTAAATATTTAGAAATTCAATGTATTTAATTATAATTCTATGAACTAGAACCAGTACATTATTGATGTAGTTAAAACAACTATATTTAAAATGGAACCCTAAAGAAATGGAGAATGAGATGGAATTTAAGCTGCTATTAGATGTATATTTTTCCTTCATTTCTATATTATACAATATTTCATTGCTTGCATAGTTAATAAATATTCAGAAAATAATATGAAGAGAGTAACTTGTGACTAGTCGTGTTCTACACTAATCCAGATAACAAGACAATTGTGAAGACTAAGAATATTTGCCTCTGCTAGTATTGATGCAGACTGTATATAAGTTTAAATGTACTTAAGTTGTGGAGATTTAAACTTATTTTTTCCAGAAGCTTCTCAAATGAAATATTAAAATTAAATTACTGGAATCCTTTGTTCAAGAGAAAAGAATATAAAATAGTAATTGAATTTTTTTTAACTATTAAGGATAATCTGGTGTTAAATTTACTTCAGTATAAATATTATGGAAGTGTAGACACTTTTAAACAATAAAGAAGTATTACATAATACATTTTCAAATATAAAAAGAATATTAGACATAGGGATGTATGAGAAAAGGATATTTGCATGCAGTTTTACTTTAACATATTTGGTTGATTTAACATACTTGTTAAATTTAATATAACATATTTAGTTAACTTTAAATCATTAAAAGTAAATGTACATATATGTACAGGTATGTGTATATATATTCATATGTGTACAAATACCTGTGTAGGTATATATATGAAACATGTATGTAGAAGTTATATTTCTTCAAAACCTCAATATTGAGATTAATGATATCAATATTTCATAATTACCTCTTATAAAATCCTATCCATAACAAAAGTTTCCTCACAGCTCACTGAATTAACCTTTACACGTTAAATTCAAGTTAATAGTCAAAATCTATGTGCCATTTCCCCACAGTGTTGATAAGCATCATGTGCCCATCACAGAAGGTAGTAATGGTACCATCAATAACAATGGAGTCACTTGTTATGAAAAATTATCAAGTCTGAAACACCCAGCAAACTAAAATGGCATCCTGTCAATTTCTACATCTTAGATATGATCAACAATAGGCTGTTACAGCAATAATTAAGCAATTAATCATCACTGAAATGGTAATGCTATTAAATCTAGACAACAAGGGGAATGTGTTACCACCAGGCTATAAAATACACTGCTTCAATTATATTAGGAGTTATATGTTAAAATCTCAACTAATATAAAGTAAGGTAATATAAAGCACCACAATTCTTACAAATGACAAGTGATATACAAAAGTATTTGCATAAAAACAGTTCATGTTATTTTCATATAATTTCTAATGAAGAATTGCATAATTTGGAAATACTTTCACCAATGAATGTGTTTGGTCCAAATTTGGTTATAAATGTAGAAAGTAATTAAATGAGTTGTACATAAGTCATTATTTAGTTTATCATTACACCCTATGGTATTAGTACAGTAATTAAAACAAGAAAGTTCTTTCTATAAATATATAATGGAAGGAAAAGGGAGAAAAAAGTGATATTTGGGTATATGCTGTATTAAATGGTCAGTGAACAAGTTCTGAATTACATATAACTATGCCAGTCTCCAATATAATGATGATTGAGCTTAGGTAATAATCATAATCTATTCCTCATAAGGACTTATGCTGCCATTATCAGTAGTAAAGCACTACAGGTCACAATACCACTTAGGCATATGAGCCAGTATCACAAGCTCTAGGGGGACTGTCACCAGTAAATATCAAATAGCTAACTTGAACTTTGTATTTTCCAAAAAAAGAAAAGAAAATTTGAATTTACTTAGAATAATATTGAAATATCTTAAGCAAAGTAAAATACCATACTTCACATAGGTGTGTTTTTGTTTTTACATTGTTGTTTTTTGATGTTGGGAAGGTATTAAAAACTGTCATAAAAATAATTTTTGTATTGGACCAACAATACAAAAGTGTTGAACCAACTTCTTGCAGTTTTTATCATTTATTCAGTCCCCCATCCCAGGCACCTGGCAGTCATCTGAATTATCTCAATCCTGTCTTTCACCTGATAACTCTATATCTCTGTTACCAAATTTTGTTGGTTTTATACCTTTAATATTTTTAATGCTATTTTCTTTCCATATCTATCATTAATACTGTAATTAAATGAGGAGTGATAGGACCATATCTGTACTATACTAAGCAGTTTTAACTTCTCTTCCAGTCTCTGTTCTAGCTTTATTCAATTACAACCTTTACATGTCCTCCAGAGAGACTCATCTAAAACAAAACATTTTACATCTTTAGATAGTTTCCCATTCAATATATACATTCGTGTGATATACATTCAATCATTTAGATGAGTGGTTCTAAAACATTATTGTGCATATGAGTCACGTGGTGAACCTGTTAGATTCACTTCACTTGCTAAATTCTAGAGCCTAACACTCAGAAAACCTCATCCAGCAGGATCTACATGAGGTCAGGAATCTACATTTGTTTTATTTTATTTTTTAAATTTTTATTGGCGTATAGTTGATTTACAATGTTGTGTTAGTTTCAGGTGTACAACAAAGTGAATCATATATATATATATATATATATATATATATATATATATATATATCTCCATTCTTTTTCAGATTCTTTTCCCATATAGGTTATTACAGAATATTGAGTAGAGTTGCCTGTGCTATATAGTAGGTCCTTATTAGTTATCTATTTTATATATAGCAGTAGGTATATGTTAATATCAATCTCCTAATTTATCACTTCCCCTCATGTTTCCTGTTTGGTAACCATAAATTTGATTTTGAGATCTGTGAGTCTGTTTTTATTTTCTAAATAAGTTCATTTGTATCATTTTTAATTAGATTCCACATAAGTGATACCATATGATATTTGTCTTTCTCTGTCTGGCTTACTTCACTTAGTATGGTAATCTCTAGGTCCATCCATGTTGCTGCAAATGGCATTATTTCTTTTTTATGGTTGAGTAATATTCCATCGTACAATATCTTCTTTATCCATTCCTCTGTTGATGGACATTTAGGTTGCTTTCATGTCTTGGCTACTGTAAATAGTGCTGCAGTGAACACTGGGGTGAATATATCTTTTTGTATTATGGTTTTCTCCAGATATATGCCCAGGAGTGGTATTGCTGGATCATACAGTAGTGTTTTAGCTTTTTAAGGAACCTCCATACTGTTCTCCATAACGGTTGTACCAATTTATATTCCCACCAACAGTGCAGGAGGGTTCTCTTTTCTACACACCCTCTTCAGCATTTATTGTTTGTAGACTTTGTGATGATGGCCATTCTGACTGGTATGAGGTGATACCTCATTGTAGTTTTGATTTTCATTTCTCTAATAATTAGTGATGTTGAGCATATTTTCATGTGATTTTTGGCCATCTGTATGTCTTCTTTGGAGAAACGTCTATTTAGATCTTCCACCCATTTTTTAATTGGGTTGTTGTGATTTTGTTGTTGTTGTTCTTTTGTTTCATTTTGATATTGAACTGAATGAGCTTTTTGTACATTTTGGAGATTAATCCCTTGCCAATCAATTCATTTGCAAAGATTTTCTCCCATTCTTTGGGTTGTCTTTTTGTTTTGTTTATGGTTCCCTTTGCTATGCAAAATCTTTTAAGTTTAATTAGGTCCCATTTGTTTATTTTTG
Source organism: Mesoplodon bidens (assembly GCF_964165515.1). Taxonomy (NCBI): domain Eukaryota; kingdom Metazoa; phylum Chordata; class Mammalia; order Artiodactyla; family Ziphiidae; genus Mesoplodon; species Mesoplodon bidens. The sequence goes on along the minus strand of NC_138161.1, from coordinate 80,868,984 downwards.
TTTTTGTATTCATTACTCTAGGAATTGGATCCAAAGATATTGTTGCAATTTATGTCAGAGACTGTTCTGCCTATGTTTTCCTCTAAGAGTTTTAAGTATCCAGCCTTACATTTAGGTTTTTGATCCATTTTGACATTATTTTTGTGTATGATGTTAAGGAGTGTTCTAATTTTATTCTTTTACATGTAGCTGTCCAGTTTTTCCAGTACCACTTATTGAAGAGACTGTCTTTTTTCCATTGTATTTTCTTGCCTCCTTTGTCATAAATTAGGTGACCATAGGTGTATGGGTTTATCTCTGGACTTTCTATCCTGTTCTATTGATCTATATTTCTGTCTTTGTGCTAGTACCACAATGTTTTCAAGCCTGTAGCTTTGCAATATAGTTTGAAGTCAGGGAGTCTTATTGCTCCAGCTCCATTTTTCTTTCTCAAGTTTGCTTTGGCAATTTGGGGCCTTTTGTGTTTCCATACAAATTTTAAACATTTTGTTCTAGTTCTGTGAAAAATGCCAGTTATAATTTGATAGGGATTACACTGAATCTGTAGATTGCTTTGGATAGTAGAGTCATTTTCACAATATTGATTCTTCTAATCCAAGAACATGGTATATCTCTCCATCTGTTTCTGTCCACATGCTGTGCCCTAGATGACCTGGCTGTTTCCCATCATTTAATATATTTTAAGCTTAATAGTACAGAAGTGTTTTTAGTACTCCCTCTTTCTTCATGCTGAGGGGTGCCAAGGGAAGTATACAGAAATTGTCTATAATAAGTGTTATGAAGAAATAAGAGCATAGAGAATAACGGGGCTGCTATATTTCTTTATAGGGTGGTCATGAAAGACCTCCCTGTTATGGTGACTTTTGATTTGAGATCTTAATGAAATAAAGGAGAAAGCCTATTAACATGTGTGTTGAAACCATTCCAGGCAAAGACAAAGGTCCTGAATCTGGAGTTCAGTGGAAAAGGAGTTACAAAAGAAGACACAGCTTGAGATGCAGGCAGATACATCATAGTTTAGGGCTGTATGATACAGATTTCCAGTAAAGAATACCTAGAGTGCTAGGTAAAAATGCACACCCCATTGTTGAATTTTTCTGAGGTAGAAGAGCCCCATGGTCTATATTTCAAACAAGTTTTCAAAGGGATTGTGACATATCATAGGATAAATTTAATTTTTAATATAATAGAAAGACATTGTAGGGGAGTAGCTCTCAAACTTTAGCAAGCATCAGAGTTCCCTATTGGGCTGGTTAAAACATGTTACTAGGCCTCATCTCCAGAGTTTTCTTATTCAGTGATTTTGGGAGTTGGGCCTGAGAATTTGCCTTTCTAACATGCTCCCAAGTGATGCTGATATTTCTGGTCCAAGGATCAGATTTTGAAAACCACTGTTGAAAAATGTTGAGCTGGGGGCTTCCCTGGTGATGCAGTGGTTGAGAGTCCACCTGCTGATGCAGGGGAGACGGGTTCATGCCCCGGTCCAGGAGGACCCCACATGCTGTGGAGTGGCTGGACCCGTGAACCATGGCCGCTGAACCTGCGTGTCCAGAGCCTGTGCTCCACAACGGGAGAGGCCACAACAGTGAGAGGCCCGCATACGGCAAAAAAAAAAAAAAAAAAAAAAAAATGTTGAGCTATGTAATAACAATGATCGATTTATAATTTCTAAGTGTCTGAAGGTTGATTCAGAGATAATTAAGACCTAGGAAGATAGGGCAATTTCTGGTATGAATAGGTTTCCTGAAATTTTTAAGTGGTAAGCGGTAAGGGATTGATTTCCTTTTTTATTTCTTTTTTTTTTTATCTTTAAGCTAAAAAAGACTGGCAATGAGGCTGTAATGTGAATAGTGAAAGCAAGGTGGTTAGAGAAGAGTGCAAATGCTGGTGGGAGAGATCCAGGAAGAGCAGGATCCTTCAGGGCCTTGTAGGCCATGTTAGTTAAAAAATTAAAATATAAAAAATGTCTCGGTTGGCTTTAAATGATGAAATAACATCATCAGAATTATTTTAAATGTTTGAGGGAAAGCTGAACATACTGGAGACTAGTAAACTAAAGAACAAAATAAAGGAAACATGTTGATTTCAAAGTTATAGTGATCTCAGTTTCATGTGTCCCTATACAAAATGGTATTAATAACAAAAATAATTTACGTTTTTATAGTACCCTGAATTTTGCAAATGATTTCGTATACCATTTACTTAACTAACTTTATAAGAATCAATTGAAGTAGATAGAAATTAATACCTCCCATGAAAATATGAAGGGAGTTTTTATTGAAATGAACTAAATTCTTGACACTTTATCAAATAGATTTAGGAGACATCTTAGAGATAACTTGACACTTAAAGACAAAGTAAGTGAAGTCATATCAGGAGATTGGGAGCACAAAGTAGCCCACAAGCAGATGTTGGAAGCACTGAAGAACAGAAACCACAAAATGATGGTAATTCCCAAAGAGACATTGGCAAATATCAATGTCATGAGTAGGTTTGATACATGTTATAATCAAGAATTGGTTAAAGATGAAAGGTAAAAGAAAGATGGCCAGGTATAAAATGAGACATATTTTATTTGCCCATATTTAAGTTTATTAGTTACAGGTTCATTAACATAACATTAGGGAAAAATGCAGCTATTTTGGTTGTAAATGTGCCTATCAATATGCTGAAAGAACCACAAGTATATAATGGGTTGTTTGAAATAATCATATGTTTTCATATTTCTTATCCATCAATCATTCATTGAGTATACAGCTTTTCAAAGATATGAAAGGATATCTTGGAAATTGAAAAAAGAATGTACTAAATAGAAAACATTAGATGTCTTATTGATGTGTTTTATTTCAGGTAGCTTAGACAGGAACATTGGAAAATAATTTCATGTTATTATACATGTCCAATATTGTACCTCACACATACACACTCACATGAACACACATACATACCCATATTCTTCTACATTCACTGCTTTGTGTGAATGACTTCTTTTGTATGGGGAAACATAAAGAGATTAGATCAAAATAATATCCACAAAAGAGAGAACAAAGAGCAAGGAAGGAATAGAGAAATTAAAATAGCTCAATTTAAGAATATGACAATTTGATGTTGAAGAAATGAGGTAATTTCTTACTGTTGAACACTAATAGACATTGCTGTCTGATGTTCTAATATTAGGGAATTATACCATCTTTGTGAAGCTGCCTACCTTATGTAGAAGGAAAAACAGTGACCTAATGGGCCAAAAGAACCTAAACTTGGATTTATCTACTCACCCGAGTTTTATCAGTCTTTTCTTCATGGGAATTCATATACTTTACCTTTCTCACTTGTACACTCCGAATCCATCTTGTGACTTGGAGTACATTTTTTGTTTATTTATTCACTTTATTTTATTTTTTAATTTTTATTTATTTATTTATTTATTTTTGCGGTACACGGGCCTCTCACTGTTGTGGCCTCTCCCATTGCGGAGCACAGGCTCTGGATGCGCAGGCTCAGCGGCCATGGCTCACGGGCCTAGCCACTCCGTGGCATGTGGGATCTCCCCGGACGGGGGCACGAACCCGTGGCCCCTGCATCAGCAGGCAGACTCTCAACCACTGCGCCACCTTAATTTTTATTTTTTTATTGGCGTATAGTTGCTTTACACTACTGTGTCAGCTTCTGCTCTAAGGCAAAGTGAGTCACACGTATGTATACATATATCTCCTCTTTTTTTGGATTTCCTTCCCATTTAGATCACCACAGAGCACCAAGTAGAGTTCCCTTTGCTATACAGTAGGTTCTCATTAGTTATCTATTTTATACATAGTACTGTATATATGTCAATCCCAATCTCCCAATTCATCCCAACCCCCTTTCCCCCTTGGTACCCATATGTTTGTTCTCTACATCTGTGTCTCTATTTCTGCTTTGCAAATAAGATCGTGTATGCCATTTTTCTAGATTCCACATATGTGTGTTAATATATGGTATTTGTTTTTCTCTTTCTGACTTTTGAGGTACATTTATAAGGGTGATAGTTTTGTGGTAAGGGCAACACTCTCCTACCTTGTAACCAAGCTGTTGATCCAAGCCAGATTATTGAAGTATTCCATCATACCAGCTACATGAAATAAAAATGCAGATATGAAAAATTATACAGGTCTATATATTTGGGATAATGATAAGAGTAGTTGACAAAAGTTTATATGGTTAAATATTTAACAAGGCACATAGAACTCTAGAGTTCTATATATATACTATATATATAGTTCTCTATATAGAGAGAGTTCTATATATATACTATATATATAGTTCTCTATATAGAGAGAGTTCTATATATATACACATAGAGTGTGTAGAGAATATATATATATATATATATATATATATATATATATATATATATATATATATATATAGATCAAGACAAGTGTAGGGTGAGTATTCTACCATTAGAATATGTCAGGAATGATGTTGGTCTAGTAGCAAGCATCTGTCACTTCTTATCTTGTGGGACACTCACTCTTGGGATGCTCTCACTCAGGAACCGACTGCCATGTTTTGAGAAGAGAAACCCAAGCCATGTGGCAAGTTCACCTATAGGGATTCTGGTCTGTGACTCCAGGTTAGTTCCCAGCCAAGAACCAGACACTTCTGCCACCCAAGTTAGTGGGTCACCTCCTTTGAGTGGACCAAAATAGGAGGTCTCAAGTGGGAATCACTCACCTGAGCTTAGTCAAGTCACTGAACCTGTAGAGATTTTTTGTTTGTTTGTTTTTAAACCACTAAATTTGGGCCATTTGTTATGTAAGAAGAAATAAATGTAATAACAACAACCACTGCAGCTTGAAAATTAAGCCCTTCATTAAATGAGTTAATAAAGAAACATGAAGAGTTCCCTGGAATTTTCTATGGGTTTGGGAAATATATTGTATATTTTTTTCTAAAGGATATTAGTTGTCAGGGTGCAAACTAACTAGTTCAAAATTATGAATACCTGGTCCCCAAATGTTTGTTCCAATAAGAACCTTCTAGGTACATGCTGATGAAGAAAAAGTGAAATGTCTTTATCTTTTGAAAATTTCTCTAGCTTCTTTCCCCCAATTTCTGTCATAAAAGACATCTGCCTCTACCCTCCAAAGTAAAAACTTTTCAGGGTTTATATTTATAGCCAAGGTTTTCTGTAAGCTTCTATCTCTTGATCTAGGAGAAAACATGTTCTCACTCTCCTGATCTGCCTCAGCTCATCCTCCCAGTGACTGGACATATTATCTTGTCTTACACACAAGATCTTGGTGGTTTACAATGATGTAAAATAATTTTAGAATTTTAAAGTATGGATTATTGTTAATTGGATGTTTCTAACTGCAGCCTATCATCTAATTAAATAAGGTGTACATATCATCACCATCACCCTAATAAAGTACGACGAGAGGATTAGATAAATGGTTACCAAAAGTTGTTCTTTTAATGACTTTTCCCCTCTCCATTGCATTTGAACATTGAATTTAATATCCCATTTGGATTATTAGGTTAAGAAAATTTTTTGAATTACAATATATGCTGTACTAAAATTTTTTTCTCATCCACGTACCTCTAAAAACTCATTGGTCACATTGAACTGTTCTAATAAAATACATTTCTTCTTTATTAAATGTGTTCCATAAAGATACTTTCTTCAATCATAAAAGATAGTGATCACTAGTTACACAAGTTAATCAAGTCATAGGGATGAATTATACTTCCCGCTGTTACTTTGAATTTTAGTTCTCTTTATTTTTTTTAAATGGTGGAAAATTATCAATGAATTGCAAACTGAATATGTCTTTTATTTGGGCAAATTTAAGGTAGTCATCTAAAAGGTAGCTAGGTGTTTCATTTTTAAAGATTTTTTAGGGTTTTCTTTTTCTTTTTATTGATATACTTCAGATACCAGGAGATTAATAAACAGTGTAATCTGGGCAGTGAATACTACACAGTTATTACAAGCCATTTGAGAAATACAGCTATAGAATTATAAGACACAAGAGACAACCAAAGATTTCAAAAATCCAAGAAGGGTGATAATTTCAGTTTAGTACATTTATTATGCTATAATCTTAAAAGTAGAAGACAATTTTTTTTTTTAAAGCCAATAAATTTTTCTTCTTTTGGCTTATTGTTCCATTATTTGTTATAATCATCTGGAATTTGAACATATTTAGTATCCCATTATTTTCAGAGGAATAGGTATTTGATGATATTTGTGCCCCTGCACATTTTAATACTTAGACACATCTGCAAAGTATGCCAATAAGCCATTGAAATTAGCCTGCTCATTGCAGCTACTCATATTTTATTTGTCATTTGAAAAGTGTTATAACTAACCAGCTAACTTAGAAACCAGATTGAATCTTAAAAACTTATGTTTTAAATGTTTGGAAATTGAGTGAAAATGCAAAGTATTGTTACAACTACATTTAACTTAAGCTTTTCCATACTTGATTACAAATTAAACACTTGAGAATATAATATGGATTTTGACAGCATGTTAACTATGAGTGCCTTCTGTCTTTGCAGATTGTTCAGAGAAAAACAAAATATTTAGGTCACTAGATCTTTTTAAAACTCTCAAATTTCCTGCAGTTATAAATGAGCAAGTTATCTGTTAAGAAACAGATTTTAAAAACTCCACTATTGTATGTCCAAAGTGTTAAAACTTGTTAAATATTTTCATTTTAAAAAAATTGAAAAACCCTTTCTTTTGAATATTTCATTGTCTATTTCTCATAATCAAAATATTTCAAGAATGTTTTACCCAGTCTGTGACCCAAGTTGAAGATATTCTGCATTTGGGAAAGTAACAAGTATGCACAGACTCAACTGTTTTTCTACTCACATATCTATTCTAAAAGGAAAAATTAAAACAATGATGAAAAGCAAAAATACAAAAACGTCTAGCTTACAAAGATATGGATCAGAATATCTCAGGAGTATTGAAGTAGATAGACTTGTGGTGAGAATTGAAAGCACTGAGTAGAAACAATGGTAATGTTTGCCAAAAATGCAAATATAAAATCTTTCAAAAAGGTATTTGGAAGTAAAATCTGTCAGTTATAGATTTATACAGTAACAATCAAAATAATTGGTTAAGGATGAAGGAAACATTTGTTAATTTCCTCATTTTACTGAGGGTAGTGCCAGTCATCACAGTTTAAAGTTGTCTCTTAAGAATCAAGGAATATTGTGTTTTGAATATTTTCAAACTGTCACTAGTAAGGTAAAATGTAACCTTACCTATAAACGTGGAAAGAAACAACAACAAAACTAACTGGAAAGAAAAAAAGCAGAAATGAAAGCAACTTACAAAACATTTTTTTAAAAGAATAACCTGAGATGAATAAGTGAGATCAGTGCTATCGAAGAGAGATTTTACTTAGATTAGAATCCATTCAGATATATATAAAATAGTCAAGATCCTTTCTTGTGATAGGATTCCATGAGTATCTATACTTTATGAATGCAATGTACATTTAGGAGTCAAAAGTGTTGACTGAGGGAAAAAATGCACAACGTGAGAGCTGTGAATTCAGTTTTATTTGGGGCAAAATGAGGACTATAGCCTGGGAGACAGCATTTCAGATACCTCTCAGAAACTGCTCCAAAGAGGTAGGGGGAAAGATCAGTATATATGTGATTTTGTTGAAGGGGGAGTATATGCAATCAAACACATATTTGTTTGCAGAAGGTTTCTGCTAGTCTCTTGAAGGTTACTGTTAGACACAAGGAGCAGACGTCATCATGAAGGATTTTAGTGCTTTTCTAGATATAAGGAGATGGAAAAATGGGCTCATGAAATCGTCTCCTGAAAATATCTGTCGGAAGACCGGTTCTGCCAGTTTTTCTTAGAGCACAGAAGGCCTCATCCCTGATCTGCACCCTGAGCTCCTTTCAGGGGGTGTTGAAGGTCAGTAGCTGCAGTGGATCTTAATTTGTAGAGGTAGATGGCAAGTGCCAATTTGTAGGTGACAAATTCATGCAAAAAAAATAACATGCAGAATCAAACTCACCCTAGAATATCTATAAAAATTCTTTTTACTATATGTAAGTAATATATGAGTTGGAAAAATTTGCTGTATAAATATATAAAACAAAAAACTCTTTATATTTAACAAATCAACTTTGAAAATAAATATAATTTTTTTCAAAGTCACCAGTCTCCTATTGTATAAAAGAAAATATATAAGCTATTCAGAAGAGGTATACCTAAGTATAACATAGACATTTTAAAAATAAGACATGAAACAAGCAGAAATACTAAAAACAAACAAAAAAACTTTCATATCAAAATTAAGAAGATTGAAATTCAAGACAAAAGTAATTCAATGTATTATAAGTATTTTATTTTCATAATCATAACAATTTGAAGGAACATTAACATAACAATTGATGCTTTTTATACTAACTAGCCTAGCATTAAAGTATTGTTGGAAACAGAAGTATATATTAGGAAAGATTTTTTTTAAAGTCTTTGTTTTTTATAAACAAAAACTGTATGAAAAATTAATCCTATAATTGAGGACAATATTTATCTTATGAGGTGAAACTTTAATATTTTTGCCAGCAATTAATAATGTTGAGGAAAGAATAGGAAGATTTTTTCATAAGAAGCCAGGGTTAGAGTGATAAGACCTTTCCATCCATGAATCAAAGATAAAATTTGATTCAAAGAAAAACTTTGTGTCAAAAGCCCAGTGCAAATATCAATAATACAACATACCTAAGATGTTAGTATCAATGTAAAGACAAAACAAATAGGCAGGTTTTTGCACCATATACATTTGTTTTTGAAGAAAAACCTTTCTGGAACTGAAATCTATTGGATGCAAGAAACTGAGAATTGCTGTGCCCCAAACATGTTGGCAGCTTACATACCAGTGGGGTAGTAGAGTGGGTGAATCTAAGAAGTGCATGCTACCAGTTTTGGCATGGAGCACCTCAGGCTGAGCAAAACGTTGAGGGAAGGAAGGACCATCCTCTCTTGCATTCTGAAGAACCACTGCAGGTTTCTGACCTTGGGCTGTTGGTAATGAATGGTGCTCAATTCCCAGGTGTCTGTTGGTCTCCAGGGGAGCTCAGCATTTGTGTTCAGAAAGTCCTAGGTTTCAATCTAACAATCTTACATGTGAATTGTGACACTTAGAGAAGGTTATTTAAACTTTCTGAATCATAGATTACTTGTCTATTTGGAAATAACACTTTCTGCACAGTGTTGTTGTAAGGCTAATGTAAGATATTCTTCCTAGGTCACTAAAAACAGTGTCTGACGTATGATCATCTCTCTATTGTCAATCATATTATTAAGTACAAATAAACATTCACTAAATTTCCACAATTCTGCTAAATTATGTATAATGTCAGATAAAACAACAACAGAACCATTAATAAAATAAAATTTGATAGAATTCTAAGTATTTCAGAACACCAACATTTAAAACTCTTCATAATAACTGAGTAAAAAATGCAGTCAAAAAGGTAAATGGAATATTACATTTAAATAAATAACAGTACAAATACTCAAACAAAATTATGGGCAAAACTTTGTGGGAGGCAAGTGCAGAGTCATATAATTTCATTGTTAGACAATAACTACTGGAAACATACTAATTAAAAATTCAATAAAAAATTATAGAGTGGCTAGATAAAATACTGGATACCCAGTCCAATTTGAATATCAGGTTTTTTAAAGTATGTCCTAAATATTGATTGTCATTGTCTGAAACTAAAATTGAACTCGGTATTCTATATTTTTATTTGATATATATGCCAACCTTAAAGACACCAGTGAACATTAAAGAAAAAAATAAGGATACAAAAGTAAGCATGTGAATAAATATTCTAGAAATTAGAAATTCTATAACTAAAAATTCAATGTATCGGTAATTAGCATGATAAAAGCTTGAAAATATCAATTTCATTTAGTAGAAAAGACAGGTATAAAATTTTAAAAGAAAGGAGAAATAACTCCAGGAAATAGTACAAATATTACGATGTAATATTTGCAAAATATTACAGCATACTTCAAATAAGTTATTGGGAAAAAATCCAAGATCAGATTAAATGAGCTATGGTGAAGTCAAAATCAAAGCTAAATTGTCATTGTAGAAACATAGTGAATGACAGAGAAAAATATCTATGCTGTATTACCAAGAGATAAAAACATTGTATAATAGTATAAACAAAAAAATCCTAATCATGCCAGTAAGTATATACTTGAATATATGCAAAGTAAAAATATATGAATGTTTCTCACTACATCTCTTAACTCACCTGTTTGATCAACTAATTAATCAATGTTCTTAATATCCCTGTAAAATATATAGAAAACCAACTCATTCTAAAAAATCTAAGACAGTAAGCTATGCTCCCGTTAACCAAGAATCTGATGTACTTGAATTTGTACTGCAAAAATGTTACTGTGAAAAAATGTTTTTATTAATGGAAGAAATTTTCACATATTGAAGTATAGGGAGGTCAATCTGGCTTATACATGATTTAACTTAAACTTTGTACTATCAGTAGAACAGCCTGTTTTGTGACCTATTTTTTTTTTATTTTAAATCTGTATTGGCATATATTTGATTTACAATGTGTTAGTTTCAGGTGTACAGCAAAGTGAATCAGTTATATATCCACTCTTTTTTAGATTCTTTTCCCATATAGGTCATTACAGAGTATTGAGTAGAGTTCCCTGTGCTGTACAGTAGGTCGTTATTTGTTATCTATTTTATATATAGTAGTGTGTATGTCAATCCCAATCTTCCAATTTATCCCTACCTCCCCATACGCCCTGGTAACCATAAGTTTGTTTTATTCATCTGTAACTTTATTTCTGTTTTGTAAATAAGTTCATTTGTACACCCCCCTTTTTATAGATTCCACATATAAGCAACATCATATGATAGTTGTATTTCTCTGTGTGACTTACTTCACTCAGTATGACAATCTCTAGGTCCATTCATGTTGCTGAAAATGGCATTATTTTGTTCTTTTTTATGGCTAATATTCCATGATATATATGTACCACTTCCTCTGTTGATGGGCATTTAGGTTGCTTCCACGTCTTGGCTACTGTAAATAGTGCTGCAAGGAATATTGGGGTGCATGTATCTTTTCGAGTTATGTTTTTCTCATTATATATGCCCAGGAGTGGTACTGCTGGATCATATGGTAACTCTATTTTTAGTTTTTTAAGGAACCTCCATACTCTTCTCCATAGTGGCTGTACCAGTTTGCATTCCAACCAGCAGTGTAGGAGGGTTCCCTTTTCTCCACACCCTCTCCAACATATATTGTTTGCAGATTTTTTGATGACCATTCTGACTGGTGTGTGGTGATACCTAATTGTAGTTTTTGATTTGAATTTCTCTAATAATTAGTGATGTTGAGCATCTTTTCATGTGCTTTTAATCCATCTGTATGTCTTCTTTGGAGAAATGTCTATTTAAATCTTCCATCCATTTTTTGATTGGGTTGTTTGTTGTTTTGATACTGAGCTGCATGAGCCGTTTGTATATTTTGAAGATTATGTCCTTGGCAGTTGCTTCGTTTGCAAATTTTGTGACCTATAAAACATATATTTTATATTTGTTTTAACCATTAAAAAAAGAATGCATTTAAAAATCAAATTGGAGTAACTGTGGTTCAGACATCGAAAATGGAGCTGGTTTGCCATTGTGGATGTGGTTTCAGACACGTTCCTGCATCCTTGAGAACTTGAATTTTCTGGACTGTATCAGACTCAAAGACACCACTAACTGTTCTCAAAACAATATCTGCTAGCAGATGCAAGGTGCAAACTTGTGGTCTCAAGGTCTCCCCTTGTAACTATGCAACCATTTCAGACCCTAATCGATCCTTCTTTAACCAACATCTTTGCTTCTTGCCAGCTCCAATTATAATTCTTGACAAACAACTTACATAATTCTGCAGTTTTTGCCTATATAAGCCTCCCCCATTTTGTGGTCTGATGGAACACAATTCCAGTGCTTCTTGAACCTGTTTCTCCTGGGCTATAGTCCTCAGTTTGGCTCAGATAAAACTCTTTTCTTTTCCTATAATAGACTGTTTATTGATTATTTCTATTGAAACTATGATTCATAAGTTAATATTTTAGAAGATTCAACAATCTGGGTTGCTAAACAAAACAAGTACTTTCATAGGGAAAAAATAATATGAAATCTAGAAGTCTGCCCTCAGATTGCTTTACAATTGCTTTTAAGTTCTTACTCTACTTTTAAGAAACCAAAACATGAACTCTTGTATGATACATTATAGATATGATTTTAAAAGAAAACCTGTAAGATTTTTACCCATAATGAGTAAATCTATATTCATAATAAACATAACCAATAAAATGCTTGTCCAGATCATTTAGAGGATGACAGATTGATTCTACCATGAAATATTAGCAGTGTTCATCTGTATATAATGGAGTTTGTGGTGTTTTATTTATTTATATTTTATATTTTCTGTTTTTAATATTAATGACCATGAGTCAGTTTTCTCCCAATTGCAGACATCCTGGGATATGTGACCCCAAACTCTGTATATTTAAAGTTTAACAGTAACCATTATAATGTTAACAGAGCAAAAAATTTTGTGGAAACTGAAATATGGAGCCTCTTCAAGGAGAAGAATAATTAGAAATTAAATATTTCTAGAATGAATAAAATAACTAAAACACATCACTAATTTAAAAAATATTTTCCTGTTTTATTGAAATATAATTGACATACAGCACTGTATAAGTTTAAGGTGTACAGCATAATGACTTGACTTACATATATCATGAAATGACTGCCACAGTAAATTTACTGAACAGCCATCATCTCATATATTATAAGTACAAAATTAAAAGGATAGAAAAATTAGTTTTCCTTGTAATGAGGACTCAGGATTTACTCTCTTAATGATTTTCATATATAACTTACAACAGTGTTAATTATATTTATCCCGTATATATCTTTTTGTATATTACATCTCTAGTACTTAGTTATCATATAACTGCAAGTTTGTACCTTTTGACTAACTTCATCCAGTTGTCGCTTCCCTAAGCATGACATAATTTTAAAAGCTGTCAAAAGTCACATATATATCCACAATTTAAAAAGCAACAGTGGTAACCACAACAGCACTTCTGTAATATATTCTTACATGTTCTACAGTTTTTGTCCTTTTAAATGATAAGATTTTCCAAAGAGAAAGGCAATTTAGTCTTTCCTCTAGCATGGTTGACTGGAATCTGATTTTTATGATTTGGTGTTTTGAAGAGTTTCTTTTAGCCTCACTCCTTATTAATACAATGTAAATTTTTAGGATTACTGTCAAATTTGAGGAAAATTCTATTAATTTTCATGCATGCTGTCAGACTTCAGGAAATTTCAAGTTGTTTTAGATGTATGTACCATCATAACTTTATTACCAGGAGCTAAAGACCCATTCATATCATTATGTGATATCTGGCTCTGCTCTTTAGTGTCATATTGCCTAGTGAGTCATCAAAGCACTTAGTAAGCATGTTCCTGAAAGCCATTTCTACTCTGGTATGGCTAGCAGTAATTCACTATGATAGGCAGAATTCTGAGATGAATTCTGAGATTTCAGCCCCTTGTTGTACACACCCTGTATAATCCTTTGTGCTTGAGTATGGGCAGAACTGTGGATATGATGTCCAGCACTCCCCTAATTAAGTTTAGTTATATGACAAAGGTGAAAGGATTCTATGGGTGTAACTAAGGTCCTAAATCAGTCGACTTTGAGTTGATCAAAAGAGTCATCATCCTGGGTTGGCCTGACCTAATTAGGTAAGCCCTAAAAGGCTCTTCCTGAAATAAGAGATTCAGAGCATGGAGATCTATCAGAAAGAAGGCTTATAGAGGGAGACACATGGCAAGGAACTGCAGGTGGCCTCTAGAAACAGAGAACCACTGTCTGACAGGCAGAAAGATAATGGAGGTCTCAGTCCTACAAAAGCAAAGAGCTTAATTCTACCAAAAAAACCCCATATGCTTAAAAGAGGACCCTGAGTTACAGAAAGGAAAGAAGTCAAGCCAACACCTTGATTTATGCTTTGCAAAACCCCAGTTATAGAACCCTGCACAGCCATGTTCAGACTTTTATGAATTTTAGATTAAAAAATCAATATTGTTTAAGCAACTAAATCTACAGTTATTTGTTATATAGTGACAGAAAACTAATATAGTAATAATACACAGAAATTATACAGAACCCATACATATATCTCCTAACCCTAAGCTAAAATTTGTACTTCCAACTCAACTTCCCCTTAGCCTGATCTTGAAAATGTCCATAACTATTCCATTGTACTTGGCACAAAACCAAAAAAAAAAAAATGATGAAGAGGAAATACTAATGGAAAGAGATAGGAATCACCAGAGTTAAATTATTTTAAGCTTGTAAAAATTCCACGTGTGAGAAAATGAAAAGATGTTTCTGGGGTCCCTCCTTCGGTGTTGGGAGGGGTCCATACACATGAAATACTAAAATATGTAAAACATAAGCTTCCCATGTGTCAAGCACTGGGATAAACACTTTTGTGCATGATCTCATTTAATTAGTTAAATCTATAAATGAATAATAAGGATCAGAAGGCCAGTTATTTCACTACAGATCCTGTGATCCTAATAATTATGCTGTACTTAACTGCAGTTAGGTCAATTTCTTTGCATTACTGACATACAGAAATGTTGAGAAAACACCTATATCGTGGCCAATATCAAGAAACATGTGTGAACAGTTTAAAGCTGATTCTAACATTGAAATTTACTTGTTAAGATTATATTATATTTGCTTTGATACCTTAAATCTCAATAAATGTACTCAAACAAATGTATTCATTGAACAAAAGGTCACAGCATACTAGGCCCTGTGCTGGAGCAATCTGGGACCTATAGGGGAAAAGGGATTCCTGAAACTTGTTTCCTGTTCTAGAAGGAAAGGCCATTGACCAGTGCATTGTGGATATTAGGTGGATGAACCTGTAGAAAAACAGTGAGAAGCTGTGTTGAAATATAAGTTCTCAGCTAAAAAGTATTAGGACTGTTGGGTCAAAATTTCTGCATATTTTAAACCTTGGAGTCATCATTAGGTCAACTTAAAAAATATCTTCCTGAGGGTACAATTTGTATTGCAAACAAAAACTGGATATGGTAGGCTGGTATCCTGAGCTTAAATGTGATTTTCCTCAGAAACTTTAGTACTTGAATTGAGAGTGAGTTCAGAAAATTAACTCTAGAGAAAAAGACAGCTAGAAATCCTTTCTCTCTTGCCAGGTAGACTAATGTTAAATTTATAGCATTTCATTTTTTCATACTGGAAACCAACCAACATCACGTTCTTCAAGATAGCTGTCTATCCATCTTTTTCAATTCAGAACAAATTACGACTTTAGAAAAAAAGTCAAAGGGATTGAAACTATTATTTTCTTTTGAGAAATATTGATAGAAACCAGATGGGATAGGGGAAACTGGGAGTTCATGGAAACAATATTTCTATTTGCAAAGTTCTTAAGAGAGAAAAATGCAAATAGGATACGACTGTTAGGAATTTTATTTAGGGAATTTATGATCTTCAAAGCAACTAGAGTTGTCAGAGAATAAAACAAAAGACAATTATACAATATGGATAAAAGTGATAGTATCTTCCCATATATATGTTATTGAAAATCACATAATTTAAAAACAAAATAAGATTCTATGTGATTTTGAATGCATTGATTAGAGACAAAGGCATTAGAACAACATAATTTGCAAAGATAAATTCCATAATGATAATTCTAATTGTAAAATCAATGAATCATTTTTTGATAATTATTAATGTGGCTATACTAATTAATATATTTTAATGAAGTAGATATTAGATGATTTTTTAAAATGTACATACCTGAAGGCTAGATACCTGACGTTAAAACTAGGCAATGTTCATTGTTTGCCCTGATTTTTTAAAATAAATATACTTTGCATAAATTTTTTTATGTTCAGCATTGGTTGATAATTTGAAAGATCTGGTATTACCAGCCTTATATTTCTTCATTGTGTGATTGTTAGGACTATTCAGTGGCTGCCTCTTTTAAAGGAAGCAACGTTCTCCAGTTTGCCGTAGAGTCACAGCCTCTCCAACTGCTTACATGCTTAGCCTCCTGAGGCACTTGAGTTTGATTATTGTCTTGTGTATGTGCAGGCCTATAAATAATTTTGTGTTTGTGATAAAAATAGATATATCTTTGTTGTGATTTACATTTCTAAAATATGTGATAATGTATATGTGTTTAACAATTCCAGACTCTTTATATAAAACAAAGAATTTTAACTCACTTGTAAGAAAATGCTTTTACATACCTCTTAGAAGCTTATAAATATGTTAAAACTGAAACTCATGCAACTCTATAAGTATTATTAATTCCTATTTGTGAAAAGCCTGATGCTAAGTCCTTTGATATAGCCACCGATGTCCAGTAACCTATTCCTGTTCCTTGTATGACAGATATGTATATATGACTATGAAATAACAGAGAATTTGAAAAAAAATACAACACATAATTATCAAATAGTGGTGTGCTTGAAACTTATAATTTTTCTTCAGAGGAATTATGGAAGACTTTGTTTAAAATGTGACACTAAGTCTTTGTCTTGAAAGATGAGCAGGATTTTATCTATTGGAGACACGGATAGGTAAGATAAAGACTAAGCAAAGGAAAAGAATGCCTAGAACTACCAAATACCTTAAAGAATGGTAAATATTATTGTTTTCCATCTTTTAAGTAAAATAAAGATATGTATTAGAAGGTAAAAAAGTAAATGGAGCCAGAATTCAGAGAACATAACACTTAATTTTCATAGTGTATAGTTAGACTAGATTAAATTATGGTGCAGCAACAAAAACCCAATCCCTTAATCTTAGTAGCTTAAAGAAAAATGGTTTATTTTTTGTTTATATGTATATCTTGGGTTACCATAGGCTTTGTTTCATGTCATGGTAATTCTGAAAATCTGCCTACTGTAGGTAGAATCTGTCATTTATATTTTTGCTTGTCTCTGAGGACAGAGGAAGCAACATAATGAATCACTTACTGGAAGCCTCCATCTGGAAGAAATATCACTTCCATTCAAAATTTATTAACCAAAGCAGGTCATCTGACCATGTCCAACTGTTGAGAGATGATTATCCATGCATATCTCATGTTTCTGAGTGATATGAGCTAAGACATTTATACTTAGGTAAGGATTGTTAGTATAAGAACATATTCCAGGATAGTAAAGTTTAGGGATATCTTCCTCCCTGGAGATGTTCCAGGATAGTAAAGAAAAAGACATTTTCTTTCCATTTCTAGGGAAAGATTAGTCTACCCTCCAGAGTGAAGTTAAAATCTTTTTTCTTTCCAGAAGGAAAGATGGGTCTGTTGCAGGTATGCTGATATAAGGTCAAAGTCTCATAAACTCAGAATTCCTTTCCTTTATTACATTCCATTGCATGTGCAAATACCATCTAGCTCTCACAATGTCACCCTGTGTGGACTGGGATTTGGGAATAGATATTATGATGTTACTTTGGCTGTTGCTGCTTTTTTCATGAGTAATAAATTCTTTGTCTCTGATCCAAAGGCCTCGGATTTTCTGTCAAGGTATAAATATAAAACTCTGACAGCTAAACTGTCATCTTGAAAATAGAGTAAAATCTCAAAAACTTCACAGTTTCTGAACTAACACTAACAATATGGAGTCAGAGAAGTACAGTTTTAACATGTGCCTAGAAAGAATATATCTGGGAATAACAGTAAACCACTAGAATGACTCTGAAGTGTGGAAAAGAAACTGGGGATAATTCTTTTGGATCATTGGTTTCTCATATTTTATGGAAGGCATCCTGGTTGTAGTAACCCTGTACTTATATTTAATACTGCAGTTAGACCCAGATAAGAAGGGTCCTTAGGGGCTCTGAGCTCCATTCCTTGATGAATCCTATATTTCACAAATATTACAAAAATATAAATAATTAAAAAGAAAATTCAGAGACTTCTCTCACTTGTGTTCTGATTTTCAGCCTTAGCATAAATCAAAGTGATAAATATAATATTCGTTCTTGGACTAATATTTTTCCAATCCCAAGTAAACACTTTTCTACATCTTTCTTTCCCTTGAAGCAAAAGTTGCTTATATCTGAGTGGCATGAATATGTCTGGGCTCTGCTGCTATATATGTTGGAAACAAAGACTGCCTTACAGTATGGGAAAGATTTATACAGAGAAAGATTTATGCTTAAATGTAGTCAGAATAATGGCCCATCCAAGATTCCAGGGTCTAATATCCAGATTTTGTGAATATGTTACTTTATATGGCAAAAGGAATTTTGCAGAAGTAATTAAGGTTAAGGACCCTGGATTATCCCGGTGAGCCCAAGCTAATCACATAGAACCTTAAAGCAGAAGATCTTTTCCAGCTGTGACCAAAGGAGATTAAATACCTATGCAAGAGGGTCAGAGAGATGCAACTCTTTGTTGGCTTTGAAGATAGAGGTGGGAAACAGGAACCAAGTGAAGACAAATTGAAATTATAATGGAGTAATCATAGTTCAGGCATACAAAAATGGATTAGGGCAGCCATTCAGGACCTGGTCTCAGACATGTCCCTGCACCACTGAGAACTTGAACTTTATGTGAACTATACCCAACCCAAGGACACCAGCCTTTTTAAGAACAACATCTGCAAGCTGCAACTTTATGTCTCAAGGTTGTACCCCTTTGTAACTAAACAACTATTTCAGACCACAACCAATTCTTACTTAATAAGCACCCCTACCTCTTGACAGCTTCAATTACAATTCTTGATAAACAGCTCACGTAACTTACTGTAACCTTGTGGTTTTTGCCTTTATAAGCCTCCTCCATTTTGTAGTCGGGAGGAACACAATTCAAGTGCTTCTTGCATCTGCCTCGCCAAGGCTAACAAACCCCAGCACCCACTGCCAAAACACCCTTTCATTTCTTTTTTTCTTTTTTTAACACCTTTATTGGAATATAATTGCTTTACAATGGTGTGTTAGTTTCTGCTTTATAACAAAGTGAATCAGTTATACATATACATATGTTCCCATATCTCTTCCCTCTTGTGTCTCCCTCCCTCCCACCCTCCCTATCCCACCCCTCTAAGTGGTCACAAAGCACCGAGCTGCTCTCCCTGTGTTATGCAGCTTCTTTCCACTAACTAACTATTTTATGTTCGGTAGTATATATATGTCCATGGCACTCTCTCACTTTGTCACAGATTACACTTCCCCCTCTCAATATCCTCAAATCCATTCCCTAGTAGGTCTGTGTCTTTTTTCCCATCTTGCGTCTAGGTTCTTCATGACTTTTTTTTTTTCTTTCTTAGATTCCATATATATGCATTAGCGTTCGGTATTTGTTTTTCTCTTCCTGACTTACTTCACTCTGTATGACAGACCCTAGGTCCATCCTCCTCACTACAAATAAAACAATTTCGTTTCTTTTTATGGCTGAGTAATATTTCATTGTATATATGTGCCACATCTTCTTTATCCATTCATCTGTTGATGGATACTTAGGTTGCTTCCATGTCCTGGCTATTGTAAATAGAGTTGCAGTGAATATTTTGGTACATGACTCTTTTTGAATTCTGGTTTTCTCAGGGTATATGCCCAGTAGTGGGATTGCTGGGTCATATGGTAGTTCTATTTGTAGTTTTTTAAGGAACCTCCATATTGTTCTCCATAGTGACTGTATCAATTTACATTCCCACCAAAAGTGCAAGAGTGTTCCCTTTTCTCCACACTCTCTCCAGCATTTATTGTTTGTAGATTTTTTGATGATGGCCATTCGGACCGGTATAAGATGATATCTCATTGTAGATTTGATTTACATTTCTCTAATGATTAATGATGTTGAGCATTCTTTCATGTGTCTGTTGGCAATCTATATATCTTCTTTGAAGAAATGTATATTCAGGTCTTCTGCCCATTTTTGGATTGGGCTGTTTGTTTTTTTGATATTGAGCTGAATGAGCTGCTTGTAAATTTTGGAGATTAATCCTTTGTCCATTGCTTCATTTGCAAATATTTTCTCTCATTCTGAGCATTGTCTTTTGGTCTTGTTTATAGTTTCCTTTACTGTGCAAAAGCTTTGAAGTTTCATTAGGTCCCATTTGCTTTTTTTTGTTTTTATTTCCATTTCTCTAGGAGCTGGGTCAAAAAGGATCTTGCTGTGATGTATGTCATAGAGTGTTCTGCCTATGTTTTCCTCTAAGAGTTTGATAGTGTCTGGCCTTACATTTAGGTCTTTAATCCATTTTGAGCTTATTTTTGTGTATGGTGTTAAGGAATAATCTAATCTCATACTTTTACATGTCCCTGTCCAGTTTTCCCAGCACCACTTATTGAAGAGGCTGTCCTTTCTCCAGTGTATATTCCTGCCTCCTTTATCAAAGATAAGTTGACCATATGTGCATGGGTTTATCTCTGGGCTTTCTATCCTGTTCCATTGATCTATATTTCTGTTTTTGTGCCAGTACCACACTGTCTTGATTACTGTAGCTTTGTAGTATAGTCTGAAGTCAGGGAGCCTGATTCCTCCAGTTCCATTTTTTGTTCTCAAGATTGCTTTGGTTATTCGGGGTCTTTTGTTTTTCCAAACAAATTTTGAAATTTTTTGTTCTAGTTCTGTGAAAAATGCCAGTGGTAGTTTGATAGGGATTGCATTAAATCTGTAGATCTCTTTGGATAGTAGAGTCATTTTCACAATGTTGATTCTTCCAATCCAAGAACATGGTATATCTCTCCATCTAGTTGTATCATCTTTAATTTCTTTCATCAGTGTCTTATAATTTTCTGCATACAGGTCTTTTGTTTCCTTAGGTAGGTTTATTCCTAGATATTTTTTTCTTTTTGTTGCAATGTAAATGGGAGTATTTTCTTAATTACACTTTCAGATTTTTTCATCATTAGTGTATAGGAATGCCAGAGATTTCTGTGCATTAATTTTGTATCCTGCTACTTTATGAAATTCATTGATTAGCTCTAGTAGTTTTCTGATAGCATCTTTAGGATTCTCTATGTATAATATCATGTCATCTGCAAACAGTGACAGATTTACTTCTTCTTTTCTGATTTGGATTCCTTTTATTTATTTTTCTTCTCTGACTGCTGTGGCTAAAACTTCCAAAACTATGTTGAATAATAGTGGTGAGAGTGGACAGCCTTGTCTTGCTCCTGATCTTAGTAGAAATGGTTTCAATTTTTCACCATTGAGGATGATATTGGCTGTGGGTTTGTCATATATGGCCTTTATTATGTTGAGGAAAGTTTCCTCTATGCCTACTTTCTGCAGGGTTTTTACTCATAATGGGTGTTGAATATTTTCAAAAGCTTTCTCTTCATTGATTGAGATGATCATATGTTTTTCTTCTTCAATTTGTTAATATGGTGTATCAGATTGATTGATTTGTGTATATTGAAGAATCCTTGCATTCCTGGAATAAACCCCACTTGATCATCGTGTATGATCTTTTTAATGTGTTGTTGAATTCTGTTTGCTAGTATTTTGTTGAGGATTTTTGCATCTATGTTCATCAGTGATATTGGCCTGTAGTTTTCTTTCTTTGTGACATCTTTGTCTGGTTTTGGTATCAGGGTGATGGTGGCCTCATAGTATGAGTTTGGGAGTGTTCCTCCCTCTGCTATATTTTGGAAGAGTTTGAGAAGGATAGGTGCTTAGCTCTTCTCTAAATGTTTGATAGAATTCGCCTGTGAATCCATCTGGTCCTGGGCTTTTGTTTGTTGGAAGATTTTTAATCACAGTTTCAATTTCAGTGCTTAGATTGTTCTGTTCATATTTCCTATTTCTTCCTGGGTCAATCTCTGCAGGTTGTGCCTTTCTAAGAATTTGTCCATTACTTCCAGGTTGTCCATTTTATTGTCAGAGGGTTGCTTGTAGTAATCTCTCATGATCCTTTGTATTTCTGCAGTGTCAGTTGTTACTTCTCCTTTCTCATTTCTAATTCTATTGATTTGAGTCTTCTCCTTTTTTTTCTTGATGAGTCTGGTTAATGGTTTATCATTTTGTTTATCTTCACAAAGAACCAGCTTTTAGTTTTA
Source organism: Mesoplodon bidens (assembly GCF_964165515.1). NCBI lineage: Eukaryota > Metazoa > Chordata > Mammalia > Artiodactyla > Ziphiidae > Mesoplodon > Mesoplodon bidens. Next base: position 80,846,832 of record NC_138161.1, on the reverse strand, counting down.
TTGATCTTTGCTATTGTTTCCTTCATTTCTTTTTCCTTTATTTCTGATCTGATCTTTATGATTTCTTTCCTTCTGCTAACTTTTGGGTTTTTTTGTTCTTCTTTCTCTAATTGCTTTTGGTGCAAGGTTAAGTTGTTTATTTGAGATGTTTCCTGTTTCTTAAGGTAGGATTGTATTGCTGTAAACTTCCCTCTTAAAACTGCTTTTGCTGCATCCCATAGGTTTTGGTTCGTCTTTTCTCCATTGTCATTTGTTTCTAGGTATTTTTTGATTTCCTTTTTGATTTCTTCAGTGAGCACTTGGTCATTTGGTAGTGTATTGTTTAGCCTCCATGTGTAAAACACCCTTTTATTTCAATCAGGTCTCTGAAATTTTGGTTAACACAAAGAATGTAGATGTACTTTACAATCTGGAAAAGACAAAGAAATTTATTCTCCCTCAGAGCCTCCAGATACCCTTATAACACCCTTGATATTAGTCTGGTTAGACCCATGTTGGACTTCTGACTTACAGAACTATAAGGTAATAAATGTTATAAAAAGTTTTTGAAGCCTTTAAGTTTGTGGTAATTGTTAAGACAGCAATAGAAAACAAATGGAGTACAAGAAAAGACAGGTTAATTAACTTAACACATCCTTCCTCTAGAATAGCATGGATACAACTGGTTCTTATACAGCAAGTATCACTTCCTATTTGTGGTGTGCACATTTTTTTGCTTCTCTTATAGTTCCCATTTGTGAGTCATAGTATATAAAAGAATTGCACATGTTAGCTAAGGAATATTTTGTGATATTAAAGAAGCTATATTAACTTTAAATATCTTTTATATGTATGGATATATTATCTAAGTATAATATCAATATTTCACATTGGCTACTAGATGCATATTGAACACAGAACTGTGACTATATTATTAATATGTAATACAATTTACTAGAATTCCCCTGTGAATCCATCTGGTCCTGGGCTGTTGTAAACATTTTCACATTTATTCAAAGAATTTTGATTAAAATTTTATAATATTAAATTCTGATTTATATTTTATATTTAAGAATAGTAACTGACTATATTTTAAAGATTAAAATTATGTTTGTATCTAATTTTTATTTTTGAAGAACATGTATTAAAATCTATTAATTTTAATATAATTAGATGCAAGTTAAGAAATTATTAGATCATTAATCTCAATAGAACACAAATTATGTTTATAGTTGGTTATAAGAAAATTATAAATTTTCTTGACATTAAGGCTATAAAAGTTAGCCTTATGGAATAAAATAAGCTATTAATTATGTATTTCTTTTATTGTCAGTCATCTAAATATTGTTGAGCCATTAAGTATATACTAAGTCATGCACAAGAGTAAATTCATTGGTATTTTGCCAAATTTTAATCATATAAACAGCTTTATGTGTGTTTTTAATTTTTTTCTTTTTGAAAGAATAATTGTCAAAGCAGATGTAAGAAGCATTATATTTAACAGCTTATTAGATTAATTTCTAATTTTTAAATACAGAAAAAAATTATGGAGACCTGTTAAATGGCCCTCCTTTTGTAATCCTGCCCAGTCCTTGAAAATATGTGAGGGAGAGCTCTTTAAGTGTTGGCAAATTTATAAGTAGTTTCTATGAACTACACATACATGACCTTGTTCACAGCTCTTCTTATTACTGTCACTTTAGGTATTTTGTCTGTAAAGGTTATTTTCCATTTGAAATTGGTTCAACAAACAGCACAGAATGAATGAGCATTTGAAGTGAAGTTATTTTGTGTGTTAGAAGACAAGAAAAAAACTAATGAAGAATAAATATATATGAAGTAAATATTTGTTATTGAAGGAATGACCACAGTTTCATATTCCTTTTGAGGTAACAACTAAGTGCTTTATGGGGCCTGTGAAATAAAAATGCCCATAGATAAATCTGCATTATAGTTTCTTATTGCAACACATTCAAACAATGAATGTCAAAAATAAAAAAAAAATTAAGGAATTTATTTCTCTCTATATAATATAAATTATGTTATTATGTGTCAGGTAATAAAAACTATATTTGTATAAACCTAACAGGTCTTTCAATAAGTATGAAATAATAATTCTGAGTGATATGAAATTATGGGGTCATAATTTACATGGAACTTTATTTTTGTTATTCCTTAGATGTTCATTAAATAATAATGCATCTCACAATCAATGGCATGTTAGATGTAATATGACAAACCATAACTAAGGATGCTTATCCCAGGAATGCAAGGATGCCTCAGTGTGTAGAACATTAATGCAATACACTGTTTTAAAGGGCTAAAGAGAATAGCCTAAGAGCATATTAATAAATGTAGAAAAGGCATAGGAAAAATTCATCATTCTTTCATTATTCATACTTGTTATATAAGCAGTCTTCCATAATCTAATGAAAAGCATCTATTAAGAGTCATACTTACTTGAAGTTATCTAGAATCATCCATTATGTTAGGAACAAGATCAGGAGATCCACTAGCACCACTGTTTTTCAACATTGCATTGGTAAGTAGAACCCACAAATTATAGTAAGCAATACCAGAAACACAATGGAAAAACAAAATTGTGAATAAATAAAAGTCACTAGTTTTGGATACACTGTTGATATCAAGCTAGGACATAGAGCATAATAAAAAGACTCAGTTGACAATAGTAATCAAAACAATATGGCACCTGAGAATGAACACAGTGAAATATGAAAAAGGCCTAAATTTAAAAATTATAATTGTAAAACAAAAAGCATAGATAATCTACTACTGGAACTCTCTAATAATAATAAGACATGTTTGTCTGTAAATGCAGTGAATTTTCATTCAATATCCAAAGAATTTTAATGAAAGTAAATAAGCTATTTTTAAAATTTGTATAGGAAAATATGAGCAAATGTTTGAAGTACATATGGGGAAATTTTGAAGAACAGGATTAGGATAAATCTTACATATAACACATCTGACTACAAAGCTATATTAAGAGTATGTGATTGGAATACTGATAGACAAAGAGACCAATGAAAGGTAAAAAGCCCAGAAACGTTTCAGTGCAAATATAGAAACTTGATATATGACAGAGCTAATAGTCTAGAGTAGTGGAAAATAAAATCTATATCCATGTCTCACTACATATAATAATCAATTTCAGGTAGGTTAGAAATTTGTGTTACCAGCGAACTATACAATTCTTAGAAAAATAATGAATATTTTATTAATGTTGGATAAAACTCTTCTATTTTTAAGGAAAAATTTTAAAATGAATTTGACTGTAAAAGGAAAAAATTGTGTTCATTAAAATTTGAATTTACAAAACAGAAAGAAGAACATAAAGTCAGAAGACAAGCAGAGAGCGGGAAAGATATGTACATAAATCTTTGACCTAGAATGTTTGTTTACAAAATCCTAATTAACAGGAAATTTATTTTCAAAATGAGTGAATAATATGAATAGATGCTTCACTGTAGAGGATGTTTGAATCATCAGTAAGCCACTAGTCGAGTCACTTGTTGCTATGTGATGACTCAAGGTCAAATAGGCTCATTCAGTAGGTTTCCTCTTAGTCTTATTTTTTTTAATAGATCTTTATTGGCGAATAATTGTTTCACAATACTGTTAGTTTCTGTTGTACAACAAAGTGAATCAGCCATATGCATACATATATTCCCATATCCCCTCACACTTGAGCCTCCATCCCACCCCTCCAGGACATTGCAAAGCACCAAGCTGATCTCCCTGTGCTATGCTACTGCTTCCTCCTACCTAACTATATTACAGTCAGTGGTGTATATATGTCGATGCTACTCTCACTTCGCCCCAGCTTCCCCCTCCCTCCATGTCCTCAAGTCCATTCTCTATGTCTATGTGTTTATTCCTGCCCTGTGACTAGGTTCATGAATACCATTTTTTTTTTCTTTTTAGATTCCATATATATGTGTTAGCATATGGTATTTGTTTTTCTCTTTCTGACTTACTTCACTCTGAATGACAGACTTGAGGTCCATCCACCTCAATACAAATAACTCAGTTTCGTTTGCTTTAAGGCAGAGTAATATTCCATTGTATATATGTGCCACATCTTCTTTATTCATTCATCTGTTGATGGGCATTTAGGTGGTTTCCATGTCCTGGTTATTGTAAATAGTGCTGCAATGAACATTGTGGTACATGTCTCTTTCTGAATTATGGTTTTCTCAAGGTATATGCCCTGTAGTGGGATTGCTGGGTCAAATGGTAGTTCTTTTTTTAGATTTTTAAGGAACCTCTATACTGTTCTCCATAGTGGCTGTATCAATTTACATTCCCACCAACAGTGCAAGGGGGTTCCCTTTTCACCACACCCTTTCCAGGGTTTATTGTCTCTATATTTTTTGATAATGGCCATTCTGACTGGTGTGAGGTGATACCTCACTGTAGTTTTGATTTGCATTTCTCTAGTAATTAGTGATGTTGAGCATCTTTTCATGTGCTTTTTATCGATCTGTATGTCTTCTTTGGAGAAATGCCTATTTAATTCTTCCACCCATTTTTTAATTGGATTTTTTTTTGATATTGAGCTCCATGTGCTGTTTGTATACATTGGAGATCAATCCTTTGTCCGTTGCTTCAATTGCAAATATTTTCTCCCATTCTGAGTGTTGTCTTTTTGTCTTAATTATAGTTACCTTTGCTGTGCAAAAGATTTTAAACTTAATCAGGTCCCATTTGTTTATTTTTGTTTTTATTTTCATTACTCTAGGAGGTGGGTGAAAAAGATCTTGCTGTGTTTTATGTCAAAGAGTGTTTTTCCTATGTTTTCCTCTAAGAGTTTTATAGCGTCTGGTCTTATATTTAGGTCTTTAATCCATTTGGAGGTTATTTTTGTGTATGGTGCTAGGTAGTGTTCTAATTTCATTCTTTTACAAGTAGCTGTCCAGTTTTCCCAGCACCACTTATTTAAAAGGCTCTCTTTTCTCTATTGTATTTCTCTATTTGTCATAAATTAGGTGACCGTATGTGTGTGGGGTTATCTCTGGGCTTTCCATCCTGTACTTTTGATCTATATTTCTGTTTGTGTGCCAGTACCATACTGTCTTGATTACTGTAGCTTTATAGTATAGTTTGAAGTCAGGGAGCCTGATTCCTCAAGCTCTATTTTTCTTTCTCAAGATTGCTTTGGCTATTCGGGCTCTTTTGTGTTTCCATATGAATTGTCAAATTTTTTATTCTAATTCTGTGAAGAATGCCATTGGTAGTTTGATAGGGATTGCTTTGAATATGTAGACTGCTCTTGGTAATATAGTCATTTTCACAATACTGATTCTTACAATCCACAAACATTGTATATTTCTCCATCTGTTTATGTCATCTTTGATTCCTTTAATCAGTGTTTTATAGTTTTCTGAGTACAAGTCTTTTGCCTCCTTAGGTAGGTTAATTCCTAGGTATTTTATTCTTTTTGTTGTGATGGAAAATGGGATTTTTTCCTTAATTTCTCTTTCTGATTTTTCTTTTTTAGTGTATAGGAATGCCAGAGATTTCTGTTCATTGATTTTGTATCCTGAAGCCTTACCAAATTCATTGATTAGTTCTAGCAGTTTACTAGTGGCATCTTTGGTATTTCCCACGTGTAGTATCATGTCATCTACAAACAGTGACAGTTTTACTTCTTCTTTTGCAATTTGTATTCATCTTATTTCTTTTTCTTCTCTGATTGCCATCACTAGGACTTCCAAAACTATGTTGGATAAGAGTGACAGGAGTGGACATCCTTGTCTCGTTCCTGATCTTAGTGGAAATGCTTTCAGTTTTTCACCATTGTGTATGATGCTTGCTGTGACTTTGTCATATACAGCCTTTATTATGTTGAGGTAGGTTCCCTCTATGGCCATTTTCTAGAGAGTATTTTTATCATAAATGGGTGTTGAATTTTGTCAAAAGTTTTTCTGCCTCTATTGAGATTATCATGTGGTTTTCCTTCTTCAATTTGTTAATATGGTGTATCACATTGTTTGATTTGCATATATTGAAGAATCCTTGAATCCCTGGGGTAAATCCCACTTGATCATGGTGTATGATCCTTTCAATATGTTGTTGGTTTCTGTTTGCCAGTATTTTTTTCAGGATTTTGGCCTCTATGTTCTGTAATATTGGTCTATAATTTTCTTTTCTTGTGATATCTTTTTCTGGTTTTAGTATAAGGATAAGGATGGCTTCATAAAATAAATTTGGGAGTGTTCCTCCCTCTGAAATTTTTTGGAAGTGTTTGAGAAGGATCAGTGTCAGCTCTTCTTTAAATGTTTGATAGAATTCACCTGTGAACCTATCTGGTCTCAGACTTTTGTTTGTTGGAAGATTTTTAATTACAGTTTCAATTTCATTAGTTGTGATTGGTCTGTTTATATTTTCTAATTCTTCCTGGTTCAGTCTTGGAAAATTGTACCTTTTGAAGAATTTGTACATTTCTTCATGGTTATCCATTTTACTGGCATATAGTTTTTTTGTAGTAGTCTCTTATAATCCTTTGTATTTCTGTGGTGTCAGTTTTAATTTCTCCTTTTTCATTTCTAATTTTATTGATTTTTATCCTCTCCCTTTTTTTCTTGATGAGTCTGGCTAAGGGTTTATCAATTTTGTTTATCTTCTCAAAGAACCAGCTTTTAGTTTCATTGATCTTTGCTATTATTTTCTTTGTTTCTATTTCATTTATTTCTGCTCTGATCCTTATGATTTATTTCCTTCTACTGACTTTGGATTTTCTTTGTTCTTCTTTCTCTAGTTGCTTGAGGTGTAGGGTGAGATCTTTTCTTTGAGATCTTTCTTGTTTCTTGAGGTGAGATTGAATTGCTATAAACTTCCCTCTTAGAACAATTTTTGCTTCATCCCCTAGGTTTTGGGTCATCATTTTTCATTGTTTTTGTTTCTATGTATTTTTTTTTGTTTCTTCTTTGATTTCTTCAGTCATCTCTTGGTTATTTAGTAGCACACAGTTTAGACTCCATATATTTGTGTTTTTTACAGTTTTTTTTCCTGTAATTTATTTACAATCTCATAGCATTGTGGTCAGAAAAGATGCTTGATACAATTTCAATTTCCTTAAATTTTCTAAGGCTTGATTTGTGACCCAAGATGTGATCTATTCTGGAGAATGTTGCATGTGCACTTGAGAAGAAAGTGTATTCTGCCACTTTCAGGTGGAATGTTCTATAAATATCAATTAAATCTGTCTGGTCTATTGTGTCATTTAAAGCTTGCATTTCCTTATTTATTTTCTGTTTGGATAATCTGTCCACTGGTGTAAGTGGGGTGTTAAAGTCCCCTAATATCATTGTGTTACTGTCAATTTCCCCTTCATGGTTGTTAGCATTTTCCTTATGTATTGAGTTGCCCATATGTTGGGTGCATAAACATTTATAATTGTTATATCTTCTTCTTGGGTTGATACCTTGATCATTATGCAGTGTCCTTCCTTATCTCTTGTAACTGTCTTTATTTTAAAGTCTATTTTTTCTGATATGAGTATTGCTACTCCAGCTTTCTTTTGCTTTCCATTTGCTTGGAATATCTTTTTCCATCCTTTCCCCTTCAGTCTGTATGATCCTAGGTCTGAATTGGGTATCTTGTAGACAACATATATATGTGTCTTGTTTTTGTATCTATTCATCCAGTCTGTGCTTTTTTGTTGGGGCATTTAATTCATTTGCATTCAGGGTTATTATCGATACATATGTTCCTCTTACTATTTTCTTAATTGTTTTGGGTTTGTTTTTGTAGGTCTTTTTCTTCTTTTGTGTTTCCTGCTTAGAGAAGTTTCTTTAGCATTTGTTGTAAAGCTGGTTTGGTGGTGCTGAATTCTCTTAGCTTTTGCTTCTCTGAAAAGCTTTTGATTTCTCCATTGAATCTGAATGAGATCCTAACTGGGTAGAGGATTCTTGGTTTAGGTTTTTCTCTTTCATCACTTTAAGTATATCCTGCCACTGTCTTCTTGCCTGCAGAGTTTCTGCTGAAAAATCAGCTGATAACCTTATGGGGATTCCCTTATATGTTACTTGTTGTTTTTTCCTTGCTGCTTTTAATATTTTTTCTTTGAAATTCATTTTTGTTAGTTTGATTAAAATGTGTCTTTGTGTGTTTCTCCTAGGGTTTATCCTGTATGGGACTCTCTGTGCTTCCTGGACTTGACTGAATATTTCCTTTCCTATGTTAGGGAAATTTTCCACTATAATCTCTTCAAATATTTTCTCAGACCCCTTTTTTTTTCTCTTCTTCCTCTGGGAACCCCTATAATTCAAATATTTGTGCGTTTAGTGTTGTCCCAGAGGTCTCTGAGATTGTCTTCAATTCTTTTCATTGTTTTTTCTTTATTCTGCTCTGCAGTAGTTATTTCCACTATTTTTTTCTTCCAGGTCACTTATCCATTCTTCTGCCTCAGTTATTCTGCTATTAATTCCTTCTAGAGAATTTTAAATTTCATTTATTGTGTTGTTCATCATTGTTTGTTTGCTCTTTAGTTTTTCTAGATCTTTGTTAAACATTTCTTGTATTTTCTCAATCTGTGCCTCCATTCTGTTTCTGAGATTCTGGCTCATCTTTACTATCATTACTGTCATCTTTACTTTTTCAGGTAGATTGCCTATTTCCTCTTCATTTATTTGGTCTTGTAGGTTTTTACCTTGCTCCTTCATGTGTGACATATATATTTGCTGTCTTATTTTATTTTTTTTTTTTTATGAGTGGGATTGTGTTCCTGTCTTACTGATTGTTTGGCCTGAGGCTTGCAATACTGGAGTTTATAGGCTGTTGGGTAGAGTTTGGTCTTGGTGCTGAGATGAGGACCTCCAAGTGACCTCACTCCAATAAATATTCCCTGGGGTCTGAGGTTCTCTTTTAGTCCAGTTATTCGGACTTGGAGCTCCCACCACAGGAGCTTCGGCCTGATCCCCGGCAGTTCATTTGGGGGTTCCTTCCATCTCCTTGGGAATTGGTGTCCCCCACCAGCGTCCAGCAGACACCCTAGTTGTGGGGTGATGCGAACTCCACATATTCCCACACCAGCATATTGACTCCACCCCCTTCTCCCTAAGAGTCTTTAAAACATATTCAGTCAGAATATGGCTGGGACTGGAGTCATCATTTGTACTGTCTAGCACTCAGGTTGGCTGGCTAGAAAAGCTGAGGTCTGGTCAGGTATCTCTAAAATTCCAAGAGGCTACCTTAGGTTTTCTAACATCATACTGGACTCCTTGCATGATGGTTGACTTCCCCCAGAGTGAGCATTCCAAAAGATATGAAGATTAAAATGTCAGTCTGAACCCGCAAATTGGCAGTGTCTACTTTGTCATATTCTATTGGATGCAGCAATCATGAGCTCACCTGTTTTCAAGGGACGAGTACATATACCTCAACTCAGTGGGCAGAGCTTCAAAAAGTTTGCGGCCATCTTTGATCTGCTACAAACTTTGAAAATAAACTCAATCTATAAGTACTCGAGTAAGTAAATTAAAACCATGATGAAATGATATTTATCCATCATGGTATTGATCAGAGGTTTAAACTCTGAAAATGGCAAGTTTTTGGTGAGGAGGTAAATAAAAATATCTCATGCACTCCTGGGTGGGTGGACATGGGTACAAGTCTTTGGAGGATGGTATTTATACCACCTATTAAAGTTGAAATTATTCAAACCCTCTAGGCTCAGAATTCCACTTCTATGTATATAACCTAGAGACACTCTCAAAAATGTGCATCAGGATATATTTATAAGAAGTTCATATTATTCATTGTTCATAGTAGCAAAGCGTTCAAATACTGGATTGATTCTCACCCAGCAGAGGAAAATGGGAAAAGGAAGAGAAATGGGGTCTCATTTGTATCTGCTGTATTTAATATTTAATTTCATTTTTTAAATGTCTGAGGTGAATATAGCATAATGTTAAGATTTACTAAAACCTGGGAAGTTTTTAAAAGAGTGTCCATAATATTAATATATTATTTTCAGTGGATAAAAGTGACTTCAAAAGTTTAGTACAGAGACCTTGAAAAAAATCTCAATTATACTGGATTCTGTGGTTTAGATCTCAGTAAGTAGGTTAAGAAGAAAAGAGATTTACATATATTAATGTGGTTAAAACAATTTTATTTGGGAAATTTTCTTTGGTAAAGCCCTTAATTTGTGCTTTAATTAAAAAGTGCATCCTAAATACATCAGACAAGATAGGAAAAAACTCATCTTTTGTTTACTTTCTGCACATATAAATATGTACATATTATATTTTTCAAGCTTTAATATATCCATACAAATTGAAAATGGACAGTTATGTTCCAGAGTATCATTATCAAATCAGGTAAAATATTTGAATTGAATTAATAATTTATATTATGAATCCACTTTAATATAAAGTATTTATGTTATAATTTTAAAGTGATATAATCATAAACCATACAAAGTATTATTTTAAAATGTTTATAGTTATAACACTTAAATAATTATCAGCATATACTTTTACAGATATAAAAATTAGTCTGGATAACTTAATTAAGGATAATCAATATTTTCTGCAGATGTTCTTCGGTTAGTTAAAAGTAATTTTTAAAATTTGTCCTGTGTACTTTAGAAAACATGCATGCTCCAAGTCTGGGATTAATTTTTTATACTTGTATGTTAAGTCAATCATGATAATTAATTTGTTTAAATCTATATTTTATTGAATTTTTTTCTGTTCTGTCATTTACTGAGAGAACTGTCTTTAAATCCTCACAGTATGATACTAGATTTATGAATTCTTCCTTCTAGTTCTGTTACTCTTAGTTTTATAGTTGAAGCTATATTATTAGGGGAAATATATTTGGAATTGCTATATCACCTTGATTAATGAAACTTCTACCATTATGGAATTTTTTTTTTCATAATGCTGTCCCTTAAAGTACATTTTCCATATTAATATTTTGGAATAACTGATATTTGGTTAAAGATGGCATAGTTTTTTTCCATCATTTGACTTCAGACTTTACTGGACCTTATGTTTTATGTCTGTGTCTTGTATCCAGCATATAACTGATAATTTTTAATAAGTGGAGATTTTAATAATTTACATTTACTGATATTTTTAGATTCATTTTGTAGTATTATTTTTGCTGTGTGTTTTTCCCTTTTTATATTTTTTCTTTTTAGTCAATTTCTAAATTGAATTTTTATTCTATTTTCCTCTTTATCACTTGGAAAATTTCACACTGTATTTCCACTTTTTCAGTGGTTATGCTATAAATTTAAATAAGCATATTTATAATAATAAAATCCAAAGTTAATGAATACCTTAAATCACATCCCAAAGAATACAGGTAAAGTAAATTGCTATTATATCTGGCATCTCTCCTCTCAATTAGCAAACCTTCTTGTCCATTACTTTAATTCTGCTTTTTTAAATCCACAATGTATAAATTATTATTGCTGTTTTATAAATGCAATGCATATTTAGCTTTTCTTATGTGTATCATCTATTCTTTTACCCAACATTCTTTCCTGCGTGTCAAAGCTTCTTCTGTAGATCATCCACTATCTTCCTGAAAACCATCTTTCAAATGTTACTTTATCAAGAGTCTCCTGGTAGTACTCTCAATGGTGAGTACTCAGTTTTTGTTTGTCTGAAACGTACTATTGAGAAATAGTTCCATGGGATATAGAATTCTTGAGTGATTTTAAACATTTTAAAGATGTGTTTTCATTGTCTATGCTTTTCATTATCTCTGTCAAGGTGAGAGTTTTCAAAGTGCCCTTGTCCTCTCTCCACAACTTTTAAACTCTTACTTCACTATTTTTGTGTTCTAAAGTTTCAGTAAATCCACAAAGTGGTTTTCATTATATTTATTTTCCTCAAGATGCATTAGGATTTCAGAGTGTAAAACTTTTAACATTCATCAACTGGGAAGATTTGTTAAGTGTGATCTCACCAAATATACGCCTCTTTATATCCTTGTTTTCCTTCCTGATGGAGATATGTTTTGACTTTGGTAGATTTCCCCCCCCTTTCTCGCCCCCCATTACCCTTAATTTCCACTTCATATGTTCTAGTTCTTTGTTTTACTTTGCTGCATTCATATAATAACCTAACTCTTAATTCATATTTAATTTGACCTTTGACTGGGTCTAGTCTGATGTTTTAAATAATTAATTTAGCTTCCATATTTGATGGATGTTTTAAATCTGATGTTTTAAATCATTAATTTAATTTCCATATTTAATCATTATATTTTCCTTTCTAGAAATTCAATTTGCTTTTCATTCAGATATCTCTGTTCATTTTTTTATGGACAGTTTTGCTTCATCCTACTTTCAATATCTTTTTTAATGTTTTAATATAAATATACTCACTAAATTATGTTGAAGGATAAGAAACTTGTAACATTATGGCTGAATATATTTTGTGTCTGATAAATCCAATAACTGCTCCTGATTTTTGAAGACTTTGATTTAAGCCTCTGTACTTTCTTGCTTTTTTCATTGTTTGAGATTTTTTTTAATGAATGTGTTTTCCTTTGAACTTTTTCTGTGGCATTTTTGAAGTTTTGTTTGGGATTAAATTCCTCAAGAGAGGATTTGACTTTGCTTCCACCATATACTTATGACACTACAAACTCAAGATTATTTTCAACTTTACTGTAAGCCTGGGATTTTTGTTTTGTTTTCAAATAAAGCCTTTTTTTTAGGATAGTTTTAGAGTCACAGAAAAGTTGCAAACATAACAGAGAGTTCCCAAATACTTCACTCAGTATCCCCATTTATTAACGTCTTATTTCTATGGTAGATTTTTTCATCCAAGAAACCTACATTAGTACATTAAATTACAGGCTTTATTTGTATTTTATTAGTGTTATCACTAATGTTCTTTTTCTTTTCCAGTATACCAATCAAAATCTTATACTTCATTTGGTTTTCCTGCCTCCTTAGTCTCCTCTGATCTGTGGCAGCTTTTCTGTCTTCCCTTAATTTTTGTGATCTTGACAATTTTGAGCATTACATTTTGTAGAATGTCTATCAATTTAGGTTTGGATGATGTTTTGCTCATGGTTAGACTGGGGTAATAGGTTTTGGGAAAGATGACCACAGTGGTGAATTGCCCTTCTCACCATATCATATCATGGGCACTGATATACCATATCAGTACATCACTAATACACCTTATTACTTATTTTGCTTTTAATTACAGTCCAGGTAATATGGATTTATATCTCAAATCTGTATGAGGTGGTGATTGTCATTAGGAATTCTTAGGTGGAGATTTCCATTTCTATTTTAATTTTTTTCTCTTCTTCTAGCTCCAAAGGTAGATGCAAAAGTAACTGTAAGCTAGAACCAACCTATTTTCACACTTAAGAATGGGGACAAAATTTCTTAAAAACTTCTTTTTCTTTTGAAACTTAAAATTTAAAGTTAGAACTCTGAATATATTAATTTTATGTTCAATGTTTGGAGAAATATTCATTAGTAATTAGTCCATGTTGCTGTAACAAAATACCATACACTGAGTAGTTTAGACAGCAAACATTTATTTTGCAAAGTTCTAGAGGCTGGGGAGTCTGAGATGAAGAGGCTAGCAGATCTGATGTCTGTTAAGAGCCTGTTTCCTGTCTTGTAGATGGCTATCTTCTCCTTGCGTCCTCCCATGGCAGAGGACAGAGAGAAAGGAACAAGCTTTCTCTTAACTCTTCTAAGGGTGCTAATTGCATTCATGAGGGCTCCACCTTCATGATCTCATCTAATCCTAATTATCTCCCAAAGCCCCCACTTCTAATACCATCACATTGTGGGGTAGAGCTTTATCATGTACATTTGTGGCAGACACAAACATTTAGTCCAGGAAAGTAATCATGTATTTGATTTGGCATCTTTCAGTTGGCTTCTTACCAGCTGTATGAACAAAATGTAACTGAACTTTAAGCTTTAAGCTCCTCACCTGGTTGTGTTTATGGTGAGGATAAAGTGTAATAATGCATATAGTTTAACACCACACTGACACACTGTATGAGCTCAGTATGTGTTTTCAATTATTATTATTGAAAGTGGAAAAGTCCAGTCTGGTAAAGATAACATGATAACCTTGTTCTGGAACCAAGGCTAAAAAGAATGTATTTAATAGTCCTTTGTGAACACCTTTAGGCTATAACATTTCTTTAAAGTAATATAAATGTAGAATAAATATTTAGGATCAAATTAGAAAGTCATTTACTTTTAAAATCTTTGAGTCTTATCTTTTTAATGTTTCTTACTTATTGCTTTTTAAAGCAGTTTGTAAATTTGTCTTTATAGAAATGTTTTTTTTTTTTTTTTTTTTTGTGGGGAGCCGAGCCACATGGCTTTTGGAATATTAGTCCTCCGACCAGGAATTGAATCCCTGCCCTCGACAGTGAGAGTGTGGAGTCCTAACAACTGGACCACCAGGGAATTCCCTAGGGGTGTGTTGTTAATGTAACATAACTTAGCTTTGGGTAAATGAGAAAAATAATTGATCAGGAAGCTAAAACAACATATGATTTTGACCACAATTCAATTTGGTACAGTATATATTACGTACATCCTTGTAATTATAATCTTTCCAAATACTTTGTAACCCACAGTTATTTATTTTAGAGGTGCAAACATATTTTTCCAGGTGTGGGTAATGACCTATGACTATTTCTGAGCTCTCTTTCAATTTATAGCTTCCATGCCAGAAAAAAAGTGTGGAGTGAAAAATAACCTCATTATTTTTATGCAATTACAATAGATTGGGCTTTTCTACAGCCTTTTCTATTAGGTTTTTTTTATCAAATATCTATTTTTCTTTGCTGAATATTTATATGTATTGTTTGAAATACTGGCCAAGTTGATTCTTCCATTCATATACAGAATTTATGAAGAATATATTATTTTAAAGAAATATCATCCATCAGTGCAGAAAGAAATTAAAGCCAATAACCTAAAAATTGAACATATATTTTACAATAAAAGAAAGCTGATCTTTTGTCAGTCTAAGAAAAATTAAACATAGTTATTCAAAAGTTGTAATGAGGCATGGCTTGTTAAATATTTTGGTTCCTGGTTCTAGGTGTTACTGATATAATAAAACATTTTAAATAAAGATGCTAAATATAAGATTACATAGTTCTAGTATTATATATGGACATGATGGAACTTAAATAACTAAATTGCTATTAGCATGGTTATATTCAACATGAAAACTATCTTTTATCCTTACTTTTCTTAAAGACTCTTCACTTTTCCACTTCCAAAATCAATATCTGAAAAGATACTTACAAGTGGAATAGTTTAACTCATTGATCTTTACAGCAAATAAACCTTTTCCCCATATTTTGAGGAGGGTCATAATCAGTGCCAAGATGGAAAATTTGAAATAGTTCATTAAAAATTCCTTATTCCAAATGGTGATTGCCTTTTCCTGTAATCAGGAAAGAGTAAAATTTCCCCAGATTTTACGTCTCAACACCATGAACAATCATATGATTTTTAGACGTCCCCTTTGAATTTCAATATTCTTCAACGTGTTGGGATTATATAGATTTCATGAAAAAGTGATTTGCCATTTCTAAGGATATATTTTCAGATAACTAAGGAGGAGTTAGAGAAGTAGCATTCCCTTAATGGGAAAGGGCTTGGGATTTCTCCATGCAATAACTGATACTACAATCAGATATCAGTTATGGAAAAGTCGATGCTGGATTGTGTGTGTATGTGTGTGGTATGTGTGTAAAACCCACTTTATTCTACCAGCCTTTATGAAAGTACCCCAGATCATTTAACCTTATATTTCCCTTCTCTACACTTGCAAGAGTTAAAATTTCTCACAGTGACACTTCTGAAAAATCTGCACTCCTCAACATCTGAATCAGTGGGCATACTTTGACTGTCAAAACTCAGGGCAGAATGTGTTAAGTTAGCACTGATCTTCACCTGCTACAGAAAGCATACTTATATTCTGTTAATGCTATTGACAAGTTTCTGTAGGAATATTATGGACAGTATCCCTTGAGAAGTGGCTACTTACATTTATGAAACTTAAATTTATGTGGCTTCACTTGCTAAATTATTTAATTAAATTCTTATACCATTAAAATTGGTTCAGTAATGAAGCTGTGATAAAAACCCCTGTGGTAAGCTCCTTGTGCCTGATCCATATGTCTATCTCTCTCTGTAGTTTAAAATAAATTATTTATCTATATAATGTACATTTAATAAAGTCAAAGATAGGCAAGGGGATTATTAAATTAAATCTTAAAAGGTCCTCCAAATTGTAATGATTATGCATATGAGACAGTTCTAAAATATGGTAAGACTTTTCTTGTAGTGAGAACATATAATATTAAACTTACCATCTTAACTACTTTTTAAAATTAATTTTTATTTGAGTATAATTGATTTACAATGTTGTGTTTCTGCTGTACAGCAAACTGAATCAGCTAAACATATACATATATCCACTCTTTTTATATTCTTTTCCCATATAGGTCATAACAGAGTATTGAAGAGAGTTCCCTGTGCTATATAGTAGGTTCTTATTAGTTATCTATTTTATATATAGTAGCATGTATATGTCAATCCCAATCTCCCAATTTATTCCTCCCCCCCATCCACCTTGGTAATGTAAGTTTTTTTTCCTACATCTTTGACTCTTTCTGTTTTGTAAATAAGTTCTTTTGTACGCTTTTTTTAGAGTCCACATATAAGCGATACATATATTTGTCTTTCTCTGTCTGACTTATTTCACTCTGTAAGATAATCTCTAGGTCCATCCATACACTGCAAATGGCATTATTTTTTTCTTTCTTATGGCTGAGTAATATTCCATTGTATATATGTACCATATCTTCTTTATCCATTCATCCCTCAATGGATATTTAGGCTGCTTCCATGTCCTGGTTATTGTAAATAATGCTGCAGTGAACATCTTGACTACTTTTAATTGTACAGTTTAGTAGTGTTAAGTATCTTCACACTGTTGTGCATTGGATCTCCAGAACTTTTTCATATTGCTACACTGAAACCCACTAAATACTCTTTCCCCCTCTCACTAGTCCTTGGTGACCACATTTCAACTTTCTAGTTATCTGCTTTTGACCACATTAGATACATATTGTAAGTGTTATCATACAGTATTTGTCCTTTTGTGTCTGACTCATCTTTTTTAGCATAATATTCTCAAGATTCATCCATGTTGTAGCATGTGACAGGATTTTTTCTTTCATAAGGCTGTAATATTCCATTGTATGTATATACCATTTTTAAAAAATCCATTCATTTGTCAGTAGAAATTTGTGTTGCTTTTACATTTTGGTTATTGTGAAAAATGCTTGGATGAATATGGGTGTGCAAATACCTATTTGAGATCTTACTTTGTGGTTTTTTGGACATATACCCAGAGGTGGGATTGCGGGTTTGAATGGCAATTCTATTTTCAATTTTCTGAGGAACTCCTAAACTGTTTTTCATAATAGCTGTACCATTTTATATCCACAAAGTGTATAAGTGTTCCAAAATCTCCACATTCTTACCAAACTTGTTATCTTCTGCGCTTTTGTTAGTAGCCATCCTGATGAGTGTGAGGGGATATTTCCTTGTGGTTCTGATTTGCATTTCCCTAATGATTAGTGATGAACATTGTTCATGTACTTAATAGCCATTTGTAATCTTATCTGGAGAGAGATCTACTTAAGTCCTTTGCCTATTTTTAACTTTTTTTTTTAAATTGTTGAGCTATAAAAGTTCCTTATATATCCTGGGTATCATTATACCATTATCAAATATATGATTTGCAATTATTTTTCCCATTTCATAGGTTACCTTTTCACTCTGTTAAGTGTTTTATTTGTTTCACAGAAGTTTCCAAGTTTTGTGTAGTCTCATTGGCCTATTTTTAATTTTGTTGCCTGTGTCTTTGGTGTCATATCCAAAAACTCATTGCCAGATCCAGCATCACGGAAGTTTTCCCCTATGTTTTCTTCTAGAAGTATAACAGTTTTACATCTTACGTTTAGGTTTTTAAACCATTTTGAGCTAATTTTTGGATATTGTTTAAGGTAAGGGTCAAACTTCATTGTTTTGCATATGAACATAGTATTTTCTTTAAAAGTAGTTGATTTGATTTATCAAACTTAAGTCTCTGAAAAGGACATTATAAAATGGTGGATAGAGATTTAGATCTGGTTAAACAGATAGTATCCTTCACTTTTTTCCTCATTTATTTATACTGTAGGGTATCCCAAAACAAAAGACTTAGCTATGTCCATAAGAATTGAACTCTTCTGTGTAAAGATACAGGTTTCCAGCTTCTCTTGCTTGACACTTTAGAGATCTGGCCCTTTCAGCATGCCAGCAACTTCCTGGAGCCAGATAGCTATTGTGTTTTTGGATGAGGAACCAGCAGGTCACTTTGCTCTATTCCCCATCACTCTCTGTTGTCATGGCAGCACTTAAGTCTAGTAGCAGGGTCTTTCAGCGTCATCTTTCCACTTTTGTTCTTCTCATAGAAGAGTTAAGACAAAAGCAAACCACTGCTTGTACCCTTATCTATTTCACGGTGGGAAATGTAAAAATTGTCACAGAAGGCTTCATCTTTCAAGAAAAGATAAGGTGTGCTTTTATTCCCCCCATAAGTGAAGAATATTTTTCAACATGGCATATTTCAAATATTCATATTACCTGCCTACACGCTATAGGCATTTGAGTTTTCAAACCCTGCTTTAAACAGTAACTCATGGTAACAGCTAAAATTGTGCCATAAATATTCTCAAAAGTTCATCATTATATATCTTGCTCCTGAGGGAAGCAGAAATGATAAAAGATTTTATTAGTGTAGATAAGAACACTTCTTCCTTCTGTTCAGGGCATGGTATTTTTTTTTTAATTCGGGCTCAAATTGAATAAAAGCCCCCTGGTGTATGAATTCCAAGTATGATACCTGATAACAAATTCTTCAAAATATTCAAAATTGACATTCGAATAAAAGTTTTGCTTGGTTTCCATTGTGACTCTGGTAATGTATTAAACTGTTTACCATTAGTAATTAGTAATAGATTTAAGCTGCCTCTAGATTTCTAGTCTATTTTAATAAGATTTATTACTTTTCACTCACGCACCCATACAATGATAGGCTAGGTAATAATGAAGGATATATATATATCCTTATATATATATATATAACAGGTTTCAATAAAACAAGAGTTAATTTCTGACAGGTAAATATTTAAACTTAAAAAAATCATTTTAGGCCATCTAGAGTTCTTGGAGGAAATGTAACATGCTAGGAGAATTCTGTTAACTATTTAAATTTGAAGTACTGCATCCATTATGGTGACAAAAGTGGCTTTAGCAGCTATCATTATATTTCTTTAAAATTTCAAAGTACTTTGAGTTCTTCCAAGATGAACATCCTTTCTTCCTTGCCTCTCATTTCTTAAATTATTTTCTGAAGATAGCAAAGTTTGGCCAGTTTAACTGGCTCCAACTCTAGGCATTATGTCATTGTTTCTTTTTCTTATGAATGGGCAACAAATATTCCTTTCCTCCAAAAAAACTGTCCCTCCTCTGTGCTATCCTTGTGTTAACAGGGTCCATCAGGAACAAATCTCCACCCTTCTGGGCAGCACCCTAAGTTGTCCCCCTTTTAGTCTCTTTCTTCTCTCTCTCCTTCCCCTCACAGAAATTAACTCTTCAGTCCACAGCAGTATAACTTCTGCTAACACTATCACATTAATTCAACATTCTTAATAGAGAGCTGTAGGCTGTGGCAGCCCTCAAATGGAAAAGCTGCCCTGCCCACACCAGATTTGGAGAACAGCCAGGGCATTGCAGCCTCTGAAGAGAGTTTCCATCAAGGACTAGTATTTTTTTAAGTTATATAATTATCAGCTTTATTTATACTTTGGTATTTGTAAGTTAAATGGTATAAAGGACATAATAAAATTACAAATTTTTACCACTTAAAAAATGCTGTAGTACAACCTAATCCCATAAAAATTTTTAGAAAATCAAAAAGAGATAATGCATACATGTAGCATCATCATCAGATAACTATCAAAGTATTTGTCAAAGTGATTCCATATTTATTGCAGACCTTTCTGAATTATTGTGATTTCCCAAGTCATTCAGAACCAGAAAAACGATTCTCTGCTTCATGTTCAGAGTACTGAAATGGTTTATCATTCTGCTAATTTAAATAAATGTCATTTGGTTTTAATGATCATTGTAAACCTATTTAACATGTGAGCATATATATCTATGGGATACTTGATAAAATTAATTTCCTAAAACTGCAGATCTAAGGAAGATAATCTTATTTGTCACAAAATCATAGACACCCGGAAAAACTGAAATAGTACTCATTTCTTTATTTGTTCCTTTAACAAACATTTCTTTGCTCAGTACTCTGTCAGGCGTTGTTTTAGGCACTGAATTACAGAGTGAAGAAAAGAAAAAGTCTAATTGCCTGGTCCTATGGCTTATGCATTGTAGTGAGAGAAGGCATATAAAACAATCTGATCAATTAATTAACAAGAAAAAATTCTAGTCTAAGGGTTCTCTCAACCTTGAGTGTACACTGTAATCACCTGGAGAGTTTGAAAATTTACCAATGTTTGTGTCCCTCTCCTAGAGATTCTAGGGTGAGTCCTGTGTACGTGAATTTTTAAAAGGCCCTATATGACTCAGATGTGCAAGCAGAATTGAGAAACATTTGCCTAGAGACTTATATTAATCAGAGAATTGAGGTAAAGAAAGGTGACAGAATTTTTCAGTTTCTGTAATTCCAAAGCCCACTAGATGTCCCAAACAGCACCTTAAAACGTATTCAAGGCTTTCCAGGATTGAAAGTGTCTAAACTTTATTAGAGCAGGAATGCAATTTAATAGAAATGCAGAGGATGTCTGAGGAAAATTAAAGAGCCTAAAAGTGGCTTACAAAAGATAAAAGAATTTTCTGAAGGTCCTGAGAATGAAATTGTCTCAAAGACAAACATGAGCTCAATTGATTGAAGTCAGGGATTGGAAATGAGTATCAGAAATTTAGTGAAGGCTGAATAAGGTAGAAGAGGAGATTAAAATGCTATGGATACTCTCTCACCTTGTCCCAACCCAGGGGTGGGATAGGGAGGGTGGGAGGGAGACGCAAGAGGGAGGGGATATGGAGATATGTGTATTCGTATGGCTGATTCAATTTGTTATACAGCAGAAGCTAACACACCATTGTAGAGCAATTATACTACAATAAAGATGTTGAAAAAAAAAACATCAGAAAAAATGGTGTGGATAGATTGAAAAGACCTTGGGTGATCAAAATATTGGGATTAAATTTTTGTATCTCTATCATCTGTCTGTTGTCAATGCAGATACTTCATATATCTACTATCTTATTGGTAGAATTTTTTAGTTCACTTTACTTCTTGGCACTGTTCCTGATGTTCTTAAGCTATATATTTTAAACTCAAATATGCAACTCAACAGAATTGGATATCCTAGTGTTAATGTGCAAGAAGGACTAAACTTTCCCCTAGGCTGTATCTTGGACAGAAGTTCGATTTTTATTAACTATGTGGCATAATAAATTATGTTTCTGCCTCTTTTAATTCCCTTTCTCATTCATTGAAATTTAAGATCCAAATCAGTGACATGAATTTTGTCTCAAAGTCACTATCAGCCAAAGGAGAGCAGTATTGTATATAACCGTATGTGCATGGGTTCTAGTACAAGGTACGTAATTCAAAGACATGTACCAAATTCTGCCATTTATGGGCTGTGTGACCTCTGACATGCTAAGTATTAATCTTTCTGTGTAGATTCCAAGTTAATAACAGTAGAAATAAAGCAGTAAAACAAATTCTGTATTTTAAAAAGTCATTCACAGTCAATTCTACCAGATTATGTTTTATATATTTTTTGTGTGTGAAAGTATTTGATTTAGGAAATCCCCACCCAAATCCAATGGATAATAAAAATATTAAGGATGAAACTTAAATTATAAAATACAGAGTTAAAATATGATATCATGTCTTTGGATTATTACAACTTACAATATCTCAGTTGCTTATTTTCATAATTTAAATGGTAAAATATTAACTGTCCAATGTAAAACCAGTTATTTAAGATTTCAGTGAATAAACAAAGGCTCCACAATTACTTCTACAAAAGTCTATTTGCTAAAATGGTCAATATGTTAAAACAGGTGGATATGATAAGCAATCAACTAAATTGTGTGGCATGTGGCCACCACAATATAGTTTCAGTGAATTTGCAGATGTATTACTGATTGTGTTTGCAGGATCGCATGAATAATATTTAATCATTGGTGGATTTCCTTTACTCTAGATTATAAGAACCAACAGTAGTTAACTATAAATGTAACTATAAATAAATAAACTCATTCTGTAAAAATAGAACATATACATTTCCCCCAAAGCCTTCTTTAAAAATAATTGTGTATTAAAGTAAATAAATAGTTGCCTATAAATACCACATAGTCCTGGTGTTAACTTCCAGGTGCCACTTAGCATATGAAATAAATATGTGAATCTTAGGACTATACAGATGCTCACTCAGCTTTCAATGCCTCATAATAATTCCAACTGAAACAAATCAATTTTGTTAATAAGACAGAGTTTTTTCATTTTAAGTGGAGAACCCTTTAGCTTTGTTCCCAGGACAGTTTTGTCTTCCTTCACTCTTCACTCTCAACATCTCTGGGAGGGCATCTCTGAACTCTCTGTAGTGGTTTAGTGCAGTGGTTTAGTTGATCCATTCTTTGTCATAGTAAATGCAGAGCTAGGATTTTATCCCAAGTGCCCTGACACTAAATCCATCACTACTCTGATGTACCAAAAGACTTACTTACGTTTTTGTATTAATGAACATAATAAGCTGATTTAATTTCCCATTTAAAAAGTCTATCAAATAGAAATGGGAAGTCACTAAGTACTACCTTGACCAGAAATATTGTCCAGCACTGGTTTCCTTACCTCTCTCAATGGCACCAGGTTTTAATAAGTGAGTGTTTAATTCTTAAAAAGCTTACATGGTAGCAGCCTTGGAATGGGGCCTTTGGTGCAAATATGTACTTGAGTTACAACAAATCAATTCTGTTCTGGCTCTCAATTTTTGTTTTATAGTCCTAGGTAAGGTTAGGTTTAAACTTGAAATCTAGTTTCATTTCAAAACTACCATGCAAGTTACAGATTGTTTTAGAGCTGTCTTTTTTTAATCCAATGGCTAATTTTTTCAAGACCCCAAATATATAAAAAATACTTAATCACAATGTGATAATAGCTTTTCCCTCTGAGAACAGATATAAAAATATGTAGCTCATTACAAGTCCTCAGAGTTTCTATCCTCCCAGCAGGACAGCATTCTTCAAAATTTATAAATATGCTAAGTCTTCCCAAATATTTTTCATTGGTTAATAAATTATGCTGGATAATATCATATCTAATAAAATATTTATTTCAGACATCAGGAGGCATGGTTTCAGCTAAGACTTTAGTTAAATGTCTATGGGTCGGTAGCTTGATATATTCTCTTTAATAAAAAAGAATAATGAATTGAGTCACACACAGTAAGACACAGGTGGAAAACCTGCAGTGAAAGTATCTTAATTTGTCCTGTCCTCATGCTATTAACCTAATTACCATACAATTTAGAGTTAATAATAAATACAGGCTTAAATGAGATCAGACTAAAGTGTGGGCAGTTATGCCAAGAACTTAAATAGAAGACACAATGAGTTTTATCAATTAATTTCAATTCTATTTGACTTCCCCTGAAACTCTCAAATTGAAATGGATTAAATCTCAAATTAAGGAGAATAGAATTTTTGATAGAGTCACAATAAAGCAATAATATAAATTACCCCCTGCCTTTTTACCATGTTATAATCCTTTGGGAGAGAAATTTTTAGCAGTTTGAGTTGTAGGTCATGCAATATCATAGCATTGTATTAGCAGAGAAGTGATAAGATTTATTCCCTAAACAATAAAGATTTAGGTCCTTATTTACACATCAGCAGAATACTTGTCTTATTTTCTATATATCTGACTTTAACTGAAAGCTTTGTTCAATTTCACAAAAAAAGGACACTTGTTGTTTAAAAACATGCATGAACATACCCAGTATTTTTAGTCTGAGAACAACTCTGTTAGAAGTAGAATTTCAGAATGTGCTTTTTTAATGGACATCAGCAAATAAAGATAGTGTGGTCTCAATTGCATTTATTTCTTACAAAATTATGCTGTTTCATGACTATTTCAATCTGAGAATATATGGAATGCTTAAGAATCACATGAAAAAAGCATGCTGACACATTTTTAAGTGAAAAAATTGGAATTAATATAACAATTTGAAAAAATACATATAACTAACTAATTGAGATCCAGACAAGAGAATTTAGAGCTTTGGGGAAAGTGCCTTGAGGAGAAGTGTAGTTTTTCAGTGCATAATTATAACTGCTTAATTTGTAGAGCTATTATTAACATGATTCCCCTTCTGTAGACATCAGATCTACAACAAACACATTTTGAGTTACATACAGTATGTATTTTCAAGTCATTTTCACAGCACATACTACTAGCAAACAAATCCATGAAGAGTATAGAAAACTCCGAATGAGCAACCACTATATGTAGCACATAAAAATAAACCTAATATAAAAAGAGAATGTCAAACAAATCAAGAATATTTGAAAAACAAAGGGTTGTCGCATATTTTATAATTCAACATCATTACAATCTTAATATACTTTTTAACATTTTAAAAGTTGTAAATATGCAGTTGTAAATGAACCTGTCTTATTTGTTTATGGTTAGTTAATTGATGGAATATAACGGTTTCTTTCTCTGAATTATAAAATAATGATTGCTCTTTGATAGCAACTCTATTAGTTTTCTATTGCCATGTAACAAATACAGTAACCACAAATTTAGTCTATTAAAAACAACACTCATGGGAATGCCCTGTTGGTCCAGCGGTTATGGCTCTATGCTCTCATGGCCAAAGGCCGGGGTTCCAGCACTGGTCTGAGAACTAAGATCCCACAAGCTGCAAGGCGTGGCCAAAACAGCAACAACAACAACAAAAAAACACAACACATTTATTATCTCACGGTTTCAACAGGTCAAAAGTCCAGGCATCTGTAGCTCAGGAGCTCAGAATGGTGCAATCAAGGTGTCACTGGTCTGTGTTCTCATCTGGAACTTGAGGCTGTCTTCCAACCATGCTCAGGTTGTTGGCAGAATTCAGTTGCTCTTAATTGAAGTCCCTGTTTTCTTGCTTGTTGTGGGGCAGAAGTCACTCTCATTTCCCACAGGCTGCCCTCAGGTCCTGACCCTCTCAAAATATGGCAGTTTACATCTTCAAAGCCAGCAGGAGAATATTTCTCACACTCTAATCTCATTCTTCAAAAAGACCCAGGTCCTTTTAAGGGCTTACCTAATTGGGTCTTATCTACCCACAATAATTTTCCTTTCAACAAACTCAAATTAATTTGGGAGCTTCACTACATCTGCGAATCCTTTCACTTTTGTCAGGTAACATAACTTAATCATGGAAGTAGAATCTATTCTTTTCCCCATCCTGACCACACAGAAGGAGAGAGTATTACATGGAGTGAATGCATCAGGAGGAAAGAGTCTTGGGGGCCGTCTCAGAATTCTCTTACTAAACAGTGATATTTTTGAAAAATGGAGAAACTGCCTTATTTTCTATTTTGCATATCAGGTGTTAAAATATTTTAAGAACAGGATTTAAGAATTATTGATTTTTTCTGTATCTAGCTATGTAGAGATGGTAGGAAACCAAGTTGTCTAGGATAACTAAAAAGAGTAATGTCAGACCTAGTCCTGCCCCCATATCTCTGACACCCATCAGTGCTTTTACTAGTATTTCATCCTTCATCTTACTACATGAACAAATAGTGAATTTTATTGAATACATATTCTGCTTCTATTGAGGTAGTCATTTTTCCCCTTTATTTTGTTGGTGTAACTTGTTTCATTGATAGATTTTCAATTGTTTTACCCACCTTGCATTCTTTTTTTCTGGCATCTTTGAAGATTTTCTCTTTACATTTGGTTTTCAATAGTTCTGTTCTGGTTTTTCTTCATGGATTTCTTTTTATTCATCCCACTTGATGATTGTTGAGTTCTTAGAATCTCTCAATTAAATTCTTTCATCAGTTTTGGAGAATTCCCAGCCATTATCTCTTTAAATATGACTTCTGTCCCATCCTCTCACTCTTCTTCTTCCCTGAAAATTAAATGTATTTAAGATTTTTTCAGTGTATTCTCTACATGTCTTACATTTCTTCTCTATTTTTTAGTAATTTGCCACTGTATTTCCGTGAATTTTCCTCTCACCTACTTTATGTTCACTAATTCCTTTCAGCATGTCATATCTGCCAGTAAATGTATCTAGTGAGTGTGTGTCTATGTTGGGTTTGCATACAGTAAAATATACACATCTTTAGTGTGAAGATTGATGAGATTTGTCAAATGTATACATCTTTACAAAATTCACACATAAAATGTTTCCATCCTAGAAAATGTTCACATGGTCCCTTCGAGTTGACCCCCACTCCCATAGTCATTCAGTTTTGACTTATATTCTCATACATTAGTTTTCCTTGTTTTTGAATATTATATAAAATGAAGCATATAGTAAACATTCTTGTGCCTTATTCTTTTTGTTCAAAATAGATTTGTGATTCATCCTTGCTCTCGCATCATTAGTTTTTTTTCTTTTTATCACTAAATAGCATTCATTTGTATGAATATACCACAACTTACTTATCCATTCTCCTGGTCATATTGTTTATACAGGTCTTCATTTCTCTTGAGTAAAGTATGCATTGTGAAATTGCTAAGCTAGAGGGTAAGTGCATGATTAATCTTGTAAGAAACCACTTTTACAAAGTGGTTATAATATTTTACCTTCCCTCCAATAAAATATGAGAATTCCAGTTTCTCCACGTCCTCACCAACATTTGGTATTGTCAGTCATTTCTCATCATTCAAGTGGGTGTGAAGTGTGATACATCATCATGATGTTATCATTACTTCTCTGATCAATAATTATGGTGAGCACTTTTTCATGTCCTTATTGGTCATTCATATACCTACTTTAGTGGAGGACTAATTCAAATAGTTTGCCTATTTTGTCAATTGGGTTGTCTTCTTAATATAAAATTATAAAAATTCTTTATATATCCTAAATATAAGTTCTTTCTTAGACATAAGCATTGCAATTTTTTTCTCCTGGTTTGTGACTTGCCTTTTTATTTCTGTAAAAGTGTCTTGACCAAAGTTTACAATTTTGACAGAAGTTTACAATTAAGTCTAATTTGTTTTTGTGGAAAATGTTTTTAGTTTCTGTCTAAAAAATGTTCTGTCTAAAAATGTTTTACAGAAATAAAAATGTTTGTCTTTCCAAAAGTTTCAAAGGTATTTTAAAATTTCATCAATAATTTTTAGATTTAATTTTGAGTTTCACATACAGCGCTATAATGTTTCTCAAATTAAACATTAAAATCTGTGGGTTTTTAAATATTTATATTGACTCCTCAAATTCATGATAATGGTGTATATCTATGTTTTATTTAGTTATTTACCCATGTTTTATAGAGATCTAAATCACATAGTGTTTTATTTCTTACAGAGTTTTGATGTGTTTGATGCCATTTTAAACAGTAGTTTTATTTTCCAGTTGTTCTCAGCTAGCTATTGAAATGCACCTGATTGGTGAAGTTGATCTTGAATCCTGCAAACTTGCTAACTTCACTTAATAGTTTGTGTAGTTTTCTTTTCCTCAGATTACATAAAATAGTCTATGTTAACAATCAATTCATCTCTGAATAAAGAGAGCTGTCCTTCTTTCTTTCTAATATTCATGTCTGTTTTTCTTTTGTTTGCCATCTTGCACAAATTAGGGCCTTCAACCCAACTTTGAATAGATGTGGGTAGTAAGGGCAGACATTCTTGATTTGGTGCTGCCAGGTTTAGGGAGATGTTTTCAACATTGAGTGTATTGTTAAAAGTATGAGTTCTGAAGTTACAAAAGTATTTTCCAAGCAAAAGTAATATATTTATTCATGCAATAAATCATTCATTCATTTAATATACAAGGCAGATACAGAAACAGAAAATGCTTTTGTCCTCTTGGAGCTTACACATTGTATAAATGCAAGAAATGAGAGCACAGATAATAAAGAAGTAAATAAACTATGTAATCAGGATTACTAGTGTGAGCAGTAATTTAGTACATTTAAAAATTACATTATGACTTCTTTTGAATGGTATTTCCTGTCCACCCTAATACTGCTCTTGTCATAGGCTCTATCTGGATAAGTCTCTGTGTCTGATTTGTATATTTAGTGAATGAATGACTGACTAAGTGAGTGTGTGAATGAATAACTGAATAACTTGTTTTACTTGAAAAATAATTTTGCTACTTGAGAAATATTTATTTTTCAAGAAGTAGTCAAAATATTTTCTACTTCTTCGGAAATCTTTATCTGTGGAGTCTTTACTAGCCACTCACCCTTAACAGAGTACTTAGTTTGTACCATCTATCACATTTTATTACAGTTTTATACATGTCTATTTACTCATGATTCTGATTTCTTTGAAGTTTGAAACCAGACAATGTTTGAGAGATAGTGGCTGTTCCATAAATGCATGTTTAAGGAATGAATGGATTAAAAATTATGTGACATTTTTGATCCACTGAGCAAAATATTCAAGAAATTCTACATTTTATTGTACTTATATGCCAGCAGTTTAGTACTTGTCAGCTTTGTTATATTATGTCAGGATCTAATTTCATGGTAAAAATGGAACTTTATAGTGTGTGTGTCAAGGAACATTATTTTCTATTTGATAAGGACACTGCCTGCATTTAGAGACAATAACTTTTCTTTCTATTAATGCCATCATTCCCTCAAGAGCCTAAGGCACTGACATATATTACAAAACAGTAGGTCATAGAGAAAAAGCACTTTAAAATTTTCAGTGTGAATATAAAGGTTAAATTAATTGATATCTGCAAGTGACAACTTGCTGTTGAAATTAGAAGGATGGGTTCAGAAGTCAGTAATTAAGCTGAAATTTGTGTCTACACTCAGCCTCTGTGCAGCAGCACACTGTTCATAAAGCTGTTGTGGAGGAGATCATGGCTGTATAACCAAATATCCAAAGTGTCCAAATATTAAGGTTGTACTAAAAATAAAGATCTGGGTTCAAAAAAAGAAAAAGAAAGCCTCCTGATTTTGTTAAGGGCACAAGGAAGGACATCAGGGTATCACGTTCATCTATGGTTTCTGTACATTTAAAAATAAGCAAAAGTCAAATTCAATGTAGAAGTAATATAGCTTTAGTTTCTTTAAAGCAAGCTGTGTCAATACTTTATAAACATTTGTCATTTCTACTTTTAATCTAATATTTTATCATATACCCAGAATAAATGTTTGGATTAAATTTCTAAATTAATAGTCTCATTTCATATTTTCTTTTATATCTAAAATAACTATCCAGCATAAATGGAAATTTGGAGATTCAGGATTTAATCACAGCTTTATCCCTAAATTTTCATTTTTTCTGCCACCTGGCATTAATGACTGGAATATTTACCGCTTAGTTGCATATCTGTGCTCTCTTTGAGATACTATTACTGGGCAGAATTTTTTTTATAATAAAGGTTTTATTTAGTAAAAGCTTTTTTTTAAAAAATATTTATAATCACAAACATAAGAATTCAAGAGTAGAAAGAAGAGGCAATAAACAGACACTGTTAATTGAAATAGAATCAGTCACCTTTTACTAAAATTTAAAGGTCTGGAAAAAAGAACTCTATACTGGTGATTCATTTAAGCATAAAAAAGAATAATTCCAGGTTCATGGTTAAAGAGATGATGACTGAAAATATGTTCATTACTGAAATAGTCATTCTGGATTGTTGAAAAAAGTGACAACCCCAGAATGTCTTAAGCAACTCTTGGGTTGAATCATATGAAATTACTAATATTTGATTTTTTTAATCTAATAGCACAGTAATTTTATATGGTTCAAACTAATATTATCTGCCAGTAACTTTGATAGTTATTTTGTGTTAGTAACTGATTTATAACAAGCTATACCAATCCCTGAATACTAATGAAATCACATTAACTTTTTTCATTGCATTTAAATATTTCTCAGGAACAAAACTTCTCAATCACCAATCCCCAAATGACTCCTCAAATGGAGTTTCTCTGCCAAGTGTTGGAAAGAAAGTGGATTCTTATACATTGCTGGTAGGAATGTAAATCTGTTGAATCTCTTAAGAAAAATATTTGGCATAATTATATAAAATCAAGCATTTATGTGGTAACATGTCCTGAATTCCAGAAATTTCATCCCCCAATATATGTTCAAAGGAAACAACTGCTCAGGTATTAAAGAGGACATAATATAAAAAGGTTTATAATAGCAAAATATTTGAATGAACCTGAATGTGCACTGGTAGAATGGATTAATAAATTGTAGCATAATTAAAATGAAATATTTTATAGGAGAAAGGATGAATATAGCTACATGCAACAAACCTAATGAAATAACAATATACATTTGAATGAAAAAGCCTCCCTAATATTACATAGAATATGATATACTTTTAACAAATTTAGAAGTTTTATTGAAAGTTAAATAGGGAAGAGATAAATTGGGAGATTGGGATCGACATATACACACTACTATATATAAAATAGATAACTAATAAGAACCTACTGTAGAGCACAGGGAACTCTATTCAGTACTCTGTAATGACCTATATGGGAATAAAATCTAAAAAAGAGTGGATATATGTATATGTATAACTAATTCACTTTGCTGTACAGCAGAAATTAACACAGCATTGTAAATCAACTATACTCCAATAAAAATTAATTTAAAAAAGAAAGTTAAACAAAAAGTTAATCTAAGAAAAGAGATAAAATTGCATATAAAAAAGCAGGGGACTGTTGCACACAAGATTCAGGATAATGGTTAATTTGGAATGGGTTTATCAGGGGGGATATATTGGTAGATATAAAATGTTGCCAACTGTCCAGGCTTGTTTTCAGTTGTCTCATGGCTGCTTATTATATTACTATAGAAAAGTAAATACATAAATAAAAGAAGACTTCCTGTTGACAAATTATGAGAGTGTCATAAAGCAAACACTACAATTAATCCACTTCAATGAATATGTGGTTCAAAATAAGAAAATAAATGAATAATAAAATTAAACCACTGGGAGTTAGGTAATATTATTCCCATTAAAAAAAAAGAAAGAAAACCAAGATACAGCCAAGTTTATGAAGATATTATTAATTAGATGTATCTGTCATAAAAGCTACTTTACAAAAGGAACACCTGATGGTATTTTTGATGGGTAACATGAGGTCCTGCCCTGTCATAATGCATCTAATCTATCATCCACATAGGGTGCCAGAAATGTGTATCATTAGAGAGAATTTCTGAATTTCTGAATTCTGGTTTTGTTTTTAGAAATTTCACTGACCTAGGTGAGCCAGTTGCATGTAGAGGACAGTGTGGGCATACTATCTCAACTCCAGCCAAGGTGGCCTTGCTATGCTCTGCTTTCAACCTAGTATGCTCTTCCCAGAGGTTCTCCTAGACCTTTCCTCGATGAATTCTGGTCTGTTCCACATCCTCCTTAAAAAGGCCTAACTGACGTCCCTAAACAAAAAGCAACCCATCCAACTCCACCTTTTCACCGTCAGTCCCATTGCTCTATTTTTCAGTTCCCTGTTTTCTTTGACTAAATTTCTTCAACTTCGTACTTTATCACTTATTTATGTAAATGTTCAATTGTTTAATAGTTTTTCACTTTTAATATTATTACTCACTATTTAAAATGTAAATACCTTAACCTTACATTACTTATTTATCTTTGGAGGTAGTACCATTTAGGTTGGTTGTACTCTGAAAGTTGATAACAGAAGACAGTTTTTTAAAGTGACATTTTATGACATTATTTTTGATATATTTACATTTGTTCATGGGAACATAAAAATGTGGCTCTAAATCTTTTGTTCTCTGATGGAATATTTATGCAGTAAAGAATTCCAACCAGAGAAACTTAATACTGTAAACTTGTATATTTAACAGCAAAGTCTTCATCATTGTTTCCCTTGACAAGCATACCTGCCTAGTGATTTGCAGGTTTTAAGAAAGTACCTTTGTTTTGTGTTGTGTTGCCTACAAACCAGATAATAAAATTGCTATTTGCTGAAGCACCAAGAGAAGTAGATAGCCCTACAAATAACTTTTGTGTTATTTATATGAGTATTAGTTTGGGGCATATGTTGAACTAAGAGTGTCACCATTTATCAGGGAAATTCAGATACTTGAAAGATTATTCTCTGGCTTTGCCCTTTTCTCAAAAGCTTTCTCACCAAGTTCAATGCACTGCAGGAACTCATTCAAACATTTTATACTGACTTGAATTTAGCTTTGGTGTGTTGCTTCATTAGGAGCAATAATGAGGCTTGAATAATGACACTTGCTAATGGAATAAAAGTACTACAGAACAACAGCTGGTCCCTCTATCCCTCACTCTTGATAGGGCATTAAACACTCTTTTAAGGTTTTAACAAACAGAGGAATATCATATATGCATTGCGTGCTGTTTCTATTATTGCTAAGGACAACTTGCTCTTCAAACTGCATTTTATCCAGTCAACATTACCCCATAATATAAATTGCCTAAATTTTAGCAACTGCAATGTGTATGGTCTAGACGATAGGACACAAAATATATAATTCTTAGCCACGTTGAATACAACTGTGGCTTATGTATTTGAGCTCTAGTTTCTCTTGAATAATACTTGCTTAGGAAATTAAGGAGATTTTATTCGCCTTACTGTGTCAAATATACATTATATTTGTGCAATCAGTTGCCTCTTTAGTTTCCTTTCCAAAAAAACATTGATCAGATTTCTAGGAGGGCTTTTATTTTTAGAAAGAATCAAAACATCATATTTAAAAGCAGAATGTTTGAGCTGGAAATAAATTTAAATGATTTAGCTCAATTCCTTTTTTATAGAGTAGGAACATATATTGGTTATTTCAAAGTGGAATTGTTCTGAAATATCAACTTTAGGTGACTAGAGAATGTATTTTCTTTTTAGTCAAACACATGCATGATCAAAGAAAATGGAGATATATTACACATTCTGAAGTTTGACACCCCACTAAGATCTTCACTGGAATACTTTAATTACAGTAAATGTTGTGATCATTACATCTCAACCCTTTCAACGTTTATTTCTCTTTCTCATACACTTGGATAAATGCCAAGTAAATAGCATCTTTAACAGAAAGAAATATGGAAATACTTGATGAATTTCAGATCGTATGTGAAATATTGAAATCATTTAACTGCAGTTCACACTGTTTGTAATCAAATAAGAAAGTATATCAGCAACTTAATTGGATTCAATAAGTTTGAATGGATTGGCTCTGCAGGGTTGTTAAGCTGTAATATTAACAATGGGCTGGTGCTACTCCAGTCCTTTTGCTCCTTCAGAGAGAGGACCCCCCAAATGAAAAATAGTGGAGAGGGCCTGCCAGGATTTACATAGAATTATAGTACATTATATTTCTGGCCTTTGTCTCTATGCTTTATTTTTCAAAAATGTAAATCTTCACATAGCTTTATCAAATATCTTTCAATATGAATTATTCTAAAACATCTTGATCCCTTGAAGACCTCTGAAAAGCCAAGGTAGGTAACATTTAAATCATATTTTCAGGTCTATGTGTGTTGCTAACATAAAAGTTCCAAATATATGCTTTACTTTCAAAGGAATGTATATACACCAATTTCAAGGCTCTAGCAGTTAACAAAATATAGCAATTGACATTAACTGAACATATAACTAAAAAATACATATGCACACATATACATATAATATGTGCACTGTGTGTATGTACATTGGCTAACTATAAATGCAACCAAAGCAACAGGGGTACCTCTAGTTACTAGCAATGGGAATAAATCTCAACTCAATTTTGAGGTGCTGGGAAATATTTAGTGAAGGAATGAATACAATTTTGAAAGAAACAGAAAAACTGTGAAACATTGCCACAAAAGTGTGTATAAGAAGTCCAAAACCACAGGAGATAGCAGTCAAAAGAGCAGGGGTTTCATTCAAACAGTCCTAGTTTTGACTCCCAATTTAGCCACTTAGCTTTCATATTTTTGACAAGTTTCCAAAAGTTTTTAACCTTGTTATCTATCTTAGCTCATGCTGCTATAACAAAATAGCATAGACTGGGTGGCATAAACAAAAAATTAATTTCATGTAGTTCTGGAGGCTGAGAAGTCTAAGATCAAGGTGCTGGCTCATTTGGGGTTCATGAGGGCTTGCTCTCTGGCTTGCAGATGGCTTCTTTCTAGCTATGTACTCACATGACCCTCCCTCAGTGTGTGCATGCAGAGGGAGAGAGAGAGAAAGAGACCTCACTTCCTCTTCTTATAAGGGCACCAATGTCATCATGAGGAGCCCATCTTACCTAATCTAACCCTAATTACCTCCCAAAGGCCCCCCACTCGTAATACCTCGTGGGTTAGCACTTCAGCAACAAACATTGTCTGTAACAGTATCCTTTTCTGAAAATGGCATAAAATAGACCTTGCTTAAATTTGTGGGAGTCAGAACACAGTAAACTTGGTGCTGCAGCTCTGGTACTGCTACTGCAGTTTGTGACCCTCCAGTGAGGAAGTCAACAGCTGATCAACACAAAATGGCTCCTACTACTTGAGTTTTATGGCCAAGAACACTCAAACTCCAATAGAATGTGCTAGAAGATGTATAAGGAACGGACAAAAGGGGAGCTGACAAATGGTTTTGAACTATTAGCTAATCTTCTATGTAAAAGGTAGAAAATTGAGGGTGCAGTTAAAGAGATAAGTAGAATTACACTGGCAAGAGTTATTAGAGTGCTGTGGCATTTCTCTTCCTCATCTTAACCCAAATAAGATTTTCATGAGAACCACTAGCCAAACTTCCTATATATCCCCACATCTTGCCGACCACAGAAGTGAGTCTGAAACACATCTGAGAAGGATAATGATAAAAGAACTTTATTATCTGCTTGAAGTGGCAGGATAGACAGTAGGACAAAGGTACACATTTCCCTTGAGTCAGATGTGGGCCACAGAGGATTTGTCAGGTACTGAAAGGAACTTTCCCAACTGAAGTAGGGTTGAGATGACTACACTTGTGTCCTGTTATGTCCAAACCTGAGTGAGGGTGGGGTGTGGCATAAAAGGTCAGCTGGAGGGGACCTCAATAACAAGAAAGCAGGAATTGGAACTTACCAGTGTAGGAGGGAGGATTCTCTGAAAACACACAGAGGAAATCATTTCAAGAAGGAAGTAAGCATAGAATAACTGCCAGGTTCAAAGAGGGACAGTAGTAGATTGAAATAGAATTAAGCTACCCTCCTCAACCCCGAATCACCTCTCATCTGACTGAACCCTTGAAGGGGACTGCAGGACCAGAAAATGAAGTTAAATGGTGAGGGAAGACTTGGCAAAGGAAGGAAAAAGTTGGAATTTTCTTCTCACTAAGTGCAGACTTGCAGACCTATAGCAGCATTCAGTTGGAGGAGGAGAGAAGCTTTAATATAACTGAGGTTCAGAGTTCTGATTATTTTATTAACTCATCTTTTCACTTCATGAAATGGAATTATTTTGAAGCTTGGAAATACCTAAGGACCTACCCATGAATTTATCCCAGAAGCACACAGAACCAAGCTAATTAGTAAATATGAAGAGACTGGGAAAAGACAAAGTTGTTCTATGACTTGCATATGGAGACCAATATGTTTAGCAAAATAGTTATATTACTGCATATAATGATTAATATTAATAATCCTATATTAAATAGTTTATGCTAGTATTTTTATAATTTCAGAAAATATTATATACCTAACACAAATTTTCCCATCTTGTAAAATTAAAGTGAAATTTTAAAGGTTTTGGCATATAAGGACATTCTGAAAATTATGTATATTATTCATAATATATATGTAGTAATTTGAGTCTATTGCTTCCATTCCCCAAAGTTAGGTATTGTTGTCTCTGGGCATATCTTCACAAAATTTAAAGATGACACTACTCAAGGATCCAAAAAAAAAAAAAACAGATTTCATTAACTATCTTATATTCTATTGGGTTTTAAGATACTTAAAAGTGGATATGCAAGTCTTTGAATTTCAGTTCTCTTTACATTTATGATGCTGTTCAAGAACAAACCCCTCACAGAGATATCAATTATTAAAGAAGTGTCTTAAGTAGAGCAGGTAATCAGTAAGGCAGGCAACAAATAAAACAACCCCAGGGATATCTTCTTCCAGCCTCCTGTCTGAAGTCCAAGGAATTTGTCTGGTTTGCATAGCAGCTGTTAACAGTATCACTAAGAACAAAGAAATTAAGATACCAGAATTCTTTAAGTGCATTTGATTGCCTTTTTTGTGTATATGTGGAGACAGTATTTATTTTCTTTAGTCTTAAAAATATGAAGAGAAAAATGAACATCAATTTAGGTTCCTACTTCTCTGAGAAGTAGGAAGAGTAAAAATGTTGAGCTTCATAATGGGATCAAGTTTAAGTTATCAACTTAAAACAGACTGTTACAGATATGTTGTTATATGTAAGCCTCATAGTAACTACAGAACAAAAAACTATAGTAAATATACAAAATGTGACAAGCAAGGAATATAAGTGTACCACTAAAGAAAATCATCAAACCATAAAGGAAGAGGACAAGAGAGTAAAAAAGGAGCAAAGAGGAGCTACCAAAACAGCTAGAAAACAATTAACAAAATGGCAATAAGAATGTGCCTATCAATAATTACTTTGAATGTAAATGGACTAAATTCTCCAATCAAAAGACAGAGTGGCTGAATGGATTAAACAAAAAGAAAGAAAGAAAAAAACAGACCCATCTATATGCGGCCAACAGGAGACACTTTAGGTGTAAGGGCACACACAGACTGAGATGGAAAGATGGAAAAATGTATCTCATGTAATTGGAAACCAAAAATTCTGGAGTAGCTAGACTTACATCAGACAAAATAAACTTTAAAGCAAAGACTGCAATAAGAGAAAAACAGGATGTTACATAATGATAAAGAGGTCAATCCAACAGGATATAACAGTTATAAATACTTATGCACCCAACATAGAAGCACCTAAATATATAAAGCAAATATTAACAGACCTAAAGGAAGAAATAGAGAGCAATACAATAATTGTAGGAGATATTATTATCCCACATACATCAATGGATAGAGTGTCCATACAGAAAATCAAAGAAAACAAAAGCCATTAAAAAAGCCATGTTAGACTAGATGGCCTTAACAGATATTTAGAGAAGATTCCATCCAAAAGCAACAGAATACACATTCTTCTCAAGAGCACATACATTTTTCCAGTATGGGTCATATGTTAAACCAAAAAATAAGGTAATATATTTAAGGGGATTTAGATCCTATTAAGTCTGTTTTCCATCCACAATGGTATGACAAGAAATCAATCACATGGAAAAAAATTGGAAATTCACAAATATGTAGAAATTAAATAACATGCTACTGAACAACTGATGGGTTAAAGAAGAAATCAAAAGAGAAATAATACCTTGAGACAAATGGAAATGGAAATGTAACATACCAAATTTTGGGATGCAGCAAAAGCAGATCTAAGAGAGAATTTCATAGTGATAAATGCCTACTTCCAGAAAGAAGAAAGTCTCAAATAAGTTCCCTATCTTTACACTTCAAGGAACTAAAAAATAAAAGAATAAATTTAGCTCAAATTAGTAGAAGGAAGGAAATAACAAATATTAG
This sequence comes from Mesoplodon bidens, assembly GCF_964165515.1. Classification (NCBI taxonomy): domain Eukaryota; kingdom Metazoa; phylum Chordata; class Mammalia; order Artiodactyla; family Ziphiidae; genus Mesoplodon; species Mesoplodon bidens. The sequence continues at coordinate 80,808,934 of NC_138161.1, read as the reverse complement.
AGCAGAAATAAGTGAAACAGAGACTGAAAAGTCAATAAAAAAAGATCAATGAAACTAAGAGCTAGTTCTTTTAAAAGATAAACAGAATTGACAAACCTTTGGCTAAACTCACTAAGAAAAAAAAAAGAGGACTCAAATAAAATAAAAAACAAAAGAGGAGACAATATAATTTTTAGACAAAGGATAATAGACTACTATAAACAATTATATGCCCATAAATTTGGCAACCTAGAAGAAATGGATAAATTCCCAGAAATATACAACCTTCCAAGACTGAATCATGATGAAATAGAAACTCTGAACAAATGAATGATTAGCAAGGAGATTGAAAAAGTGCTTGACCAGACATCTTCACTGGTTTATTCTACCAGACATTCAAAGAAGAATTAATACCAATCCTTTCAAACTTCCAAAAAAATAGAAGAGGAAGAAATGCTTCCAAACTCATTCTACAAGATCAGCATTATGCTGATACCAAAACCAGGTAAAGGCACTACCAAAAAAATTTACAGTCCAATATCCCTGAAGAACATAGATGCAAAAATCCTCAACAAATATTAGCAAACCAAGTTCAAAAATAAAAGGATACACTATACACCATGATCATGTGGGATTAATTCCAGGGATACAAAGAGGGTTCAACATCTGCACATCAGTCAACGTGATACATCACACTATCAAAATGAAGAATAACAATTTTGGGACTTCCCTGGTGGCACAGTGGTTAAGAATCTGCCAGCCAATGCAGGGGACATGAGTTCGAGCCCTGGTCCGGGAAGATCTCACATGCTGCGGAGCAACTAACCCCATGCACCACAACTACTAAGCCTGCACTCTAGAGCCCGTGTGCCACAACTATTGAGCCCGCATGCTCCAACTACTAAAGCCCACGTGCCTAGAGCCCATGTTCCTCAACAAGAGAAGCCACTGCAATGAGATGCCCATGCACTGCAATGAAGAGTAGCCACTGCTCACTGCAACTAGAGAAAGACTATGTGCAGCAATGAAGACCCAATGCAGCCAAAAAAAAAAATCAAACAAACAAAACAAAAACAAAGAATAACAATTTTATAGTCATCACAATAGATGCAGAAAAAGCATTTGAAAAAATTCAGTGTCCTTTTTTGATTAAAAAAATCTCTCAAGAAAGCAGGTGTAGAAGGAACATACTTCAACATAGTAAAGTTTGTAGTTGACAAGCTCATAGCTAACATCATACTCAATGGTAAAAAGCTAAAAACTTTTCCTCTGAGGTCAGAAAAAAGACTAGGATGTCCAATCTTGCCACTTTTATGCAACACAGGATTAGAAGTCTTAGCCAGAGCAATTGGGCAAGAAAAAGAAATAAAATCATCCAAATTGGAAAGGAAGAGGTAAAACTTTCGCTATCTGCAGATGACATGCTATAATATTTAGAAAACCCTGAAGACTTCATTAAAAAACTATTAGAACTCATAAATGAATTCAGAAAATTTTCAGGATACAAAATCAATATGCAAAAATCTTTTGCATTTCTTTGCACTAATATGGAACTATCAGAAAGAAAAATTAAGAAAATGGTTCATTTAAAATTTCATCAGAAAGAATAAAATAATTAGGAACAATTTTAACCAAGGAGGTGGAAGACTTCTATATTGAAAACCATAAGACATTAGAGAAAGAAACTGAAGAAGACACAAATAAATGGAACGGTATTCCATGTTCATGGATTGGAAGAATTAATGTTGTTAAAATGTCTACATTGCCCAAAACAGTCTACAGATTCAACACAAGATCTATCAAAATTCCAATGATATTTTTCACAGAAATAGAATACACAATTGTAAACTGTTTACAGAGCCACATAAGACCCCAAATAGGCAAAGCAATCTTGAGAAAGAAGAAAAAAGCCAGAGGCATCATGATTCCCTACTTCAAACCATATTACAAAACTAGTCATCAAAAATAGTTTGGTATTGGCATAAAAACAGACACATAGATCAATCGAACAGAATCAAGAATCCAGAAATAAACCTATGCATATATAGTCAATTTATGACAAAGGGGCCAAGAATATCCCATGGGAAAGGTCAGTCTCTTCAATAAACCAAAAGCAAAGGTAAGAAAAGCAAAAATAAAAAGTAGCACTGCATCAAACTAAAAAGCAAAGATAACCATAAACAAAATAAAAAAAACTACTACATGGGAAAAAATATTTGCAAATTACATATTTGATAAGTGGTTAATATCCAAAATATATAAAGAACTCATACAAGTCAATAACAACAAAAAAATAAACAATCCTATTAAAAAATGAGTAGAGGATCCAAATAGACATTTCTCCAAAGAAGACATGTAGATGGCCAACAGGTACATGAAAAGATGCTCAACATTATTAATCATTAGGGAATGAAAATCAAAACCACAATAAGATATCACTTCACACCCATAAAAATGGCTATTTTCAAAAAGACAGGAAATAACATGTGTTGGTGAGGACATAGGAAACTGTTGGTGGGACTGTAAATTTGTACAGTCACACATTGTAGAAAACAGTATTGGAGGTTCCTCAAAAAATTAAAAAGACTGAAAATAAAAACTATCATCTGATCTAGCAATTCCACTTCTGAGTATTTATCTGGAGAAAACAAAAACACTAATTCAAAAAGATATGTGTACCCCTGTGTTCATTGCAGCATTATTTAAAATAGTTGTTTATGGAAATAACCTAAGTGTCCATTGATGGATGAATGAATAAAGAAATTGTGGTATATACACAATGGCATAGTATTTGGCCATAAAAATGAATGAAATCTTGCCACTTGTGACATTATGAATGGACCTCAAGAATATGATGCTAAGTGAAATTAAGTCAGAGAAAGACAAATACTCTACGATCTTTCTTATATTTAGAGTCTGAGGAAAAAAACAAAACAAAACAAAACAAAAAAAACACACTGAGTTCATAGATACAGAGAACATATTGGTTGTTGCAAGAGGTGGGTGGGAGAAATGGGTGAGCTGGTTTATTTGTTTATTTTGCTTAAATAGATTGAATAATTTTTTTAAATATGAAGAAAAATTGGCATCAATCTAGATTCCTACTTCTTTGAAAATATTGTTTTCATAATGTTTGTTTTTATTTTTAAAAATACACTTGTCTCTACAAATATTCTAAAGACTTTCAAATAAAATTTTTCTTTTGTTATAAGTAGGGTATCACTCTGACTCTGTAGTTCATCTTTAAGGTTATGTAAAGATGTTAATCGACTTGTCTTTCTCTGAATTATTTCTCTAAGCATAATTCCGTCCAAGTACATCCATGTTGTTGCGAAGGGCAAAATTTCAATCTTTTATGGCTGAATAATATTCCATTTTATATATACCACATTTTTAAAATTCATTCATCTGTTGATGGTTTCTCTATTCTGTTCATTGTTCTATGTGTCTGTTTTTGCACCAGTACCATGCTGTTTTGATTACTGTAGCTTTGTAGTATAGTCTGAAGTCAGGGAACATAATACCTCCAGCTTTGAATATTCTTAAGACTGCTTTGGAAATTTGGAGTCTTTTGTAGTTCCATACAAATATTAGGATTATTTGTTCCAGTTCTGTGAAAAATGTCATGGGCAATGTGATAGGGATTACAATAAACCTGTAGATTACTTTTGGTTACATGGACATTTTAACAATATTAAGTATTCCAACCCATAAACATGGGATATCATTCCATTTCTTTGTATCATTTTCAATTTCTTTTATGAATGTTTTATAGTTTTCAGGATATAAGTCTTTCACTTTTTTTGTTAAATTTATTCCTAAGTATTTTATTCTTTTTGATGCTGTTTTAAATCGGATTGTTTTCTTGCTTTCTCTTTCTGATAAGTCATTATCAATGTATAAACAAGCAACAAGTTTCTGAATATTAATCTTACATCCTATAGCTTTATTGAATTCATTTATTCTAATAGTTTATTTGGTGGAAACTTTAAGGTTTTCCATATATAATATGTTATCTGCAAAAAGTGACAGTTTCTTTCATCCCTTCCAATTTGATTTTTTTTTTTTTTTTTTTTTTTTTTTTGTGGTACGTGGGCCTCTCACTGTTGCGGCACACAGACTCTGGATGCACAGGCTCAGTGGCCATGGCTCACGGGCCCAGCCACTCCGTGTCATGTGGGATCCTCCCAGACCGGGGCATGAACCTGCGTACCCTGCATCGGCAGGCGGATGCTCCACCACTGCGCCACCAGGGAAGCCCCAATTTGAATGTTTTATTTCTTTTTCTTGATTGCTGTGGCTAGAATAGCCAATGTTAAATATGTTAAATAGAAGTGGCAAGAGTGGGCATATCTGTCTCATTCCTGATTTTAGAGAAAAGGCTTTTAGCTTTTCTTTATGATGTTAACTGGGGGTTTATCATAAATGACTTTTATTATGTTGAGATATGTTCCCCCTATACCAGCTTTAATGAGAGTTTTTATCATGAGGGAATGTTGAATTTTGTCAAATGCTTTTCCTGTGTCTATTGAAATGATCATGTGATATTTAGCCTACCTTTTTGTCAATGTGGTGTATCACACTGACTAATTTTCAGATACTGAACTATCCTTGAATCCCTGGAATAAATCCACTTGATCATGGTGTATGATCCTTTTTATATATTGTTGAATTCAGTTTACTAATTTGGTTTGAGAACTTTTGAACCTATATTCATCAGATATTTTGGTCTGTAATTTTCTATTGTGTAGTGTCTGTCTGGTTTTGGTATCAAGGTAATGGTGGCCTCATAGAATGAATTTGAAAGTATTCCCTCCTCTTCAATTTTTTGCAGTAGTTTGAGAAGAATAGGTACACGCTCTTCTTTATGTGTTTGGTAGAATTCCCTTGTGAAGCTGTCCAGTAATGGACTTTTGTTTGCTAAGGGTTTTTGTTTTTGTTTTTTGTTTTTAATTATGAATCGAATTTCACTAATAATGACTGGTCTATTTCTTGTGTGTCTATTTCTTCCTCATTCAGAATTGGCAAATTGTATGTTTCCAGAAATTTATACATTTCTTTTAGAGAGTCCAATTTGTTGGCATATTACTATTTATAGTATTCTCTTAAGATTGTTTTGTATCTCTGTAATTGTTATTTCTCTTCTTTGATTTCTTATTTTGTTAACTTGTGCCCTCTCTTTCATTCTTGACAAGTCTGGCTAAAGGTTTATTAATTTTGTTTATCTTTTCAGAAAATCAGCTCTTGTTTTATTGATCTTTTCTGTTGTTGTTTTTTTTTTTGGTCTCTATTTTATTTATTTCCTCTCTAATCTTTATTATGCCCTTCCTTCTGCTTACTTTGGGTTTTGTTTGTTCTTGTTTTTCTAAATCCTTTATATGGTAAGTTAGGTTGGTTATGTGAGACTTCTCTTGTTTCTTGAGATAGGCTTGTATCACTGTAAACTGCTCTCTTAGAACTGCTTTTGCTGCATCCTATAGGTTTTTGAAAGTTGTATTACTATTTTTATTTATCAGGAAGTATTTTCTGATTTCCTCTTTTGATTTTTTCATTGATCCATTGGTATTTTAGTAGCATGTTGTTTAGCCTCCATGTGTTTTTCCCCGCATTTTACTTTCTATAACTGATTTCTAGTTTCATACAATTGTTGTTGGAAAAAAATACTTAAAATAATCTCTATCCTCTTAAATTTGTAGAGAATTTTTTATGACCTAGCATGTAATATATCCTGGAGAATGTTTCATGTGCAGTCAAAAAGAATGTGTATTCTGCTGTTTTGGATGTAAGGTTCTGTAGATATCTGTTAGGTCCATCAGGTCTAAACTGCCATTTAAGTCCACTGTTGCCTTATTGAATTTCTGTCTAGATGATCGGTCTGTTGATGTAAGTGGGCTGTTAAAGTTCCCTACTATTATTGTATTATTGTCAGATTCTCCCTTTATGTCTGTTAATATTTGCTTTATATATTTAGGTGCTCCTGTATTAAGGGCATATATGTTAAAAATTGTTATAGCCTCTTTTTTTTCGATTCCTTTATTGTTATGTAATATCTTTCTTTGTCTTTTGTTATAGATATTGTTTTAAAGTTTATTTCATCAGGTATGAGTATTGCTAGCTCCACTTTATTCTCATTACCATTTGCATGAAATATCTTCCATTCTGTCAACTATCAGTCTGTGGGTGTCTTAGCTCTGAAGAGAGTCTCTTGTAAGCAGCATGTAGATGGATCTTGTTTGGGTTTTTTTGTTGTTGTTTTTATTTTACCCAATCAGACACTCTATGTATTTTGGTTGGAATATTTAGTCCATTGACATTTAAAGTAATTATTGATAGGTATGTACTTATTGCATTTTTGTTACTTGTTTTATGCTTGTTTGCGAAGTTCTCTGATTTTACTTCTTTTAGTTTCTTCCCTTGTGCTTTGATGATTTTCTGGATACTGTACTTGTGTTCCTTTCTCTCTACTCTCTGTGTATCTATTGTAGGTTTTTGATTTATGGTTACCATGGGGTTCATATATGTTGACCTATAACTATACCCACTTGTTTTATTCAAACACATTCTAAAAGATCTATATATATTTTTTACTACCCTCCCCTACATTTTGAGTTCTTGATGTCATATTTTACATTTTCAAGTCCATTCCCTTACTGATTTTGTACTTGTAGTTGATTTTACATTTTTTTTGTCTTTTATCTTTGCAATAGCTTATTAAAGTGGTTGATAGTCAGCCTTAATTGTACATTTATCTTTACTAGTGGGATTTCTCCTTTTCTATATATACTTATATTCTGCTATAGCCTTTTCTTTCCACTTAGAGAATACCATTTAACATTTCGTTAAGGATAGGTTTAGTATGGATGAACTCGTTTAGCTTTTGCTTTACTGAGTTCTTTATCTCCCCTTCAATTCTAAATGATAATCTTGCTGCGTTGAGTATCCTAGTTTGCAGGTTTTTCCCATTCAGTCCTTTGAATACATCATGCCACACACTTCTGGCCTGCAAAGCTTCTGTAGAAAATTAACCTGATAGCCTTATGGGGGTCATTGTATATTACACTCTGTTATTCTCTTGATGCCTTTAGAATTCTCTCTTTAAATTTGCCATTTTAATTATGATATTTTTTAATTTATTTTATTAGTTTCTGTTTATAACAAAGTGAATCAGTGATACATATACATCTGTTCCCACATCCCTTCCCTCATGCATCTCCCTCCCTCCCAACCTGCCGATCCCACCACACCAGGAGGTCACAAAGCACCGAGCTGATCTCCCTGTGCTCTGTGGCTGCCTCCCACTACCTATCTACCCTAAGTTTGGTAGTGTATATATGTCCATGCCTCTCTTTCGCTTTGTCACAACTTATCCTTCCCCCTCCCCATATCCTCAAGTCCATTCTCTAGTAGGTCTGTGTCTTTATTCCTGTTTTACCCCTAGGTTCTTAATGACATTTTTTTTAATTCCATATATATGTGTTAGCATACGGTATTTGTCTTTCTCTTTCTGACTTACTTCACTCTGTATGACAGACTCTAGCTCTATCCACCTCATTACAAATAGCTCAGTTTCGTTTCTTTTTATGGCTGAGTAATATTCCATTGTATATATGTGCCACAACTACTTTATCCATTCATCTGATGATGGACACTTAAGTTGTTTCCAGGTCCGGGTTATTGTGAATAGAGCTGCAATGAACATTTTGGTACATGTCTCTTTTTGAATTATGGTTTTCTCAGGGTATATGCCTAGTAGTGGGATTGCTGGGTCATATGGTAGTTCTATTTTTAGTTTTTTAAGGAACCTCCATACTGTTCTCCATAGTGGCTGTACCAATTCACATTCCCACCAGTAGTGCAAGAGGGTTCCCTTTTCTCCACACCCTCTCCAGCATTTATTGTTTCTAGATTTCTTGATGATGGCCATTCTGACTGGTATGAGATGATATCTCATTGTAGTTTTGATTTGCATTTCTCTAATGATTAATGATGTTGAGCATTTTTTCATGTGTTTGTTGGCAGTCTGTATATCTTCTTTGGAGAAATGCCTATTTAAGTCTTCTGCCCATTTTTGGATTGGGTTGTTTGTTTTTTTGCTATTGAGCTGCATGAGCTGTTTATAAATTTTGGAGATTAATCCTTTGTCAGTTGCTTCATTTACAAATATTTTCTCCCATTCTGAGGGTTGTCTTTTGGTCTTGTTTATGGTTTCCTTTGCTGTGCAAAAGCTTTGAAGTTTCATTAGGTCCCATTTGTTTAACATTGTTTTTATTTCCATTTCTCTAGGAGGTGGGTCCAAAAGGATCTTGCTGTGATTTATGTCATAGAGTGTTCTGCCTATGTTTTCCTCTAAAACTTTGATAGTTTCTGGCCTTACATTTAGGTCTTTAATCCATTTTGAACTAATTTTTGTGTATAGTGTTAGGGAATAATCTAATCTCATACTTTTACATGTCCCTGTCCAGTTTTCCCAGCACCACTTATTGAAGAGGCTGTCCTTTCTCCAGTGTATATTCCTGCCTCCTTTATCAAAGATAAGTTGACCATATGTCCGTGCGTTTATCTCTGGGCTTTCTATCCTGTTCCATTGATCTATATTTCTGTTTTTGTGCCAGTACCACACGGTCTTGATTACTGTAGCTTTGTAGTATAGTCTGAAGTCAGGGAGCCTGATTCCTCCAGTTCCATTTTTCATTCTCAAGATTGCTTTGGCTATTCGGGGTCTTTTGTTTTTCCAAACAAATTTTGAAATTTTTTGTTCTAGTTCTGTGAAAAATGCCAGTGGTAGTTTGATAGGGATTGCATTAAATCTGTAGATTGCTTTGGGTAGTAGAGTCATTTTCACAATATTGATTCTTCCAATCCAGGAGCATGGTATATCTCTCCATCTATTTGTATCATCTTTAATTTCTTTCATCAGTGTCTTATAATTTTCTGCATACAGGTCTTTTGTCTCCTTAGGTAGGTTTATTCCTAGATACTTTATTCTTTTTGTTGCAATGGTAAATGGGAGAGTTTTCTTGATTTCATTTTCAGATTTTTCATCATTAGTGTACAGGAATGCCAGAGATTTCTGTGCATTAATTTTGTATCCTGCTACTTTACCAAATTCATTGATTAGCTCTAGTAGTTTTCTGGTAGCATCTTTAGGATTCTCTATGTATAGTATCATGTCATCTGCAAACAGTGACAGCTTTACTTCTTCTTTTCCAATTTGGATTCCTTTTATTTCCTTTTCTTCTCTGATTGCTGTGGCTAAAACTTCCAAAACTAAGTTGAATAAGAGTGGTGAGAGTGGGCAGCCTTGTCTTGTTCCTGATCTTAGTGAAAATGGTTTCAGTTTTTCACCATTGAGGACAATGTTGGCTGTGGGTTTGTCATATATGGCCTTTATTATTTTAAGGAAAGTTCCCTCTATGCCTACTTTCTGCAGGGTTTTTATCATAAATGGGTGTTGAATTTTGTCGAAAGCTTTCTCTGCATCTATTGAGATGATCATAAGTTTTTTCACCTTCAATTTGTTAATATGGTATATCACATTGATTGATTTGCGTATATTGAAGAATCCTTGCATTCCTGGAATAAACCCCACTTGATCATGGTGTATGATCCTTTTAATTTGCTGTTGGATTCTGTTTGCTAGTATTTTGTTGAGGATTTTTGCATCTATGTTCATCAGTGATATTGGCCTGTAGTTTTCTTTCTTTGTGACATCCTTGTCTGGTTTTGGTATCAAGGGGATGGTGGCCTCGTAGAATGAGTTTGGGAGTGCTCCTCCCTCTGCTATATTTTGGAAGAGTTTGAGAAGGATATGTGTTAGCTCTTCTCTAAATGTTTGATAGAATTCGCCTGTGAAGCCATCTGGTCCTGGGCTTTTGTTTGTTGGAAGATTTTTAATCACAGTTTCAATTTCAGTGCTTGTGATCGGTCTATTCATATTATCTATTTCTTCCTGAGTCAGTCTTGGCAGGTTGTGCATTTCTAAGAATTTGTCCATTTCTTCCAGGTTGTCCATTTTATTGGCATATAGTTTCTTGTAGTAATCTCGCAAGATCTTTTGTATTTCTGCAGTGTCAGTTGTTACTTCTCCGTTTTCATTTCTAATTCTATTGATTTGAGTCTTCTCCCTTTCTTTCTTGATGAGTCTGGCTAATGATTTTTCAATTTTGTTTATCTTCTCAAAGAACCAGCTTTTAGTTTTATTGATCTTTGCTATCGTTTCCTTCATTTCTTTTTCATTTATCTCTCATCTGATCTTTATGTTTTCTTTCCTTCTGCTAACATTGGGTAATTTTTTACTTCTTTATCTAATTGCTTTAGGTGCAGGGTCAGGTTGTTTATTCGAGGTGTTTCCTGTTTTTTAAGGTGGGATTGTATTGCTATAATCTTCCCCCTTAGAACTGCTTTTGCTGTGTCCCATAGGTTTTGGGTCATCGTGTCTCCATTGTCATTTGTTTCTAGGTATTTTTTAATTTCCTCTTTGATTTCTTCAGTGATCACTTCGTTATTGGGTAGTGTATTGTTTAGCCTCCATGTGTTTGTACTTTTTCAGATCTTTTCCTGTTATTGATGTCTACTCTCACAGCATTGTGGTCGGAAAAGATACTTGATACAATTTCAATTTTCTTAAATTTACCAAGGCTTGATTTGTGACCCACGATATGATCTATCCTGGAGACTGTTCCATAAGCACTTGAGAAAAATGTGTATTCTGTTGTTTTTGGATGGAATGTCCTATAAATATCAATTAAGTCCATCTTGTTTAATGTATCATTTAAAGCTTGTGTTTCCCTATTTATTTTCATTTTGGATGATCTCTCCATTGGTGAAGGTGGGGTGTTAAAGTCCCCCACTATGAGTGTGTTACTGTCGATTTCTCCTTTGATGGCTGTTAGTATTTGCCTTATGTATTGAGGTGCTCCTATGTTGGGTGCATAAATATTTACAATTGTTATATCTTCTTCTTGGATCGATCCCTTTATCATTATGTAGTGTCCTTCTTTGTCTCATCTAATAGTCTTTATTTTAAAGTCTATTTTGTCTGATATAAGAATTGCTACTCCAGCTTTCTTTTGATTTCCATTTGCATGGAATATCGTTTTCAATCCCCTTACTTTCAGTCTGTATGTGTCTCTAGGTCTGAAGTGGGCCTCTTGTAGACAGCATATATATGGGTCTTGTTTTTGTAATTATTCAGCCACTCTGTGTCTTTTGGTGGGAGCATTTAGTCCATTTACATTTAAGGTAATTATTGATATGTATGTTCCTATTCCCATTTCCTTAGTTGTTTTGGGCTCGTTATTGTAGTTATTTTCCTTCTGTTTTCTTTCTTGCCTAGAGAAGTTCCTTTAGCATTTGTTGTAAAGCTGGTTTGGTGGTGCTGAACTCTCTCAGCTTTTGCTTGTCTGTAAACGTTTTATTTTCTCCATCAAATCTGAATGAGATCCTTGCTGGGTAGAGTAATCTTGGTTGCAGGTTTCTCTCCTTCATCACTTTAATTATGTCCTGCCAGTCCCTTCTGGCTTGTAGAGTTTCTGCTGAGAGATCAGCTGTTAACCTTATGGGGACTCCCTTGTGTGTTATTTGTTGTTTTTCCCTTGCTGCTTTTAATATGATTTCTTTGTGTTTCATTTTTGACAGTTTGATTAATATGTGTCTTGGCATATTTCTCCTTGGATTTATTCTGTATGGGACTCTCTGTGCCTCCTGGACTTGATTAACTATTTCCTTTCCCGTATTAGGGAAGTTTTCAACTATAATCACTTCAAATATTTTCTCAGTCCCTTTCTTTTTCTCTTCTTCTTCTGGAACCCCTATAATTTGAATGTTGGTGCGTTTAATGTTGTCCCAGAGGTCTCTGAGACTGTCCTCTGTTCTTTTCATTCTTTTTTCTTTATTTTGCTCTGCAGCAGTTATTTCCACTATTTTATCTTCCACCTCACTTATCCGTTCTTCTGCCTCAGTTATTCTGCTATTGATCCCATGTAGAGTATTTTTCATTTCATTTATTGTGTTTTTAATCGATGCTTGGTTCATCTTTAGTTCTTCTAGGTCCTTGTTAACTGTTTCTTGCATTTTTTCTATTCTATTTCCAAGATTTTGGATCTGGGAAATAGAATCTTGGATCAGCTTTACTATCATTATTCTGAATTCTTTTTCTGGTAGACTGCCTATTACCTCTTCATTTGTTAGGTCTGGTAGGTTTTTATCTTGCTCCTTCACCTGCTGTGTGTTTTTCTGTCTTCTCATTTTGCTTATGTCACTGTGTTTGGGGTCTCCTTTTTGCCGGCTGCAGATTCGTAGTTCCCGTTGTTTTTGGTGTCTGTCCCCAGTGGCTAAGGTTGTTTCAGTGGGTTGTGTAGGCTTCCTGGTGGGGGGGGACTAGTGCCTGTGTTCTGGTGGTTGAGGCTCGATCTTGTCTTTCTGGTGGACAGTTCCGCGTCTGGTTGTGTGTTTTGGGGTGCCTGTTGCCTTATTATGTTTTTAGGCAGCGTCTCTGCTAATGGGTGGGGTTGTGTTCCTGTCTTGCTAGTTGCTTGGCATAGGGTGACCAGCACTGTAGCTTGCTGGTCGTTGACTGAAGCTGGGTGCTGGTGTTGAGATGGAGATCTCTGTGAGATTTTAGCCGCTTGATATTATGTGGAGCTGGTAGGTCTCTTGTGGACCCGTGTCCTGAAGTTGCCTCTCCCACTTCAGAGGCACAGCAGTGACTCCTGCCTGCAGCACCAAGAGCCTTTCTTCTACCCAGCTCAGAATAAAAGGGAGAAAAAGTAGAAATAAATAATTAGTAGAAGAAAGGAAGAGAGAGAGAAAGAAAGGAAGAAGGAAAGAAAGGAAGGAAGCAAGAATGAAAGAAAGAAAGGCGGGAGGAAGAATGGAAAGAAAGAAAGGAGGGAGGGAGGGAGGAAGGAAAGAAAAAGAAAGAGTGAAAGGAAGAAGGGAGGGAGGGAGGTAGGGAGGAAGGAAAGAGAACCAAAGAAAGGAGGGGCGGAGGGAGTGACTGAGGAAGGGAATGTAGGAAGAAAAGTAAGAGCAGGTAAAGTAAAATAGAATAAAGTATAAAATATAGTAGCATTATTAAAATTAAAAAGTAATTATTGAAAAAAAACGGACAGATAGAACCATGGGACATATGGTGGAAGCAAAGCTATACAGAGAAAATCTCACACAGAAGCATACACATACACATTCACAAAAAGAGAGCAGGGGGAAAAATCGAATATCTTGCTCTCAAAGTCCACTTCCTCAATTTGGGATAATTCATTGTAAAAAGAGGAAAAGGGGGAAAACTCTAAAATCTTGCTCTCAAAGTCCACCTCCTTAATTTGGGATAATTCGTTGTAAAAAGAGGAAAATGGGAAAAAGTCTTAAATCTTGTCCTCAAAATCCACCTCCTCAATTTGGGATGATTCGCTGTCCACAGACGCAGGGCACATCAAGTGGACCGTGGAGCATTAATCCACTACCTCCGAGTCTGCACAGAGAGATTCCCCTGTCTCTTCTCTGCTCTCACAGCTCCCGGGTCTCAGCCTTGCACCTGGCCCCGCCTCTGCATGTATGTCGCCGGAGGGCATCCATTCTTCGCTCAGAGAGGACGGGTTTAAAGGAGCTGCTGATTCGGGGGCCCTGGCTCACTCAGGATGAGGGGAGGGAGGGGTGCACAGTGCGGGGTGGGCCTGCGGCGGCAGAGGCCAGCATGATTTTGCACCAGCTGGAGGCGCTCCATGCGCTTTCCCGGGGAAGCCGTCCCTGGGTCCCGGGACCCCAGCAGTGACGGGCTGCACAGGCTCCCCGGAAGTGGGGGTGGACAGTGACCTGCGCTCACACACAGGCTTTGTGACGGCGGCAGCAGCAGCCCCAGCGTCCCACACCCGTCTCCGGGGTCCGCTCCTTTAGCCGCGGTTCGCGCCCGTCTCTGGAGATTCTTTAAGCAGCGCTCTTAATGCCCTCTCCTCGCGCACTAGGAAACAAAAGGGAAGAAAAAGTCTCTTGCCTCTTAGGCAGCTCCAGACTTTTTCCCCGGACTCCCTCCAGGCTAGCCATGGTGCACTAACCACTTCAGGCTCTCTTCCTTCTGCCATCCCCAGTCCTCTCCCTGTGCTCCGACTGAAACCCGAAACCCGAGCCTCAGCTCCAAGCCCTGCCCGCCCTGGCAGCCGAGCAGACAAGCCTCTCGGGCTGTTATGTGCCTGAGGGCACCAATCCTCTGTGCCGCAATCTCTCCACTTTGCCCTCCACACCCCTGTTGCTGTGCTCTCCTCCACTACTCCGAAGCTTTCCCCCTCTGCCACCTGCAGTCTCTGCCCGTGAAGGGGCTTCTAGTGTGTGGAAACCTTTCCTCCTTCACGGCTCCCTCCCACTTGTGAAGGTCCCATCCCTATCATTTTGTCTCTGTTTATTCTTTTTACTTTTGTCCTACCCAGGTATGTGGGGAGTTTTTTGCCTTTTGGGGGTCTGAGGTCTTCTGTCATCATTCAGTAGGTGTTCTGTAGGAGTTGTTCCATGTGTAGATGAATTTCTGATGTATCTGTGGGGAGGAAGGTGATCTCCGTGTCTTAGTCTTCCGCCATCTTCCTCTCATCCTATGATATGTTTTGATGTGGCTCTCTTGGCTTATCTTCTTTTGGACCCTCTGTGCTTCTTGTACCTGGATATCTGTTTCCTTCTTCAAGTCTGTTTAGTTTTCAGCCATAATTTTATCAAATACATCTTAGACTCCTTTCCCTCACTCTTCTCTTTCTTGGACCTCTGTAATGCGAATATTGGTATACTTGATGTCTTAGAGGTCCCTTAAACTGTTCTCATTTTTTAAATTTATTTTTCTTTTTGCTGTTCCGAATGGGTGATTTCCTTTATTCTATCATCCAGATCATGTATATGTTCTTCTGTATCACCTAGTCTGCTGTTAATTCCTTCTAGTACAGTTTTCATTTTAGTTATTGTATTTTTCAGTTCTGACTGGTTCTTTGTTTTATTTTTTAATTAGTTATTAAAATTCTCACTGTGTTCACATATTCTTTTCCCTAATTCAGTTAGCATTCTTATTATTAATGCTTTGAATTCTTCATCTGACACATGGTTTATTTATGTTTCATTAGTTTTTCAGATTTTTTTGGTTATTGTTCTTTCAATGGGATCAAATTCCTCTGTCTTCTCATTTTGCTTAACTTTCTATATCTCAATAAAATCAAGTGAAACAGTTACCTATTGCAATCTTGAAGGGGTGTCCTTGTTTGGGAGCATCATTATACAGTCTGTGTGTGCCCAGTGGCTTTGGTGGGGAGGTTGATCTGATGTGAGCACAAATCATATCTTCCTTCAGGGTGTGCTGGCAGCCTTGGTAGGAGGTAGAGCTGGAGATGGAAAAGGTAGGTCCAGAGCCATGTGTGAGCTCAGGCTTCTTTACTCAGGGGCCTGTACCACCCTATCGATGGTTGGGGTTGGGTCCCAAGATGCTTGTGTAGAAGCCCTGAGAGTCACGTCTGAGTTTGTTCCATTCCCTTTAAGTGTGTGCTCTCCCTCTTCCCAACAGCAACACCCTTGCCCCAAAGGGAAGCAGTGCTAGAGCAAGAGGGGCTGGCACCAGGGCTCAGTGTGGGTTTGGCTGTGGCCACTGGCAGTCCCAGCCACGGTTAGAGGCTCAGAATGCATCTGATGTGCTGCCCCTATATGCACTAGTAATGGCTGCCCTCATCCCTTTGAGATGCTGCTGCAGTCCAAGACACCTTCATCTGTCACAACTGAGCTGTCCCCTTGGCTGCTGCAACCTTCACCTTAGAGTGAAGTTGCACTGCAGCCCAGGTGGGGCTTGTGTGGGTACTCAGTGTCAGCCACAGTGTGTACTGTGCTGACCCTAGCCACAGTCAGAGACCCAGACTGCTTCTGATATGCTACCTTTGTAAGTGCCTATAATAGCTGTCCCGGCCCTGTTCAGATACAGCTCTGGGTCTGAACCACATTTGTCCCTCACAGCTGAGCTTTCCCCTCAGCTGGAGCAGCCCTTGCTCCAATGTGCAGCTGCATCATGAAGCAAGTGGGTCTGGAACAGGCACTCAGCTTAGGCTGGGGCATGCACCTGAATGATCACAGGAAACTGACCAGCATCCTTTGCAGTTTCAATCCCCCATCTCTGCTGTGTTTTGGGAGTAAGCAAGTATGTATGTCTTCCTTAAAAGTGGAATCCAGGCTTCCCATAGTCCTCCTGTTAGTCCCACCAGCCCTCCAACCAGCCAAGGGTACTTGTCCTCCTGGTGTTGGACCCCAGGGTGGGGTCATTCAGTATGTGGCTCAAACCGCTCACTCCCCAGGGAGGTTAACCCTCCTATTCTGAGTCCCCTTCCAGGGCACAGGTAGTGACCCTATTGCTTCTCTTCCCTTCCTACCCAATTTCTTGTGGCTGTTCTTACAGCCTTGGTTGTACAAGAGTCTTTCTGTCAGTCTCCAGTTAGTTTGCAGTAAGAATTGCTCCACATATAGACGTTCTTGATGTGTTTATTGAGGAAAGTGAGTTGTGTCCTCCTATTCCACCATCTTGATCTGAATCCCTCTCATAAAATATTTTAGACCAGAGATGGAGTATAGCATTTTTAGATTAGCCAGTATGCACTTATACCTAACTTTTTTATGAAATTAAGTTCATAATTTTAAATTATACAATAGTTTGTGAAATATCTCATTACTGTTTTTATTTAGCAGACTGTGGACTCTAATAAATATATAAATTGTAAAATATTTAAAAAGAGCATATATGTTGTTATTTTTTTTAAAAATCACTCTAAAAGGAAACATGTATTTAAATACATTAATTTAAGATAAAAATTTATTTTAATTATTACTTTTTTCTCTAATATTGATTCATTTAAATTGATCAACTATTATAATGACTGACATTTTATAATAAATGGCAATATAATTAAAATTTAACAAATTTTACTAAATAAGCCATTTTTAAAATAATATTCAAGTTAAAGTCCTATTTAAAATAATTTTGAACAACTTGTTTAAGCTTATTATAATTAGTTTAACTAGCATTAGCCTGTAACTCAGGAAAACTTTTCCTGAGGCTTTTTCATCATTTTTTTGTCTTGATATTATTGTCTAGACTCCAAACTTTCAGATGTAGAAACTTAATTTCTTTTAATTAGAGATTAAATTTTGATACCTGAGGGAATTAAAACTTAAAATCACATTTTTCATAACACTTCTGAAAGTCTTACTCTCCGATGAAAGTTTAATGTAAAGAGGTAAACTTATATTTAAATTCTAATAGTACACTTCCCTGGAGTTGGATGATTTACATAAGCTCTACCAACCTTGTTTTTTTCCTTTTTTTTTTTTTCTTTAAAATAGAAACACCTCACAGGGTCTTAAGGAAATAAAAGGAGTCAATGTTGATTTAACACAGTTCTTACCATGAAGTAGGTGCCTAATTTTAGTGTCCTTTTTTTTTTCCTGAAAATACTTATTTTGCAAATATAGAGGATCCCTGGTAACTAAGTCTACATTTTTCTCTGTGGGGCAGCTATTGAAAAATAATTAGATTTGGAAAACTATGAATATTTTCATTACACTTTTCGGTCTCACTGTGTGTTTCCCTTTGATCTGCTGTTTCTTGCTAAATTGTCTCTTCTGGGTGAAAACTGAGATTCTTTACAGTTGCTTGTTATCTTAAAATATTTTTTAGTATGTAAACATATTTAAAGACAAAATACCATTAAAATTCAGAAAATAAACAGAATCAAAATCTTTGAGGGTAGAGCTGAATCATTCAGCATAAAGACTCCATCTACTCAGAGGTTCTCTCAACTTTTAGGGAAGAAACAGGAAAAAGTGATTGGGGTTTAATAATCTGTAATATATTATTCATCATGCCTTATAATATGCCATCAGCACTGTATACCTGGGTTTTATTTAATTCCATCTTCTCCCAAATCCAGTTATTGCCAAGAATTGTCAATTCTACCTCCTATATTTGCTGAGTATATCTATTTATGTTCATCCTCATTATCACTACTCTAGGGAGATACTAGACTCCAGGTTGTTCTGCTCAGATATGCAGCACAAATGAACTTTCTAACATGTCTGTCTGATGACGTTTGCTGTTGACTAAATGTTTGGGTCCCCCTCACCCACCACAGTCATTAGGTTGGACACTTAATCCCTAGTGTGATGGTATTTGGAGGTGGGACCTTTGGCATGTAAATGGGTTTGGATGAGTTTTATGGGTGTGGTGCCCCCATGCTGGGATTTGTGTCTATGATAGTTAATTGTAATCTCTAATGACTCTATTTCTAGTAGTAAATAGAGTACTGACAGTCCAGGGCATGGACTATTTATAGAGATATACAAATGATCCACATTAGATACTCCTAATCAACAACTTTAAAGAAACAAGAAGCCAGGTGACTCTGTATATGACACTTTTGAACCTTTTTAGAAAACTAATGAAACTAACTGATAGTTTTGTTATGAATATCCTTGTGTGCATGCATTTTTTCTTTCCTCTCATTCCCTTATCACATAAGATAAGATATATTGTCTTTATATATCATATTACCTAAGGTACAATATCAAAAAGAAGAATAAACATCACTCAAGGAGTTTGCTTCTTCTCCGGGGCAAGGGGTTAGTGCAGTTTTGATTGTACACAGGATAATTGTACCACATTAGACCTTGTTATTATCTTTATTTGGAAATTAAGTATAGTTTAAGGATATATGGGTTTCAAGTTGTTAAGGAGTGGACATGTGATGGTTAATTTTATGTGTCACCTTGACTGGCTCTCAGGAGCCCAGATATTTGGCTAAACATTATTTTTGGATGTGTCTGTGGGAACGTTTCTGCATGAAATTAGCATTTGAATCAGCGGGTTCAGAAAAGCAGTTTGCCTTCTGCACTGTGGGTGAACACCATTCAGTTCCTTGAATAGAACAAAAACACAGAGAAAGGAAGACTTGAGTTATTGCTTAAGCTGGGACATTGATCTTCCCCCACCAGTGGCACTCCTACTTCTCAGGCCTTAAGACTCTAGCTGAATTACACTAACTTGCTCTTGTGGGGCTCCAGTTTGCAGATGGCTGATAGTGAGACTTCTCAACATCTATAATTGTGTGAGCAAATTTCTTATAATAAATATTTTTATTATATAAAGATTTATATCCTATATATAAACAGGATATAAATCTAAGCAGGATTTATATCCTGCTATATATATCCTATTAGTTCTGATTCTCTAGCGAACCTTAATACTGTGCCTTAAAAAGGGATGAAAAGACCATAGTACTCTCCACCATGTAAGGATATAGTAAGAAGGTGGTCATTTGCATACCAGGAAGAGGGTTCTCACCAGGAACTGAATTGGCCGGCCCATTGATCTTGGACTTTCCAGCATCCAGAACTACCAGAATTAAATTTTTGTTGATTAAGCCACCTAGTCTATTATATTTGTTATTGCAACCCAATAAGATAAGTCAGTGTTATTCCACTTCAAAGATGTTCCTATGGTTTCCTCTGGTTTTCTGCTTCTGTTTTGTAAATAAGTTCATTTGTATCATTTTTTTAGTTTCCACATAGAAGTGATATCATATGATATTTAACTTTCTCTGGCTTACTACACTTAATATGATAATTTCTAGGTCCATCCATGGTGCTGCAAATGGCATTATTTCATTATTTTCTATGCTGAGTAATATCCCATTGTATGTACATACCACATCTTTCTTTTTTTCCCCCATTCATCTTTTACCTATCTATCTATTTATTTATTTATTTTATACATACACATGTATGTATTCTTTTTCAGATTCTTTTCTCATATAGGTTATTATGGAATATTGAGTAGAGTTCTCTATGCTATACAATAGGTCCTTGTTGATTATTTTATATATAATAATGTGTATGTTAATTCCCCAGCCTCCTAATTTATCCCTCCCCACAACCATTCCCTCTTTGATAACCATAAGTTTGTTTTGAAATCTGTGTCTGTTTCTGTTTTGTAAATAAGTTTATTTGTATCTTTTTTTAGATTTGACATATAAGTGATATCATATATTTGTCTTTCTCTGTCTGATTAAGCTCAATGAATATGACAATTTTTCCATCCATGTTGCTGGAAATGGCATTATTTCATTCTTTTTTATGGTTAAATAATATTCACACACACACACACACACACACACACACACCACATCTTCTTTATTCATTTATCTCTTGGTGGACATTTAGGTTATTTCCATGTCTTGGCTATTATAAATAGTGCTGCAGTGAACATTGAGGTGCATGTATCCTTTCAATCCATGTTTTTCTTGGGATATATACCCAGGAGTGGGAATGCTGGATCATATGGTAGCTCTATTTTTAGTTTTTTAAGGAACCTCCATACTGTCTCCATAGTGGCTGTACCAATTTACAACCCTACCAACAGTGTAGGAGGGTTCTCTTTTCTCCACACCTTCTCCAGCAATTATTGTTTTGTAGACTTTGTGATGATGGCCATTCTGACTGGGGTGAGGTGATACTTCATCTTAGCTTTGATTTGCATTTCTCTAATAATTAGCAGTGCTGAGCATCCTTTTATATGCTTTGTGGTCATCTGTATGTTTTCTTTGGAGAAATGTCTATTTAGATCTTCTGCCCAATTTTTGATTGGGTTGTTTGATTTTTTGCTATTCAGCTCAATGAACTGTTTGTATATTTTGGAGATTAATCCTTTGACAGTCACAACATTTGCAAATATTTTCTCCCATTCTGTGGGTTGTCTTTTCATTTTGTTTATGGTTTTCTTTGCTGTGCAAAGCCTTTTCAGTTGAGTAAAGTCCCATTTGTTTATTTTAGGAGGTGGATTACTCTAGGAGGTGAATCAAAAAAGATACTGCTGCAATTTATGTCAAAGAATGTTCTGCCTAGGTTTTCCTCTAAGAGTTTTATAGTATCTATCTTACATTTAGGTCTTTAATACATTTTGAGTTTATTTTTCTATATGGTGTTAGAGAATGTTCTGATTTCATTCTTTTACATGTATCTGTCCAGTTTTCCCAGCACCACTTATTGAAGAGACTGTCTTTTCTTGATTGTACAGTCTTGCATCCTTTGTTGTGGATTAATTGACCATAGGTGCATGAGTTTATTTCTCAGCTTTCTATCCTGTTCCATTCATCTATATTTATATTTTTGTGCCAGTACCATGCTGTTTTGATTACTGTAGCTTTGTAGTATAGTCTGAAGGCAGCTAGGCTTATTCCTCCAGTTCCGTTTTTCTTTCTCAAGATTGCTTTGGCTATTTGGGGTCTTTTGTGTTTCCATACAAATTTAAAAATTCCTGTTCCAGTTTTGTAAAAAATTCCATTGGTAATTTAATAGGGATTTCATTGAATCTGTAGATCACTTTGGGCACTATAGTCATTTTGACAATATTGATTCTTCCAATCCAAGAACATGGTATATCTTTCTATCTGTTAGTGTCACCTTCAATTTCTTTCATCAACATCTTATGGTTTTCAGAGTACAAGTCTCTGCCTCCTTAGGTAGGTTTATTCCTAGGTATTTTATTCTTTTTGATGTCATGGTAAATGGGCTTCTTCCTTTAATTTCTCTTTCTGATCTTTTGTTGTTAGTGTATAGAAATGCAAGAGATTTCTGTGTATTAATTTTGTATCCTGCAAGTTTACCAAATTCATTGGTGAACACTAGTAATTTTCTGGTAGTATCTCTAGTATTTTCTATGTATAGTATCATGTCATCTGCAAACAGTGACAGTCTTACTTCTTTTCCAATTTGGGTTCCTTTTATTTCTTTTTCTTCTCTGATTGCTGTGGCTAGGACTTCCAAAACTATGTTGAATAACAGTGGCAAAGGGTGGACATCCTTGTCTTGTTTCTGATCTTAGAGGAAATGCTTTCAGTTTTTCACCATTGAGAATGACGTTTGCTGTGGGTTTGTTGTATATGGCCTTAATTATGTTGAGATAGGTTCCTTTATGCACTTTCTGGAGCGTTTTTATCATAAATGGGTGTTGAATTTTGTCAAAAACTTTTTCAGTATCTGTGGAGATCATATTTTTTTTCTTTAATTTGTTAATTTGGTGTATCACATTGATTGATTTGTATATATTGAAGAATACTTGCATCCCTGGGATAAATCCCACTTGATCATGGTGTATGATCCTTTTAATGTATTGTTGGATTCTGTTTGCTAGTATTTTGTTGAGGATTTTTGCATCTATGCTCATCAGTGATATTGGCCTGTAAGTTTCTTTTTTGTGATATCTTTGTCTGGTTTTGGTATCAAGGCGATTGTAGAATGAGTTTGGGAGTGCTCCCTCATCTGTAACATATTTGTTTTTTTTTTTTTTTTTTTTTTCTTTTTGCGATATGCGGGCCTCTCACTGTTGTGGCCTCTCCCGTTGCGGAGCACAGGCTCCGGATGCGCAGGCCCAGCGGCCATGGCTCACGGGCCCAGCCGCTCCGCGGCACATGGGATCCTCCCAGACCGGGGCACGAACCCGTATCCCCTGCATCGGCAGGCGGACTCTCAACCACTGCGCCACCAGGGAGGCCCACATATTTGTTTTTTGTCTCATTTTTTTCTAATGGTTGGGGCTGTGTTCCTGTCTTACTGGTTCTTTGGCCTGAGGTGTCTGGCACTGGAGTTTTCAGGCAGTTGGGTAGAGCTAGATCTTGGTGCCAAAATGAGGACCTCTGGGAGACCTCACACTGATTAATATTTCTTGGGTTCTGAAGTTCTCTGTTAGTCCAGCGGTTTGGACTTGGCACTCCCACCACAGGAGCTCAGGCCCGACCCCTAGCCTGAGAAACAAGATCACAAAAGTTATTCGGCCAAAAACAAAACAACAGAAAAGAACTTGGCAGTGGGGGGCAGGGCTTAGGCAGGAGTGGGGCTTAAGCAGGGGCGGGGCATAGGCTCAGGCACATGACCAGAAAAGGCTATGAGGTGTGGGGTGGCAGGGCTTGGGCTCAGCAGCACAACCAAAGGAGACCCTGGATGGTGGAGATTCATGCCCAGGAACCTAGCAGGCTTGCCTGGGCTGAAGGGAGCAGGGGAACTGTTGGCTGCATTCCCCTCTGATCCCCTGAAAGTCTCTCCCAATCCCTGCTTATCCCTCATCTGAGTGGGCCCCTTCAGGCATGGAAACCCCTCCCTTTCCCCAGTTGTTTCTCAGGAGCACCAGTCCTGTCCCACCTCCAATTCTCCTCCCCCCATGTCCTACCTGGTCATGCAGGGGTTCCTCCCATCGCCTTAGGTGTTTGAGGTCCCCCACAAGCTCCTGGTAGGTGCCCTAGTTGTGAGGATGTGAACTCTGCCATCTTGACTCTGCCCCTCTCGTCATGTTTTCTTTTTCATTTGTCTCTAGATATTTTCTGATTTACTCTTTGATTTTTTCAGTAATGCATTGGTTGTTTAGTAGCATCTTGTTTAACCTCCACATATTTGTGTTTTTTAGTTTTTTTCCCTGTAGTTGATTTCTAATATCATAGTATTGTGATCAGAAAACATGCTTGATGTGATTTCAATTTTCTTAAATTTATTGGGTCTTGCTTTATGGCCCAGCATGTGATGTATCCTAGAGAATGTTTCAGGTGCACTTGTGAAGAATGTGTATTCTGCTGCTTTCAGATAAATGGTCTATAAATATCAATTAACTCCATTTGGTCTAATGTGTCATTTAATGCCTTCATTTCCTTATTGGTCTTCTGTGTAGATTATCTGTCCATTAACATAAGTGAGGTGTTAAAGTTTCTTCTTATTATTATGTTACTGTAAACTTCTTTTATGGCTGTTAGCATTTGCCTTATATATTGAGGTGCTCCTATGTTGGGTGCATATATATTTATAATTATTATAGCTTCTTCTTGGATTGATCCCTTTATCCTTTATGTAGTGTCCTTCTTTGTCTCTTGTAACAGTCTTTTTTTAAAAGTCTATTTTGTCTGACATGAGTATTGCTACTCCAGCTTTCATTTGATTTGCATTTGCATGGAATAACATTTTCTATCCCCTCACTTTAGGCTATATGTGTCCCTAGATCTGAAGTGGGTCGCTTTTAGACAGCAAATATATGGGTCTTGTTTTTGTATCCACTCAGCCAGTCTGTGCCTTTTGATTGGAACATTTAATCCATTTACACTTAAGGTAATTAGCGATAGGTAGGTTCTTATTGCCATTATGTTAATTGTTTTGGGATTATTTTCATAAGTCTTTCCCCCCCTTCTTCTTTTGTTCTCTTTTCTTGTGACTTGGTGACTGTCTTTAGTGTTGTGTTTGGATTCATTTTTCTTGTGTGTGTGTGTGTGTGTGTGTATCTATTGTAGATTTTTGGTTTGTTGTCACCATGAGGTTTTGATATAGCAATCCATATATAAACAAGATTGTTTTAAGTTGCTGCTCTCTTAATTTCAAATGCATATCCAATATCTGCATTTGTACTCTCCTCTTCTCATGATTGCTGGGTTTTGGGGTTTTTTTTTTTTTTTAGTTTTTTTTTTAATTTTTAAATTTAATTTTATTTTTTTATACAGCAGGTTCTTATTAGTCATCAATTTTATACATGTCAATCCCAATTGCCCAATTCATCACACCACCATCCCCACCCACCCGCGGCTTTCCCCCGTTGGTGTCCATACGTTTGTTCCCTACATATGTGTCTCAACTTCTGCCCTGCAAACCGGTTCATCTATAACATTTTTCTAGGTTCCACATACATGCGTTAATATACAATATTTGTTTTTCTCTTTCTGACTTACTTCACTCTGTATGACAGTCTCTAGATCCATCCACGTCTCAACAAATGACTCAAATTTGTTCCTTTTTATGACTGGGTAATGTTCCACTTTATATATGTACCACAACTTCTTTATCCATTCGTCTGTCGATAGGCATTTAGGTTGCTTCCATGACCTGGCTATTGTAAATAGTGCTGCAATGAACATTGGGGTGCATGCATCTTTTTGAATTATGGTTTTCTCTGGGTATATGCCCAGTAGTGGGATTGTTGGGTCATATGGTAATTCTATTTTTAGTTTTTTAAGGAACCTCCATACTGTTCTCCATAGTGGCTGTATCAAGTTACATTCCCATCAACAGTGCAAGAGGGTTCCTTTTTTTTTCTTTTTTTTTTTTTAACAGAAAGAAGTTTAATAACATCCTTCAGTTTTTTTTTTTGCTTTATAAAAAATTTAATCAGTTATACATATACATATGCTCCCATATCCCCTCCCTTTTGCGTCTCCCTCCCACCCTCCCTATCCCAACCCTCCAGGCGGTCACGAAGCACCGAGCTGATCTCCCTGTGCTATGAGGCTGCTTCCCACTAGCTATCTACCTTACGTTTGGTAGTGTATATATGTCCATGCTGCTCTTTCACTTTGTCACAGCTTACCCTTCCCCCTCCCCATATCCTCAAGTCCATTCTCTAGTAGGTCTGTGTCTTTATTCCTGTCTTACCCGTATGTTCTTCATGACATTTTTTTTTCTTAAATTCCATATATATGTGTCAGCATACAGTATTTGTCTTTCTCTTTCTGACTTACTTCACTCTGTATGACAGACTCTAGGTCCATCCACCTCATTACAAATAGCTCAATTTCATTTCTTTTTATGGCTGAGTAATATTCCATTGTATATATGTGCCACATCTTCTTTACCCATTCATCCGATGATGGACACTTAGGTTGTTTCCATCTCTGGGCTATTGTAAATAGGGCTGCTATGAACATTTCGGTACATGTCTCTTTTTGAATTATGGTTTTCTCAGGGTATATGCCCAGTAGTGGGATTGCTGGGTCATATGGTAGTTCTATTTGTAGTTTTATAAGGAACCTCCATACCGTTCTCCATAGTGGCTGTACCAATTAACATTCCCATCAGCAGTGTAAGAGTGTTCCCTTTTCTCCACACCCTCTCCAGCATTTATTGTTTCTAGATTT
Source organism: Mesoplodon bidens (assembly GCF_964165515.1). Classification (NCBI taxonomy): domain Eukaryota; kingdom Metazoa; phylum Chordata; class Mammalia; order Artiodactyla; family Ziphiidae; genus Mesoplodon; species Mesoplodon bidens. The sequence continues at coordinate 80,783,018 of NC_138161.1, read as the reverse complement.
TTTGATGATGGCCATTCTGACTGGTGTGAGATGATATCTCATTGTAGTTTTGATTTGCATTTCTCTAATGAGCAAAGATGTTGAGCATCCGTTCATCTGTTTGTTGGCAGTCTGTATATCTTCTGTGGAGAAATGTCTATTTAGGTCTTCTACCCATTTTTGGATTGGGTTGTTTGTTTTTTTGCTATTGAGCTGCATGAGCTGCTTATAAATTTTGGAGATTAATCCTTTGTCAGTTGCTTCATTTACAAATATTTTCTCCCATTCTGAGGGTTGTCTTTTGGTCTTGTTTATGGTTTCCTTTGCTGTACAAAAGCTTTTAAGTTTCATTAGGTCCCATGTGTTTATTTTTGTCTTTATTTCCATTTCTCCAGGAGGTGGGTCAAAAACGATCTTGCTATGATTTATGTCAGAGTGTTCTGCCTATGTTTTCCTCTAAGAGTTGATAGTGTCTGGCCTTACATTTAGGTCTTTAATCCATTTTGAGCTTATTTTTGTGTATGGTGTTAGGAAATGATCTAATCTCATACTTTTACATGTCCCTGTCCAGTTTTCCCAGCACCACTTATTGAAGAGGCTGTCCTTTCTCCAGTGTATATTCCTGCCTCCTTTATCAAAGATAAGTTGACCATATGTCCGTGCGTTTATCTCTGGGCTTTCTATCCTGTTCCATTGATCTATATTTCTGTTTTTGTGCCAGTACCACACTGTCTTGATTACTGTAGCTTTGTAGTATAGTCTGAAGTCATGGAGCCTGATTCCTCCAGCTCCATTTTTCATTCTCAAGATTGCCTTGGCTATTCGGGGTCTTTTGTGTTTCCATACAAATTGTGAAATTTTTTGCTCTAGTTCTGTGAAAAATGCCAGTGGTAGTTTGATAGGGATTGCATTGAATCTGTAGATTGCTTTGGGTAGTAGAGTCATTTTCACAATGTTGATTCTTCCAATCCAAGAACATGGTACATCTCTCCATCTATTTGTATCATCTTAAATTTCTTTCATCACTGTCTTATAATTTTCTGCATAGAGGTCTTTTGTCTCCTTAGGTAGGTTTATTCCTAGATATTTTATTCTTTTTGTTGCAATGGTAAATGGGAGTGTTTTTCTTGATTTCACTTTCAGATTTTTCATCATTAGTATATAGGAATGCCAGAGATTTCTGTGCATTAATTTTGTATCCTGCAACTTTACCAAATTCATTGATTAGCTCTAGTAGTTTTCTGGTAGCATCTTTAGGATTCTCTATGTATAGTATCATGTCATCTGCAAACAGTGACAGCTTTACTTCTTCTTTTCCAATTTGGATTCCTTTTATTTCCTTTTCTTCTCTGATTGCTGTGGCTAAAACTTCCAAAACTATGTTGAATAAGAGTGGTGAGAGTGGGCAACCTTGTCTTTTCCTGATCTTAGTGGAAATGGTTTCAGTTTTTCACCATTGAGGACGATGCTGGCTGTGGGTTTGTCATATATGGCCTTTATTATGTTGAGGAAAGTTCCCTCTATGCCTAATTTCTGCAGGGTTTTTATCATAAATGGGTGTTGAATTTTGTCGAAAGTTTTCTCTGCATCTATTGAGATGATCATATGGTTTTTCTCCTTCAATTTGTTAATATGGTGTATCACGTTGATTGAATTGCATATATTGAAGAATCCTTGCATTCCTGGAATAAACCCCACTTGATCATGGTGTATGATCCTTTTAATGTGCTGTTGGATTCTGTTTGCTAGTATTTTGTTGAGGATTTTTGCATCTATGTTCATCAGTGATATTGGCCTGTAGTTTTCTTTCTTTGTGACATCCTTGTCTGGTTTTGGTATCAAGGTGATGGTGGCCTCGTAGAATGAGTTTGGGAGTGTTCCTCCCTCTGCTATATTTTGGAAGAGTTTGAGAAGGATAGGTGTTAGCTCTTCTCTAAATGCTTGATAGAATTCACCTGTGAAGCCATCTGGTCCTGTGCTTTTGCTTGTTGGAAGATTTTTTATCACCGTTTCAATTTCAGTGCTTGTGATTGGTCTGTTCATATTTTCTATTTCTTCCTGATTCAGTCTTGGCAGGTTGTACGTTTCTAAGAATTTGTCCATTTCTTCCAGGTTGTCCATTTTATTGGCATAGAGTTGCTTGTAGTAATCTCTCATGATCTTTTGTATTTCTGCAGTGTCGGTTGTTACTTCTCCTTTTTCATTTCTAATTCTATTGATTTGAGTCTTCTCCCTTCTTTTCTTGATGAGTCTGGCTAATGGTTTATCAATTTTGTTTATCTTCTCAAAGAACCAGCTTTTAGTTTTATTGATCTTTGCTATCATTTCCTTCATTTCTTTTTCATTTATTTCTGATCTGATTTTTATGATTTCTTTCCTTCTGCTAACTTTGGGATGTTTTTGTTCTTCTTTCTCTAATTGCTTTAGGTGCAAGGTTAGGTTGTTTATTCGAGATGTTTCCTGTTTCTTAAGGTAGGATTGTATTGCTCTAAACTTCCCTCTTAGAACTGCTTTTGCTGCATCCCATAGGTTTTGGGTCATCGTGTCTCCATTGTCATTTGTTTCTAGGTATTTTTTAATTTCCCCTTTGATTTCTTCAGTGATCATTTTGTTATTAAGTAGTGTATTGTTTAGCCTCCATGTGTTTGTATTTTTTACAGATTTTCCTGTAATTGATGTCTAGTCTCATAGCATTGTGGTCGGAAAAGATACTTGATACAATTTCAATTTTCTTAAATTTACCAAGGCTTGATTTGTGACACAAGATATGATCTATCCTGGAGAATGTTCCATGAGCACTTGAGAAAAATGTGTATTCTGTTGTTTTTGGATGGAATGTCCTATAAATATCAATTAAGTCCATCTTGTTTAATGTATCATTTAAAGCTTGTGTTTCCTTATTTATTTTCATTTTGGATGATCTGTCCATTGGTGAAAGTGGGGTGTTAAAGTCCCCCACTATGAGTGTGTTACTGTCGATTTCTCCTTTTATGGCTGTTAGTATTTGCCTTATGTATTGAGGTGCTCCTATGTTGGGTGCATAAATATTTACAATTGTTATATCTTCTTCTTGGATCGATCCCTTGATCATTATGTAGTGTCCTTCTTTGTCTCTTCTAGTAGTCTTTATTTTAAAATCTATTTTGTCTGATATGAGAATTGCTACTCCAGCTTTCTTTTGGTTTCCATTTGCTTGGAATATCTTTTTCCATCCCCTTACTTTCATTCTGTATGTGTCTCTAGGTCTGAAGTGAGTCTCTTGTAGACAGCATATATATGGGTCTTGTTTTTGTATCCATTCAGCCACTCTGTGTCTTTTGGTGGGAGTATTTAGTCCATTTACATTTAAGGTAATTATCGATATGTATGTTCCTATTCCCATTTTCTTAATTGTTTTGGGCTCGTTTTTGTAGGTCTTTTTCTTCTGTTGTGTTTCTTGCCTAGAGAAGTTCTTTTATCATTTGTTGTAAAGCTGGTTTGGTGGTGCTGAACTCTCTCAGCTTTTGCTTGTCTGTAAACGTTTTAATTTCTCCATCAAATCTGAATGAGATCCTTGCTGGGTAGAGTAATCTTGGTTGCAGGTTTCTCTCCTTCATCACTTTAATTATGTCCTGCCAGTCCCTTCTGGCTTGTAGAGTTTCTGCTGAGAGATCAGCTGTTATCCTGATGGGGATTCCCTTGTGTGTTATTTGTTTTTGTTGCCTTGCTGCTTTTAATATGATTTCTTTGTGTTTCATTTTTGACAGTTTGATTAATATGTGTCTTGGCGTATTTCTCCTTGGATTTATTCTGTATGGGACTCTCTGTGCCTCCTGGACTTGATTAACTATTTCCTTTCCCATATTAGGGAAGTTTTCAACTATAATCTCTTCATATTTTCTCAGTCCCTTTCTTTTTCTCTTCTTCTTCTGGAACCCCTATAATTCGAATGTTGGTTCGTTTGATGTTGTCCCAGAGGTCTCTGAAACTGTCCTCTGTTCTTTTCATTCTTTTTTCTTTATTTTGCTCTGCAGCAGTTATTTCCACTATTTTATCTTCCACCTCACTTATCCGTTCTTCTGCCTCAGTTATTCTGCTATTGATCCCATCTAGAGTATTTTTTATTTCATGTATTGTGTTTTTAATCGATGCTTGATTCATCTTTAGTTCTTCTAGGTCCTTGTTAACTGTTTCTTGCATTTTGTCTATTCTATTTCCAAGATTTTGGATCTGGGAAATAGAATCTTGGATCATATTTACCATCATTATTCTGAATTCTTTTTCAGGTAGACTGCCTATTACCTCTTCATTTGTTAGGGCTGGTGGGTTTTTTTCTTGCTCCTTCTCCTGCTGTGTGTTTTTCTGTCTTCTCATTTTGCTTATGTTACTGTGTTTGGGGTCTCCTTTTTGCCGGCTGCAGGTTCGTAGTTCCCGTTGTTTTTGGTGTCTGTCCCCAGTGGCTAAGGTTGGTTTAGAGGGTTGTGTAAGCTTCCTGGTGGAGGGGACTAGTGCCTGTATTCTGGTGGGTGAGGCTGGATCTTGTCTTTCTGGTGGGCAGGTCCACGTCTGGTGGTGTGTTTTGGGGTGTCTGCGGACTTTTTATGATTTTAGGCAGCCTCTCTGCTAATGGGTGGCGTTGTGTTCCTGTCTTGTTAGTTGTTTGGCATAGGGTGTCCAGCATTGTAGCTTGCTGGTCGTTGAGTGAAGCTGGGTGCTGGTGTTGAGATGGAGATCTCTGGAAGATTTTCGCCGTTTGATATTATGTGGAGCTGGGAGGTCTCTTGTGGACCAGTGTCCTGAAGTTGGCTCTCCCACCTCAGAGGCACAGCACTGACTCCTGGCTCCTCAATTTGGGATGATGTGTTGTCTATTTATGTATTCCACAGATGCAGGGTACATCAAGTTGATTGTGGAGCTTTAATCCGCTGCTTCTGAGGCTGCTGGGAGAGGTTTCCCTTTCTCTTCTTTGTTCTCACAGCTCCTGGGTCTCAGCTTTGGATTTGGCCCCGCCTCTGCGTGTAGGTCGCCGGAGGGCGTCTGTTCTTCGCTCAGACAGGACAGGGTTAAAGGAGCAGCCTCTTCGGGGACTCTGGCTCACTCAGGCCGGGCGGGAGGGAGGGGCACGGAGGTCGGGGTGAGCCTGCAGCGGCAGAAGTCGCTGTGACGTTGCTCCAACCCGAGGCGCGCCGTGCGTTCTCCCAGGGAAGCCATCCCTGGATCCCTGGACCCCGGCAGTGGCGGGCTGCACAGGCTCCCGGAAGGGCAGTGTGGACAGTGACCTGCGCTCGCACACAGGCTTCTTGGCGGCGGCAGCAGCAGCCCCAGCGTCCCACGCCCGTCACTGAGCTCCGCGCTTTCAGTCGCGACTCGCGCCCGTCTGTGGAGCCCCTTTAAGCAGCGCTCTTAATCCCCTCTCCTCGCGCACCAGGAAACCAAGAGGGAAGAAAAAGTCTCTTGCCTCTTCGGCAGCTCCAGAGTTTTCCCGGACTCCCTCCCGGCTAGCTGTGGCACATTAGTTCCCTTCCGGCTGAGTTCTCGCCGCCAGCCCCAGTCCTCTCCCTGCGCTCTGACCAAAGCCCGAGCCTCAGCTTCCAGCACCGCCGGGGCGAGCAGACAAGCCTCTTGGGCTGGTGAGTGCCGCTCGGCACCGATCCTCTGTGCTGTGATCTCTCCGCTTTGCCCTACCCAGGTATGTGGGGAGTTTCTTGCCTTTTGGGAGGTGTTGGGTCTTCTGCCAGCGTTCAGTAGGTGTTCTGTAGGAGTTGTTCCACGTGTAGCTGTATTTCTGGTGTATCCGTGGGGAGGACGATGATCTCCGCGTCTTACTCTTCCGCCATCTTACCCAGAAGTCCCCATGTTAATTTCTTCTGATTGCTGGTTTTTGATATTATATTTGTGATACCACGTCTTCTTTATCCATTCTTATGTTGATGGATATTTAAGCTGCTTCCATGTCTTGGCTATTGTAAATAATGTTCCTATGAATATTTGGGTGCGTGTCTCTTTTCTAGTTATTTTCTCCAGATATATGTCCTAGAGTGGGATTGCTGCATCATATTTATCTCTGTGTTTAGTTTTTTAAGAAACCTTCATACTGTTCTCCATAGTGACTGTACCAATTTACATTCCCACTAGCAGTATAGGAGGACTCCCTTTTCTCCACATCATCTCCAGCATTTATTATTTGTAGACTTTTTGATGATGGCCATTCTGACTGGTGTGAGGTTATACCTCATTATGGATTTGATTTGCATTTCTCTAAAAATTAGTTACGTTGAGCATATTTTTATGTGTCTGTTGGCCATCTGTATGTTTTCTTTGGAAAAATGTCTATTTAGGTCTTCTGCCCATTTTTTGATATTGAGCTATATAGCTTTTTGAATATTTTGGAAATTAATTCCTTATTGGTCTCATTATTTGCAAGTATTTTCTCCCATTCTGTAGGTAGTCTTTTCATTTTGTTTATGGTTTCCTTTGCTTGCAAAACTTTTAATTTTAATTAAGTCCCATTTGTTTATTTTTGTTTCCATTACTCTAAGAAATGGATCCAAAATTATATTGCTGCAATTTATGTCAAAGTGTAATCTGCCTATGTTTTCCTTTAGGAGTTTTATGATATCTGGTCTTACATTTAGGTCTTTAATCCATTTTGTGTTTATTTTTGTATATGGTGTTAGAGAATGTTCTGATTTCAGTCTTTTATATGTAGCTGTCCTGTTCTCCTAGCACTACTTATTGAAGAGACTCTCTTCTTCATTGTATATTCTTGCCTTGTTTGTCATAGATTAATTGACCATAAGTGTGTGGGTTTATTTCTCAACTCTCTATTCTGTTCCATTGATCTATGCATCTGTTGTTGTGCCAGTACCATACTGTTTTGATGACTGTAGCTTTGTAGTATAGTCTGAAGCCAGAGGGCATGATTCTTCCAGCTCTTTTCTTCTCTCTCAAGATTACTTTGGCTATTCAGGGCCTTTTGTCTTTCCATACAAACTTAAAATTCTCATTTCAGCTCTGTGAAAAATGTCATTGGAAATTTGATAGGGATGGCATTGGATACTGTCTTGTTAAGCAATAGATATTCAATTTTTAGCACAGTGCTTAAGAATATGGACAACTACTAAGGACAATTATTTGATTAAAAAAATGCAAACTTGGTATAGGTATACCTTGGAGATATTGAAGGTTTAGTTTCAGGCTACCACAATAAAGCAAATACCACAATAATGTAAGTTACATGATTTTCTTGGTTTCTAAGTGCATATAAAAGTTATGTTTATACTATACTGTAGTCTATTAAGTGTGCAATAGCATTATGTATAAAAAAACAGTGTACATACTGTAGTCAAAATACTTTATTGCTAAAAAATGCTAACCATCATATGAGCGTTTAGCAAGTTGTAATCTTTTTCTGGTGGAGGCTCTTGCCTTGATGTTGATGGCTGCTGACTGATCAGGGTGGTGGTTGCAGAAGGTTGGGGTGACTGTGGCAGTTTCTTAAAATAAGACAGCAATAAAGTTTGCCACATTAAGTCTTCCTTTCACAAATGATTTCTCTGTAGCATGTAATGATGTTTGATACCATTTTACCCACAGTAGAACTTCTTTCAAAACTGCAGTCAATCCTCTTAAATCCTAGCATTCTTTTATCAAATAAGTTTATGTAATGTTCTAAATCCTTCTTTGCCATTTCAATAAGCTGTATAGTATCTTCATCACCAGGAGTAGATTCCATCTCAAGAAACCACTTTCTTTGCAACTCTTCGTCCATTAATGTTTTGTCATGAGATTGTAGCAATTTAGTCACATCTTTAGGCTCTACTTCTAATTCTAGTTCTCTTGCTCTTTTCACCACATCTTCAACTACTTCCTCTAGTGAAGTCTTGAAACCCTCAAAGTCATCCATGAAGGTTTGAATCAACTTCTTTCAAACTCCTGTTAATGTTGGTGTGTTAGTCTCTTCCCACAAATCATGAATGTTCTTAATGGCATGTAGAATGGTGAATCTTTTCCAGAAGGTTTTAAATTAGCTTTGCTCATATCCATCAGAAGAATCACTATCTGGCAACTATAGCCTTACCAAATGTATTTTTTACCTAGTAAGTCTTGAAAGTTGAAATTACTTCTTGATCCATAGGCTGCAGAATGGATGTTGTATTAAAAGGCATGAAAACATCATTAATATTGTACATCTCCATCAGAGCTCTTGGGTGACCAGGTACACTGTCAGTAAGCAGTAATATTTTGAAAGAAATCTATTTTTCTGAGTAGTATGTCTCAACAGTTGCCTTAAAATATTAAGTAAACCATGTTGTAAACAGATATGCTCTCATCCAGGCTTTGTTGTTTCATTTCCAGAGCACAGGCACAATTGATTGAGAATAATTCTTAAGGACCCTGGAATTTTTGGAATGGTAGATAATCATTCAATTCAACTTAAATTCACCAGCTGCATTAGCCCCTAGCAAGACAGTCAGCCTGTCTTTTGAAGCTTTGAAACCAGGCATTACTTCTCCTCTCTAGGTGTGAAGGTCCTAGATGGCATTTGATTCCAATATAAGACTGTTTCCTTTACATTGAACATCTGTTGTTTAGTGTAACCACCTTTATTAATTACCTTGGCTAGATCTTCTGGATAACTTGCTGCAGCTTCACATCAGCATTTTATTCCAACCTGAACTTTTATATTATGGAGATGGCTTCTTTACTTAAACCTCAAGAGCGAATCTCCACTATCTTCAAGCTTCTTTTCTACAGCCTTCATGAAATTGAAAAGAAGTAGGGCATTGCTATGGATTAGGCTTTGGCTTAGGAGAATGTTGTGGCTGGTTTGATCTTCTATCTACAGCTCTAAAACTTTCTCCATATCAGCAACAAGGCTGTTTTCTTTCTTTTCATTTGTGTGGTCACTAGAGTAGCACTTTTTGTCTCCTTCAAGACCTTTCCATTTGTATTCACAACTCAACTGTTTTGTGTAAAACACCTAGCTTTAGGCATATCTCAGCTTTAGACATACCTTCCTCACTAAGCTTAATCATTTCTAGCTTTTGATTGAAGTGAGAGATATGAGAATTTTCCCATCACTTGAACACTTAGAGGCCATTGTTGGGTTATTGATTGTGCTGATTTCAATATTGTGTCTCAGGGAGTAAAGAAGTCCAAAGAGAGGGAGAGAGATGTGGAATGGCTGGTTGGTGGATCAGTCAGAACACATACATCTATGAATTAATTTCACTACCTTATATGGGCACAGTTTGTGGTGCCCAAAACCAATTACGAGAGTAACATCAAAAATCACTGATCACAGATAACCATAACAAATATAACAATGAAAAAGTTTGATGTATTGTAAGAATTATCAAAATATGACACACAGACACGAAGTGAGCAAGTGTTGTTGGAAAATTGCACTGATAGACTTGTTTGACTCAGAGTTGCCACAAATCTTCAATTTGTAAAAAAACACAATATCTGCAAAGTGCAATAAAGTCAAGGGCAATAAAGCAAGGTATGCTTGTACACAGTATCCATGCACTGGTTAGTGGATTGTGAGGATCATCTTAAAATAAGGTTTATGTTTTGGTGTCAGCAGTCTACATTTGATGCTACAATAGGATCAAGGTATAAATGTAATCATTTTCCCTTTCTTCTCCATGTTTCCCTCATGAACATTTCCATTTGTTCCTTTATTATTCAGATTCTAAGATCAGGTGAAAAAGAAAAGAGCAATAAAAGCATGAAGGCTAGGGCTAAGGAGGAGTTTTTCTGAGTTGTTAAAGAAGAACAAAAATAAATTTAGGGTTTGGGAATAAGAAAACAAAAAGATTTTTGAATATTGTCATAGCCTCACAATTTTAAATGAAATACAATTTTAGAATAAAAGCCAGATTCTCCTAGAATAAAAAGTATTTATTTCCATATATAAATATAAACTAAATACAAAAATATCATATATTTATTTTAGACATATAAAAACATATGTGTGTTACACAGAAATGTAAAAGAGTAGGTCTGGAAAAGAAGTGGGAAGAGGCAGTGTTGGTAGAACTATAGATGTTTCTTTTGACAAATAAAGAAATTGGAGCAAATATCGACATATCTGAGAGATACATGGATGCCATATTCTTCTTGGTACATTTGTTATATTTTATAATTACAGGTGAATGTAAATGTTTCCACTATATTCAACAAACACTTATTAAAGGCCTACTGTATGCTGGTCACTGCTCTTGGTACTGGGGGTGTAGCTGTGAAAAGGCAGATACTATCCTTATTCCCATTAAACTTACATTCTTAGGAATCAGTAAAGTTATCTTTGAAATGATCTCACTCAAGAGGATGAGAACAGAAAAGAGACAGATTTTTAAAATAAAGTTAAATGTTCCTCAATTGCTCACAATTTTTTTTAAGTAACTACTATCTTCCAGACACTGACCTAGGTATTGTGAACACAAAGGATATTAGAATAAAAGTGTGTTTCAATTAATAAATATTCCTTGGGCTGTAAAATTGACTATAAAAATGATTGAGTTCCTAGTGGTATGAAACATTTTCCTAAGAAAGACAAAAAATTTAGAAAATAAGAATTAAGCACGGGATCCTCTATGAGGGCATTGTTAGTAAGTTAATATAAGGAAAGCCTTAATGATACCGTTAGAGATGTGGGCTTGGAGATATTAATACTGAATTGAAAAAGGAGTCTCTTTTAGAAAAATGTGGCTAGAAAATAATGTATTCCTTGGGATTGTTATGGTAGACACTTTTTCGAATTTTAATATTTTCCAGAATTTAATCTTATTCCTTCAACTTTACTGTAATGAGAATCTTACTAGCAAACCATAATGATCAAGTCATGGGGATACTCAGAACTCATCTGTCCCTATCACATCACCTCTGAGGAAGAACACTAGAATTATAAAGTGCTCCTGTCTTCAAACCAGGAAGCGAGGTACAGAAGACTAGAGAGAATACACTGCAGCTGTCCCTGTTTCCTTTCTTTACAGAGGCCAATAAGGCATGTTTTCTTCTTTTTCCTATTCTTCTTCTTCACCTTCCTCTTTCTCTTCTTCCTTCTCCTTTTCTTCGTCCTCCTCTTCTTTTTACATCCTCCTCCTCCTCCTTCTCCTTCAGATATAATAGACACATCATTATATTAGTTTCAGGTGTACAACATAATGATTTGATATTTATTTATATATATTGTAAAATGATCACCACAATAAGTCAGGTTATCATCCATCACTACAGTTATAATTTTTTCTTGTGATGAGAACATTTAAGATCTACTCCCTTAGCAACTTTCAAATATACAATACAGTATTATAAACTATAGTCACCATGCTGTACATTACATCCTCGAGGCTTATTTCTATAACTGGAAGTTTTTACCTTTCACCACCTTCAACCACTTTACCCTTCCCCCGACCCTCACTTCCTCCTCTGCTAATTACCAATCTTTTCTCTGTATCTGTGAGCTTGGTGTTCTGTTTTGGTTTTAAATTCCACATATAAGTGAGATCATATGGTATCTGTCTTCCTCTGACTTATTTCACTTAGCATAATGCTCTCAAGAACCTCTATGTTGTCACAAATGTCAAGATTTCCTTCCTTTTTAATGGATGAATAATATTCCATTGTGTGTATGTCCATTCACTCACTGATGGACACCTACATTGCTTCCATATCTTGGCTATTGTAAATCATGTTGTAATGAGCATGGGGATGCATATATCTCTGAGTTAAGTGTATTTTTTTCCCTTCATAAAAATACCTAGAAGTAGGATTGCTGGATAATATGGTACTTCTATTTTTAATATTTTGAGGAACCTCCACACTGTTTTCTATACTGGCTGCACCACTTTACATCCCCACCAACATTGCACAGGGATAAGGGTTCCTTTTTCTCCACATCCTAGCCAACACTTGTTATTTATTGTCTTTTTGACAATAGTCCTCCTAACAGATAGGAGGTGATATTTCATTGTGGTTGCATTTCTCTGATGATTAGTCATGTCAAACAACTTTTCACGTACCTGTTGACTATCTGTATGTCTTCTATGGAAAATTGTCCATTCAGATCCCCTGCCCGTTTTTTTTGAGTTTTGTTTTGTTTATTTATTTATTTTTTGCTATTGAGTTGAATGAGTTTTTATATTTTTTTTTGGAAATTGACCCTTATCAGATGTATGATTTACATTATTTTCTTCCATTCAGTAGGTAGTCTTTTCATTTTGTTCATGGTTTCCTTTGCTATGCAGAAGCTTTTATTTTGATGTAGTCCTACTTGTTAAGTTTTGCATTTTTTCCCTTTCCTTTTAGTGTCAAATCTAAAGTCTGTTGCATTTACCACCTGTACTTTCTTCTAGGAGTTTTAATTGTTTCAAGTCTTACATTTAAGTCATTATCCATTTTGAGTTAATTTTTGTGTATGATGAAAAGTAGTGGTCCAGTTTCATTCATTTTCATGCAGATATTCAATTTTCCCAGCACCATTTATTGAAGAGACTGCCTTTTCCCTGTTGTAAACTCCTGGCTACTTTTTAATAAATTAATTGACCATATATGTATGGGTTTATTTCTCGGCTCTCTATTCTGTTCCATTGATTTATTTGTCTGTTTTTAATGTCAGTACCAAACTATTTTTGATGACTTTAGCTTGGTAGTATAGTTTGAAGTCAGGAATTGTGATGCCTCCAGTTTTATTCTCTTTTCTCAAAATTGATTTGGCTATTTGGGATCTTTTATGATCCCATAACAATTATAGGATTATTTGCTCTATTTCTGTGAGAAATGCCACTGATATTTTGATAGAGATTGCATTGAATCTCTATATTGCTTTGGGTAGTGTGGGCATTTGAAAAATATTAAGAATTCTTCCAGTCCATGAACATGGAATACCTTTCCATTTATTTGTGTCATCTTCAGTTTCTTTCATCAGTGGGTCATAGTTTTCAGGGTATGGGTCTTTCACCTCCTTGGTTAAATTTATCTCTAGCTAGTTATTTTATTATTATTGATTAAATTGTAAATGTCATTGTTTTCTTAATTTCTCTTCTGATAGTTCATTTTTAATAGAAATGCAATGGGTTTTTGTACAATGATTTTGTATCCTGCAACTTAACTTAATTTGTTTATTATTTTTAACAGTTTTTTTGGTGGAGTCTTTAGGTTTTCTGTATATAAAATGATGTTATCTGCAAATAGTGACAGTTTAACTTCTTCCTTTCCAATTAGGATGCCTTTTATTTCTTTTACCTGCCTAATTACTCTGGCAAGGACTACCAGGACTATGTTGAAAGAAAAGTGGAAAAAATGGGCAACCCATCTTGTTCCTGACATTAGAGGAATTTATCCATTTCTTCTAGGTTGTTTATTTTGTTGGTGCATAATTATTCCTTGTTGCTTCTTAAAAATCTTTGTACATCTGTTGTATCAGTTGTAAGAGCTCCTCTTTCATTTCTGATTTTATTTCTTCGATTTCTCTTTTTTTCTTGGTGAGTCTATCTAAAGATTTGTTAATTTTGTTTATCATTTCAAAAAACCAACTCTTAGGTTCATTGATCTATTTTCTTTTTTGTCTTTATTTCTGTCTGATCTTTGTTATTTCCCTCCTTCTACTAACTTTGAGCTTTACTGTTCTTTTTCTAATTCTTTGAAGAGCAAAGTTAGGTTAATTATTTGAGATCTTTATTGTTTCTTTAGGTAGGCAGTTAGCCCTATAAACGTTTCTCTTAGAACTGCTTTTGCTGCATTCCATAAGTTTTGATATTTTGTTTTCCTAATTTCATTCATTTTAGGTATATTTTTATTACTCTTTTAATTTTTTTCTTGGACCCTTTTCTTGTTCAGTAGCATGTTGTTTAATCTCCACATATTTGTGACTTTTCCAGTTTTCTTTGGGTAATAATTTCTAGTGTCATACCACTGTGGTCAGAGAATATGTTTGATATAGTTCAATCTCATTAAATTTAGTAAGACTCGTTTTGTGGCCTAACATATGATCTATCCTGGAGAATACTCCATGTGGTTTGGAGAAGTATGTGTATTATGTTATCTTGGGATGGAATGTTCTGTATGTTTTCTTATTGATTTTCTGTCTGGAGGATTCATCAATTAATGCAAGTAGAGTATTAAAATCCCCTGCTGTCATTGTGTTGCTGTCTATTTCTCCCTTTAGGCACATTAATACTTGCTTTATATATTTAGGTATTCCTACATTAAGTGCACACATTTAGAGTTGTTATATTCTATTGTTGGAGTGTCTATTTTATCATTATTAATGATCTTTTTTGTCTCTTATTACAGTGTGTCTTAATGTCTATTTTTTTCTGAAGTAAGTATAGTTACCACAGCTTTCTTTGTGTTTTCATTTGCATGGACTGTCTTTTTCTATCACTTTACTTTCATTCTGTGTGAGTCCTTACATCTGAAGTGAGTCTCTTGTAGGTATAATATAGATCAGTCTTGTTTTTTATCCATTCAGCCACTGTATGTCTTTGATTGGAGAATTTAGTCCATTTACATTTCAAGTAATTATGGATAGGTATGTATTTATTGCTATTTTGTTAAATTATTTTTAGCTGTTTTATAATTTCTCTGTTCCTCTTTTCTTCTCTTGCTCTTTTTTTCATGATGAATATTTTCTGTAGTGGTATGCTTAGATTCCTCTCTTTAATCATTTGAGTATCTACTACAGACTTTTGCTTGGTGGTTACCATGAGGCTGACTTAAAACAACTTATTTTATAATGGTCTGTTTTAAGTTGAAAACAACTTAGGTTTGAATGTATTCTAAAGCTCTACATTTTTACTCCTCCTACATTTTGTTTTTGATGTTATGGTTTACATCTTTTTATCTTCTGTATCCCTTAAATTATTGTAATTAGTTTTTTCTCTGCTTTTCTCTCTTAACCTTTGTACTAACTTTGCAAGTAATTAACCCACCCTGATTTCAACATTGGATAATTCTGAATTCTACTATATATTGATATTTACCTTCACATTGTAATTTCTACTTTCAGTGTTTCCTGTTACTAATTTATGCCATTTTATTTCAGCTTAAAGAAGTCCCTTTAACAATTCTTCTAAGGCTGGTTTAGTGATATGAAGTCCTTTAGGTTTTGCTTGTCTGCAAAATTCCTTCTCTCTCCTTCAGTTGTGAAAGACAATTTTGCTGGGTAGAGTATTCTTGGTTGACAGTTTTATTTTTTTCAGCACTTTGAGTATATCTTTCTGTCCTGCAAATTTTTTGCTGAAAAATCTTCTGATAGCCTTATGGGGGTTCCCTTGTACATAACAAGTTGTTTTTCTCTTGCTATTTTTAAAACTCTCTCCTTATGTTTAACTTTTGGCTCTTTAATTATGTGTTTTGGAGTAAGCCTCTTTGGGTTCATCTTACTTGGAACTCTCTGGACTTCCTGGATTGGGTGCCCTTCTCCAGGTTGAGGAAGTTTCAACCATTATTTCTGAAAATAAGTTTTCTGCCCCTTTCTCTCATTCTTCTCCTTTTGGGACCCCTGAAATGCAAATGTTGGTCCACTTGATATTGTCACACTATCTTTCTCCTTAAGCTGTCTACATTCTTCTTTATTTTTCTTGTTGCTGCTCTGATTAGGTGAGTTCCACTGCCCTGTCTTCAAGCTCACTGGTCCTTCATCTAGTTCATTAAGCCTGCTGTTGAGCCACCTCTTTTTTTTTTTTCCCAGTTCATTGTTTATATTCTTCAGTCTGTGACTTCTGTTGGTACTTTATTATATTTTCTATCTCTTTGTTGAAATTCTTACTTTGTTCATTCATTCGCCTGAGCTCACCAAACATCTTTATGACTGTTATT
Source organism: Mesoplodon bidens (assembly GCF_964165515.1). Taxonomy (NCBI): domain Eukaryota; kingdom Metazoa; phylum Chordata; class Mammalia; order Artiodactyla; family Ziphiidae; genus Mesoplodon; species Mesoplodon bidens. The sequence goes on along the minus strand of NC_138161.1, from coordinate 80,767,229 downwards.
TTGAACTCTGTTAGGTAAATCACTTATCTCCATTTTATTAAGCTCTTTTTATGAGATTTTATCTTGTTATTTCATTTGGAACATCCTTCTCTGTTTCTTCATTTTCCTTGACTCTCTGTGTTGGTTTTTATGCATTAGATAAACAGCTACCTTTCCCAACCTTGAAAGAGTATCCTCATGTAGGAAATGACCTTATTGTTCAACCCTTCCCTTCTCTTGGTTGTCTCTAAACCTTCGTGATTGTCCAAGCAGCCTACTTTATTTTTAGTGGATCTCAGTTGTCCAGGGTGTGCTGATACTTGTCAGTGTCCCAAAGGATCTCTGTTGGCACCTAGATTAAGGATTATTGGAAACCAGACCCTTAAGCACCAGCTTTAAAAGTATGCAAATATATATAGTTCTGTGGGACCAATAAAATACAACCTGCTGAGACCATGGCCAGATGATCGGGGGGCAATTTCCTGGGCAGCAGCCACAAAAACTGGGCCATTGGATATAAAAAACAGGGCACAGGATGTGTATAAAACTCCCCTTCAGGAGATACTGTGTCTTTGCAATGCAACAGACAGAGGGCATGAAGATAAGGCCTGCCCTCCAATGTCTCTGAAGAGGATTACACTCAGCCAATAGATGCCTGTTTAATTGGAAGCCTGTGCCTCAGGCCACAACTATGAGGATTAGCTAATAGGCTTCTCTCATAGAAAGGCTGGGTAACTCATTTGGTTTTTTCTCTGCTGCGCCCTGGAGATGGTGACCAGTTAACTCTTTCTCCATTGGGTATAGTCCTGTGGGACCTATGAGCATAAGCCCTGCTGTCCACCAGAGCCTAGTGATCTATAGATGTCCTCTGGGTGGCATCCACAAAAATTGGGGCACCAGATGAGGGTGCAAGCTCCTTTCTAGGAGCTTGGAATTTAAGTGTCTATTGCTTGGTGTGATTTAGTGACTATTGGTATAATCTTTTTTCCCTCTTCATTTCTTTAGAACTCAGAAATCACTCAAAACATAATGTCATATGTATGATATTATCTTCCAGTTTGTTTAGTAAGGTGCCCAGTACACCCTAAGTACAGATGGAGGTAAATAAGAACTCTAATGTACAATTTAAAATTCTGCTTTGTACTAATAAAAAAATTATCATTTTAGAGTGATTCCATTTTAAGTTTTACTGTGATAGTTATATGTCATAATCCTTCACTCTCTGTACTTTCCTTTTAGAAGGATATAGGCTTCTTTAATATGTGGAAAGGATATAGCCTCTCTGTTTGGAGACAGCATAGCTTCTAAAGTGCCTACAAGAGCACTCTCTATATGCTGCTGGCACACAGTGCAACTGGATATTCAGTGTCTTGGCTTTCTGCTTCCATCATCAGTAAAGTGATTTTATGCAGAAATTTCATACTTATTCTCTGAACTGGCAGATAATCTTGACTGTTTCCTTTCCATTCATAATGGAGCCTCTGGGACTCTAAAACACCAGCTGCCAGTTTCTCAGAGAATCTCCATATTCTCTACCTACATCCCTCTGTTCTATTGAAGTTTCCTTTAAATTTTTTTCTTCTTTTCATGAAGCTCTCCTTGCATTTTGAATGATTTCTGCTTTGTGAATTTAGCTGCTAAGCTATTTGATCTGTACAAGTTTATTGCTGTTTTTACCTTTGTTGTAAAGTGTGCCTTCCATCATGACACAATATTCTTCTTCATTCGGTTTCATGTATTTAGCCTTAAACTATAGCATGTGCATGTATGATGCCTCTGTTTTTTTGTTTTTTTTTTCAGGTACCTATTTGGCAACCCCTTCATTTTCAAACTTTCTTCATTATTGTTTTTCAGTCTGTTTCCTATGACTTGTACTTAACAGATGCTTTTGAACTCTGTATTTTAGTAGGAGTTATAATTCTAGCAACACATAGGGCAATGCTTGTATATGTTTGTCATGCTTCTCTCATTTTATGTTTATTGCTTATTTTAAACTATCTTTTCCTACATTTCCTTGTACTTTTGCATGTTTTTATCAAGTTGTTACTCATTTCATGTTTTTCCCCGCATATTTGGATATTGTAACTATAATTTTTGTTCTATTACCTTACCTGCCCCTGCATTTATAATTACATACATATTTCACTACTGTTGTTTTAAAAGAAAATATTTCCCCATGACAGATACTGATTCCCCACCAAGATTGTCTATGTCACCCATCCCACTAAGTTGAGACATAAAGAAACACTTTTACTTATCCTATCTGCCCTCTGCTCTGCCCCCACTGTGGGGCCTTAGAATGCCCCAATTCCTAGCTAAGCTAGTTAATTTTAATTATTGGCTGTGATTAAAGTTTTCTTATCATTTAGAATATTCTTTCTGTTTCAAGTGTCCTAAAGTTTGGATTCTATTTTTGAATCATTTATTATTTGGTTGTATATCCTCAATCATCTCTCACAGATGGAGTTTATCATATTATTGTACATTATCAGTTATCTGCCTATGAGATGATACTGTCAGTAGGTATAGGATTTGGGGGATACATAAATTTTTCTCAATAGTCAGAAAATATTAAATTCTTTCCTCAAATTCCAGGTGTTACAATGAGAAATTTGATGCCAGTCCTTTATCCTGTGTAACTAACAATTTATTGTCATTATTAGCAATATTATTAACAATAGCATAAATTATTATTATGCTCTAGGGACTTGAAGATTTTAACTTTATTGTAATACAATTTAAAAATTTGTCACATTATAAGAAAATGTATCTCTTTTTTTCATTAATGTATCTTAGAACCTGATAGGAGCATTCATATCCAGACACAGGTCTTCCTAAAGTTCAGACAGATTTCCTTCCACTATTTGTTTGTTTCCTAACCTGAATCTTTTATTTTTATTTTTTCTCCTCCTTGAAATATTATTTTCACATTGAGTGTCCTGGATTTCCCTTTCATATATATATACTTTCATATTTTTCCTCTGTTCTTGGCAATATTTTTTATATTTCCAAGCCACTAATTTGGGATGGCTATAAGTACCCTTATCTTTTTCATTTCATGAATGTCATATTTTAAAAGTAATATGGGTTTTTGTCTGTTCAACCTTCAGAATGCCCCTTATTGCTATTTTTTGTTTGGTTTTGTTTTTAGTCATCCTTCCCAACCTGCTCTAATATGCCAAAACTTGTGACAGATCATCTATGTAGCTATGGGGCCTGCTTAGACATACTGTTGTTGTTCTTTGCTGAGTGACTTGGCTCACTGAGGTTCAGGTTTGATTCCTTCTTCACCTTGTGCAGTGACGGTGCTTCAGTAGGTACAGTATTTCTTACATGTGCCAACAATTAGAACTGAGACTTGCGAAGAGTAGCAGAACATGCCACTCCAAAATATGCCACTTTGGCATATTTACTATTTTGAATTAATAATACTTAAGAAGCACCCAGTGCAAGTAGGATACTCTGACTCTTCTCTGACTCTTTTCTCTCCTGAAAATGGAAAATAAATCTTCCATGTGAAAGGTATCCTCCTTGTACCAGAAGGATAGAAGACATTGTTATCACTAGAGATAAGGAATTTAGGGCTGTGAAGGCTATATAAACAAACCTTGTTAGTTTTTATCATTTGCTACCTATAGCCTCAAGCCCTTGGTCTTGTCAATTTTTACAAATGTATTGTTTCTTTGTCTAAAAGGTATAAAGTTTCCTGTTCTGGTTACTTCTTTGGGGCTTCATTCCCTTGTGAAAGTTCCTATGCAAATGTAAAAATGTAAGAAAATTTGTATGTCTTTCTCCTGTTAATCTGTTTTTGTCAGTTGAATTTTCAGAACTAGCCAGGGACCTGAAGAGGGTCAAAGAAAACTTATTCCTCCCCTACACTTGTAAAGCCTTTGAATATGAAATATTCTCCTTATTCTGTATTCCTTCAAGCTTTCCTAGCCCCACGAGTGGTCTCACATCCTAAACTGCTCCTTCATTTCCTCATTGGTCTTCTTGCCCTGGGAGAGATTAGGGTGATTTGCAATCTCAGCTGGCCAGAATGCTCAGAAAGCTGCAAGTCATGTGGTTCTCAGGATCCTCTGCTTTGAGGACCTCACATCTGTCCTTCTTCACTCTGGTGTCCCCAGATTCACCCAGGTCATGGAGGAGAAGGCCATGTAACAGTTCTCCTTACCTTAATTATTGCAGAACAAATAGTTTTTTGTTTTGTTTTGTTTTTTGCACCTATATGCCTTTAAAACCCCAGTGGTCCTTTGGCTTAGGAAAAGGAAATAGATTGGAATTCTCAATGTTGGAAAGGAAGTTGAGTTCCCACAGTCATGTTCTAAGAATCCTCTACTCCTCCTAATGATCTCTTCCAAGTATTCTAATCCTCCTTGCTCTGACACCAAGTCCCTAGGAGCAAGGATCTTCTCCCAGTGTTTTATATATAATTTGGTCTCTTTAACCAGAACTTCAGATTATGTTCAAGGATCCTTTGAACATTTTCTTTCAGGTTCTCTTGGTTCATCCAAACTCCACTCTGTGTTCTTTCCTGGTGTATCAGTTTTTTTTGTTTTGTCTTGTTTTGTTATTTTTAGATTTTTTTTGATGTGGACCATTTTTAAAGTCTTTATTGAATTTGTTACAATATTGCTTCTGTTTCTGTTTTTTGGCCACAAGGCATGTGGGATCTTAGCTCCCCAACCAGGGATCAAACCCTCACCCCCTGTTTTGGAAGGTGAAATCTTAACCACTGGACCACCAGGGAAGTCCCTTGGTGCATCAGTTTAAGCCCTTATTGACTTAAGTAGGTAATCCAGCTATCAACTGACTTGCTCAACTCTACAAATTTCTAGGAAAAAGTTTATTTGAATGATGTTCATATGTCATTTTTAAATTAGAAAATAGGACTGTAAATACATGTACATACATCACACTTCCAATATTTTTAGTAAGGTATTTTAAATACATACTAAATTTTCCCACATCACCCTTAATAAGCTTTAAATGCCACTCTGAAAAACACAATGTGACTGTAATGTCTACGTAAGCTTCTATATAGTCTTTATAGCTGAATCCATAACACTTCTAGGATTATTCTTTTCCTGTCATTTTGTAATTAATTTCCTCCTTGGGCCATCGATGGATGTTCTGTGTATGTGCATGTAACAAATGCTGCAAGAAAGAAAATGTACAAATATAAGTTCTTTATTGTGAAGTGCAAGCAAATAAGTGTCACCAGTTCAATTTAAATTCTTTTACCCACTGAAAATAATATTTAGAGGAAAACATACCAAAGTAGTTTATTCTGATGGAATATTTTGGTGAGTCATGATGTGAAATTTTCAATGTCTCATTTTATTTCTAAGGTAAAAGATAATATATAAAATAAACAACTAATAATGATAAAATAAGGATTATTAGACACACTGTGCCAGGTAGTCACTTAGTACTTTAGATTCACTGTATCCTTTAGTAAACATAACTCAAATTAGTAGTGATTACTATTATTTTTTTTCATTTTATGGATGACACTGGAGTGTAGAGAATTTAAGAAAGTTGTATAAAATATGACAAATAATGACTGATATAGCCTGATTTTAAACCCATGTTTGTCTGAATCCAGGTCTCATTTACTTAACTGTAGCAGTATGGAATTTTAAGTTTATTCATGAATATGTATATACAATAAGTAAGTCAGACAGAGAAAGACAAATATCATATGATATCACTTATATGTGGAATCCAAAAATAGATACAGATGAACTTATTTACAAAACAGAAGTATACTCACAGATGTAGAAAACAAACTTTTGGTTACCAAAGAGGATAGTGAGGTGGGGGAAGATAAATTAGAAATTTGGGGTTAACAAATACAAACTAATATATATAAAATATATAAACAACAAGGACCTACACTATGGCACAGGGACCTATATTCAATATCGTATAATAATCTATAATGGAAAATAATCTGAAAAATAATACATATTATATATATATATATATATATATATATATATATATATAACTGAATAGTTTTGCTGTACACCTGAAACTAACACAACATTGCAAATGAATTATACTTCAATTTTAAACAATGGTTAAAAAATAAATAAAATAAAGCAAGGAGACTACAGATGAAGAATTATATTTAAATACATATATCTGAAAATATATGAATTAGATGTGATTTCATATAATTATTTAATACTCTAGTAACCATGAAATATTTATAAATGTGAGTCTGTGGCAGTTGGCATTGAGAAAAATATAAAGTAAATACTGGGTTCTAAATTATTTGTCATCCCTCCATAAACATATTTTCTCATTTTTAAAAATTTCTCAGTCGTATAAATTATAGAACTATCCAGAAAAAGCTAATTTTATGTGCACTTTAATGACATACAAAATAATAAACATAAATTGAAACAAAAGATGTGTGTATGGTTTTGTTATTCAGTCCTCCTTTATATCAAATTAATTCAATATTGATCAATAAAATCAATTAAATTGAAATCAAGGGTAAAGGGATTTTACTCTTTAAACATAGGCAGATAAATATTGGGTTATAGCAGTAAATGTAGTATATTAAGGAAGGCTGTCCTTATTGTAAGCCAAACAGGGCATGCTTACTTGAGACAACATAATCAACATATTTAATTTAAATGATATTCGTTTTTATTCTATTTTAAAATATTCAATGTTTACATGAATAAAGCATGTATTTTAAATATTAAACTTATTTAGAATCTTTTGTAATAATTTTTTTTATGTACAGATAAATGTTTGCATTTCACAAGCCAGAGCTTGTACTTGTACACTTTGTTTCTTGCAGCATTAGTTATGTGAATATTCATAGAATATCCATCAGTGGCCAAAGGAGGCAATATGGAGAGAAAAACTTAGAAAGTTTACTAAGCTTTTAAAATCGTGGAACTTTAAAAATTTGCTTACAATTATTTGCAAACAAAGAATAGCTTTGCTTTATTTTACTTTGTGTTCACATAAAGGCCCAGGTCAACCCCTAGTTAAGCTTATTTATACCTATGCTATCCTGGCAGCTCAGCCATGCTGGCCCTAGACAAATCCTCAAGACAGTCATATACACATGGGTCCTGAGAAAAACAGTTTCAACTGGAATATGTCCTGCTTCCATTACCTTGTTCAAAAAACCTGTGTTTTTTTTCTTGATTTGTTTTTATGTTATGGCAATTTTTTTTACACCTTTATTGGATTATAATTGCTTTACAATGGTGTGTTACTTTCTGCTTTATAACAAAGTGAATCAGTTATACATATACATATGTTCTCATATCTTTTCCCTCTTGCATCTCCCTTCCTCCCACCCTCCCTATCCCACGCCTCTAGGTGGTCACAAAGCACTGAGCTGACCTCCCTGTGTTATGCGGCTGCTTCCCACAATCTATTTTACGTATGGTAGTGTATATATGTTCATGCCACTCTCTCACTTTGTCACAGCTTACCCTTACCCCTCCCCATATCCTCAAGTCCATTCTCAAGTAGGTCTGTGTCTTTATTCCTGTCTTAGCCCTAGGTTCTAAATGACATTTTTTTCTTAAATTCCATATATATGTGTTAGCACATGGTATTTGTCTTTCTCTTTATGACTTAGTTCACTCTGTATGACAGACTCTAGGTCCATCCACCTCATTACAAAGAGCTCAATTTCGTTTCTTTTTATGGCTGAGTAATATTCCATTGTATATATGTGCCACATCTTCTTTATCTATTCATCTGATGATGGACACTTAGGTTGTTTCCATCTCCTGGCTATTATAAATAGAGCAGAAATGAACATTTTGGTAAATGTCTCTTTTTGAATTATGGTTTTCTCAGGGTATATGCCCAGTAGTGGAATTGCTGGGTCATATGGTATTTCTATTTGTAGTTTTTTAAGGAACCTCCATACTGTTCTCCATAGTGTCTGTACCAATTCACATTCCCACCAACAGTGCGAGAGTGTTCCCTTTTCTCCACACCCTCTCCAGCATTTATTGTTTCTAGATTTTTTGATGATGGTCATTCTGACTTGTGTGAGATGATATCTCATGTAGTTTTGATTTGCATTTCTCTAATGATTGATGATGTTGAGAATTCTTTCATGTGTTTCTTGGCAGTCTGTGTATCTTCTTTGGAGAAATGTCTGTTTAGGTCTTCTGTCCATTTTTGGACTGGGTTGTTTGATTTTTGTTATTCAGCTGCATGAGCTGCTTGTAAATTTTGGAGATTAGTCCTTTGTCAGTTGCTTCATTTGCACATATTTTCTCCCATTCTGAGGGTTGTCTTTTGGTCTTGTTTATGGTTTCCTTTGCTGTGCAAAAGATTTGAAGTGTCATTAGGTCCCATTTGCTTATTTTTGTTTTTATTTCCACTTCTCCAGGAGGTGGGTCAAAAGTGATCTTGCTGTGATTTATGTCATAGAGTGATCTGCCTATGGTTTCCTCTAAGAGTTTGATAGTTTCTGGCCTTATATTTAGGTCTTTAATCCATTTTGAGCTTATTTTTGTGTATGGTTTGAGGGAGTGCTCTAATCTCATACTTTTACATGTACCTGTCCAGTTTTCCCAGCACCACTTATTGAAGAGGCTGTCCTTTCTCCACAGTACATTCCTGCTTCCTTTATCAAAGATAAGGTGACCATATGTGCATGGGTTTATCTCTGGGCTTTCTATCCTGTTCCATTGATCTATATTTCTGTTTGTGTGCCAGTACCATACTGTCTTGATTACTGTAGCTTTGTAGTATAGTCTGGGGTCAGGGAGCCTGATTCCTGCAGCTCCATTTTTTGTTCTCAAGATTGCTTTGGCTATTCGGGTCCTTTTGTGTTTCCATACAAATTGTGAATTATTTTGTTCTAGTTCTGTGAAAAATGCCAGTGGTAGTTTGATAGGGACTGCATTGAATCTGTAGATTGCTTTAGAGTCATTTTCACAATGTTGATTCTTTCAATCCAAGAACATGGTATATCTCTCCATCTATTTGTATTACCTTTAATTTCTTTCATCAGTGTCTTATAATTTTCTGCATACAGGTCTTTTGTCTTCTTAGGTAGGTTTATTCCTAGATATTTTATTCTTTTTGTTGCAATCGTAAATGGGAGTTTTCCTTAATTTCTCTTTCAGATTTATCATCATTAGTGTATAGGAATGCAAGAGATTTCTGTACATTAATTTTGTATCCTTCTACTTTATGAAATTTATTGATTAGCTCTAGCAGATTTCTGGTAACATCTTTAGGATTCTCTATGTATAGTATCATGTCATCTGCAAACAGTGACAGCTTTACTTCTTCTTTTCCGATTTGGATTCCTTTTATTTCCTTTTCTTCTCTGATTGCTGTGGCTAAAACTTCCAAAACTATGTTGAATAAGAGTGGTGAGAGTGGGCAACCTTGTCTTTTTCCTGATCTTAGTGGAAATGGTTTCAGTTTTTCACCGTTGAGGACAATGTTGCCTGTGAGTTTGTCATATATGGCCTTTATTATGCTGTCGAAAGTTCCCTCTATGTCTACTTTCTTGAGGGTTTTATCATAAATGGGTGTTGAATTTTCTCGAAAGCTTTCTCTGCAACTATTGAGATTACCATATGGTTTTTATCCTTCAATTTGTTAATATGGTATATCAGATTGATTGATTTGCATATATTGAAGAATCCTTGAATTCCTGGAATAAACCCCACTTGATCATGGTGTATGATCCATCTAATGTGCTGTTGGATTCTTTTTGCTAGTATTTTGTTGAGGATTTCTGCATCTATGTTTATCAGTGATATTGGCCTGTAGTTTTCTTTCTTTGTGACATCCTTGTCTGGTTTTGGTATCCGGGTGATGGTGGCCTCGTAGAATGAGTTTGGGAGTGCTCCTCCCTCTGCTATATTTTGGAAGAGTTTGAGAAGGTTAGTTGTTAGTTGTTATCTAAATGTTTGAAAGAAGTCGCCTGTGAAGCCATCTGGTCCTGGGCTTTTGTTTGTTGGAAGAGTTTTAATCAGAGTTTCAATTTCAGTGCTTGTGATTGGTCTGTTCATATTTTCTATTTATTCCTGATTCAGTCTTGGCAGGTTGTTCACAACCTGGAAGAAATGTGTGGTTTTTTTTAATTGTTCATTTTGGTCCAAAAAAGGAGATAGCAAAAATAAGAAAAGGTCAAAAAATGATCATTGATAGCTATGTTTTCCTATGGTTTAAACCTATTTTTGGATTTCAATTAAAAAAATTACTCATATCAGAAAAATATCTCCACATCATTGTTACCTGAATATTTTTGTTTCCATTTTATTGTAGGGAGAAATAAGACGATTTGTATAATATTGAGACTAGAGATAGATATTTTCAAACTTGGAGGGAGATAAAATAATCTTCGTTCATTTTTCAGGTCTCACTTTGTTATCAAGTATGGCATATTGTTTCTATTGGTAATTTCTTTAGACAAAACTAGATAACTCTTAATAAGGGTAAGATAGCACCCTATTTATTTAATCTGGGGTGGGCATATGTGTGTTGTTAATGTTATTTTATTTCAAAAATATTATATAATGAATTTAGTTTGGTTTGCTTATGTATAATAATGATGAGAAGAATCTGTGTTTGTGTGTGTGTGTGTGTGTTTGTGTGTGTGTGGTTTAGGGACAGAATTTCAATGTCACATTCTATCATGTGATTCTGTACTCGATAGGTGTGCTTTAAGATTTGGCTACATAAATCTTCTCAAAATGTCCCAAGACAGCACAGCCAGGTGGCATATGCCACATCATATACACCTTGTAAGGTCCTTCAATATTCAACAAGGAGAACTCATTCCCTTTATACTTCATCCTAGTGAGACATATCCAGACAAATCAATACATATACTAAAAACAAAATATGAAATGAAGCAATTTATTACATCATCCAGAGAAGCAGTTAATCATTTGAACATGACTAACAGCTCAAGAATATAAAGAGAATTGGTGATCTTCTCTTAAAACGGTAAAAACATATTTTTTTTCTTTTTAAAGTACCTTTGTTGTGAAATTACATATATAATTATATGAAGAAAAGGAAATTATTTCTATCAGTCAGATAGCAAAATAGAAAGGAATCATCACTTGGTTTGTGCATATCTCCATCAACATTTAAAAAAATATGGATGGATTCATGATACCTTTCAGGGTTCTGGTCAAGGTTTGTAATTTCACTGGACAGCACCATTAAGAGATAGCAGTTATCATGAAGATTGATAATCCTATAGTACTACTGCTAACTTTCTGTAAAGTTAAAGAATCTCCAGGGATACATGATTATATTTTGCAGCCAGAATTTACACAATATGACAACTATTGTAATAAATAATTGTGACCTAAAATTAAGGGTTTACAAAATACTTAATACTAATCACATGTTATCTGTGATAAAGTTTCATATGCATCAAGTGAAACTTCAAAAATTGATAGATCATTACATTATACTTAAGATATTAAAGTAAAACACTAAGAAATGACAAAGTATTTAAAATTATATATGTACAGAATCCTTTTTTTGAAACACTAACTTCATATGACTCTTTCAAATCTTTTCTCTGTCACAAAAATATAATGTACATTAAAGACTATTCAGCTGTACTTTACATCTTAACAAAGTTTACCTTTTCATTAAAAAAAATCCTACTCACCAACATTCAACATCTATTACATACTTCTCAGTAAATTTTATACAATCACCATTCTAGTGGCTGTTTCAAGGCTAACGAAAGGTAATTAAAACTAAAATCTTAGTACTAGGAGTAGAGCTTTATTTTCTATGGTGAGTTTTTTTGGATATTGACATTTGATTTGTTTTCTAGAAACTATACTCTCTATAAGGAAGTACAACTCTTTATTTGAAATCTCTTTCAAAAATCTTCAGTAAAATATATTTTTACCTGTTGATATCCTTTACTTCAGATACCAAATTTCTCTTTAAAAAAGTCTTGAAAATTATAAGATTCACCAGAAACACGTGCACACACGTATCATTTAAGCATGATTCTGTCTACAAGTAACAGAAAACACAAACAAAATGACTCACACAAATAGTGCTTTATTTGTTTGACATATAGCAAGTCCTGAGTAAGTGACTACTAGAATAATCTTGTGATGGTAGGGCCAATGTATTTTTGTTTGTTTAAATAAACTTGCCTGTTCTCTTATGATCATAAAATTGCTGTGTAATCCTAGACATACTGTTTTCTTTCAAAGTAGAAAGGAAGGGTAGGGGGAAAAAGGGTCAGTGCATCTCTATTTATTAGGGCTGTGTCACAGAGCTAGCAGCAATGAGAACTAGGTGAGTATTTGACTTTCACAGCATACAAAGGCATGTAAAAAAGGAAATTGATATTGTGTATAAGAATGAGACAAACTACAAGGATTTCCAGAATATCCTTTTCAAACATTTACAACCAATTCCAATGGAAATCCTCACTTGTCTGTTCTTATGAGTTGAATTAGATATCCCCCAAAAGATACATTAAAAGTCCTAACTCTCAGTACCTCAGGATGTGACCTTATTTGGAAATATCATCATTGCAGATGTAATTAGTTAAGATGAGGTCATACTGGAATGGTATTGGCTCTAATCCAATAAGACAGGTGCCTTTATAAGGAGAATAGAGAGGTGCAGAGACAAGACAGCCATCTGAATAAACAGAGATACAGAAACACATAGGAAGATGGAGGCAAAGATTAGAGTTATGTTACCACAAACCAAAGAATGTCTGGGGCTACCAGAAGCTGTAAGAGGCAAGGAAGGTATTCCTCTGGAGGCCTTAAAGGGAGGATGGCCCTGCTAATACCTTGATTTCAGTCTTCTGGTCTCCAGAAATGTGAGAGAATAAATGTCTCTTGTTTTAAGCTACCCAGTGAGTAGTACTTTGTTGCTGCAGTCCTAGGAAATTAATACAACCACTTACCAAATGTCATTCTATAAAATAATTTCTGTTAAAAATTTAGTGTATTTTTCCCATAAATCTCCCTATTTGGATATCATATAAGTATTCATAAAATATATACGTAGATAGACATGTATTTGTTGCCGCTTGTACACTGCCTCATATCTCTTGCAATCACTGTAACACCTACAGCCAGAACCAGGGCTGCAGCTAATACTTCTGGGTGGGATTTGACCCACTTCATGCAGAAACAGTCAGCTCATCCTTCATTTTTAGTCCCTAAGGATTCTCTAATGCTGCTATAAGAGATGCCAGCAGGAGCCTGCTTGTCTTCCAGGAAGCTTGCCTATAATTTCTGGAGCATTCCTGTCCACCCAGGAAACAAATTATGGAGGATGGAAACTAGTAAATAAATGCTTCTTTTAATTCTCAGAAATTCTTTTTTCTAAGTTTTTTTCACTTTTAGGGAGATATAATTGACATATAGCACTGTATAAGTCTAAGGTATACAACATAATGATTAGTTTTATATATATATTGAGAAATGATTATCAAATTGAGTTTAACTAGCATCCATAATCTCAGATAGTTACAAAAAACTTTATTCTTTGTGACAAGAACTTTTAGGATCTACTCTCTTAGTAACATTCAAATTAACAAAGCAGTTTTAATTATGGTAATCATGTTATACATTGCAACCCCAGTACTTATTTATCTTATAAGTCTGTACCTTTTGACCATCTTCAATCAATTTCCCCAACTCCTACACCGTTGGTACTAGTAACGACAAATCTGATCTTCTACTATGATATTTTTGTTTTTGGTATTTTATTAGATTTCACATATAAATGAAATCATAGAGTATTTGTCTTTCTCTGACTGACTTATTTCATCTAGCATAATGCCCTCAAGGTCCATCAGTGCCACAAATGGCAGGATTTTCTTCTTTTTTTGTGGCTGAATAATATTCTGTTGTATATATACACCATAATATCTTCATCCATTTGTCTATTGATGGACACCTCTGTTTTCACATGTCTTGGATATTATTAATATGCTACAATGAACATGAGTGTTCAGATATCTTCTCCACATAGTGTTGATGTTATATTTGGATATATACTCAGAAGTTGAATAGCCAGATCATATGGTAGTTGTAGTTTTAATTTTTTAGGAACATCCATAGTACTTTCCATAGTGAGTGACTGTACCAATTTACAATCCCATAAAATGCGCACCAGGGTTCCCTTTTCTCTACATCCTTTCCAACATTTGTTATCTCTTGTCTTTTTGATGATGGCCATTATAACAAATATAAAATTATATCTCACTGTGGCTTTGATTTTCATTTCTCTATGATTAATGATATTGACCACCTATGTAACTCTTGGCCATGTGTATATCTTCTTGGTAAAGGTCTCTATTCAGGTCCTTTACCCATTTTTAATTTTTTTTTTTTTTTTTGCTATTGAGTTGCATGTTTGTCCTTTATGTATTTTGGATATTAACACCTTATCAGATATATGATTTACAAATATTTTTTTTCATTTACAGGGTGTCTTTTCATTCTGTTGATTGTTCCTTTTGCTGTGCAGAAGCTTTTTAGCTTGATGGAGTCTCACTTGTTTATTTTAGATTTTGTTATTTGTGCTTTATGAATTAAAGCCAAAAAATTATTGCCAAGACACATGTAAGGGAGATTTTTTTCCTTTGCTTTCTTCTAGGAGTTTTATGGTTTCTGTTCTTATGTTTAAATCTTTAATCCATTTCAAGTTAATTTTTGTGAGTAGTGTAGAAGAGGGATTTAATTTTGTTCTTCCATAGGTGAATATCCAATTTCCCTAGTACCATTTACTGAAGACACCATATTTTCTTCATTGATTATAATTGATCCCTTGTCAAATATTAGTTGATCAAATAAACAGGGTTTATTTCTGGGCTCTCAATTCTTTTCTATTGGCCTATGTGTCTGTTTTTATGCCAGTACCATACTGTTTTAATGACTATAGCTTTATAATATAGCTTGAAATCAAGAAATGTGTTGCTTCCCACTGTGTTCTTCTTTCTCAGGAATGCTTTGTCTATCTGGGTCTTTTGTGGTTCCATATAAATTTTAGAATTGTTTTTCATATTTCTATTAAAAATGCCATTTAAATCTTGTTAGGGATTGCATTGACTCCGTAGATAGCTTTGGTAGTATGGATATTTTAACAATGTTAATTCTTCTAATCCATGAATATGGGATATCTTTCTATTTATTTGTGTCTCCTTCAGTTTTTTTCATCAATGTCTTATAGTTTTCAGCATAGAATTTTTCATCTCCTTGGTTAAATTTACAGCTAAGTATTTAGATTTTGATGCTATTGTGAATGGGATTTTTAAAATTTATTTTTTAGATATTTGTTAGTATATAGAAACATCACTGATTTTTGTATGTCAATTTGTATCCTGCAAATTTTCTGAATTTGTTTATTAGACGTAACACTTTTTTGGTGAAGCCACTGGAATTTATTGTATATAAAATTATGTCATCTGAAAAGAGAGACAATTTTACATTTTCCTTTCCAATTTTGATACCTTTTATTTATCTTTCTTATTTCAGTGCACTAGAAAGGATTTCTGGTACTATGTTGAAGAGGAGTGGTGAGAGTGGGCACATTTTTCTTGTTCCTAATCTTAGAGGAAAAGCTCTCAGTCTTTCAGCATTGACTATGATGTTACCTATATGCTTGTCATATATGGTCTTTATTATGTTGAGGCAAATTTCTTTTTTACCTAGGTTGTTTTATAAACTGATGCTGAATTTTGTCAAATGCCTTTCTGTGTCTATGGAGATGGTCCATATGATTTTTTTTTTTTCTGCAGTACACGGGCCTCTCATTGTTGTGGCCTCTCCCGTTGCGGAGCACAGGCTCTGGATGCATAGGCTCAGCGGTCATGGCTCACGGGCCTAACCGCTCCACGGCATGTGGGATCTTCCCAGACAGGGGCACGAACCTGTGTCCCCTGCATCGGCAGGCGGACTCTCAACCACTGAGCACCAAGGAAGCCCTCCATGTGATTTTTTATGTTATTGTTTTACTATGTGTATCACATTTATTAAGTTTCATATGATGACCCATCATTCCATCCCAGGCATAAATCCCACTTCATCAAAATGAAGGATGCTTTAAGGTGCTGCTGAATTTGGTTTGTTAGTATTTCATTGAGAATCTTTACATCTATATTCATTAGGGATATTGGCCTATACTTTTCTTGTAGTGCCCTCTTCTGGCTTTAGTATCAGGGTAATACTGGACTCATAAAATGAGTTTATGAGTGTTCCCTTATCTTCAGGTTTTTGGAAGAGTTTGAGAAGCATTGGCCTTTATTGTTGTTCAAATATTTCATAAAATTCACCAGTGAAGATGTCTGGTCTTGGGCTTTTTTGTTGGGAGATTTTTTCTTACTGATTCAATCTCCTTACAGGTTATTGGTCTATTCAGATAGGTTATTTCTTTCTGATTTACTTGGTAGCATTATATGTTTCTAATAATTTTTCCATTTCTTCTAGGTTGTCCATCTTTTTGGTGTATAGTTGGTCATAGTGCGCTCTTATGTTCCTTTGTATATTATCAGTTGTAATGTGTCCCTTTTCATTTATAATTTTGTTGATTTGGGTCCTCAAATCAACATTTTGCCTTGTTTAGCCTAGTTAAAATTTTGTCAATTTTTCTTTTCAAAGAGCCAACTCTTAGTTTGGTTAATCTTTTCTATTGTTTTCCTGTTCTCTATTTCTTTTATTTCTGCTCTAATCTTTATTGTATTACTTTCATTCTTTTTATAACTTTGGGATCAGTTTGTTATTCCTTTTCTAATATCTGGAGGCATAGAATTCGGTTTATTATTTATGACTTTCCTTATTCATTCATGTATGCATTTATTACTATCAAATTCCCTCTTAGAACTGCTTTCACTGTATCCCATAAGTTTTGGGGAGTTATGTTTCCATTTTCATTTGTCTTAAGATAGTTTTTTATTTGGCCTTTAATTTCTTCTTTGACATATTGGCTTCCAGAAGAGTTATTTCATTTCTATGTATTCATGAGTTTTCCAGTTTTTCTTCTGTAATTGATTTCTCTTTTCATACCATTATGATCAGAAAAGATACTTGGTATGATTTCAATCTTTTTTTTAACATCTTTATTGGAGGATAATTGCTTTACAATGGTGTGTTAATTTCTGCTTTATAAAAAAGTGAATCCGTTATATATATATACATGTGTTCCCATATCTCTTCCCTCTTGCGTCTCCCTTCCTTTTACCCTCTCTATCCCACCACTGTAGGTGGTCACAAAGCACCGAGCTGATCTCCCTATGCTATGAAGCTGCTTCCCACTAGCTATCTATTTTACATTTAGTAGTGTATATATGTCCATGCCACTCTCTCACTTTGTCACAGCTTACCCTTACCCCTCCCCATATCCTCAAGTCCATTCTCTAGTAGCTCTGTGTCTTTATTCCCATCTTGCCCCTAGGTTTTCATGACCTTTTTTTTTCTTAGTTTCCATATATATGTGTTACCCTAAGGTATTTGTTTTTCTCTTTCTGACTTACTTCACTCTGTATGACAGACTCTAGGTCCATCCACCTCACTACAAATAACTCAATTTCATTTCTTTTATGGCTGAGTAATATTCCATGGTATATATGTGCCACATCTTCTTTATCCATTCATATGTTGATGGACACTTAGGTTGCTTCCATGTCCTGATTTCAATCTTCTTGAATTAACTAAGACTTGTTTTGCAGAATAACATATGGCCTATCTTAAAAAATGTTTCACATGTACTTGAGAGGAATGTGTATTCTGCTTTTGTGAGATAGGATGTTCCATATATGTCTACTAGGTTCATTCTATAGTGTTGCTAAAATCAACTGTTTATTGATTCTCTGTCTGGATAATCTATTCATTATTGAGAGTGGGGTATTAAAGTCCCCAACAACTATTCTATCACCATTTCTTCTCCTTTAATTTTGTTAATTTTTTCTTTATATGTTCAGATGCTTCTAGGTTGGGTATGTAAACATTTACAATTGTTACATATTCTTGATCGGTAGTCCCCTTTATCATTATATAATGATCCCCTTTGTATGTTTTTACCATTTTTAAAGTCTATTTTTTTCTGAAATAACTACCCCTGCTTTTTTGTTTTTTGTTTTTTTGCTTATCATTTGCTTGAAATATTTTTCCCATCCCTTCATTCTTAGTCTTTGTGTGTCTTTAAGAATAGATTGAGTCTCTTGTAGGCAGCGTATTGTTGGATCTTCCTTTTTTATCCATTCAGCCATTCAATATATTTTGATCTGATAATTTAATCCATTTACATTTAAGACATTATTAATTGGCAAAGATTGCATATTGCCATTTTATCAATTGGTTTCTAAAAGTTTTGTAGATTCATTCTTCTTTGCTTCATTATCCTGCTTATTTTTTTTTGTAATTTGATGTCTTTTGGCATTAATATGCTTTGCATTTCACCAATTTTTTGTGTGTAATAGCTGTAAATTTTACCTTGTGGTTATCGTGAATCTTACATAAAATACCTTAAAATTATAACATCCTATTTTTAAACTGATAAGAACTTAAGTTCAATAACACTCCTAAATTTCTCATTTTTACTTCTCCCTCACATTTTAGGATATGGATGTTAGAGTTTACATATTTTTATATTGTATATCTATTAAATCTTCAGTTCAGTTATTGTGTTCTTCAAACTTTTTGTTTTTTTATGGTTCCTATCTTTTCACTGAACCTATTGTTTTCTGTGTGCATTGTTTTCTTAATTTTGTTTATTTGTGTGTTTTTTGGTTCACTAAACTTCTTTAAGAGAATTATTCTGAATTCTTTGATAGTTTATAGATCTCCATTTTTTTAGGGTCAGTTATTGGATATTTATTATTTTCCTTTGGTTTTGTCCTGTTAACTTGATTCTCATGATCTTTGATTTCTTCCAGGGGTATCTGTATATTTGAGTAAGAAGTTTCCTTTTTCAGACTTTAAAAAGTTCACTTTGGCAGAGACAGCTCTTGACCATTCTTGGTGTTCTGGATGTGTCAGCTGGTAGCATCCTTGGACAAATGGGGCTTGCTATCAGGATCTATTTTGGGGCAAGATCACTGCTCCAGTTCTAGGTTGTGGGGGAGAGGGGTATACTACTGGCTAAGAACAGTTGAATTGGAGTGCTGACTTGATTCCCTGCCCATGTGAGGCTGTAGGATGGGTTTTGTGATTGCCTGGGTTCTCTGATCAGTCTTCCTAAATGGTCAGACTGGGTACTATATTCAGCAGTGGGAAGCATTATGAATTAGCTTTCTTGTGCTGGCAGGGAATCAGAATAGGCTCCAAGGCATTCAAGACTCATTGTTTGGGGACCCAAATCAGGCTACACTTTGCACTAAATTTCCTGTCCAGATAGAGCAACTGATTTAGTTGTGGAGACAGGGAAAGCCACAGGCTGTGCTCTCTATTCATGTACCACTGTAAACAGGGCTGTAGGATGGACTCTGCATCTTCTTGTGTGCTCTGGTTAGGTATCCTGGTCAGGGAAGCTGAAGGCTGTATTGAGTAGTAAATGGGAGCTCAAATTAATTTCTCTGGTCTTTTGGGCCCCACATAGGCTCCAAGCCTGGCACAGGCTCTTGTTGGGGATCAAATTAGGCAGACTACGCCTTGTGATGGGCCATCATTCTTGCTCTTCAGATGGGTAGGGCTACTGATCAGTTTCTCCACTGAAGTGCTATTGTAATCAGGGTTGCAAGATGGGCTACACAGATTCCCAGGGGCTCTGGTTAGGTTTCCTAGTTGTACCAGACTAGAGTCTGCATCCAGCTTTTGGTTAGGTATCCTGGTCAGGAAAGCTTGCCATCAGTAACAATACTGGGGGAGCTCAATGTCCACCTTCAGCTCTATTTATTTCCCCCATGGAGGAACTTTAGACTAGGGTGGGGTGCTGCCCTGGACTGGGAGAGGGGTAATGCAGTCATCATGCAGCTGCTCCTCTTATCCTTCTAATGGGAGTGTTTCCATCTCTGTGGTACAGGAGGCCTCATGTTCTAGGATTTTCTCAGATATGTCTTGTTCATAGGTTGCTAGCTGTTCTTGTTATGAGGAGTGAAGTCAGTAATGCCCTATATTGCCATTTTGGTATCATCCCTTGATCAGAAAGACAACTCTAAAAGGCATTTTTTTTATTCTTCTGTAAAGATCCCAGAAGTATTGGTCAGCAATTGTCCACAAGTTAGCCAAATTAATACTGCTTCTTTTTAGACTTTACTTCCCTTCCAGCTTCATTTGCCTCATCTTTTACTTCTCCATTAGTTACTTCTATTGCCATAAGTAATGAAATCCTTTGTTTCTGACCATCAAGAAGTCTGTGTCTTCTGCCAGGATTCTAAAAAAGGCTAACTTGTTAGCTTGTAAATAGTGTTAACACTCAGACCCTTTGCAGTTAGTTCTTGACAAAATGGAATGGGAAAAAACAATTTTTATGATACATTTCTTACTACTTCTGGTACTTTATAAAATAATTTATTTAAAGAGTCTAAGTCAATCATAAACTATATCAGTTTGGAATATATCACATCATATCAAGTAAAATAGCTTTTCCTTCATTAATACTTACTTGGCACATGCTGATGGGCCATGGCAGAGGAAACTGAAAGTAAAAATCCCAGATTCCTACATCTCAGGATAGTATATTTCTATAACATAGTAAATATTCTGACAGTTGATCAATTTTAGTGCCATATTTATTTTGGTTTTGTTTTCTTATATATATGTATAGAAATATGTATATATATACATACACACACACATACATACATATGGGAACATGACTCATGACTCATCCATTTGTTCATGTATTGGTTAACTAATTAGTTCTCATGGACTCATGTGTTAAACTTTCCTACCATAACTATTGGAGAAAATATTAGTAGTGACATGATGCTTCATAAATAGCAGAGAATACTTAACTTTGCTATTAAAATATTTAAATCCATGGTATAATAATAAATATTCTGGGAATATCTGGGTGTTTTGTAAAATTTAAGTCAAGAATGAGGTGACATATTTGATTAAAAGATTGAAAAACTCTGTAAGGGCAAAATAGAACTTTGGTTTTTGTCCTCAGTCTGTATCTCATGGAATGGAATAAAGGATCATAAGAGAGCTTAATGGTTTATTCTTTTTCACTGTCACATAATCCTGACAAAGGAATGAACTCTTCAATCTTTTCAATTGTCAATTCATGCCCTTTGACAAGAAGCACATTCGCTGAACAAATTTAAATAGAAAAAATAGAAGGAAACTGAGGTAGGAGGTTGGAGAGAAGGTTGAGTTAGAAGGTAATAGAAAATGTATTAGTGTAGATCTTTGATATTTTCCACATTAATGTAGGTGGTGGTAAAGTATGATCATTAAATTAGTCAAAAAACAGTATTAATACTATGACATTCTTCTCTGCTGCATATAGTTCAAAGATTTTCCCCTTAAACAATCCATTTATTAAAATGTAGACTTGCTTTCTTTTTGCTTATGAAGCAGGCAAGATAGTCCAATTTTACTACAACCTTAGGAAGATTTCTAATGGCTTAAACTAACATTGTTAACATATTCATCTATGTTGTTTACTAAAAATCCATTCTTGGGAATTCCAGAAATTCTTTCATTTTACTATTTCAAATAGTGTACTCAAAAATAAACTGATGTGATGGTGTTAATTGGCAAAAGACTATATTACGCAGAAAAGTGGAAAATTTTAGACTAAAATTAGTAAAAACATTATTTATAAAAATATTAGAAATATAATCAGTTTGAGAGTGCTGAAAAAAATGTATACATACATGCACTTACTTTTCTATGCATTACCTAACATACACTGAAGCTTTATATTTGTGTTGAGGGAAATTGTAACAGACTTCATATACATGGCTATATGAGTTTGTTGTTCTTAATGTTGACTCTTACCCTCATACTATATTATTGCCTCTGAATTATACATTCTCAATATAATCTTAATTATCTAGCATATTAAATCTGATTGATACAGTCTGAGTAGTACCAGGGCAAATAGTAATCAGAACTGCATTTTGGGCTAGGCATAGGTATATCACTTTTGAAGGGTTATTTTAGGTAGGAAAACAAACATTGAAATTTTCCTGAGTAAAATTTCAACTCGTAATATAATTAGTGACAGTGCTTAATTACCACAAAGATAGGATGTACAGTGTAATCTCTTAAACCTATGCAATATGGGAAAAGGAAGACAGAGAATATTTAGTTTCATTCTAAAGGACAACTGATATCCTATATCTTGAAGAAATATTTATTCAGGATTTGTAATTTATTATTAAGGTATAACTAACATGTAACTTTATACTAGTTTCAGCCGTAAGGTGTAATGAGTCAGTAGTTGTTTACATTGCAAAACGATCATCACAATAAGTCTAGTTAACATTGTTACCATCCATTAATTTTTTTTATTCTTCTGATGAGAAATTTTAAGATCTATTCTCCTCTCAGTAACTTTCAAATAGGCAATAATTATAGTCACCATGCTGTACTTTATATCCCCATGACTCATTTGTTTTATAAGTTTGTACCTTTTGAGCACCTTCATACATTTTTCCCACCCACCATCCCTTACCTCTAGTAACCACCAATCTGTTCTCTGCATGAGCTTGGGGTCTTTTGTGTATGTTTATGCTTCTGGTTTTATTTTCTTTGATTCCATATATGTTAGATAATACAATATCTATCATTACTGTCTGATTTATTTCACTTAGCAAATTCCCCTCAAGTTCCATCCATGTGGTCACAAATGACTAGATTTTATTCCTTTGTATAGCTGAGTAATATTCCATTGTATGTATGTGTATATATATATATATATATATATATATATATATATATATATATATATATATATATATATATATATATATATATACCACATCTGATTTATCTATTCATCCACTGATGGACACTTAGGTTGTTTCCATATCTTGGATGTTATGAATAATAGCAGTGAACATGAAGATACAGATATATTTTCAAGTTAGTGTTTTCATTTTCTTTTTTTCTTTCATCACTTTGAATAAATTGTGTCACTCCCTTCTGGCCTGTAAAGTTTCCTCTGAAAAATCATATGCCTCTAGGTGTGTACCAAATTTGTAGCCTGCCCCTCAGACAAAAGTTCCAGGACAAGTGAATAGGCCTCTTTCACAGACAGACTGTCAGTATCTCAGGCTGTTGTCTGTGTAGTGCCCTAGGGGTGGTGGTCTGCCAAGAACTGTCCCTTTGATTATTACAGTCTCATGGGACCAGGGAACACATGCCCCCCTGGCCACCAGAGCTGACAGTCAAGTGGTGTCCCCTGGGTGGTAGTGATAAAAGCCTGGGTACCAGACACATAGAAATGCTCCCCTATAGGAGATGCTGACACTCTGGAGTGTGACAGATGCAGAGCATGAAGATACCACCCATGTTCAGATTTCTCTGGAAAGCATTAGAGGCAGCCCTTAGATATATGTTTAATTAGAAGCCTACCCCTTCAGGTTGCATCTATAATGATTAGCTAATAGGTCTCTTTTATAGTGAGGCTGAACTCTATGTGTGTTGCCTCTTGCTATGCTTTGGGGGTGGTAACTGTTTAAGAACTCTCTCTCCATTTATTACAGTCCTGTGGGATACATGAGCATAAGCCCTGCTGGCTACCAGAGCCAGGTGATATAGAGTTGTTCCCTGGAGGCAGCTGTAAAAATTGGGGTTCTAGAGAAGAGTATAAGCTACTGTTTGTGAGACCAGCAAGATGGAGTAAACACAGGGAGAGAACAGATCTCATCCACCGGCCTCTGTTCCCTGAGAGCACGTCAGTAGATCAGTAGATGGGTTTCAAATCACAAGTCTGCACCTCAGGCCAAAACTCCTGAAAAGTAACTAGGAGGCTTCTTTCCCAAAAAGACTGAGGTTGTTTCAGTCAGCTGTCTGTGCAGTGCCCTGGGGATGGCAGCCTGCCAAGAACTGTTTCTCTGATTATTACAGTCCCGTGGGACTCAGGAACTAAGCTCACCTACCCTTAAGAGCCAGGTAATCAAAGGGTGTCCCCTGGGTAGTAGCTGTAAAGACCAGCGACCAGAAATGTGTAAAAGCTCCCTTTCAGGTGATTCTGGGGCTTTAGATCATGGCAGGGGGAGAGTGTGAAGATCGTCCCTACTGAGTGTAGAAAAGTACAGGGGTTCTGTAAAGATGATGCCTACTGGAAAAATATTTGAGGGGAAAGGAAAAGGGAAAAAAAAGATGGGCACTGATTAGCTAGAACAAGGCACGGAGAACCAGAAGATGACACCCCCTGGCTAGACTGAGACAGAGGGGCATGCCTGAAAATGGCACCCACTGGCTAGAGCAAGGCAGAAGGAGAGTGTAAAAGTGGTACCCACCAATTTGTTACTAGATAGTGTTCCAGAAGGCTCTTAGATGTGTGTGTTGTATTAGATGCCTGCCCCTCAGGCTAATGTTTTATTATAAGCAAATGAGACTTTCACCTAAAGTCTGAGCCTTTTTGGCTGCCTCTGACCTGGGCCCTGAGGCAGGGGAGTACATGTGCATGAGCCAAATTAAGAGCTATTTCTCAGATTACTACAGTCTTGTGGGTTTCCTGGACGTGAACCACATTGGTTGTCAAAGCTAGATTTTTTGTGAGTTAATCTCTCAGGTGCAGGTCTTAAAAGTTGGGGAACCCAATGTAGAGTTTAAATGCTTCACTCCTCAGGAAGAAATTCCAGGTTTTGAGTTCCCTTCCAATCGTGGGTTGCTGCATCAGGAGTGAGGTTAATGGCAAGATTGTGTTCCAGCCTCTACTACCATATTCAGTGTGCTATTTTTTGTCCTTACCCTGATGTATAGTTATTACTCAGCCATTATTTCAAATATTTTTCAGAAGAAATTTTCCATATGTAGCTGTAGACTTGGTGTGTCCGTGAAAGTAGATGGGTTCATGATCTTTCTATGTTGTTATCTTGCCATATAATGTAGCTTGACTTTTAAAACATATTTTGTATTTCTATAAACATATCTTTAAAGTTGACAGTAAAAATCATTTTAAAATTTTATTGTGATATTGTTGACATGTAATTTTACATTACTTTCAGCATAATGACTTGATATTTGTATAAATTGTGAAGTGATCACCATAAGTCTAGTTAATGTACATTAACACATAGTTACAAATCTTTCTTGTGATGAGAACTTTTAACATTTATGCTCTTAGCAATTTTCAAATATACAGTAGAACATTTTTAACTATAGTTATGCTATGCTATACATTATATTCCAAGGACTTATTTATTTTATATGTGGACGTTTATATCTTTTCACCACCTTCACCCATTTTGCCCATGTATTACATCCCACCTCTGGCAACAACCAATCTTTCTCTGTTTCTGTGTGTTTGTTTGTGTGTTTGTTTTTTTTTAATTTCATATATGTGAGATTATATGGTATTTGCCTTTCTCTTTCACTTAGCATATGTCCATCCATATTGCTGCAAATGGCAAGATTTCATTTTTATTTTTTATGGCTGAATAATATCCCACTGTGTGGATGTGTATCACATTTTCTTTATTCATCCATCAGTGGACACTTAGGTTGCTTCTATGTTTTCACGATTGTTAAAAATGCTGTAATAAACATGGAGATGCAGTTACCTTTTCAAGTTAGTGTTTTTGTTTTGTTGGGATAAATAACCAGAAGTAGAATTGTTGGGTCACATGGAGTTCTACTTTTAATTTTTTGAAGATCCAACATACTCTTTTCCATAGTAGCTGCACCAATTTACATTTCCAACATCAGTGCACAAGGATTCCCTTTTCTTCACATCCTCACCAACACTTGTTATTTTCTCTTTTTGACATTAGCCATTCTGACAGGTGTGAAGTGATAGCTCATTGTGTTTTTGATTTGCATTTCCCTGATGATTGGTTAGTGATGTTGAGCAACATTTCATGTTTTTTTTGCCATCTTTGTGCCTTTGGGAAAATATCTGTTTAGCTCCTCTGCCAATGTTTTAATTGGATCATTTATTTTTTGCTATTAAGGTGTATAAATTCTTTATATATTTTTGATATTAGTACATTTTTAGATGTATGATTTGCAGATATTTTGTCCCATTTGGTAGGTAGTCTTTTCATTTTGTTGATTGTTTTCTTTACTGTACAGATATTTAGTTTGATGTAGTCCCACTTGTTTATTTTGCTTTGTTTCCTTTGCTTTTGGTGTCATATCCAAAAAATCATTACCAGGACCAATGTCATGTGTTTACACTGCCTATGTTTTTCTTCTATGAGTTTTATGATTTCAGGTCTTACATCCATTTTGAGTTAATTTTTGTATATGGTATAAAATAGTCCAGTTTCATTCTTTTGCATGTGGCTGCCCAGTTTTCCCAGCAACCTTTATGAAAGAGACTATGCTTTCCCAATTGTATATTCTTGGCTACTTTGTTGTAAATTAGTTGAATATATATATATATATATATATATATATATATATATATATATATATCTTTATTTCTGGGCTCTCTATTCTGTTTCATTCATCTATGTTCTGTTTTCTTGCCAATACCGTACTGTTTTAATTACTATAGCTTTGTAATAAAGTTTGAAATCAGTGAGCATGATTCCTGTAGCTTTGTTTTTCTTAAGATTGTTTTGTTATCCAGGGTATTTTGTGGTTCCATACATATAATAGGATTGCTTTTTCTATTTCTATGAAAACACCATTGTAATTTTATAGGGGTCACACTGAATCTGAAGACTGTATAATATGGTTATTTTAACAATAGTAATTCTTCCAATCCATGATCACATCACATTTATTTGTGTCTTCTGAACATTCTTTCATCAGTTTCTTATCATTTTCATTATAGAGATCTTTCACCTCCTTGTTGAAATTTATTTCTAGATATTTCATTCTTTCTGATGTTTTTATAAATGGGATTGTTTTCTTAATTTCTCTGTTTGTTATTAGTGTACAGAATTTCAACAGATTTTTGTATATTGATTTTGTATCCTGCAAATTTACTGAATTCATTTCTTGGTTCTAATAGCTTTTTGGTGGAGTCTTCAGGGTTTTGATATATCAAATCATGTTATCTGTAGATAGTAATAGTTTTATGTCTTTTGCAGTTTGCAGTCCTTTTTATGTTTGTTTTTGCCTAATTGCTGTGGCTAGGACTTTCAATATTATAGTGAATGAAAGTGGTGTGGGTGGGCATTTCTGTCTTATTCCTGATTTTAGAGGAAAAGCTTTTAGCATTGACTATGATGTTAGCTGTGAGTTTGTCATATATGGCTGTTATTATGTTGAGGTATGTTCCCTCTCTACCCACTTTGTTGAGAATTTTTATTATGAATGGATATTGAATTTTGTTAAACGTTTATTCTGCTTCTATTAAAATGGTCATATGATATTTATCCTTCATTTTGTTAATTGGGTGTATCACATTGATTTTGCAGATACTGAACTATCCTTGCATTCCTTGAATAAATCTCACTTGATCATTGTGTATAATGTTTTAATGTATTGTTGACATCTGTTTGCTAGTATTTTGTTGAGGATTTTTTATATATGTTTATTGGGACATTGGACTATAGTTTTGCTTTCTTGTGGCATCATTTTCTGATTTTAAATCAGGGTAATTCTGGCCTCATAAAATGACTTTGAACATGTTCCCTTATCTTATATTTTCTTGAAGATTTGAGAAGGATTTGTATTATTTATTCTTTAAATGTCTAGTAGCATTCACCAGTTTAGCCATTTGGTCCTGAGCTTTGTTTATGGGAGAATTTTGACTAATGATTCAATCTTCTTACTAATATTTAATCTGCTCAGATTTTCCTTCTCCATGATTCAGTCTTGGTAGGTTGTATATTTTTTTGGAATTTATCTTTTTCTTCTAGGTTTTCCAATTTGTTGATGTGTAATTGCTCATAGTAGTCTCATATAATCTTTATATTTCTGTGGTATCAGTTGTAACATTGTCTTTTGAGTCCTTTTTTTGTTTTGTTTTGGTCAGTCTAGCTAAAGGTTTTCCCATTTTGGTTATCTTTTCAGAAAATGTTATTTACTATCGTCTCTTTGATCTCTATTTTATTTATTTCTACTCCTCTGACCTTTGTTATTTTCTTCCATGTACTAAGCTTGTTCTTCATGTTTCCTTCTTTTCTATTGCCTTGAGGTGTAAATGTAGGTTGTTTAATATCTCTCTTGTTTCTTGATTTAGGCCTTTAGTGATATTAACTTCCCTCTAAGAACTGCTTTTATGATTCCCATAAGTTTTGGTATGCTGTATTTCCATTTTATTTGTGCCAAGTTTATTTTTCTTTTGATTTATTTCTTTTTGATTTCTTCTTGGATCTATGACTGCTTCTTGAACAACTGAAGGAGTTGTTCAGTACTATACTGTTATATCTCCAAATATTTGTGACTATTCCAATTATCTCTGTAGGTAGTTTCTAGTTTCA
Source organism: Mesoplodon bidens (assembly GCF_964165515.1). Lineage (NCBI taxonomy): Eukaryota > Metazoa > Chordata > Mammalia > Artiodactyla > Ziphiidae > Mesoplodon > Mesoplodon bidens. The sequence continues at coordinate 80,738,782 of NC_138161.1, read as the reverse complement.
TATTATTGTTTTTGTAAAAGGTGCTTGATATTATTTCAATCTCCTTAGGTTTATTAAGACTTGTTTGGTGGCCTGATATATGATTTATCCTGGAAAACATTCATGTGTGCTTTAGAAGAATGTGTATTCTGTTGCTTTGTGATAGAATGTTCTGTATATGCCAAAGATCATCTGGTCTAGTGTATTGGTTAAAGCCAATGTTTTCTTATGTATTTTCTGTCTAAATGATCTGTGATGAAAATGAGTATTAAAGTCCCCTACTATTATTATACTTCTATTTCTGCCTTTAGTTCTGTTAATATTTGCTTCATATATTAGATGTTAATATAAAAATCATTTTTAAGCCTAAAGAAATTGCTGAGATATGAGGGTGTAACCAAAAATAACCAATGATAAAACCCCTTCAACTAAAATACTTGATACCTAAAAAAAATCTCAAAACAAAATGACAGGAGGATCTTCAAGATGACAGAGGAGTAGGACATAGAGATTGCCTTCCTCCCCACAAATACATCAGAAATACACCTATATGTGGAACAACTTCTACAGAACACCTACTGAATGCTGGCAGAAGACCTCAGACTTCCCAAAAGGCAAGAAACTCCCCACATACCTGGGTAAGGCAAAAGAAAAAACAGAGACAAAAGAATAGGGACAGAATCTGCACCTCTGGGAAGGAGTTGTGAAGGAGGAAAATTTTCCACACACTAGGAAGCCCGTTCACTTGTGGAGACGGGGTGTAAATGGCAGGGGGGAAGCTTCGGAACCATAGAGAAGAGTGCAGCAACAGGGGGGCAGAGAGCAAAGCGGAGAGATTCCCACACCGAGAAGAGGATCAGTGCCGACCATCACTCACCAGCCTGAGAGGTTTGTCTGCTCACCTGCTGGGGAAAGTGGGGGCTGGGGGCTGGGAGCTGAGGCTCGAGTGTTAGAGTTCAGATTCCAGGGAGAGGACTGGGGTTGGCTGCATGAACACAGCTGAAGGGGGTTAGTGCACGACAGCTAACAAGGAGGGAATCTGGGAAAATGTCTGGAACTGCTTAAGAGTTAAGAGAGCATTGTTTCGGGGTTTGTGAGTAGAGAGGATTCAGAGTACTGCCTAAAGAACTTCAGAGACGGGCACGAGCTGCAGCTATCAGCGCAGACACCAGAGATGGGCATGAAATGCTAATGCTGCTGCTACAGCCACCAAGATTCCCGTGTGCAAGCACAGGTCATTATCCACACCTCCCTTCCAGGGAGCCTGTGTATCCCACCACTACCAGGGTCTCGTGATGCAGGGACAACTTCCCTGGGAGAACACACAGTGCACCTCAGGCTGTTGCAATGTCACACCAGCTCCTGCTGCCGCAGGGTTGCCCTGCAATCCACACACCTCCCTCCCCCTGGCTTGAGTGAGCCAGAGCCCCCTAATCAGCCACTCCGTTAACCCCCTTCTGTCTGGGCTAAGAACGGACACCAGAGAGCAACCTACATGCAGAGGCGGGGACAAATCCAAAGCTGAACCCCAGGAGCTCTGCGGAAAAAGAAGAGAAAGGGAAATTTCTCCATGCAGCCTCAGAAGCAATGGATTAAATCACCACAACAACTTGATGTAACCTGCATCTGTGGAATACCTAAATAGAAAATTAATCATTCCTAAACTGAGGTGGTGGACTAGGGAGCAACCTTAGACTTGGGGTTTGCTTTAGGTGTCTAATTTCTTTCTAGTTTTATGTTTATCTGAGTTTAGTATTTAGAACATATTATCATTGGTAGATTTATTGATTTGGTTTCTCGCTTCCATATATATATATTTTTCTTTTTCCCTTTTTGTGAGTTTGTATGTGGATGCTTCTTTGTGTGATTTTGTCTGTATAGATGTGCCTTTACCATCTGTCCTATGGTTCTGTCTGGTTTGTTTTTAGTATGCATTTTAGAGCTTGTTATCATTGGTAGATTTGTGTATTGGTTTAGTTACGCTCTTTAGTTTTTTAAATTACTTTTAAAAATTTTTTAATTTGAATAATATATTTTTTATTTTAATAAATTTATTTATTTTGATAACTTTATTTTATTTCTTTTCCTTTTTTCTTTTCTACCTTTTCTTCTGATCCATGTGGCTAACAGGGTGCTCTGGCCATGTGTCAGGCCTGAGCCTCTGAGGTGGGAGATCTAAGTTCAGACATTGGACCACCAGAGACCTCCCAGCCCCTCATAATATCAATCAGGGAGAGCTCTTCCAGAGAGCTCTGTCTCAATGCTAAGACCCAGGTCCACTCAACGGCCAGTAAGCTCCAGTGCTAGACACCACATGCCAAACAACTAACAAGACAGGAACACAACACCACCCATTATCAGAGAGGCTGCCTAAAGTCATACTAAGCTCACAGAAACCCCAAAACACACCACTGGATGTGGTCCTGCCTACCAGAAAGACAAGATCCAGCCTCATCCACTAGAACACAGGCACCAGTCCCTTCCACCAGGAAAACTACAAAAGCAACTGGACCAACATAACCCACTGGGGGCAGACACCAAAAACAACAGGAACTATGAACCTGCAGCCAGCAAAAAGGGGACCCCAAACACAGTGAGTTATCAAAATATGAAGACAGAGAAATATGCAGCAGATGAAGGAGCAAGGTAAAAACCGACCAGACCAAAAAAAATGAAGAGGAAATAGGCAGTCTACCTGAAAAGGAATTCAGAGTAATGAGAGTAAAGATGATCTAAAAATCTCAGAAACAGAAAGGAGAAAACACAATAAACATTTAACAAGGACATAGAAAAACTAAAGAGTAAACAAACAATGATGAGCAACACAATACATGAAATTAAAACTTCTCTAGAAGGAATCAACAGAAGAATAACTGAGGCAGAAGTAAGGATAAGTGCCCTGGAAGATAAAATAGTGGAAATAACTACTGTAGACCAGAATAAAGAAAAAAAAATGAAAAGAATTAAGGACAGTCTCAGAGACCCCTGGGACAACATTAAAGGCACCAACATTCAAATTATAGGGGTACCAGAAGAAGAAGAGAAAAAGAAAGGGACTGAGATAATATTAGAAGATATTATGGTTGAAAACTTCCCTAATATGGGAAAGAAATAGTCAATAAAGTCTAGGAAGTGCAGAGTCCCATACAGGATAAATCCAAGGAGAAACACACTAAGACACATATTAATCAGATTATCAAAAATTAAATACAAAGAAAAAATATTAAAGCAGCAAGTGAAGAACAACAAATAATATACAAAGTAATCTGCATAAGGTTAACTGCTGATCTTTTGGCAGAAACTCTGCAAGCCAGAAGGGAGTGACAAGACATATTTAAAGTGATGAAAGGGAAAAACCTACAACCAAGGTTACTCCAATCAGCAAGGATCTCATTCAGATTTGATGGAGAAATTAAAACTTTTACAAACAAGCAAAAGCTAAGAGAATTCAGCACCACCAAACCAGCTCTATAACAAAGGCTAAAGGACCTTCTCTAGGCAGAAAACACAGAGAAGGAAAAGACCTACAATAACAGAACCAAAACAATTAAGGAAATGGTAAAAGGAACATAAATATTGATAATTACCTTAAATGTAAATGGATGAAATGCTACCACCAAAAGACATAAACTGGCTGAATGGATACAAAAGCAAGGCCCTTATATATGCTGTCTACAAGAGACCCATTTCAGACATAGAGACACATACAGACTGAAAGTGAGGGGATGGAAAAAGATAGTCCATGCAAATGGAAATCAAAAGAAAACTGGAGTAGCAATTCTCATAACAGAAAATATAGACCTTAAAATAAAGACTATTACAAGAGACAAAGAAGGACACTACATAATGATCAAGAGATCAATCCAAGAAGAAGAAATAACAATTGTAAATATTTATGCACCCAACACATGAGGCAAATCCTAAAAGCCATAAAAGGGGAAATCAACAGTAACAAAATCTTAATAGGGGACTTTAGCACCCCACTTTCACCAATGGACAGGTCATGCAAAATGAAAATAAATAAGGAAACACAAGCTTTAAATGATACATTAAACAAGATGGACTTAATTGACATTTTTAGGACACTCCATCCAAAAACAACAGAATACACTTATTTACCAAGTGCTCATGGAATATTCTTCAGGATAAATCATATCTTGGGTCACAAATCAAGCCTTGGTAAATTTAAGAACATTGAAATCATATCAAATATCTTTTTGGACCACAGCTCCATGAGACTAGATATCAGTTACCGGAGAAACACTGTAAAAAATAAAAATACATGGAAGCTAAACAATACACTACTAAATAACCAAAAGATCACTGAAGAAATCAAAGAGAAAATCAAAAAATACTTAGAAACAAATGACAATGAAAACACGATGACACAAAACCTATGGGATGCAGCAAAAGCAGTTCTAAGAGGAAAGTTTATAGCAATACAATCCTACCTCAAGAAACAAGAAACATCTCAAATAAACAACCTAACCTTACACTTAAAGCAATTAGAGAAAGAAGAACAAAAATCCCAAATTTAGCAGAAGTAATCATAAAGATCAGATAAGAAATAAATGAAAAAGAAATGAAGGAGATGATAGCAAAAATCAATAACAGTATAAGCTGGTTCTTTGAGAAGACAAACAAATTGATAAACCCTTAGCCAGACTCATCAAGAAAAAAAGAGAGAAGGCTCAAATCAACAGAATTAGAAATAAAAAAGGAGAAGTAACTGACACTGCAAAAATGAAAAGGATCATGAGAGAATACCACAAGCAGCTATATGCCAATAAAATGGACAAGCAGGAAGAAAGGCACAAATTCTTAGAAAAGGTCAAACTTCTGAGACGGAACCAAGAAGAAATATAAAAATATAAACAGACCAATCAAAAGAACAGAAATTGAGACTGTTATTAAAACTCTTCCACAAACAAAAGCCCAGGACCAGATGGCTTCACAGGCGAATTCTATCAAGCATTTAGAGAAGAGCTAACACCTATCCTGCTAAAAGTCTTCCAAATTATAGCAGAGGGAGGGATCCTCCCAAACTCGTTCTATGAGCACACCATCACCCTGATACCAAAACAAGACAAAGATGTCACAAAAGAAGAAAACTACAGGCCAATACCTTTGACGAACATAGATGCCAAAATCCTCAACAGAATACTGGCAAACAGAATCCAGCAGCATATTAAAAGGATCATACACCATGATCAACTGGAGTTTATCCCAGGAATGCAAGCATTCTTCAATATATGCAATTCAATCAATGTGATACACCACATTAAAAAATTGAAAGATAAAAACAATATGATAATGTCAGTAGATGCAGAAAAAGCTTTTGACAAAATTCAATACCCATTTATGATAAAAACTCTCCAGAAATTAGGGAACTTACCTAAGAAATAGAGGGAACTTACCTCAACATAATAAAGGTCATATATGACAAACCCACAGCCAACATCATTCTTGATGGTGAAAAACTGAAACCATTTCCACTAAGATCAGGAACAAGACAAGGATGCCCACTCTTACCACTATTATTCAACATAGTTTTGGAAGCTTTAGTCACAGCAATCAGAGAAGAAAATGAAATAAAAGGAATCCAAATCAGAAAATAATAAGTAAAGATGTCACTTTTTCCAGACAACATAATACTATACATAGAGAATCCTAAAGATGCTACCAGGAAACTACTGGAGTTAATCAATGAATTTGGTAAAGTTGCAGAATACAAAACTAATGCACAGAAATCTCTTTCATTCCTTTACACTAGTGATGAAAAGTCTGAAAAAGAAATTAAGGAAACACTCCCATTTACCATTGTAACAAAAAGAATTAAATACGTAGGTATAAAATTACCTAAGGAGACAAAAGACCTGTATGCAGAAAACTATAAGACACCAATGAAATAAATTAAAAATGATACAAACAGATGGAGAGATATATCATGTTCTTGGATTGAAAGAATCAACATTGTGAAAATGCCTATACTCCCCAAAGCAATCTATAGATTCAATGCAATCCCTATCAAACTACCAAGGGCGTTTTTCACAGCACTAGAACAAAAAATTTCACAATTTGTATGGAAACGTAAAAGACCCTGAATAGCAAAAGCAATCTTGAGAAAGAAAAACAGAGGAGGAGGAATCAAGCTCCCTGACCTCAGACTATATTACAAAACTACAGTAATCAGACAGTATGGCACAAAAACAGAAATATAGATCAATGGAACAGGATAGAAAGCCCAGAGACAAACCCACATACGTATGGTCACCTTTTCTTTGATAAAGGAGGCAAGAGTATACAATGGAGAAAAGACAGCTTCTTCAATAAGTGGTGCTGGGAAAACTGGACAGCTACATGTAAAAGTATGAAATTAGAACACTCCCTAACACCATACACAAAAGTAAACTCAAAATGGATTAAAGACATAAATGTAAGGCCAGACACTATAAAACACTTAGAGGAAAACAGGCAAAACACTCTGTGACATAAATAAAAGCAAGATCCTTTTTGACCCACCTCGTAGAGAAATGGAAATAAAAACAAAAATAAGTCAAACCTAATGAAATTTAAAAGCTTTTGCACAGCAAAGGAAACTTTAAACAAGGATGAAAAGACAGCTCTCAGAATGGGAGGAAATATTTGCAAAAAAAACAACTAACAAAGGATTAATCTCCAAAATATAGAAGCAGCTCATGCAGCTCAATATCAAAAAAACAAACAATCCAATCCAAAAATGGGCAGAAGACCTAAAAAAACATTTCTCCCAAGAAGATATACAGATTTCCAACAAACACATGAAAGGATGTTCAACATCACTAATCATTAGAGAAATGCAAATCAAAACTACAATGAAGTATCTGCTCACACCGGTCAGAATGCCATCATCAAAAAATCTACAAATGATAAATGCTGGAGAGGGTGTGGAGAAAAGGGAACCTACTGCACTGTTGGTGGGAATGTACATTGATACAGCCACTATGGAGAACAGTATGGAGGTTCCTTAAAAAACAAAAATAGAACTACCATATGGCCCAGCAATCCCACTCCCAGTTCTGCGCATATTCCCTGAGATAACCATAATTCAAATAGGCTCATGTACCACCCTGTTCATTACAGCATTATTTACAATAGCCAGGACATAGAAGACACCTAAGTGTCCAATGACAGATGTATGGATAAAGAAGTTGTGACCTATATATATAATGGAATATTACTCAGCCATAAAAAGAAATGAAATTATTTATTTGTAGTGAGGTGGATGGCACTAGAGTCTGTCATACAGAGTGAAGTAAGTCAGAAAGAGAAAAACAAATACTGTATGCTAACACATATATATGGAATCTAAAAGAAAAAAAAAAACTTTCTGAAGAACCTAGGTGCAGTACAGGAATAAAGACACAGACGTAGAGACTGGACTTGAGGACACGTCGAGGCAGAAGGGTAAGCTGAGATGAAGTTAGTGGAATTGATATATATACACTACCACATGTAAAATAGGTAGCTAGTGGGAAGCAGCCACATAGCACAGGGAGATCAGCTCAGTGCTTTGTGACCACCTAGAGGGGTGGGATAGGAAGGGTAGGAGGGATATGCATGAGGGAGGGAATATATGTATACATATAGCTGATTTACTTTGTTATACAGCAGCCACTAACACAAAAATGTAAAGCAATTATACTCCAATAAAGATGTTAAAAAGAAAAAAATAATGTCTTCCACTAGTACCTTTGATGGTCATTTGATTCATTCATGTAACAGCATTTATTGAACCCTTACTGTGTGTCGAGCATTGATTTGTCTGCTGAATCTACAACAGTGAACAAGATAGACATGGTCCCTGTCTTAAGGGAGTTCATGATCAGATGGGAAAGACAGAAATTAAATAATTTGTCAAGTGAAAAGAATAAAAAAATAAAAAATAAAGTATGATTAAAAAATGATAACATAAATAATAGCAACAAATTATTAATAAAGAGAAAATCAGGACAAACTGCCAATAATCATGACCTTTGACAAATTTTGGCAAATAAGAAATATAGAAAGCTAATGTGGGATTCAAACTATGCAAATGATGCATTCTCATGTTTTGTCAAGAGAAAGAGATGCTAATTTTATACACCTCATAAATAAGAAATGAAGGTTTTTGACCTTGCCACTGATGTCTACTTACTGTAATAGAGGCTCATAATTTGAATTAGTCATAATAAATTATTGCTGTTGTTTCTTAAATATTGTGGCTCTTCTCTTTGGATATACATCATAATCACTGTTAGGGATTTTATAAAAAATACAGAAAGCTGGATCTTAACCCAGATCCACTAATCCAGGTCCTCCAAGTGTATAGTCCTGAGATCTTTATTTTGTTAAAATTTGAATTTAATTCCCAGCTATGATAAAGAATAGTTGGTCTATTGAATGAGTGCTGATTTTTCAGTTGGTCACTTATTTTTCTTCTTCTTATATCTAGACCAGAGAAGAGACTTATAATAAATTTTGGTAAGGAATAGAGAAGTAGGACGGTTTGGAGCACTTGGCATACCACGTGGTGAAATCTTGAAAGTAAAAGGCAATTTGCAGAATGAGTTACAAGAACTTGATAGAAATTGTTATCCACACACAGAGACAATGGATGCTTTTGTGTATTTTCATAGAACTCTAAAATCAACATGAATTATTTTTTAGTGTGATTTTAAATTTCTAAAACTAATAAAATTGGAAAAATAAGAAATCATTCAAATAAACCATGTGTCAGAAAGCAAATTACAAACTGTAGTGACAACCTTTTTATATTTTCATGCTTAAATGCCCCAATCATTTTGTCTATATTCTAATTTAAATATGCCAACCTAAATTGAATAGTTTTCGATCGTGATTGTGTATTAGAACCACTTAGGGAACACAAAAAAGATCTGTTTTTTAACTTTATACAAAGCAACTAAATCAGAATCTAAGGATGGGCCCTGAGTATCTGGCATGTTAGGTGTTTCCACCAGCCCCCCACCAACCAGGTAATTGTATGCATCTATGTCTGAGAATCATATTCTAAACTCCAAGTCTAAGAAATGCTAATTTATTTTAATTCTATAAAAATTCACTCTGAGGCAATGATTTAGAAACCTGCTGTGTGTTTAATGTGTTGAGGATTTAGTAATATTAATACAAGAAGAAAAATCAAACATACAAAACAGGGGCTTCCCTGGTGGCACAGTGGTTAAGAATCTGCCTGCTAATGCAGGGGACATGGGTTTGAGCCCTGGTCTGGAAAGATCCCACATGCTGTGGAGCAACTAGGCCCGTGAGACACAACTACTGAGCCTGCGTGTCTGGAGCCTGTGCTCCACAACAAGAAAGGCCGCGATAGTGAGGGACCCACGCACCATGATGAAGAGTGGACCCCGCTTGCCACAACTAGAGAAAGCCCTCGCACAGAAACAAAGACCAAACACAGCAAAAATAAATAAATAAATTCCTACCCCCAGCATCTTCTTAAAAAAAACCCCAAAAAACATACAAAACAGAAACATAGGCTAATATCTTAAAAATAGTATTTTCTTAAAATTATATTTTATCATAATATCACAGTATCAAAGATATATAATAATACATAAATAAATAATAATTATTATTCAATCCTGAAGTAATTTAAAAAAGTCAAATTATCAAACTTTTTACCTAATTTAATAAATAAGAGCAGGATTATCTATTTTGAAAAGATCTAGCAAGAGTCTGTTAAGGTTAATGAGAAAGAAAGAGTAAGAGAGAGAAAGTGAAAGAAAATATGAACCTTCAGTGTGAATAATGATTTAGGAAAATCCTGGGGAAAAGAAACCTTGAATTTAAAAAGTTGTCAAAATGTTAAAGTCCTCAAATTTTGGTGGTTGTTTGGAAAATATGTTTGCTTTTTATCTTTGATATTTTGTCTTTTTAATATTTTCTGCATTGAGCATGTATCAATAATGATGATTGTTTTAAGAATTGACTACTATTATGTTTTTATTTTCAAAAATTTTTAATAAAAATGTGTATAATCTAAAAGCTTAAACTATAGCAAATTATATGCTATTCTCTTAAAGGTATTCAAAACACAAGAGAAGGAAACAAGTACAAAAGAAGGTTTCCATAAAATATCATTGCTTTCTAGTCTGATTTTCTTTCCTGGACCTGAGGTAACCTCATCAGAGCAGCAGACATAGAATCTATTTGCAACTTCAGAACACTGGTTTATATTGTGAAGTTTCAGGCATTAACAGTAAAATATAAATTATAGTTTTTGTTGCTCAGCACTGCAACTGTTTTGTATGTGATTTATACCTGTGAAAAGAGTACAGTGCAATAATTGCATTGCTGATGTATTTAATTTACAGGTTGGGTGACTCCAGAAGTATGTTTCAAAGTGTTCAGTCTTGTTAAGCATAAAGAATAAACTGGAGTATTATCTTCTGCAGCTGAAGCAAGCATATGTTGCAGCAAGTAAATTACCTCTTTTATTATTTTCTTTTCTGGCAGCTTGCACTATTACCATATATATATATATATATATATATATATATATATATATATATATATATATATATATATATAACAAACTTCATTTGAGATTTTTCAGTCAAATATATGACTATGAATAAGTAGCATGATTACTAAAATCATAAGTCATTTTGTTTTTTCATTGAGCAAACAGTTTTAACTTCAGGCGTTAGTTTCTGTGTATATTCTCTAGAAACCACTAATGACTCATTCACACTCAAAGAGACATTAGGCTGTCATGTCAGTAGGTGGCTGGCACATAGGTTATCAATCGGATACCTTTGCTGGATTCAATCAGACATGACTTTGCAGAAGATTAATGTTGCAGAAAAAGATGTAGTCAGTGGTATTGAACCTGACCACTAATACTAAAGAATCCTCAAATTCTCTTCTTGGCCAGTTATCTCATATGAGGACTCCAGGAGTGATCCTCTACAATGAAGCTATGAGCAGGGCCACACCTTCACTGGCACACCAGGTACTCATATACCAAACAAACATTTTCCAGAGTAAACAGAAATAATTTGTGGATGTGATCACAATAACACATAATTTTCTAAGCATGTAGATTCACCATAATTTGTCTAAATATTTGTTTTTTTATTTTTAACTTAAATTGCCACTCTATAAACATAGATTTTATTGCATATTAATACTTACCTTGTTTTCTTAGAGGAGGATACAAATAGTAAAATTGTTATATTAAGATTTTTATTCTATGAATCTATGATTCTCTTCTCAGATTGCTTTTGGGCAATGTTTAATTTCAAATGTTTATCTACCATGAAAGTGAGTAATCATTTCATTCCACACTTAACACATTGAATTGTATCATATATTGAACTATTAAAATTTGACTAGTAAAAATGGCAATCTCTTTTATTTTAGCTTTCATTTACTCGTTACTGAGTACCCTCTATGTTCCCAGCACCATTACAGGCTCTGGGGATTTAAAAGTATACAAAATATATTTTGTCCTCATGTTGCTCACAGAGAGAGTGCAAGAGAAGTGGTGGAACAATATCCCTTGAGAAAGGAAGAGTGGGTGAAATATACTTCACAATTGGAGGTATAAGTCCTGATTGCTGGTCTGTGCATAGAGGAGAAGAAGGTAGGATGCATAATCATGGATGAAGGACATAACAGTGGAAGCTTGTAGAACTGGTCTTCAGATTGTTACAATTATTTGTTTAATAAGAATTGAGATCATCATGTGAGAGTAAAGATTAATAGGAGGTATAGTAGGGTTAACAGAAAGCACTGTGTATGGAAGAGTTGTCTTAGAGAATGGGAGAATATGGGTTTGTTTGGCAACAGCATTAAAGGCTGTTTTAGTTTGGTGATTTTTAAAACAATATAAAATGAGACCAGTAAGTGTGACTGTATTTTTTTCCAGTGATATTTAACAACAGAATACAGTTGACCCTTGAACAACATGAGGGTTATAGGTGCTGACCCTCTACAGAAACAAAAATCCAAGTATAATTTATAGTTGGCCCTCCCTATAGGAGGATCCTCTGTATCTCAGTTTCTGCAGATTCGACCAACTGCAGATCATGTAGTATTGTAACATTTGCTATTGAAAAAAAGTCCCTGTATAAGTGAACGCATAAGTTTAAACCCACATTCTTCCAGGCGTAACTTTATAAGCCTGAAGTAGTCAGAAGTTTGGAGTTTCTTTATGTGAGTATAATGAAGTAAAAGGAAGGCAAAGAAATGAGTGAATATAATGATTCACTGTGGGAATTATGAGCAATGTAAAGAAGAAAGAAGGTTGAGGGGTGGTGTAGCATCAATAGCATGTTAATTCAAGTAAGGTTAAAGAGGTAGGACATGAGAGAAAATGATTTGGAAAAATAATAACTAGTGGTTAGAAAATGGAATGTTTAAAATTGAGATTATAGAAGTGCTTTATATAATGCTAATGACATTAACAAAATGGCTACCAAGGATGGTAAACAAAATTATTGCAGCAGAGAAGATCAAGGAAATGAGTAATGCAGGGGTCATCTTTCTGTATCTTATAATATGCCATATTATGACAAGAGATCCAGAGAGGGAGGGTACCATGGAGGAACAGGTGATGACAAGGAGAGATAACACATAGTTACTTTGGGGGAGGAGGAAAGATGACAGAGTACAAGGACATGAGATCAACCGCTTCTTATGGAAACACCAAATCACAACTAACTCCTGAACAACCACTGATGAAAAAACGCTGGAACATACCAAAAAAGATACCCTACATCCAAAGAAAGACAAAGAAGAAGCCACACGAGATGGTAGGAGGGGCACATTTGTGATAAAATCAAACCCCATACACACTGGGTGGACAACTAACAAACTGGAGAGCAATTATACCACGGAAGTTCTCCCACAGGAGTGAGAGCTCTGAGCCCCAAGTTGGGCTCCCCATCCTGCAGGTCTGGCAATGGGAGGAGGAGGCCCCAAAGAGTCTGGCTATGAAGGCCAGTGGGGTTTGACCACAGGAATTCCACAGCACTGGGAAAAACAGAAACTTGACTCTTGGAGGGTGCACACAGGATCTTGTGCACACAAGGTCTCATAAGAGACTGGCCCATGCTTACCTGCTAGTGTTGGAGGGTCTCCTGTAGAGGTGGAAGGCAGCTGTGGCTCACTGTGGGAACAGGGACACTGGCAGCAGCAGTTCTGGTGAGGGTTAATTGGTGTGGGCTCTCTAGGAGGCTGCTATTTTCTTATCAAGACCTGGTCCACCCAACAGCCTGTAGGCTCCAGTGCTGGGATGCCTCAGGCCAAACAACCAACACAGCCTGAACACAGCCCCACCCATCAGTAGAAAAGGCTGCTTAAAATCTCCCTGAATAAACAGGCACCCAATAAACACACCCAAAACCATGACCTGCCCACCAAAGGGACAAGATCCAGCTCCACCCACCAGTGGGCAGGTATCAGTCCCTCCCACCAGGAAGCCTGCACAAGCCTCTTAGACAGCCTCATCCACGAGGGGGCAAACAACATAAGCAAGAAGAACTACAACCTTGCAGCCTGCATAACGGAAACCACAATCACAGCAAGTTAGGCAAAATGATATGGCAGAGGAAGTGTCCCAGATGAAGAACAAGATAAAACCCCAGAAGAACAACTAAGGGAAGTGGAGACAGGCAATATACCTGAAAGAAACATCACAGTAATGATAGCAAAGATGATCCAGGATCTTGGAAAAAGAATAGACACACAGTTCAAGAAGATACAAGAAATGTTTAACAAAGACTTAGAAGAACTAAAGAATAGAGATGAACAACACAATAACAGAAATTAAAAATACACTTGAAGGAATCAATAGCAGAATAATTGAGGCAGAAGAAAGGATAAGCGACCTGGAAGACAGAATGGTGGAAATCACTGCTGTGGAACAGAATAAAGAATGAAAAGAAAGAAGAACAGTCTCAGAGACCTCTGGGGCAACACTAAATGCACCAACATTTGAATTGTAGAGGTCCCCGAAAAAGAGAAAGAGAAAGGACCTGAGAACATATTTGAAGAGATAATAGCTGAAAACTTTCATAACATGGGGAAGGAAACTGTCAACCAACTTCAGGAAGTGCAGACAGTCCAGGCAGGAAAAACCCAAGGAGGAACACACTGAGACATATAGTAATCAAATTGACAAAATTAAAGATAAAGAAAAACTATTAAAAGCAACAACGAAAAAGCAACAAATAAAGTACAAGCGAACTCCTATATGGTTATCAGCTGATTTCCTGGCAAAAACACTGTGGCCAGAAGGGAGTGGCATTATAGAATTAAAGTGAGTAAACAGAAGAATCTACAACTAAGAATACTCAGCAAGGCTCTCATTTAGATTTGACGTAGAAATCAAAACTTTACAAACAAACAAAAGCTAAGAGAATTCAGCATTACCAGACCACCTTTGCAACAAATGCTAAAGGAACATCTCTAGACAGAAAATAAAGGTCACAACTAGAAATAAGAAAACTATGAGTGGAAAAGCTCAATAGTAAAGGCAAACATACAGTAAAGGTAGGAAATCATCTGCACACAAATATGATACCCAAACCAGCAATCATGACAAGAGGAGAGAACAAATGCAGGATACTGGAAATACATTGAAAATTAAGAGACAAGCAACATAAAACAGTCTTATTTATGTATAGACTGCTATATCAAAACCTTAACCAAAAACCAACAATACATGCACATACACAAAAGAAAAAAGAAATCCAAACACATCACTGAAGTTAGTTATCAAATCACAAGAGAACAGAAAAGAAAGGGAAAACACCCCAACAAATTGAAAACAATTAACAAAATGGCAATAAGAACATACATATCGATAATTAACTTAAATGTAAATGGATTAAATGCTCCAACCAAAAGAGGGAGACTAGCTGAATGGACACAAAAACAAGACTTGTATATATACTGTCTAAAAGAGACCCACTTCAGACCTAGGGAAACATACAGGCTGAAAGTGATGGGATGGAAAAAGATATTCCATGCAAATGGAAATCAAAACAAAGCTGGAGTAGCAATTCTCATATAAGACAAAATAGACTGTTACAAGAGGGATGCAAGGATTTTTCAATATCTGCAAATTAATCAGTGTGATACACATTAGCAAACTGAAGAATAAAAACCATATGATCATCTCAATAGATGCAGAAAAAGCTTTTGACAAAATTCAACACCCATTTATGATAAAAACTCTCCAGAAAGTGGGCATAGAGGGAACACATCTCAACATAATATAGGCCAAATATGACAAACCGACAGCTAATATCACACTTAACAGTGAAAAAGCTGAAAGCATTTCCTCAAGATCAGGAACAAGGCAAGGATGTCCATTGTCACCACTTTTATTCAACACAGTTTTGGAAGTCCTAGCCACAGCAATCAGAGAAATATAATAAAAGGAATTCAAATTGGAAAAGAAGTAAAACAATCACTGTTTGCAGATGACATGAAACTATACATAGAAAATCCTAAAGATGCTACCAGAAAACTACTAGAGTTCATCAATGAATCTGGTAAAGTTGCAGGATACAAAATTAATACACAGAAATCTCTTGCATTCCTATACAATAACAACGAAAGATCAGAATGAGAAATTAATGAAACAACCACATTTGTCATCATATCAAAAAGAATAAAATACCTAAGAATAAACCTACCTTAGGAGGCAAAATAACTGTATTCAGAAAACTATAACATGCTGATGATAGAAATCAAAGATGACACAAACCGACGGAGAGATATACCATGTTCTTGGATTGGAAGAATCCACATTGTGAAAATTACTATACTGCCCAAAGCAATCTACAGGTTTGCAATCCCCATCAAATTACCAATGGCATTTTTCACAGAATTAGAACCAAAAAGTTTACAATTTGTATGGAAACATAAAAGACCCCGAATAGACAAAGCAATCCTGAGAAAGAAAAACAGAGCTGGAAGAATCAGGCTACCTGACTTCAAACTATACTACAAAGCTTCAGTCATCAAGACAGTATGTTACTGGCACACAAAAAGAAATATAGATCAATGGAACAGGATAGGAAGTGCAGAAATAAACCCATACACCTATGGTCACCTAATCTATGACCAAGGAGGCAAGAATATACAATGGAGAAGGCAGTCTCTTCAATAAGTGGCACTTGGAAAACTGGAGAGCTATATGTAAGAGAATGAAATTAGAACACTCCCTACCACCACACACAAGAATAAACTCAAAATGGATTAAAGACCTAAATGTAAGGCTGGATACTATAAAACTCTTAAAGGAAAATATAGGCAGAACACTCTCTGACATAAATCACAGCAAGAAGTTTTAAAATCTACCTTCTAGAGTAATGAAAATAAAAACAAAAATAAAACAAATGGGACCTAATTAAGCTTAAAAGCTTTTTCACAACAAAGGAAACTGTAAACAAAACAAAAAGTCAGCAGTCAGAATGGGAGAAAATATCTGCAAACGAAGCAACCAACAAGGAATTAATCTTCAAAATATACAAACAGCACATGTGGCTCAGTATCAGAAAAACAAACAACCCGATCAGAAAATGGGTGGAAGATCTAAATAGACATTTCTCCAAAGAAGAAGTACAAATGGCCAATAGGCATGTGAAAAGATGCTCAACATCACTAATTATTGGAGAAATGCAAATAAAAACTACAATGAGGTATCACCTCACATTGGCCAGAATGGCCATCATCAAAATGTCTACAAACAATAAATGCTGGAGAATGTGTGGAGAAAAGTGGACCCTCCTACATTGTTGGTGGGAATGTAAATTTGTACAGCCACTATGAAGAACAGTATGGAGGTTCCTTAAGAAACTAAAAATAGAGCTATCATGTGATCCAGAAATCCCACTCCTGGGCATAATCTGGAGAAAAACATGGTTTGAAAGGATATATGCATCCCAATGTTCACTGCAGCACTGTTTACAATAGCCAGGCCATGGAAGCACCCTAAATGTTCATTGACAGAAGAAGGCATAAAGAAGATGTGGTACATATATACAATGGAACATTACTTGGCCCTTAAAAAGAATGAAATATTTCCATTTGCAGCAACGTGGATGGACCTAGAGATTATCATACTAAGTTAAGTAAGTCAGAGACAGACAAATATTATATGATATCATTTATATGTGGAATCTAAGTTTTAAAAATGATACAAACTTGGTCTTCCCTGGTGGCGCAGTGGTTGAGAGTATGTCTGCCAATGCAGGGGACACAGGTTCTTGCCCCGGTCTGGGAAGATCCCACATGCCACGGAGCAGCTGGGTCCGTGAGCCATGGCAGCTGAGCCTGCACGTCCGGAGCCTGTGCTCCACAATGGGAGAGGCCACAACAGTGAGAAGCCCGCATACCGAAAAAAAAAAAAAAAAAAAAAGATACAAACTTATTTACAAAACAAACAGATTCACAGACATAGAGAATGAATTTATGGTTCTGGGGGGAAGGGCTGGTGGAGGGACAGACTGGGAGTTTGGGATTGACATGTACACACTGCTATATTTAAAATAGATAACCAACAAGGACCTACTGCATAACACAGGGAACTCTGCTCAATACTCTGTAATAATCTGAATGGGAAAAGAATTTGAAAAAGAATAGACACATGTATATGTATAAGTGAATCACTCTGCTGTACACCTGAAACTAACACAACATTGTTAATTAATTCTAATATAAAATAAAAATTAAAAAAAACCCAGTTAATTTGATTAAATTTAAAGAAAGGAAAAGGAGGATGACCTAGAAATAGCCATGAAGAACAAGGCGGGCAGCTGTTCCACCTCCAGGAGTTATGGATTAGGGAAGTAAGAAAGGAAAGAATCATGCCTTAAGGGAGCTGAAAGAGAAATAACGTTATCAGAAGTGAGCTTGATGTCAGATAGTAGATAGAAGAGGTAAAGATGTCTTTGTTTTTTTAAAACCTATGATTCATTGTGTTCCATAGGGCACAGTGAAAGAGCTTCAGGTATATGTTTTAATTTGATTTTTCTTATGAATTTTACCAGTTATTCTAGTTGATTGTTAGGAATTTTCCTATTATTTTATACAGCTGTGTATATATCAACCACTTATATGTGTTGCAAGTATGTTTCTAGTTTTCCCTTGAATATTTATTTATGATGTTGTTAAATTCATGAAGTAGGGCTTATTTGTAATTTATTAAAGGTCATCCAACTTGTGATTATTTCACAAATATTCTCATTTGAAAGCCCCTGTCCATTGCATACCTCTATCTTCCTCCAGGTTTGTGAATATAGGTTTATACAAAATAGTCATTTATAATTCTAGAAATCTGTGGTGTATAAGAGAAAGTGGAATCAAGGATTAAAACTGACTTTTCCCAAATATTTAGTAAATGTCTTAAAATAATTTTTAAATAACTTACCTCTTCTTCTTTAGACTGTGATATTTATCCATAGTAACATCATTTTCAAAATATTTATTCTGTTTAATCAATCTGTTTGTCCATCTACATATCACTTCTACATTGTTCATGCACTATGTTGAACATAAAAATTTATAGACATATAAAATAATTCCATATATTACTTTATAACCAGTATAATTTTTGAGGCTTTTATGTTCATATTTTTTCCTGTAAAAATATACACATTCCTATAAAGAGTGGATGTCTGAAAAGGCAAACATCAAAGAGCTAACAGTGATTATCTCTGGATGTTAGAATAAGATTTGTGTTTTATTTTATTTTTGCTAAATATTATTTTCTCATTCACCTGCAATATTATGAGAAAATATATTTATCCTTTGAAATACCACAAACACAGGTATGTACTAACAACTATTTAAAGAGACTTTGAAAAGAGAGAGGATATCCTTTCTCCAGCTTCTCTGTGCCCCAGGCAACTATGCTTGTTTCAGTTTATGAAACTCAACATGTTTCACTTTGAAAATGTCATGTTTTAGACCTTGTCCAGTGCCTCTTGTCTCCCATAAATATACTTTGTATAGCTAAATCCTATTCATTTTTCAGGTCTCACCTCTTACTTAATAAAATTTTTCTGTCCCCAACCTCACTCCAGATTTGCATAGTGTGCACTTTTCCCTGTTACTCCTGGGTAGAATTGTCATCACGTAGCCAATGTCAATCCTTTCTGACTGTCACCTCCACTGTCCAAAGGAGTACATTTGTCTAGACTCTTCTTGGTTACTTAATACAGAAGCAAGCACATAAGAGACAATCAATATATGGTATGTTGGATAAATGAATGAAAAAATGGAGCCTGCATAGGCACAGGTTTACTTTTTCTCTGGCTCACTAGGAATATAAACTTGACTGAATAACTTAGCTTCTCTTGAATTTCCTCACCTGAAAAAAAAAATACTGAAGGGAGCAATCTGTTATATTAATCTAAAGTAAAGATTAAAGAAGCATATGTAAGGCACTTAATCTCTGCATATAAAATGAACACCCAATTGATGATTATGCTATCATTACTTTAAAGCGTTTTCAGGAATATGTTCTTTTAAAACAAAAATGACTAACCATTACAATGGAAACTACAATAGAGAATCTCTGAAAGAAAAAGGCAGCCAACTGAAAAGGGGAAGATATTTGTAAATGATGTATCTTATAAGGGGTTAATATCAAAGATATACCAAAAACTCCTACAACTCAACATCAAAAAATAAACAGTGCAACTTATAAATGGGCAAAGGAACTTAATAAACATTTTTCAAAGAAGACATAGAGATGGCCGAAAGACACATGAAAAGATATTCAATAATCTACAGGAAAATGCAAATGAAAACCACTATGAGATATAACCTCACATCTTTCAGAATCACTATCATCATAAAAGCATAACAAGTGTTAGTGAGGATGTGGCAAAAAGGGAGCTCTTGTGCACTGTTGATGGGAATGTAAATTGGTACAGCCACTATGGAAAACAATATGTAGGTTTCTCAAAAAATTAAAAACAGAACTACCATATGATCCAGCAATTCTACTCCTGGGTATTTTTACAAAGAACATGAAAACCCTAATTCAAAAAGATAATGCAGAACTCTTTTCATTGAAGCATTATTTACAATAGCCAAGATATGAAAACAACCTGAGTGCCTATTGATAGATGAATGGATAAAGAAGATGTGGTATGTATATACAATGGAATAATACTAAGCCATAAAAAGAATGAAATCTTATGATTTGAAACAACAGGGATGGACCTAAAGAGTATCCTGCAAAGTAAAATAAGTCAGAGAAAGAGAAATACCATATAATTTCAATTATATATAGAACCTTAAAAACAAACTAAAACAAATAAAAACAAACATAACAAAGCAGAAAGACTCAAAGATACAGAGAACAGACTGGTTGTTGCCAGAGGGTAAAGGAGTGGTGGGATGAAGGAAATAGGTGAGGTAGATTAAGAGGTACAAACTTCCAGCATAAAATAACTAAGTCAGGGGGTTGTAATGTACAGCACAGGGAAATATTCAATGATATAATAACTTTGTATGGTGACAGATGGTAATTAGACATATTGTGGTTATGATTTTGTAATGTATAAAAATATCAAGTTACTAAATAGTATACCTGAAACTTATATAATACTGTAAGTCAAATATACTTCAATACAAGCAAACAAAGTAAATGGATTAAAGCTTAAACATAAAGCCTGAAACCATAAAAGGACCTACTGTATAGCACAGGGAACTCTGCTTAATATTCTGTAATAATCTAAATAGGAAAAGAATTAGAAAAAGAACAGATATATGTATATATATAACTGAATCACTTTGCTGTATACCTGAAACTAATACACTGTAAAGCAACTATACTCTAATATAAAATAAACAATTAAAAAAAAGGAAAAGAAAACAGGCAATAAGCTTTTTGACATTGGTCTTAGTAATATATATATATATTTTTTGCTTTGTCTCCTCAGACAAGAGAAACAAAAACAAAAATAAACTAATGGGACTAGATCAAACTAAAAATCTTTTACAAAGGGAAGAAAACTATCCAAAAAATGAAAAGGCAGCTTACTGAATGGGAGAAGATATTTACAAAACAATATATTTGATAAGGGGTTAATATACAAAATATATAAAGAACCCATACAGCTCTACATCAAAAAACACAATTAAAAAATGGGCAGAGGGACTTCCCTGGTGGCGCAGTGGTTGAGAGTCTGCCTGCCGATGCAGGGGACACGGGTTCGTGCCCCAGTCTGGGAAGATCCCACATGCCGTGGAGTGGCTGGGCCCATGAGCCATGGCCACTGAGCCTGCACGTCCGGAGCCTCTGCTCCGCGATGGGAGAGGCCACAACATTGAGAGGCCCACGTACCGCAAAAAAAAACAAAAAAAAATGAGCAGAGGATGTGAAAAAAATTTTTCCAAATAGACATAAGAATGGCCAACAGACACATGAAAAGCTGCTCAACATTACTAATCATCAGGAAAATGCAAAGTAAAACCACAGTGAGATACCACCTCATCCCTTTCAGAATGTCTATCATTAAAAAGAACAAATAACAAATGTTTGTGAGGATGTGGAGAAAAAGGAAGTTTCATGCACTGTCAGTGGGATTGTAAATTGGTGCATCCACCATGGAAAACTGAATAGAAGTTCTTCACAAAGCTAAAAGCAGAACTGCCATATGATACAGAAATTTCACACCTGAGTGTTTACTTGAAAGAGAAAAATCACTAATTTGAAAAGATATAGGCACCCCTATGTTCATTGGAGCATTATTAACAATAGCCAAGATATGAAAACAACCTAAGTATCCATCAATAGATGAACTGATAAAGAAGATATGGTGTGTGTACATACACACACATATATACAATGGAATATTACTCAGCCATAAAAAGAAACTTTTCCATTTGCAACAATATGGATGGATCTAGATATATTATGCTAAGTGAAAGAAGTCAGAGAAAGACAAATGTTCTATGCTCTCACTTATATGTTGAAAATTAAAAGCAAAGGAAACGAAAGAAAATGAAAACAGACTCAGATACAGAGAACACACAGATGGTTGCCAAAGGGGAAGAGGGTGAGGGTGGTGAAACAGTAAAAGGGATTTAGAAGTACAAATCTCCAGTTATAAAATAAACAAGCCATGGTGATGTAACATATAATATAAATAATATGGTCAATAATAATCTAATAACTTTGTATGGATACAGATGGTTACTAAGTTTATTGTACTGATCATTTCATAGTGTATAGAAATGTCAAATCATTATGTAGTACTCCTCAAACTAAGGTAATAGTGTATGTCAACTATATTTCTACTTTAAAAAAAGAAAAAATATGAAGTGATGTCTCAGCAAAATGAATTGACTTTTTGCCACAGTGTTTAACAGACAGAAAGTGAAAGTAAATATGTTTTTAATTGGAGTTGACAAACAGTGGGAAGTTAGTACACCACAAACTACAGCAGCTTAAGGTCAGTGGGGGTCTTTGGTAGAATTCAAGTACAGTTTATGCTGGAGAGAAAAGTAACGGGATCAAAGACTGAAGACATACAAAAAAAAAGAAAGAGGCCGAAGTAGTATCAGTTAGAGATTGTGATGCCTCTAATTGCATCCACAGCTAATTATAAACCACACTATTGCATAGGCTATCATTAAGATTTTACCTGAGAAAAAAAGAGTAGCAGGATTGGCAGCAAAAAAAAAAAAAAAAAAAAAAAGAGAGAGAAATGTTATAAAATGGAATTGTTAATAGAATTTATGTTGTTATTTTCAAACTTTAGACTTTCAAAGGTGGTTTTTATCACATAAATTTAGGAAATTTCTAAATTATAAACTAAATTGTGGCCATCACGTAGGTTCTGTTTAAAATAAACAATAAAAATTAAAGGGGATACATAGTAATTTGGGATTTTTTGTAACCTCCAATTACAAATTTTCATTAATTTATATTTTAGACATATTTTGCCAATTCACATTTTACATAAATGACATTTTAACTGGCAAATAGGCCTTGGAAAAAAGAGAGAGTCCTTTTTACAATAACTTTTGTAAGGTGTCATGTATCAAAGTTTTCTTTAACATAATCTCTTCTCAAATTTAAAACTTTAGCAGTTGACATATATCTACCAAGCATTTTTATTTTTGTGTGATATCTATAATTACTTCTGTTACTTCAGTTATCATAGGAATTCTGAACCCTGATTTTTTAACTTTTGTGAGATTATCAGATAATATATATATTCAAGTAACTTTCTATTATTTTGAATATATATTTATGATGATATAATAAAATTAATTTTGGCTTATCATTACATGTAGTTAGTTGAAGTTAAAAATTTTTTAAATTTGCTCTAGCTTATATGAAGCATATGTTAAGCTATTGACAAGCTATATTTCCAAAATTAGAGTTATTCTCAATACTTGCCTTGGTAAAGATGACCATGTAAAATCGAAACAGCTCTAGTTGCTAAGCTTTTGACAAAAACATTAATGGTATCCTGTCAGACTTAATTGAATTGTAAGCATTAAGAGGGGGAAAAAAAAACTCTGCACTATTCACAGCCCTCAGTTTTTGCATGTTTTCTCAAAATGAAAGTCTTTTAAATGTAAAAAAATATATTCAAAAGTTTCCCTTCCGTGGAACACTTTTATATATACATACACACACACACACACAAACACGTGTGTGTGTGTGTGTATATATATAATCATGGGATTATAAAAGGTTAGCAGTTGAAAGGACCTAATAGACTATCTAATTGTCCTCTGTGTTTTAACAGAGAATAAGTAGATAGCAAAAAATTAAATGACATTTGAATATTAGATTTCTATCTTGTCCTATTATTTTTCAAATTCTATAACTCTCTTTTCTTAATTTTCATTTCTCCACACTCCCTCATACCTTTCAGTCATATGTTCTTTATTTCTTCAAATGCTGTGGAAAACTATTTTGTTGAGCACCGTTGGGATAAACAAAGGTGAATAAGACACACTATGATATGTCTGCAAAATACTGGGCAATATTCATCAAAATTACAAATGCAAATCAGCATTTTCTAACTCATCTTGTAAGAATGTACCAATATATTCTACTGATATAACACTGCAACATCTACACAATAATAATTACTGAAGTTTGTTGTTGTTTGACTAAAGACTAGTGTGGCAGACAAAAAGACCACAGATTATCTATCTATCTATCTATTTATTTATCAACATCTTTATTGGCATATAATTGCTTTCCAGTGGTGTGTTAGATTCTGCTTCATAACAAAGTGAGTCAGGTATACATATACATATATCACCATATCTTCCACCCTCTTGCGTCTGCCTCCCACACTCTCTATCCCACCCATTTAGGTGGTCACATAGCACCGAGCTGATCTCCCTGTGCTATGAGGCTGCTTCCCAGTAGCTATCTGTTTTACATTAGGTAGTGTATATATGTCCATGCCACTCTCTCACTTCGTCCCAGCTTAAACTTCCCACTCTCTGTGTCCTCAAGTCCATTCTCTATGTCTGTGTCTTTATTTCTTTCCTGCCCCTAGTTTCTTCAGAACCATTTTTTTTTTAGATTCCATATATATATGTGTTACCATACGGTCTTTGTTTTTCTCTTTCTGACTTACTTCACTCTGTATGACAGACTCTAGGTCCATCCACATCACTACAAATAACTCAATTTCATTTCACTTTATGGCTGGGTAATATTCCATTGTATATATGTGCCACACCTTTATGCATTCATCTGTCAATGGACACTAAGGTGGCTTCTATGTCCTGGCTATTGTAAATAGTGCTGCAATGAACATTGTGATACATGTCTCTTTTTGAATTATGGTTTTCTCAAGGTATATGCACAGTAGTGGGATTGCTGGGTCATATGGTAGTTCTATTAGTAGTTTTTTAAGGAACCTCCATACTGTTCTCCATAGTGGCTGTATCAATTTACATTCCCACCAACAGTGCAAGAGGGTTCCTTTTGCTCCACACCCTCTGCAGCATTTATTGTTTGTAGATATTTTGAACATGGACATTCTGACTGGTGTGAGGTGATATCTCATGTAGTTTTGATGCACATTTCTCTAATGATTAGTGATGTTGAGCACCCTTTCATGTGATTGTTGGCAGTCTGTATATCTTCCTTGGAGAAATGTCTATTTAGGTCTTCTGTACATTTGTGGATTGGGTTGTTTGGTTTTTGATATTGAGCTGCTTGTTAATTTTGGAGATTAACCCTTTGCCAGTTGCTTCATTTGCAAATATTTTCTACCATTCTGAGGGTTGTCTTTTTGTCTTGTTTATGGTTTCCCTTGCTGTGCAAAAGCTTTTAGGTTTCATTATATCCCATTTATTTGTTTTTACTTCCATTTCTCTAGGAGGTGGGTCAAAAACGATCTTGTTGTGATTTAGGTCATACATAGACTGTTCTGCCTATGTTTTCCTCCAAGAGTTTTATAGTGTCTGGCCTTACATTTAGGTCTTTAATCCATTTTGAGTTTATTTTAGTGTATGGTGTTAGGGAGTGTTCTAATTTCATTTTTTTACATGTAGCTGTCCAGTTTTCTCAGCACCACTTATTGAAGAAGCTGTCTTTTCTCCATTGTGTATTCTTTCTTCCTTTATCAAACATAAGGTGACCATATGTGCATGGGTTTATCTCTGGGCTTTCTATCCTGTTCCATTGATCTATATTTCTGTTTTTGTGCCAGTACCATACTGTCTTGATTACTGTAGCTTTTTAGTATAGTCTGAAATCAGGGAGCCTGATTCCTCCAGCTCTGTTTTTCTTTCTCAAGATTGTTTTGGCTATTCGGGGTCTTTGTGTTTCCATACACATTGTGAAATTTTTTGTTCTAGTTCTGTGAAAAATACTGTTGGTAGTTTGATAGGGATTGCATTGAATCTGTAGATTGCTTTGGGTAGTAGAGTCATTTTCACAATGTTGATTCTTCCAATCCAAGAAAATGATATATTTCTCCATCTGTTTGTATCATCTTTAATTTCTTTCATTAGTATCTTATAGTTTTCTGTGTACAGGTCTTTTGTCTCCTTAGGTATGTTTATTCCTAGGTATTTTATTCCTTTTGTTGCAATGGTAAATGGGAGTGTTTCCTTCATTTCTCTTTCAGATTTTTCATCATTAGTGTATAGGAATGCAAGAGATAGCTGGGCATTAATTTTGTATCCTGCTACTTTACCATATTCATTGATTAGCTCTAGTAGTTTTCTGATAGCATCTTTAGGATTCTCTATGTATAGTATCATGTCATCTGCAAACAATGACAGTGTTACTTCTTCTTTTCCGATATGGATTCCTTTTATTTCTTTTTCTTATATGATTGCTGTTGCTAAAACTTCCAAAATTGTTTTGAATAATAGTGGTGAGAGTGGGCAGCCTTGTCTTGTTCCTGATCTTAGAGGAAATGGTTTCAATTTTTCACCACTGAAAATGATGTTGGCTGTGGGTTTGTCATATATGGCCTTATTATGTTGAGGTAAATTCCCCCTATGCCTACTTTCTGGAGGACTTTTATCATAAATTTGTGTTGAATTTTGTTCAAAGCTTTTTTCTGCATTTATTGACATTATCATAGGGTGTTTATCCTTTAATTTGTTAATATGCTGTATCACATTGTGTGATTTGTGTATATTGAAGAATCCTTGCATTCCTGTGATAAACCACACTTGATCATGCTGTATGATCCTTTTAATGTGCTGTTGGATTCTGTTTGCTAGTATTTTGTTGAGTATTTTTGAATATATGTTCATCAGTGATATTCGCTTGTAGTTTTCTTTGTGACATCTTTGTCTGGTTTTTGTATTAGGGTAATCGTGGCCTTGTAGAATAAGTTTGTGAGTGTTCCTCCCTCTGCTACATTTTGGAAGAGTTTGAGAAGGAGAGTTGTTAGCTCTTCTCTAAATGTGTGGTAGAGTTTGCCTGTGAAGCCATCTCACCCTGGGCTTTTGTTTGTTGGAAGATTTTTAATCACAGTCTCAATTTCAGTGCTTATGATTGGTCTTTTTAAATTTTCTATTTCTTCCTGATTCAGGCTCAGAAGATTGTGCTTTTCTAAGAACTTGTCCATTACTTCCAGATTGTCCATTTTTTTGGCATATAGTTGCTTGTAGTAATCTCTCATGATCATTTGTATTTCTGCAGTGTCTGTTGTTACTTCTACTTTTTCATTTCTAATTCTATTAATTTGAGTCTTCTCCCTTTTTTTCTTGATTTGTCTGGCTAATGGTTTATCAATTTTTTTTATCTTCTCAAAGAGCCAGCTATTACTTTTATTGATCTTTGTTATTTTTCCTTCATTTCCTTTTCATTTATTTCTGATCTGATTATTATGGTTTCTTTCCTTCTGTTACCTTTGGGGTTTTTTTTTGTTTTTGTTCTTCTTCTTCTTTCTCTAATTGCTTTAGGTGTAATGTTAGGTTGTTTATTTGAGATGTTTCTTGTTTCTTGAGGTAGGATTGTATTGCTATAAACTTCCCTCTTAGAACTGCTTTTGCTGCATCCCATAGGTTTTGGGTTGTCATGATTTCATTGTCATTTGTTTTTAGGTTTTTTGTGATGTCCTCTTTAATTTCTTCAGTGATCTCTTGGTTATTAAGTAGTGTATTGTTTAGCCTCCATGTGTTTGTATTTTTTACAGATTTTTTTCCTGTAATTGACCTCTAGCCTCAAATCATTGTGGTCAGAAAAGATACTTGATATGATTTCCATTTTCTTAAATTTACCAAGGCTTGATTTGTGACTGAAGATATGATCTATCCTGAAGAATGTTCCATTAGAACTTGAGAAGAAAGTATATTCTGTTGTTTTTGGATAGAGTGTCCTATAAATATCAATTAAGGCCATCTTGTTTAATGTATCATTTAAAGCTTGTGTTTCCTTATTTATTTTCATTTTTCATGACCTGTCCATTGGTGAAAGTGGGGTGTAAAAGTCCCCTACTATGATTGTGTTACTGTTCATTTCCCCATTTATGTGTGTTCGTATTTGCCTTATGTGTTGAGGTGTTCCTATGTTGGGTGCATAAATATTTGCAACTGTTATATCTTCTTCTTGGTTCGATCCCTTGATCATTATGTAGTGTCCTTCTTTGTCTCTTCTAATAGTCTTTATTTTAAAGTCTATTTTGTCTGATATAAGAATTGCTACTCCAGCTTTCTTTGATTTCCATTTACATGGAATATCTTTTTCCATCCCCTCACTTTCAGTCTGTATATGTCCCTAGGTCTGAAGTGGGTCTTTTGTAGACAGCGTATATACAGGTCTTGTTTTTGTATCCATTCAGCCAGTCTATTTCTTTGGTTAGAGCATTTAATCCATTTACATTTAAGGTAATTATCAATACGTGTGTTTCTATTACCATTTTCCTAATTGTTTTCTGTTTGTTACTGTAGGTCTTTTCCTTTTCTTGTGTTTCCTGTCTAGAGAGGGTCCTTTAGCATTTGTTGTAAAGCTTTTTGGTGATGCTGAATTCTCAGCTTTTGCTTGTCTGTAAAGGTTTTAATTTCTCTGTCAAATCTGAATGTGATCCTTTCTGGGTAGAGTAATCTTGGTTGTAGGTTTTCCCCTTTCATCATTTTAAATATATCCTGCCACTCCCTTCTGCCTTGCAGAGTTTCTGCTAAAAGATCGGCTATTAACCTTATGGGGATTCCCTTGTATATTATTTGTTGTTTTCCCTTGCTGCATTTAATAATTTTTCTTTGTATTTAATTTCCAATAGTTTGATTATTATGTGTTTTGGCCTGTTTGTCCTTGGATTTATCCTGTATGAGACTCTCTGTTCTTCCTGGTCTTGATTGACTTTTTCCTTTCACATATTAGGGAAGTTTTCAACTCTAATCTCTTCAAATATTTTCTCAGTCCCTTTATTTTTCTCTTCTTCTTCTGCGACCCCAATAATTCGAATGTTGGTACATTTAATGTTCCAGAGATCTCTGAGACTGTCCTCAATTCTTTTTTTTTTTTTTTTTTTTTTTTTAGTACACAGGCCTCTCACTGTTGTGGCCTCTCCCATTGCGGAGCACAGGCTCTGGACGTGCAGGCTCAGTGGCCATGGCTCACGGGCCCAGCTGCTCCGCGGCATGTGGGATCTTCCCATACCAGGGCATGAACCCATGTCCCCTGCATCGGCAGGCGGACTCTCAACCACTGTGCCACCAGGGAAGCCGGTCCTCAATTCTTTTAATTCTTTTCTGTTTATTCTGCTCTGTGGTAATTATTTCCACTATTTTATCTTCCAGGTTATTTATCAGTTCTTCTGCCTTGGTTATTCTGCTATTGATTCCTTCTAGAGAATGTTTAATTTCATTTATTGTGTTGTTCATCATTGTTTGTTTGCTCTCTAGTTCTTCTATGTCCTTGTTAAAAGTCTCTTGTATTTTCTCCATTCTATTTCCAAGATTTTGGATCATCTTTACTATCATTACTCTGAATTATTTTTCAGGTAGACTGCCTATTTCCTCTTCAACTGTTTGGTTTGATGGGTTTTTACCTTGCTCCTTCATCTGCTGCATGTTTATCTGTTTTCTCATTTTGCTTAACTTACTGTGTTTGGGGTCTCCTTTGCATAGGTTGCAAGTTCATAGTTCCCGTTTTTGTTTTTTTTTTGGTTTCTACCCCAGTGGCTAATGTTGGTTCAGTCGCTTGTGTCAGCTTCCTTGTGGAGGGGACTGGTGCCTGTGTTTTGGTGGATAAGTTTGGATCTTGTCTTTCTGGTGGGCAGGATCGCCTCTGGTGGTGTGTTTTGGGGTGGTTGTGACCTATTATGATTTTAGGCAGTCTCTCTGCTAAGGGGTGGGTTTGTGTTCCTGTCTTGCTAGTTGTTTGCCATGGGATGTCCAGCACTGTAGCTTGCTCTTCATTGAGTGGAGCTGGGTCTTAACATTGAGATGGATATCTCTCTAAGAATTTTTGCCATTTGATATCATGTGGAGCCAGGAGGTCTCTGGTGGACCACTGTCCTGAATTTGACTCTCCCACCTCAGAGGCACAGGCCTGACACCTGGCTGGAGCACAAACACCCTGTCAGCCACATGGCTCACAGATGTTTTTCCCACACTGTTTTCCTTACACTGGTTGTGTAAAGGTGTGAGGACGTCCCATCCATCTCTATAATCCTCCACAGGGATCTCTTAAAACTACTGCAGAAAAGTGGATATGGCTGATTCACAGATATTATTCTCAGAAAATTCTTCCTTAATAACCTGCTAGTGTTGGAGGGTCTCCTGCAGAGGTGAGGGGCAGCTGTGGCTCACTGCAGAGGCAAAGACACTGGCATCAGAAGTTCTGGGAGGTACTGCTTGGTGTGAGACCACAGATTCTTTAACACTCCTCCTATTGAGAAGTAAGAAGTTTATTCCATTCTCCTTCAATCTGTCCTGACCTGTGACTGCTCTGTCCAATAGAATCTGGAGGAAATTATATTGTGTCAGTTTGGAAGCATACCCTTAAAAAGGACTGGAAGCATCCACTCTGGTATCATGAAGCTCTTAGCTGTTTTGCAAGAAGGCCAGTTACCATACTGGAGGTACCATATGGAGAAGCCCCAAGACCACTCGTAGAGGGACCCACTGAACTCAGTTCTCCAACTATCATCACCAAGGGCCCAGACATGTCAGAACACACATTTTGTATAATCCAGCCTGGCATCAGCAAAGTCTTACCTAATGACACCAGTTTATACAATATGGACCAGAAAAATCACCTAGCTGAGTCCTGTGCATATTCATTATCCACAAAATGATGAGATACAATAAAATCTTTAACGAAGAGGTTTTGAGTTTTAGGGTAGCTTGTTATGCAGGAATAGATAACTGGAACATTTGAAAATAAGGTGTCTACAATGAAATAAGCAATTGTACATAGAATGAGTCAGCTCTTATTGATCAGTATGGTATGATCTGTGAGATAAATTAAATGCAAAAATGAGCTACAAAATATTATATATATATATTATTTCCTGCTTAAGATGTTGTCTCTTGTGTAGCTATATACCACAGCTATGATGTTAAAAGGATACCATATCTGAAATGATGTCCCCCAACACTGGTAACAGTGCTTGACTTTGAGGGGGGATAAGTAAATAAATGACTTATAACATTAGACTTTTTGCTATGCTGTATTATCCATTCAGTAGAAGTCAGTTGGAAGGAAAAGAGAAAGAAAACAAAGATGATAATAGTATGATCCTGATTTTGCTTAGTCTTACACTGCTTGGTGTCTAGTATCCTATAAATATAAGAATTTAGAACTTGTCTTCAGGGTGCTTCATAGAATATTAGAATGATCACTCAGTAAATATTAGTGACTTAGCAAAATGTTTAATGAGCTATGCATGGAATCTGATGCTATGTTCCTTGTTGAGGAGATCTGGCCCTAAAAGAGATGTACAAATTCAGAACATCAGGTTTGCATTTCTAATCATTCTCCATACCCCATGCAGCATATATAATGAAAGATGATTACACAGTAACTGGTAACACAGCTGGGAGATGTTCTCTGAATAAGATTTTTGTTCCCTTTTATTCCAAAACAACCTTTATTTCCATGACATCTTGCATAGAGCCGATGGTCTGAAAAGTTATATTTAACCATGAATACTACATTCGCCATCATGTAACGATGGAAGGATGATTATAAATAAGGACTTCCTTTTAAAATGTTTCATTTATTTTACTGTTATATGTGTATGTTTTTATTTGGTGAAGAAAGTATTTAGCAAATATGGTTTATTTCTGTTTTATAACTCAATATTGCATCATTTTATTTCTGACCAAATTCAAACAAGGATGCATCTCGAGTCATTAATATGCAATAGGGTATTATAATCATATTACTAGCACAGAAAAGAAAAAAGTTTTTCTTATTGTTTTCCAACTAGAGAGTCAATATAAGCAGATGTTCTGTTTTTGACTTGCCAAGAAAATTAACACTTGTCTAGGAGGTACATACAGAGTTGAAATATCTTACAGTCATTGAAAAAATAGATCTCAGCATGGGGGTAAGCTATGAAGAGGCAAATACTTTGAAATAGGACTACCACCTAATACCCATATTTTTTTGCATTAAGTCCATAGAATTTATGCCAGCCATCTCTTTAGTATTGAGAGAGAATGTTCTGTTCTTGTGTCCCCCATTGACCTTATTTTCTAGGGGGTCCCATTTCAAAAAAATGAGAATATAGGAAGAAAACAAGAATCACAGTAAAAAAAAAAAGGCAAGTGGAAAAGATTTAGACAATTTCAAAATAAAGCAAATAGAGAAAACTTTAGGAAAAATCATATAGTAGATCTAACAATCCAAAATATTATTTTGCTTAGATGATTAGTCTATGATTGTACAGGTTTCTCTGTTGTTGGTTTTACTTTAACCCTTCGTTCCTTCTACAGTGCTTTTTTATCAGTACTGGGGACTAGTGTATTACAGGAGTAACAACTCAGAATCTGAAGCTAGACTCCTGGCTGCTGAGCTCTACAACTTCCTGAGTGTCCTTTGGCAATTTATGTAGCCTCTGTGTGTCACAGCTTTGGATCTTTTAAACTGGAAGTATAATAGTATCTTCATTATAGAAAACATGCAAGGATTATGAGTTAAAACATTCAAAGAATATAGAACTGCCTATAGTAAGCACTTACATGTTGTTGACCACTATTTTCATTCATTAATCAGAGAAAAATAAAGATATCCACTGCTGCCATTTCTGTATTTTCCTTGTCTAATTGTATGCAGTGTTACTCATATAATACTTCCAACACTTGAGAATGAATGTAATACTAAACTCTTCAGAAAAAAAAAAAAAGATTACTCTTCCAGGTAACACCTCCACATAGTGTAATATCCTGTCAAACACCCATGTAACCATCTATCTAGCTTTGGCTAACACTGAGTTGGTTAATGTTATTTTTATGGAAGAGCTGTACTATGGCAATCACTTTTACATTTTAAATTAGTTATGAAATCCAATTCATTTATTGATTGATTGAATCAAAATATCTATATTAAATGTCCACCACATTCCAGAAATTATACTGTGGTCTGTGGTTACAAACATGCCTAAGTGGCTCTGGCTTGATGGTACACATTATCTAGCAGAGGAAAGAGAAGATCATAAAGCTAAATACACTGTGGTAAGTGTTCTTCTTGTGTTATGACCAAAGTAATATCAGAGTTCAGAATAAGGAATATTTAAATCTACAGTAGAGGAGAGGGGAGCAGTACAATGTGGTAAAGACATTACAGACTCAAGGGCTTTCAAGACTAAGGGAAAAACCACGTGTAAATAAAATATAAGGGACATCCAGTGGTAGGAAATATGAGTAGCAAAAGAGTCTGATAGTAAAGTGTCTGAGATGCTATGATAAAGATTTTCACTATTATTTCTAGGTAAAGGAGATTACAAAAGATTGCCAAACAAAGAAATTAATAGAGTATATTAAAATTATATTAATTATAACTATTATATTAATAGAGTATACTAAAATTAATACCCTTTGAATGTATGTTTCTTAATGATTATGCTGTTGATAATGTTGTAAATTAAAATAATACCTATATTCTAGTTATTTTAACAAAACCACTCATTAAACAGTGTTCTTTAGGGACTTCCCTGGCAGTTCAGTGGTTAAGACTTCACCTTCCAATGCAGGGGGTGTGGGTTCAATCCCTGGTACAGCAATTTAACACAGAAACTGATCAAATCACTAGAAATATTTCAATTATAAGATATTTTGGGAAATTCACACATTCAATAATAGAGAAAAGATTGCTAGATTTCTTTGTGGTGAACTCATAATTAATAAAACTGGGCATTTTAATTGGTATTTTAATAGCTTAGGTGCTAATTACCTTGTGATTAGCTTCAGTAAAGATTGAAGAATCAAGAAAATAACTTTATGATGAGGTTTAGAAAGTTAATTCTACTTTTTCTTTGCTATTAGAGACAAATATTGAAAATGTATTCTATTCCAAAGTTAATTAGTATTAAGAAACATAACATACACAGTCATATACTTAGAGTTTTTATTTTTTTTCATTTTCTAATCATATATTGTTTCAGATCAAATTTAGACAGTGCTTTGCCTTGTTCTTAAATAGCAAATTGATTATGTTTTTAATCCCTAGAAATGTATTTTCAGTTATTATTACATTCTTCTGTTTCATACATTTGGAGAAGAACAGCAATCATCAAGGCTGTTTGATTTGGTTTTCTGTCATAGTGTCAGGTATAAAAATTATTTTACAGCATAGCTATAAAGCGTGTCAGTATGATTAAAGTAGCAGTTGTTTTTGCTGTGAATAGTATTCTCTAGCAGTTCAGGAGTTCTGCAAATGATATTTATCCTACTAAAGTAATAAAGAGAATAATCATGTGGTAGAAAATGTACATCTCATAAGAAAAAATGGTAAATTCTAAATTAAGTTGGTGTTGAAATTTTCTATCTTCTTTTTTTTTCCATTAAAATTTATTTGATATAACAGAGATTGCTAAGAGACTAGTATTCAAAAAATGCATCTGTGCTTACTTAGGTGTCTCAGCACTGTAAAGTTAAAAATAAGAATAAAAGACAAATGAGATTGTTCAGTAGGTACAGCTGGTCACTATTACAGAATCACAGTATGAGCAGTGTTGTTCACAAAGTATTTCTGGCTCAGCTCTGGACATTTTTCTTACAAGTATTCCCACTACTGAATATCTAATAATATGCTGATTCTGTAAATCAGTCAGTTTTAGTATTATAGATATCAGTGTTAGCAACATTTCCATTATTACTGAAAAGATCCTAAATAGATTGAAACCTAGTTTATCCAGAAAAAAAGAAGAAGTAAAACAAACAAAAAAATCAGGTCGTAGGGGCTTTAGAATCTTTGATTGCTTGTTGATGATAAGTTTTATTAATGCAATGAAGAAAATTGCATCTACAATGCTGATTCCACCTACACTGAGACAAGAATTGCATTTAATTGGAAGTCATTTCCTCTAAAATTATTTCTAACCTTAGGTCAACAGTTTCATATACTCTATTTGCTGGAGGGTATATCTTAGTTGCCTGATTAGACTACATTACCTAGATACACCTTGGAAGTCACTGAACACTTAACCCCCTGGTGTTTAAATTACTTTTCAGAATAATGGACTATAAATAAATATAGTTATTCTTATGCTACAAAAGAAAACTAGCAAACTAAGCACATTTTTCTGCATAGATATTCAGAAAAAAAAGGAATCTAAAGTCAATATTTCCTCAAAATTTTTGTGCAGTATTTCTGTTTAAAGTTGACAGTAGGGGGGGAAATACATGAGATATCATATAATAATGAACCAAACATTCTTTTGAAACACTAGTACACATCTTGGAGATGTGTAGATAGATAGAATGCTATTTACAAAGTCAGTAGAAGGATTTCTCTTCCAGAAAGATGGAGGTAATATACTTTTGAATATTTCTCCCATTAAGTACAGCTAAGGCCCTAGACATTATATATAAAACGAACCTAACAAGAATTTGAAAGGGAGAGAAAAGAAGGCAGACTGGCTAAGGACCTTGCAACCCAACGAAAGCCACACTGGTGAGTTCCTTAGGTATTGTTTTTGCCATATGACTCTCAGACTTGGTACTGAAAGAGCAAGCAACCCAGAAATACTAATGGGAGCAGACAATAAAAAACCTTCAAAATTCCTGCTTTCTTTAGCCAAAGGACCAGGAAAAGGATAGCCTAGAAAGACAGAAATCTTTAAACAACAACTGCTGAATTGCAGACAAACAGCACAGGAAATAGTGACCCCACTCCAATTCATACCACCAAAGACTGAGAGGCAAGATTTCCAACCCTCACAAGGCTATAATAATGCAGCTCTCCAATTCACCCCCACACATGCCCAGGTGGAATCTGAGAGGGCTGTAAACGAAAGAGAAAGGGCAATGTTGAAAGCAGTGAGATCGAAACAAAACCTCACCTTGTACAGAAAAAAATTCAAATGAAGGCAAATTTCTCATTAGAAACCATGGAGACTAGAAGGAAGTGATACATCATTTTTCAAGCCCTTAAAGAAAAGAAATGGCAACTCAGAGTTCTCTATCAAGCTAAAACAACCTTAAGGAATGAAGATGAAATCAAGATATTTGAGATGAAGAAAAAACATGAGAATTTGTTGCCAGGAAACTCACCCTTGAAGTTACTAAGGAAGAAACTTGGAACATCAAGAAGGAATAAAGTACAATAAGAAAAAAATAAGTATAGGTAAGCAGAATAGATATTCCTTCTTTTGAGGTTTCTAAATTTTCCCTACTGGTTGAAGCAAAAATTATAGCAATGTTTGATTTACTTTTAAATGTATAAAGAATAAATATTTGAGATAATTTTATTATAAACAGGGAAGAGCAAAGGAATAGTGAGAGGTAAGTTTTCTACACTTCATTCAAACTCCAAAATGATAGCAACAATAGATTCTAATGTAACATAATGTAACACTGCACACATTGTGTCTGATATAATTTCATACTTAAATGTGGTATGTGTGTATATATATATATATATATATATATATATATATATATATATATATACATTGAATCTGATATAATGTAAGACATGAAAAGACATGAAAAGACATTTCACCAAACAGGATATATACAGGTATTAAACAAGAACACACACACACAAAAGGTGTTCAACATCATTAGCCATTAGGAAAATACAAATTAAAATTATGAGATATCACTACTCACTAATCAGAATAGCTAAAATGAAACATACTGACAACACCAATTGCTGACAAGGATACAGAGAAACTGATTCACTCATATGCTGCTTGTGAGAATGTAAAATATTACAGCCACTCTGGAAAACAATTGGGAAGTTTCTTACAGAATTAAACATGCAACTACTATAAGACTCAGGAATTGCACCCCTAGAAATTTATTCCAGATAAATGAAAATTTATGTTCATACACACGTACACACACAAACATTACAACAAATGTGTATTGCCTTAGTCATAATCACACACACACAAAATGTCCCTCAGTGGTTGAATACCATGGTGAAACAAACTATGGTTTATCCATACCATGGAATACTAGTCAACAATAATAAAGGGATTAACGATTGATATGTACAAAATTGTGGAATAATCTCTAGAGAAGTGTGCTGAGAAAAAAAAAAGCAAATCCCCAAGGGATTTACAAACTATATGATTTGCTTATACAACATCCTTGAAATGACAATATTGTAGAAACAAAGACAATATTACAGAAATGCCAGGAGTTAAGGAGGGTGTGTGGGCAGAGGGGAATTGAGGGTGGTTGTGGAGGATTCTTATAATGATGAAACTGTTCTGCATCTTGATTGCATCAACGTTAATATCCTGTTTGTGATGTTGTATTATAGTTTCACAAGATAATACTTTTGGGATAAACTGGGTAAAGGGTACACCATATCTCACTGTAATATTTCTTACAACTTCATGTGTATATACAATTACCTCAAAATTAAAAGTTTAATTTTAAAAATATTTTTAAAAGACAGTAGAATGTGGAATTGCAGGAAGGTAAGCTCAAAACACCAATATTCATTACTAACTTGTTGGGTTCTTTGAGATATTTACTGTTTGAGACAAATATTTAAAGTGAAGTTGATTCAAAATTCATTTTGCCACATAAATGATGTTTTGTTGAAGGTCTATTTAGTCATTGCCTTTTGTAAATGCTATTCAAAAGCTTAAATTATATAATTATCAAAACAAAAGAAAAGCTAATAAATATTAGAGGGAAGTGAGATGTTACCAATTTGGGGGTTGTAGAGAAAATATTTTTATATTTCTTTAACATTGTCTCTCTGAGCAAATTTTACTAAAACTTGGGACCAGGGCTAACTGATAAATCTTAGAAATTAGTCTATGTCTGATTAGCCAATGAGACTCCAAAAAGATATACCATTCCAGAGGTATGTGCTTATATTTCAAAGGGACACAAGGCCCCTAGGTCCCTGGAGACATCCTTGGGTTGGAAGCTGGAGACTATAGTTTTAGATATCTGCCCACTAAAGAAATTTATTTACATTACAAAGCATGAGGACCAAAGATCCTTCTCATTATATTTCTAAG
Organism: Mesoplodon bidens; assembly: GCF_964165515.1. Classification (NCBI taxonomy): domain Eukaryota; kingdom Metazoa; phylum Chordata; class Mammalia; order Artiodactyla; family Ziphiidae; genus Mesoplodon; species Mesoplodon bidens. The sequence continues at coordinate 80,700,668 of NC_138161.1, read as the reverse complement.
TAGACTATCTCAGAATGGGAAAGGGAGAAACAAACTACCTCTCAATCCTAATAAATGCACAGATGCATTTTTGAAGGGTTCCTTACCTATAATGCTAATCTGGAATATTAGAGTGATATATGATTCTCATAACATTACACTGGAAGGAGGAAATTATGGTAGAGGGAAACTTGTGCATTATCTGATATGAGTAAATAGTAATCTGTTCCATTTAGGATAATATTAGTAAATATAGATGTTGAAAAAACCTTAATTATCTGATTGGAACTAGATTTTACATTGGACTTCAATTTAACTCAGTTTTCTGGTAGCTAAAATAGAAAAGTAATTATGATATTATATAAAGTTTTCATAGTTAACAAAAAAATAAAATTTTACAGAGATAAAATCATCTAAAAACATAGTTTTTCCCTTTAAATTGAAGAAAGTTGGTATGTCTTTTGAATAAAAGAATTGATTTATCATGCAAGTCCTTTCATAAGAAGCATTGAGAGAAGTCTCTAAACTTTTAAAAATAGGGAGAGGGCCTCCCTGGTGGCGCAGTGGTTGAGAGTCCGCCTGCCGATGCAGGGGATACGGGTTCGTGCCCCGGTCTGGGAGGATCCCATATGCCGCGGAGCGGCTGGGCCCGTGAGCCATGGCCGCTGGGCCTGCGCATCCGGAGCCTGTGCTCCGCAACGGGAGAGGCCACAACAGTGAGAGGCCCACATACCGCAAAAAAAAAAAAATAAAATAAATAAATAAAAATAAAAATAAAAATAGGGAGAGAAAACAATAATACATGGGAGTTTAACTATGTAGAAATATTTCAATAGAGTAGTGATATAACATCTTACATATTTTTGACTGAATTGTAGGAATATAAGTGAGAAAACCTCCAGAGAATAAATAATGAATATTTTAATATTAATTCTCAAATGAAACCTTTTGTAAGACTATTATAAACCTGAATTATCAGATATTCATGATTGAATACTTGATACATATGTATGATAGATATGTACTATGTAGCATATAAAAAGTAGTATGATTTACATATCATATTAGAATCGAGAAAGGCAAGTATATACATGAATATACTTGTATATCTGTGTATATGTATATGCAAAGTTATAAAACGGTCCCAAGACCACTATCACTTTTGACAACAATAACAATTCAGTGGTACCCAAACTCTTAGCTTCAGTAATTTGCTGGGAGTGTTCACAGTACTCACTGAAAACTGTTATACTCACGATTATGGTTTGTTAGAGTAAAAGAATGCAGATTAAATTCAGCCAAGGGAAGAGAACCATGGGCAGAATCTGGAGTTTCCAGTTGTCTTTTCCTCCCAGCAACCATGTGTGACAATATGCATGTAGTTTTAGCAACAAGGGAAGCTCACTCAAGACATGATATCTAGAGTCTTTATTGGGGCTCAATCACATAGGCATGGTCAACAGCCCACATGCCTGACCTCATTCTCCAGACCCTTCAGTGGTCCAGCTGATACCACATAACACAGAACCGCTACCAGAAATCCCATTGTTAGATTACCTGCCATGTCCCAAGATCCCCAAGTAAACAAACTCTTTTATCAGGCAGGACATTCCAAGGCATTAATGATTACCTCTCAGGAACTGAGCACAGAAGCCAGACTTCTTCTTGGGCAAGGTTAAATTCTTTACTATGTGGTATGTATGTATTTTTACAGGAGCATACTTCATTTTATTGTGCTTCACTTTATTGCATTTTGCAGACACTGTGGTTTTTACAAATTGAAGTTTTATGGTAACCTTGTGTAGAACAAGTCTATTGATGCCATTTCTCAAAGAGCATTATTTTTTAACTGAGGTATGTACATTGTTTTTTTGAGAAATAATACTATTGCATACTTAATACAGTAAATATAAACATAACTTTGATATGCACTGGAGACAAAAAATTCTGTGACTGTCTGGAACCAAACCTGTAATATTTCCAAAGTATGACTGTAGATAAAATTCCTGTAAAACCAAGATTCCCAAAGATCTGGGCCATATAGTACGCAGAGTCTCCCTTTGATCTGCAATAAATCTAAGACCAATGTTACCAATAGCCTCCTTTAATAACTGAAAAACGGATTTATATTTTCTGTGAAGTTGGGACCATGTTTTTCAATATAACTCAACTATTAGGACTTAGAAACTTGACGATCTTTATAAACCTAACTTAGGTATTTATTTCAGTAAATGCTTGCCCAGAAAATAAGTCCATAAACCAATAAATGGTTTACAATTTTCTTCAGCAAAGTCATGAAAATCAATTTAACCAGGCAAATAGTTTCTTCATCTGGGCAACAGTTGCTCTATTGGGCAATGCATTACACACTTAAGAAAACTGCTTACTTTTCAAAAAATAGACTGCTCACCAATATCTTTTTCTTACTGTGTTCACCAATTCTAAAAAAAACTAAATTATTCATTTGAAAAATAACTTAGAAGAAAAAAAAAGAAGAAGTAAAATCCCAAACATCCAATGGTCTGCATTTTAACTGGTATGAGAATGCTTCCAAATAAATTCAGTTTTTAAATTGTGTCACCAAGGCAAATAAACACATGTGAAAAAGTTAAATCTCTCTTTTACATTCCCCCCAAAATAAATTAAATTATATCCCTTCCCTTATCCTATATACTTCCATACTCTCTGCCTGTACATTTCCATCTGACTAATTCACCTATGATGGTGACCATCCAGAAACTCCCATTACTTAATTGCCTTTTAAAGTTGAGTCAGAATAGAGCAAGACACTTAATAGTTATATTGAGCCCTTGTCTTGGTAATAGGTGAAAGCTATTGTTAACATTCAAAAAAACCTAGAAAGATAAACAGAAATTTATAGAGGAATTTAGAATAGTTCTAAGAATGTAATCTGGAATCCTGCATGAAAATAATGGACGACAAATGCAGAGGATGAAGATCCTAAGATTGATTTAAGGGATCCCATTTTGCCTAGGGAACTAAAGTGGTTTCAAAAAACTGAAAATGCTACATAATATCTTGTGAGATTCTCTCAACATCTTTGTTGTGAAAATAGATTATATTTTAGTACAGTCCTACAAGCAAAGAGAAGATGGATCCTTAAATAATTTCAGGAGTAGGTTAACTCTTTCATGAAACAATTAGATGTAAATCCTTAAACAGATGTGTTGAATCTTCCTCTTCGTGTTTTGTGACTAGCCTTAAGGTAGAAATAGAGAACTTAAAATGCAGCAAAATCTGGCATGGGAAATACGTAGTCCTATTGCCAGATCTCTAACTACTTTCCAAGCATTTTTAAAGAGTCTTAAAATAAACGTAGAACAAGACCCAGGAAAAACTGATGCAGATAGCCTTACAAAAAAAGCAACTAGCTGCTCCCATCCAGTTAGTACATGCCAGGAAAGAGAGCTTTTTGAAAAAGACATCTGCAGAAACTGCAGGCAGAAAACATTAGGTAAACAATTATTCTGTGTTTGCTAAGAAACTGAATAAGAAATAAAATTAAACAGCTGGTCAGAAGGTGTTAGGGGGAACCAAATGCCTAATTTCCTATTTTATCCTTAACCAATCATGGGAGAAATTTGTGTAAATATTAAGTGACAACTCTATAAATTTTTGATAGATGTAGATACGGAATATGAACCTTAAACACCTGTCACTGTTACACAAACTCTGCCTCAGATACCCACAGATACTTGCCATGTTCCAGCCTCTAATCTTTACACTGGTGGCCCTTGACAAGAGAGAATAAATATTTACTTTTTTTTTCTGGAAAACACAACAATATATTGAGACAGTTATGTTTGTGAGGTTTACCAAGACACTGTCCTACTTTTCAAAGCCTTTAGCCAAGGACCCTAAGGATCCTTAGATTTCCCTGAAATTCTAGTATTATCCAAAAATGCAAATGGCCTCTTGGTATGTTCTAAACATGAAGTGAACTCTAAGATTGATTACATCAATCTACCTGCTATTTTAGCTCAGAAAGAATATTAAACTTCAAATTCATGCTTCAGTATTGTCAAAAGGAAAACGTCCCCCAGGATATGATTTACACCTAAAAGATAAACTCTTATATCCCTTTCTTCCTCAAACATTTCCATTCACATCTCCTTTTACTACCAAAAGAAACAGAAACTCAGAAGTGCCCTAGAATCTTCCTGATAAATGTCCACATTCCATGGACATTTACTAAAAGTTCCTTCCCTAGAAAATTTTGGTTTGAGGGAACATACTCTGTGACAGGAACAGAAAAATATGAGGCAGCATACAACAAATCTGAACTCACCACTAGAAAATATCTCCTTACCAGACACAAACCTCTGTCAAGATTGCAAAACTCATTTACTGAGCTTTCTGAGTATCTAGAAATAAGAGAGCTAATATATTCACTGGTAGCAAAAATGCTTTTGGGGTAGCCCATGATTCATAATATTAAAGAAACCGTGAGACTTCTTGATCTCAGAAAAAAATTCATTAAAGAATAAAGATATTTTAAGTACTCTATTGGCTATATCTGTAAAAGTGAAGGCTCATACTAAAAGGAATAACAGCCAGAAAATGCCTTTGCTGATCTTTATACCAGTTAGGCAGAAATCACTAAGACCTTGCCTGGTAATACTCCAAAGTGCTCTTTGGAGAGTTTCAAAGAACCCATTATGACTCAGCAATTTTCTCCAGAATCAGAAAAAAAGTTTTTGGAAAAAATATAGTTGTAAATAACATGATGATAAACTCTGCGACTTTTAAGACAAATCTGATGATATCAGAGGGCATCAAATGGGACCTCACATAGAATTTACATCAAATTACCCACCACAGCAGAAACAAATTACCAGTATACTCAAATCAATATCAGCAATCTACAGAAATAGTTGAGAATGCTTCTGGTGAATTCTAATATGTCACCAATATAATTTTCGTAAAACTGTAAAGCTATAATGTGGAAAGACCCCAAGTTGCAGGATTCACTTAAGTATCTTGAAATAGATTTCATACAGCTACTCCCATCAGTCCTTCTGCTCAATTACTTCTTCCCCTCAGAGCTGTCCCTGCCACTATAATCCTGGCTCTACTGGGGGGGGCACATATCCCATAGCCTGGGCCACACTTCACACTCCAAAAAATTTTCAAAAATTTTGAAAAAAAATTTGATTATTTCACTATTCTCAAGATGAAATGAAACACTATTTTGCTGGATAGCTATAGCTATGTTGGTAGCAAAGATATTGTTAGATTTTTAAATTTACTATGGTTAGTAACATTAAATTTTCCATCATAATAAACATTTTAAGTGTCAATTCGATAGTGTTAAGTATATTCACATTGTTGTGCAACAGATCTCTCAATCTTTTTCATCTTACAATACTAAAACTCTTAACCCACTAAACACTAATTCCTCATTTCCCTAGCCCTTGGTAAACAGCTTTATACTTTCCTTTTATTTGATTTTAACTACTTTACATACTTCATATGAATGGACTCATACAGTATTTTCCCTTTGTGACTGACTTATTCACTTAACATATAGTCCTCAATGTTCATCCATATTGTAGCATGTAACAGGATTTCTTTCCTTTTTAAGGCTGCATAATATTCCATTTTATGTATCAAACACATTTTCTTTATCCATTCATCTGTTGATGGACATTTTGGTTGCTTCCACCTCTTGGGTATTGTGAATAATGCTGTGATAAACACAGGTGTGCAAATATCTCTTCGAGATCCTGCTTTGAGCACTTTTGAATATATACTCAAAAGTTGTATTGCTGGGTGGTATGGTAATTCTATTTTTAATTTTTTAGGAAACCCCATATTATTTTCCATAACGGTTGCACCATTTTACATTCCCAACAGTGTACAAGGGTTCCAAGTTCTCTGCATCCTCAATAAAACTTGTTATTTTATGTTCTTTTGATAGTGGCCATCCTTATGTGTGAGAGCTAATAGCTCATTGTGATTTTGACTTACATTTCCCTAATGATTAGTGATGTGGAGCATCCTTTCATATGCTTATTGGCCACTTGTAAATCTTCTTGGAAGAAATAGCTATTCAAGTCCTTAGCCTATTTTTAAATTGGGTTGTTTATTATTGTTTGACCGTAGAAGTTCCTTGCATATTCTTGATATTAACTTCTTCTTAGATATACAATATACAATTATTTTCTTCTGTTCTATGGGTTTTTCACTCTGTTGATATTTGTTGATATTTTTTGGAAGTTTATAACTTTTGTGTAGTCCCATTTGTCTGTTTTTAAATTTTGTTGTATCCATCTCAAGGATTTAAAACAACAGATTCTCAAAAGTTCTCCATAAAGAGAGAACTATCATAAGATCATAAAACTATTTTGACCTAAGAAACTGGATCAAGTTCTTACCTTTCTTTTTTGTTTTCTTTCTGTATCATTTTTGTTCAGTTGGTTTTGACTTTCATTTTGTTTTAATTTATTTTTTAGTGCAGTCATTCTACTCTGCCTTTAGTGCCACTTTCTGTCTTTTTAAATAAAAAAATGTTTCTTTCATGTTAACCTTTTTTCCCTATACCTATGGATACTATTATTTATTTGCTGATGTCAATAGTTAGTTAAAAGTGGTCCCCTCAATAGTGAAATGCTCAGAAAAATACTGGGTTTTAGGTGAACTTCCATTTCACTTTGGAGAACTTATCTTAGTCTCTATATTTTTGTCAAGAAGATCAGAATATTCATTCTGAGACAGGGCATGGAAAAATAGTCTTAATGAGTTTTTTTTAAAAATCAGTATCATTCCAGACATGACAAAAACAGGCTTACACAAAAGCAGAAAAAAATGATTTGTGAAAATAGGCACACAAAGACTCAAGATAGGTACTACTGATAGAATAATATTTGCATCATATGGCTGTGTCATGAAGAAATATTAACATGCTGAGCTCAGACAAAGACCACTGTGTGTCCTTTCTTTATCCCTCTTCTTTAGCTGAGGTTAGAGTTGGGGAGTTGGTGGGTGGAGAATACTTCTTTTTAAGAAAATGAGAAATAAAGTACAAGTTGTTAAACAATCCCAATGCAATACTTAGACAAGAAAAAACTCCAAGTGTGGCTTTTAATTTTTAGCACTGCATTTGCGGAACTAAGGCATACTTTGTTTCCAAGCAAAACGTTCAGGAACATATTGCCTCAAGTACTGACCATTCTGTTGCATACCTGCTACCTTGGGGCACTAACCTCAGGTTTATCTCATAGGGTCAGTTATAATTCTAGGGCCCCTTTAGGTATCCTCACAGATTTTTACAACCATGGCTTACAAATGGAGTAATTTAGATGATTAACCATGGGGAAAAATTATATTCTAGTTCAAGAAGAATCTAACAAACTCCTAATTTATCCATTCCCCCCTTTCCCCTTTGGTAACCATAAGTTTGTTTTCTATGTCTATGGGTCAATTTCTGTTTTGTATATAAGTTCATTTGTATCTTTTTTTTTTTTTTTAGATTTCACATAATAAGCAATATCATATGATATTTGTCTTTCTCTGATTGGCTTAGTTCACTTAGTATGATAATCTCTAGGCCCTTTCGTGTTGCTGCAAATGACATTATTTCATTTTTTTTTATGTTTGAGTAACATTCCATTGTATATATACACCACATCTTTATCCATTCATCTATCAATGTATATTTAGGCTGCTTCCATGTCTTGGCTATGGTAAATAGTGCTATGAACATTGGGGTGCGTGTATTTTTTCAAATTGTAGTTTTTGCCAGATATATGCCCAGGAGTGGGATTGCTGGATCATATGGTAACTCTATTTTTAGTTTTAGTTTTTTAAGGAACCTCTATACTGTTCTCCATAGTAGCTGTACCAATTTACATTCCCACCAACAGTATAGAGGGGTTCCTTTTTCTCCACACCCTTTCTGGCATTTATTTATAGACTTTGTGATGATGGCCATTCTGACTGGTATGAGGTGATACCTCATTGTGATTTTGATCTGTATTTCTCTAATAATTAGCAGTGTTGAGCAGCTTTTCATGTGCCTTTGGGCCATCTGTATGTCTTCTTCAGAAAAATATATATTTAGATTTTCTGTGCATTTTTTGATTGGGTTGTTTTTTGATATTGAGCTATATGAGCTGTTTGTATAATTTGGAGATTAATCCCTTGTGGGTTTCATCATTTGCAAATATTTTCTCCCATTCTGTATGTTGTCTTTCTGTTTTGTCTGTGGTTTCCTTTGCTGTGCAAAAGCTTTTAAGTTTAATTAGATACCATTTGTTTATTTTTATACACTACTATATATAAAATAGATAACCAGCAAGGACCTACTGTAAAGCACAGGGAACTATACTCAATATTTTGTAATAACCTATAAGGGAAAATAATCTGAAAAAAATAGATATATATGTATGTATAACTGAATCACTTTGCTGTACACTTTAAACACATTGTAAATCAACTGTAATCAACTGTAAATCAACTGTAAATCAATTTTTAAAAATTCTTAGTAAAAATAAATAAATAATAAAAATAAAATTATAATCTAACAAATTAGTGCACAATGTGTTGTCTGTTCACAAATAAAGAATTTTTGACTGCCATTTTAAGTTCCAGTGCTACGTCACTTCAAACTGTGAAGAAGTTCAAAAAATTACAAGAATTATCCATGTCATGACAAAGAGAGTTATTCAGGTGTGGGCAGTTCCACCAAGACTACTGACTTCCTGAGGAGAAGAGTAGCTGAGTACAGTACACTACAGCTACTCAAGTAGTTAAATATATTAGAGCCACCATCTATCCTCTTTCAGTCTCCCAAGCAAGTTCTTGTGCTGTCATTGATGAAGCACGTTGTATATATACTCCTAAAGACTTGTCCAAAAGCTTTAAAATTTCCTAATGGATTTTAGATGGAAATGTTGAAATGAGAAAAATCAGACTTGTCAAACAAAATGATGCCAAAGCCGATTTCCCCTCGCTTGGCTTCAACCTATGTTCATTAATGAGATTTGTGAAATGAGGGGACTGGATCAGGATTGTACTCTAGTTCTTAATAATTATATTCTTTCTAGCCTGTATATTCATTACCATGTACAAGGAAGAGTGTGATCTCCAGAAATTTAAATTTTGTGATACAGCTGTTATCTTGCTCACACCACAGTGCAGGTCTGGATTGAATGGGCCTCCAGACAGTGATGTCCTATACTCCAGCTCTAGGTGTACTTTGGCTATCTAAAATAATGTATAGGTCTGTTTCTACACTCTCTATTATGTTTCATTTGTCTACTGACCTAAGTTGTACTAACAGCACAGTAACTAAGAAGCTACTGTAGCTTTACAGTCTAATTTGTTATCTGCGTGTTTTCTTGATTCATCTTTGAAGGTGTTCATCATTTTGATAATCTTTTCAAAGAACCAACTTTTGTCTTTAAAAATTATTTGTTTAAGCTTTAAAAATTTTTTTTAATCTGCTTATCTTTATTCTTCCCTTCTACCTTTCTTTGGTTTCATTTCTCTATATTCTTCTAGCTTCTTAAGAGGAAATTTTGATATTCAGGCTTTTAATATTTCAACACTGTTTATAAGAAACTGTATACAATCCACCTTCATCTTTCAAAAGTATTTAATTCTGATAATAATTCTAGGTTACTGTGTTTTTCTTTCAACATTTAAGATATCTTTCTTTGACTCTTGACATCCATAGTTTCTGTTGAAAAACTTATGTTTTTGTAAAAGTATTGTCTTTTATTCTCTTGCTACTTTAAGGATTCTACCTTTATTTCTGGTTTTAGGAAGTTTTTGGTAATTTACATGTGATTCTGTTTGTATTTTTCCTTTACGGAGCAGGCCCTAGCTTCTTGATTCTATGAGTTAAAGCCTTTCTTTCTACAGTTCTGGAAAATTATTAGATATTATCTTTTTGAATATTGCTTCTTCCTCAGTCTCACTGTCCTTTAATCCTGGTATTCCACTTAGATGTAGATCTTTGTCTGCATTCCATAGCTCTCTTATGCTTATGTCTGCATTTTTTCCTTTCCTTTTTTTTTAATGTTCATCTCTTCATTTTTCCCTCATAATTTTCTATTCTATAGTCTTTCAGTATTCTGCTTTAAACACAATCAATGATTTCTTAATTTCAGATATTTTTAAACTCTTGTTTAAATTCTCTAATTCTTCATATATTTAGTTCATATTTTCCTTTGTTTTCTTCAATAAAATAATCATAATTATTTTTAAAGTCTGTGGTTAATAACAATTGTATCTGAATCACTTGGGGGTCTATTTTTTTTCCCCCTGCTTTTGGGACATTTCTTCTATATTTTAGTATGCTTCATTTTTTGTTTCACCTTTTAATTTTTTATGATAACCTTACTGATACATGACAGATTTCATGCATAAACTTATTGAACCAGATAGGTTCTGCCTAAATCTCATGTAAATAAATCTGTCATGTCCTCTCTTTAAAATTCAGGAAATACACATAATTTAAAAAAGAAAATAAATAATCTAAACTGAGATGCCTATAACTCAATTGCTACAAATTTTTGATTCTCAAGCATGCATTTTATTTGGACAGTTATTTATATCTTTTAACATTTTATTTTGAAATAATACTCAATTTTCAAAAAAGTTAAAAAAATACACAATATAATCCTATGTACACTTTGCCCAGATTCAAAAAGTTATAACATTCTCCCTTACTCCTAAATCCTTTATTTAGCATATTTCCTAAGACCAAAACATTTCATTTGAATAAGGGCGCTGTCTGTATTTATCATGCTTAGAGAATTTAACATTCATACAAATATGAAATTCTTCATATCTCACAATAATAACCTATAAAGGATTTTGTTTCTTTGCTTTACCCGTAAAGGATTCAGTCAGGGTTAAAAACAAAAAGAAAAACAAAGACTTGCTATTGTTTGCCATTTAGTTTCCCTTAATCTGACCTTCCTCAGCGTTTCAATGTCTGTTTTAGCATTTGCCATACCAATTATTTCAGTTTGAAGTTAGTCGTTTTCTGACTTTCTTCCTCATTATTTGGTACAGACTATGTATTTTTGGTTACAATAATATAATATTGATTATTCCTTCTCAGAGTATCACATTTTCAGGCATATATACCTGTTTGTCCATTATTGGTTATGTTAATTTGATCATAGATAGAGTGTCATCTGGTTTCTCTGTAGTTACTACATATTTACTTTTGAAGCTATTATGTAATTTGTGAGGAGACATTTAAGCTCTGTATACACCCTGCTCTTGGTAGTTATAAAAGTGTAACATATATTAAAGAAACATTAAATAAGATTGTTCCTTGTATTTTCTCACAGATATTCTAATTAGTGGTCATAGCTAAAATCAGGCTCACGTCATAGCTTTAAAGTGTTACGTAAATTACTGAACAGCAAAAGAAAAGTATTTCAACTATTTAAAAGAGTAAAATGGTAAAATTTGACTTCTTGGTTTGTTTAATACATGACAGATAGTTGTTTTCAAATTCTATATTTTGAAGCGTAAAAATAAATATTTGGGAATTCAATGTAATTTCAGAGTATTAACCAGACTTTTTAACTTGTTACATGTTTCATTCATATTTTAGCCATAGTAAAATTACTCCACATTCCTGGTTAGAACAATGGCAACAAACAAGCTTTAGTACCTCATTATCTGTGAAGTACTTTGTTTCCAAAACTCCTGTCTTTTAACTCTGCTATATGATATGCAGCAGTGTTATTGCCAGTTTAGAACAATTATTTTTTGATATGGGCAAATTTAAAGAGCTATAGAGGGAAGATGAAGTGTTTTTTATTTATCTATTTAACAATATAATTATTAAAAATATATGCTAGATTAAAAATTAATTTAAAAATTGAACTCAAATACAAAGTTTTAAATGTGGGGACTTTTAAACCTTTTCCTTTATATAAAGCCCAGTTTCAGAAATTACTAATGGTCACTAAATACAAAATAATTTGCAAAGATATTTATTCAGATATCAAATTGACTTTGACAAGAAAAAAAAGAGAATCGGTTACTGATGAAGCTGTAGTTAGTTTGAACATCAGTAATATTAGTGTTATGGTAAAAAACAAACCATAGGCTTTACATTATATAGAAATCTACGTCACAGTTTATCTCAACATCAAGACTCCATACAACATTTAATTTTTACTTTCTGCTCCATGAAATACGAAATCCCACATTTTGCTATTCATTGAAAATGCATTCTGCCTATATTTCTACATGAGAGTAAACATGTAAAATATACTGACATAATAGGATCATTTTAATAGGACTGTAATTAATATGTTGATAAAAATATATTGGGGAATCAATTCTGAAAGTCTTAGAAAACATGTTATATTATCAGACTATGATTATTAATAATTGCTAAATATTAGAGCTAAAAATATTTCTCTAAAATATATGAAACTGCCATTAATCTAGTATCTTATTTTCCTTTGGTGGGGGCATTACTATGCAAAACAACTTTTAATGAAAATAGAAAAATATAGAACAAGAATCTGGAGAAATAATTCTACCTAATGATTGAAAAATAACATTGTTTTTTACATCTTCTTCAGTTTCTTAAAAATGCATATTGGCTTAAAAGCAAAATTTCCATAAAATAAAAACAGAAAATAAACTGTAACTTCATGGACAATAACTAGTGACCAGGTGGTCAGAAGCTCAAATTAAGAGGCTAGATAGATAATTACTATGAACTTAGACAACAGGTCAAGCAGAAGAGACACTGAAGAAATCTCACATTTGAGATTTAGGAAATAGTACTAAGATAAGTTTTTCCTCTCCTGAGCTCCAGATCTTCCTCCTAAAACCTCAGTATAGTAAATGAGAGATATAGTAATATGAATCATTGGCCCTGGGTTTTGATAATGATATTTGATTATACCAAAAAGAGACTGCAAAGTAAGTCATTTATATATTTTAAAAATAAATAGCAATTTTACCTGTGTCTTCTCTGTAGAATAAGTAATTAAAATTGGAAAATCCATATATAAATTTTGAAGACACCAAACAATAAAAAGTTTGAGGTGAATAGAGCATTTAGGATACAGACAAAGAGCGTATTTTCAAAGCTCTACTCCAGAAAATAAACTTTCTTCTGAAAATAAAACTTTCTGTTTTACTCTATGTGATTTTCTCAATCCTGTCCTCTATATTACTAATTTGGTTTTCTGTAGTATCTTTTGTATATTTTGTGGATTCTCATGCCATATAATATTTGAAATAATTTTTAGTATGCTTAAGTTGATTTCTTATTACTGTTGGTTTCATTTTTTATTTCTCCCACTGAACTCTAAGACTTACAGAATCAGATAATACATATACAAAATAATGTAGAGACATTTTCCTGGAGAAGTTAAAAAATAACAATAAATGCAAAAGAGAAGAGTATAAAGAGACAAAAACCTAATTGATGGGAAATAATATAGAAGAAGTCCGAGAGTGGTAGGTCACATTGCTCCAAAATATATTGCTTACATCTACTAATCTTTCTCACTTAGTAATAATTTTTTGTATTTTGTTACCTCTTTACAAAGCTATTTTCTATAAATAGTGTCATTTCATTTAGTTTGATTGCTCTTCTAACCAAATATTTAAAGATGAAACAAACCATGTTTTTCAAATGTGTATGACATATATAAAGTAAGAACTATGATACATTAAGTAACTTTCCCAGACTCATATACTGGCAAAAGCATGAGCTGTTGCTCAGAACTAGTTATACTCTCACATCATAATTAAGATAGATTGAAACAGAGAAGTCTGAAGCTCCATCCCCGAGGAAAATTTTTTAAATTTAAAATCATGTTTATATTAGCTCATTTGCCAAAGTAATATTTCCTGTATGACTAAAACAGTCTATTAGAAAGCTGACCCTTCTGTCATAATAGATGGTGTTTATAACACTTGATGAAATATCACATTAAGTAATGATGCCTACTTCATAAATTTCCAGTTACACTCTTCGATCAGATTCATTGCTTAGGACATGAAATTTATTTCATAACATATACAAATATGGTTTTATGTGCTACTATTATCATATGTAAAATGATTAGAAAAAGGTCAAGAGGGGACAGAGAGAGAACGAAAGAGAGAGAGAGGCCAGGGGGAGAGGGGAGAATATAAAACATATTTAATTTTCTTAAGTTATTTTGAATTAAAGTGTTTTTTTTAATTTTTAATATTTTCAACTCTGATTTTTCAAATGGCAGAAGTGTTATCTGATTCAAATAAGTGAAAAGGCAGTTACTCTGTACATAACAAAAGGATTTTGACCTTAATGGCTGTAAGCAAGGGTGTTCCAAGGATGAAAAGTAGATATGAAAAACCATGGACATAACTGGTGTGCCAGTAACCAATCAATCTTAAAATTAATGATTGTGGGAATCTGAGGACAGATGATGGATATTGTACTCTTGGTCATAACTATTAGACTTGACCATTTAATAGGTAAAACTGACGTCTTTGAACTGATTTACTGAGAAAAGGTAGTGTAAGTCAGACATAACAGTAGTTATTCTGAAGTAAGTGGTAAAGTGCATTTAGTTTAAATCATGGCACCATTATTGAATTAATAGTGTCTATTCATGCTCCAGTCATGAAGCAATTCTTCCAGCCATATTATGCTAGAATTTTAGCAGAAACAAAAATAACACATTCAAATAAGTGCCCTAAGTTTGGGAATTTTGTAATACGAATACCCTCAAATTAAAAGGTGTGCATGCCTAAGTAGGCATATTGAATATAAAGTAAGTTAATACAATCAGATTTCATTTTCATAGTCTGTGCTTTCTCCATGTATTGTTTCCAAATTGAATTAACTTATTGAAGATCATACCATAGTCAAAATTTTTATATTTGTGTAATTTTACTCAGCATGTTAAATGTGTTAATTATTTACAAATTTATTACAAAGGGAGAGATAATAAGAGGGAAAATATCTAATAGTATCTATCTGAGATTAGTATTTAAAGCAGAATTACATTTTAACCACACTATGTATTATTATTATTGTTATTTCAAAGAAGTATGGGTCTAGAATGAACTGGGAAGTATAGAGAAATATTTTTTTTAATGGAGCTGCTAAAATGACCATTTTAAATCTATAAACTGGTGCTTCCCCAGTGGCGCGGTGGTTGAGAGTCCACCTGCCGATGCAGGGGACACGGGTTCGTGCCCCGGTCCGGGAAGATCCCACATGCCGCGGAGCGGCTGGGCATGTGAGCCATGGCTGCTGAGCCTGTGCGTCCACAGCCTGTGCTCCGCAATGGGAGAGGCCACAACAGTGAGAGGCCCACGTACTGAAAAAAAATAAAATAAATCCATCAACTGAAAAATAACTTATAAATGAAAAATATCCAATTTCTCAGTAATGAAAGAACTTTCGTTAAAAATAATGACTATGTAGCTCTTTCAATAAAACCTGTAACTTTGAAATTAAAGCTTTTAATCCTTATCTTTTAGAGTAAAATTGTCAGTAAATTAACTTTTGTATATGAATTGAATAATGCTTCTTCATTTTCATGTACAAAGCTTTTAAATATAATCAAATTTGGTAATAAATTTGTGGACATCTGTAATTTGTGTACATGATATGACATCGTTCCTGCATCTTTTTTAGTATGTCTGGATATTTGTCTTTTTGTAAATAATTTGCCTGTGTAAAAAAGGAAGCTGAGGGCTTCCCTGGTGACACAGTGGTTGAGGGTCTGCCTGCCAATGCAGAGGACACGGGTTTGTGACCCGGTCCGGGAGGATGCCACATGCCGTGGAGCGGCTGGGTCTGTGAGCCATGCGTGCTGAGCCTGCACATCCGGAGCCTGTGCTCCGCAACGGGAGAGGTCATGGCAGTGAGAGGCCCGTGTACGGCAAAAAAAAAAAAAAAAAAAAAAAAAAAAAAGCGGAAAGAAAAACATTAAGCATTCAGCAAATATTTACTAGTACTTACTCTGTGTAAGTCACTGAAGTGTTTGTCACAAACGCAACGAATAAAAATTCTATACCTCAAGATCATATTTTAGTTTGGGTAAAGGTAGGGGTGGGATCAAGTAGTATAAAATCCCCTAGCTACCTGAACATGTGTCCTGCTCATCTTGGGCATGTTTTAGATTACCAGTAAAGAAAACAAACAAACAACAAAAAAAATTATATATAAAAATAAATATATAAATATACATATATATATATTTATTTATATATAAATACATGTATATATATACTAAATTATAAATTTATTAAATAAATATATACATATATGTGTATATATTTATATATAAATAAATATATATATATATTTATATATACACACACACACATACACAGAAAGAGAAAAAATGTATTACTACTGTACTTGTTGCTTACAGTTGTGTCTTGTTTAAGCATTTACCCCACTGCTTAACGTCCACTAGGGAGGGTAGTGTAGTGCCTTAAGCAACTCAGTTTCAGCTCCAAGGCTTGTGTAGGTCTGGGATTATGATTTATGTCTCAGGACACACATTCTAATCTCATCACTAAGTCCTGTCTGACTTCCCTTGGGCCACCCTGGTTTCACTTCCAATTTACCCCTCTGTCTTTCTGTTTTATCCTTATTTCTAGCACCTAAAGATATAAATGCATGTTTCCAGTCATGAATTGGAAGCCTCAAATGGGGACAATTTTGATGTTAGTGTCATACTTCTCTGAAAGTGACAGGAATATGACAAATGGAACTGCCTTGCATTTGGAGAGAAGAGGAAGTTCATCCAAGTTGTGTAATTGCTGTATTCATATAAACCTTTCACTAAGTACAAATAAACCAGAAAAAGCATAAGAGCAGTCACAGAATTCCCCGTCATTTTATTTAATTTTTTTAGAATAATCTCAAACTTTGAAGAGAAGCATGAAAAGTCTTTATACACAAAAGCTTAAAATGATATTGTTTCCTTTTATCACTCTAATGTCTCAATACTAAAACACAAATAGTATCTATGAAATATCACTGTAATGGCAATAATACTGGTAGTATAATTTCAGTTTTAATTGTTGCCATAATAAAAATAAGAGAGAAAATGAACAATTTATAAAAATATTATTGAGCTTTTCCTTATCACTTCAGAAACAGATTTTACTTTTCTTCATATTAGTAAAATGTAACCAAGTTCAACAAGCTGACCCTTTCAGTTTCTCATATTAAAATTTCAGTTTGCTGTTTTATCTTGCTGCTGTCTCATCTCAGTAACTCACATTCA
Source organism: Mesoplodon bidens (assembly GCF_964165515.1). NCBI lineage: Eukaryota > Metazoa > Chordata > Mammalia > Artiodactyla > Ziphiidae > Mesoplodon > Mesoplodon bidens. The sequence goes on along the minus strand of NC_138161.1, from coordinate 80,683,431 downwards.
AAACCTAATTATCTGTAGCAAAGCTCAGCCTCAGAAATCAGAACCATATGAATGTTATATGAAAAAATATCCCATAAAAGAAAGTCTCATGGTGCCTTATGATCTAGTCTTCTAATGTCAAAGTATCTTTGCCTTGCCAAATTTGATTCTTCTCTACGAAATATCACTAATTATCAGACATCATGTATAATGAGATTCCTTCTCCCCCTATGTTAGTAATATAAAACTCACTATCATCTTGCTTGTTCTTCCTTGTTGCTCTCTCTCAAATCCATTTCTTCCCATATATGCTGAAAAACTTTCTCAGTCTTAATTACTCCAAGCCTGCAAGACAATCACGACCTATATAAAGGCAGATGTCTGATCAAACCTTTGATTGTTCCTGTAGCCTCAATTATGGGTAAAGCAATAAAAGTTTCCTGGAATTTTTTTTTAAAAGCTGGTTTTTGTTCAGCTAATTTTCTGAATGCCATAAGAAGATCAACTATTAAAATGTCACAGATAAAATATAAAGTGACCAGTACTTATAAGAGGAGAGTCAGAGACTGTATTAATCATGCAACAGAGGAAAAAATCCACAAGAATATTTCGTAGAAATGTAATGAGTTTAAGAAAGAAAATTGAGGACAAAATAGACAGACCATCAAGTTGATATGGAAGAGAGATCAAAACAGGGACATGCTGTGATTTGCTTTCTTGCCACTAAAAGTGTGAAGTTTGAGGTGACCCAAAAACAAAGGGTGTAGTTTTAGTAAAATAGTATTAAGGCTCATATTAATGTTGAATTTCACATGTATCTTATAAAAACACACTGAACTTGCCACCCCACTGCCTGGTTATAGAATGAAAATAATGTAAATAAAGTAATTATAAGCTAGAGGTTGAGGAACATGAAACTCTTGCCAAGTATTATGAGAAGGTTTGGACAGGAGTCTTGATGGGTTTTCTACCAAAAATAAGAAATTACAGGAATGTGTATGCTAAGGGGCCCACTTGATCTTTCATGTTCAAAAATTTCTTGGGAATGGCAAACCTACTTTATCTGCCTGTGCTCTGAGCATGGGCTGCAGAAATAGTAAAGTAGATGTTCCATAAAGACATATTTCATCACTTAATCTGCTGATGACATTGTTATATGCAAAGAAGCATTAAAGGAACAGGGTGGGTAGATGTATTAGTCAGGAATACATTCATAAGCCAGCTGGAAACAAAAAGAAATACTACTGACAGTGGGATTTATTTGTATCATGAAGCTCAGAGCAAGCATGGTGGCTCAAAGTTGCCACTAGGAATTCAGACTGTTTCCATCTTTCACTCTCACCTGTAGGGGCTGAGTTTTTATCATATGCTTGTGGTTTTATGGTTACATATCTCTTCCTCCCAACCAAGCAGGAACACGTGGGAAGGGAGAATAAGGTATGATTGTCCTTTGTAATAAAAAAGTAAGCTACTTTCTAGAAAAGGCCATCTGATTATGTCTCATTGGCTATAACTATATTTCATGGTCTCATATTTACATAGCACATTGCCACCCTAAACAAATTGGAGTGGGGGTATGTTGACAAAAAATGCTAGCTAGTAATAAAACATTTATATCAGTTACATTATCAGCTAATAGATTCCACACTCAAATAGGATAATTGAGGAGGGGCATATTTATAATATTTGGGTAATGTTAAAGAAAATGAAAGAGATGAAAAATGACCCCAAGGTCAGAAATAACAGGGAGTCATTACTATGTCTACATTGAAGGAAAAAGAATGAACCATTACTGTTGCCCAGAGAGACAGAGCTATAATTATTGGAGCAACCCTCTGGACAGGAACTGTGTCAAACTACAGACCAGCAGAGAGGAAGAATAAGAACCCCAACATCAATATCCTATCACTTCTGGTCTCTTGCTTATATTTACCACCGGTCAAATCCAACCAGAAGACAGAGGGTAATGAACTCAGCAAAACAGTCTATAAATTTTCTCTTCCTGGGGAAGGTGAGAAGGTTAAGCAAAGCATCAGACAAAAAGAAGGGAGGCACATTTTTAGAAGTAAATGGAGAATAGCCAGGGCAACATCCAAATACTATGTTAAGTTTATGGGAGAAATGTTGAGCAAAGAAAGATTTAGGAACATGCATGCCCTCAACTGAAACTTAAAGACAGGCTATGCTCTTAGTGCATGTGGATAGCTCGATTGCATTGTTCAGTTAAGATGATCTTGAGTAACTGCACTCAAAGCAACCTACTTCTTCTATTTAACATTTATCAAATATAAATTTAGGTCATTATTTAGGCGATGATTTTTTTCCCAAAGCTTGATTGCATATATTACGAAAGAAGAGATTGAGGCTGACATGTTCACTTTTTGTGATAAGCAGAATTCTAAGATGTGTCCCAAGATTCCCATCCAACTGGGGAACATCTTTGGCCAGATATTCCATTAAATAATAATCTAGGTGCTGCTATAATGGTATTTTGTAGATGTAATTAAGGTCTTAAAGCAGTTGACCTTAAGATAAAGAAGATTTTCCTTGGTGGGCTTCTCTTAATCAGGTTAACCCTTATAAGGGTCAAACTCTTCCTGGTGAGAGATTCAAAATCTGATTCTAAACATGAGATAGATTCAGTGTGAGGGAGTTTTTGTATTACTAGCTTTTAAGTTGGAGGAGGCCACATTGCAAGGAATGTAGATTTCCTCTGGGAGTGGAAAATGACCATTGGTTAACAGCCAGTAATGAAACAGGGACCTCATTCCTAGGGCTACAAGAAACAATTCTGCCAACAACTTGAATGAACTTGGAAGAGAATCCGAAACTCTAGATGAGAACAACAATATGGCCAACACTTAGCTGGATCACAGCCTTGTGTGAGCCTCAACAGAAAACCCAGTTATGCCGGGCCCAGACTACTGACCTGCAGAGATAAGCTACTAAATTATGTTGTTTTTAAGTCATTAAGTTTGTTACACAATAATAGCAAATTATATACTGCTATATTTAAAAGCATAGTGACTACTACGAGCAAGAAAAACAATACTGAATGAATAATTTTATGTATGAATCAAATCATAATAGGAAACTTGTACACCATATAATTCTGACTTCTTAATTTTGCAGATAAGAGAATAGAAGCTCTGAAAATTTACATAACAATTATTAGACAAGTAAAAATAGCTGAACAATTTTGACCAGATGAATGTGAAATCTTTCTGTACTTCCTGCCCCTGTTTGTATGCCTCCCATTGCTGTTTACCTAGGTTCCCCCTCAAAATTTTTTTTTCTCAAATAAATACTGAATTTTCTGAATTTTTATTCTTAACCAGTAAACTGATAGGAATTTTGGAACATGAATTTTTAATATAACTTTTAAATTGTTAGAAAATAAATAATCCACTAAGTTTATAGAACTTAAAATTTTATTTCAAATAAATTTATACATTTAGCCTCCATCTATATAAGATATATTGGAAAGACTAAAAAAGATTATAAATTTAAAGTTATATAATAAATATGAATGTTTTTTACATTAATATATTTCAGGAAAATAGAATTTAAAAAATAATACTTTAGATGCTTTCCAGTTTACAAAGAGGACAAATACCACTTTACTGAAACATATTTAATTTGGACCATTCTAGAAATAATGCCTATTTTCTTGTTATTCTCTATTCTGGTATACCATTGTTGAGCGTTTCCCAACCCATAGAAGCAAAAGCAAATAAATAATAAAGAAAAACACAAACACAAACAGCATTTAATATACTATCTTACAGCTAACAGAATGGCATGTCTTTTAAAATTTTATTTTATATATTTGAAATATGTTAACTTGCATATAAATTTCTATATCTAAAAATAACTTGCAATTAATTAACTTGATTTCTAAACTGTTTTAGGACAAACCAAATGACATCTAAAATTTTTAACACTGAGAATTTCTTTAAAAAATTAACTTTATATTAAAATATGTATAATAATGCTATTCTAGCAAATAAAATTCAAAACATAAAGTTAATTCAAACAAATAAAATTATATTTAGAAGAAATTGTTTTTTTTCTTTTATTAAGGTGGCAAGGTGATTATAGGATCAGAATTCTAAAGTCATTGAAAGTGATGACAGAACTTAAACTGGTATTGCCATTGTATTTCCAACTCCTAAGCTCAACTGACAAACATGTCATTCAACTAGTTCCTAAAAAACAGTGTGCTCTATGAGGCGTCTTCCTAAGACCAGTTTCATTTTTTAAATAGAAATATTTGATTTAATCATATATACATTTATGATTATATATATATATGTATAGATATATACAAAGAACAAGTTTGCCTTCAAATTTAAATGATACAGAAAAATATCTTTCTAAATATATATTTTCTGGAAACTAAGAACACTTAAACATTTTCAACAATTTTTGGCATGTACAAAATTATCCAGGCTTTTAATTGAAAATATTTTTAAAAACAAATCTTAAAAATTAGGAGAAAATATTTTCAAGATACTAGAATTTACATTAGCATTACCAGTAAAAGATAATGAGTTAACTGAAATTTAAAGATCTTTATTGCCAGCAAATAAGTGCTTAACTGACTTTGTGTAGGAGTATATTGCATTGTATTGTACCTAACTGTATTGTTTTCCTAAATGTGAACTACTAATTTTGCAAATTATCTGTAAGTTTAATTTACCAGCAAGTTCATCAGTCACTTTAAATAACCTTTATTTCCCTTTCAAAAAAATTAAAATGGAATTAAACCAAGAGAAAATTATCTTTTACTTTGGTAAAAATCAATTAACCAAAACAAAATATACACATAATTTATCATGGTATGACTGAATTTTGTTATTCCTTTTTGATAAATCCTCATTACTTGCATGTATTATAATTTTCTCTGCCATAACTTTTTTGAAAATATAAATATAAAAGTATTTAATTTCAAAGATAAAAATAATCTTGTAAAAAATAAGGACACTAAATGAGTATTATCCAATCTAAATTAATATAAATAATAGATATTTATGACATATATGCAAACTAATGCCCGAACTCTAATTCAGTAAAGAGATAGTAGTTGTCTACTTTGCATTGTGACAAATTTTGTAGATTTACAAATACAATTCATTATTTAAAATAAGCATTTTTTTGAACCTTATATATCCTGATCTGACATCTACATATCCAAGTAGACATCATTTAGAAGTTTGTTTCCAATTTACATTAACAGAACCTCTGACAGCTAGTATTTTATTTTCCCTTTTATTAAGGACACCTATCTATTTTATACCCTCTTCCACTAGCCTATGAATTTATTGAGAGCTGAAACTTGGTATAATATCCATTATCCACCAAAAATGTTTGTTGGCTTGCATGCCGTTAAATACTCAAGATAATTTTTATTTTAATTGGATGTGTTTGTCAAGTAACAAAGAAAGCCCACAAATGTTTTGGCAAGGAATTAAACAATTTTTACATGCTATTTATGCACATAGAGAGATGGACTTAAGGAAAAAAATGATTTAATTGCTTATTAGTGAGAGTCAGGAATACTAACTAGATGGTATAACAGATAAAGTCTAGACTCTTGGTGCCATAGCATGTAAAAAATGTATTTTTTTTCTCATGTAACTACCCAGAGGGATATTTCTGTGTGAATGTTTCTCATGAATTACTTGAATTTAAGCCATAACTCAGAAACCAAACTTCTTCCATTTTTGTAGCTCTCTTCTCATCAAGGTCCTCAGGGTCCTCTCCATTTAGTTAGTGGATTCAAACAAACAAACAAAAACCAAAACCAATTGGTGAAGACATTTCCACTTTTCAGCACCCCAGCCTAGAAATGATACTTCCACTTACACTGCATTGTTGAAAACTAGTCATGTAGTCATTTTGATTCAAGAATGAGAAATGTAGTGTGGTTGTTACCTTAAGAAGTGAGCACTGGTAACCTCTACCATAGTTATTATGAATTTCCTCAGAATATTTTAAATTCTGCTGTGGAAAAAATGTAGAGTCTATTTTTATGATTTTTGTGAATTTACTTCTTAGGGTAAGGGATCTTTACCCATGGACAGAGGGCATAATTTTGTTCGGAGAGCTATTTTTCTAATAAAGATCATCTTCTCCTGGAAGATCATTACTCTCTATGCTTTCTTATGAAGAGGGAGTTACTTTTCCCTCTATCTATCTATGCTTTCTGCATAATGCTGTCTATAAATATGTGAAAAGCCACTATGAGGGTAATATCATTAACTACCTTTATTAGTCTTGCTTCATTCTCCTTTTCTTTGTGGGCATGGTGAAATAAGGGAGGCTATTCATATTGTTATTTGGAATAGAGATTTCTGAGATCAGTCTACACTGAAGTTCCTCTGCAATCAGTATTATATTTTAAAGAAAAACTATTTTAAAATCATTTCACTCAGTATCATATGCTAGAAACCATTGCTACACCAAATTTTATTCATGAACTTGAAATTGATTTTCAGTGTTTGCACAGGGTCAATAAGTTTTTGCAAGAATCTAACTTAACTAATTCATTAGTTACAATTTTATCCAGCTGCCATTGTTTTTCCTATCAAGACAAAAGAAAATGATTTTACCTTCTGGTTCAAGCCTCTTACCTCATTGCTGACTTCTTTTGTGTTTAATGGTCATTTAATTCTCCCACAGTTATAGAGTGTTTCTTTTCATGGTCTTCTATCTCTGTCATTTAATTATTTCAGTTATAGAAATCATACTCCTGACTTAGCATTTCCTATATCCATTTTATTATGTCAAAATGTCCTATTCCATGAATTATTTTGAAACTTAAAACTCATATTCCCCATTCCTTAAGAATTTTGACATAAGGACAGTGAAATTTCTTATTTCCTTTCTTAATTTTGGTAGCCCTTATTCCAAACTTCTCAGTAATTGAAAATACTTTAATGCTCTCCTAATGGTGAGCTTAATGACTCCCTCCCAATCTTCACACACAAAGAAAGAAAATCCAAAACACAGAGGACGGTTAAACTACCATTTATTGTTAAAAATATCTATGATTTTGAATTTGTCTGTTTTTCCCTCCTTTTTGCCTTCTTTTGGATTGCTCCCCTTTTTTTATACCATATTTATCCTGCTAAGCTCTATTTCCAGTATCTTTTTTCTGTTGCACATTCAGGCTTCTGCCTGGGATCACTGTTCTTGTTCCGAGGCAACTTCCTATATTTATTTATTTGTTTTTCTTTTAGTGAAGATTGCTGGCAACAAATTCCTCAGTTTATGTTTTCCTGAAAATGACTTCATTTCATCTTTACATTTGAATATTATTTTCTCTGTGTGTGATAGTCTACACTGACAGATTTCCTTTCAGCACTTTACAGATGTTTCATTTATTTTTGCCTTCCATCTTTCCTGTTTGGAAGTTAGCTGTCAGTCTTCTTATTGCTACACTTTGAAGGTAATAGTTGGGTTTTTGTTTGTTTCTGTTTGTTTGTTTAGTTCTGTAGCAGCTTCTAAAATTTCTGTTTGCCTTTCTTTCTTGACAGTTTTAGTATTATGTACTTAAGGGTACTGTATTGGGGCAGGTTCCCAGGGAAACAAACTTGATGACTGATATTTGTATGCAGCAGATTTATAAAGGAGTACTTTTGGGAACAGTCAGATCTTATTTTGATGGAGCAAACACTCTAGGCTTCACAGAGTGGTGCTGCCCAAGGTCCTGTAATCAAATAAAGCAAAGGATAATGTGAAATATATGTTTATTCCAGTGAAGATGGATTTCTGCCATCTCCATGTTGGAAGGATTCTGAGTCCAATATGCCACCCAAAGACTGATTGGTCCCTTTGAGATATGATGCCATATTTGGGGCATAGTTTTGGTCTCTTTTACTGGCATGTTGAACACTGAGCAGCGGCAATATCTGTATCAGTTTGTCTATGTGGGTTCCCATGGGATTGGGACACATGCATAATGCCCATTTCTAGCACTGTGGCTACTCCATCTATGGGTCCATTTCTGTAGAACTGGGGTGGGTAATCGCAATAAATACAAAGGCAAAGGGGACGGCTGACATCAGCTGGATGAGTTATTCTGCTTACTTGGTTACCTAGTGTTCCTTCTTTAGTAGGTGTTTTCTGTTGGGCATTCATGGGCAACACAAATACCTTTATATCAATACTACATGCCTTCTCATATGTCAATCCATATGTCTCGTCCCAAGACCTCCTGTCCCCAACTACTATTGTTTTTCATTCCAAGACTCTGATCAACCAGTCAACAATTTGCCATTGGCCAAGTGTCCATTTACACTTAGCTAGGCTCTGCAACTCCTTGAATGTATAGGTCCTTTCCTCCCTTGGCCAGCCCAGTTCTTTTTTAAATAGATTATTCTGTTACATATTCCAAGTTGCTGATTTTTCAGGCAGGTTGTGAATATATATTCTGAGAGAGAAACAAGCAATTGCCCTATGCATCATGTTCAGGTAAGGAGAAGTGCTAGCTTCTAATGGGGAAAAGTGGGCTACTTTAGTATATTCGAAAGGTTTGGGAGATTCTGTGAATCGGTTTCCAAGTTCCCATCTCAGGTTTCAGAGACACTGTCTTTTTCAATCATACTCTTTACCTTGGCATAATAGACATGGCACAGTTGAAAATTCAACATTCTCTGTAGTTCTGCTACTCTGATCATTAAATCCTGCATATGACACTTAGATTTTTTTTTCCTGGCTCAATTAACTTCCTTCCCAAGGGATTGTTATTGTTAATATAACAGTAATAATAATTATTACATAAATATATATAATCAGCTTAATTTATAATATAAAAATTATAACAACTTATAATGTATCAGACACTATCCTACATTTTAGCCTCTTCAGCAAAAAAACAAAAAAAAATCCAAAACAAAAAAACTTGTGCCCATGTTAAATATTATTACCCCCAATATCTATGTTTAAACCAAGCAATTGAGAGTTAAAGTAACTAGTACAATAATATTTGAAACATTGTTATTTTACACAGTGTGTAGTTGTTGAATTGTTTAAACCCAGATGTTGTGACTCTCAAGGCCACAATTCCAGGCACTACATTATACTGCCTTTTAAAAATTTCCTGTGCTTATCCTTCTAAACACCATCTTTGCATAAAGAATGATAATTCATGAGGTATACATATAATTCTCAAATCATACTGTATATTTTATTTGCTCATGTCAGACTATACATACCATTGATTTAAATTTTCTCACTTTACAACACATATCTTGAAAATATTTTTATGCCAGTACACTTTTTTCCTTATTTCAATGGTTGCATAATACTTCATTTTATAAGCAAAATATCCTTAGTTTTTGGTATAAAGATCGATGGCACATTAAACTACCATGATATTGGTTCTTTTTTTTAAAATGTGTTTTTTAATTGATATATAGCTGCTGTACAATGTTATATTACTTACAGGTGTACAATATAGTGATTCATAATTTTTAAAGGTTATACTCTACTTATAATTATTATAAAATATTGGCTATATTCTCTGTGTTGTACAATATATCCTTGTAGCTTACTTTATACCTAATAGTTTGTATCTCTTACTCCCCTACCCCTGTATTATCCCAACCTGCTTACCTCTCCCCACTGGTAACCACTAGTTTTTTCTCTATATCTGTGAGTCTGCTTCTTTTCTATTATATTCACTAGCTCATTTTATTTTTAGATTCCTCATATAAGTGATATCATACAGTATTTTTCTTTCTCTGTCTGACTTATTTAACTTAGCATAATGCCCTTCAAGTTCACATGTTGCTGCAATAACACACAAGAAAAAGAAATAAAGGGAATCCAAATTGGAAAAAAAGAAGTAAAATTGTCACTGTTTGCACATGATAAAATACTATATATAGAAAATCTTAAAGATGCCACCAGAAACTACTAGAGCTCAACAATGAATTCAGTGAAGTTGCAGAATTCAAAATTAATAAATCTGTTGCATTTCTGTACACTAACAATGAACTATCAGAAAGAGAAATCAAGGAAAGACTCCCACTTACTATCATATCAAAAATAATAAAATACCTAGGAATAAACCTATCTAATGAGGCAAAAGACCTGTACTTGGAAAATTATAAGACACTGATGAAAGAAACTGAAGATGACACAAACAGATGGAAAGATATACTGTGTTCTTGGATTGGAAGAATCAATATTGTGAAAATGACCATACCACTCAAGGCAATCTACAGATTCAGTGCAATCCCTATCAAAATACCAATGGCATTTTTGTAGAACTAGAACAAATAATTTTAAAATTTGTATGGAAACACAAAAGACCTTGAATAGCCAAAACAATCTTGAGAAGGAACAGAGCTGGAGGAATCACCAAGCTCCCTGACTTCGGACTATACTACAAAGCTACAATAATCAAAACAGTATGGTACTGGCACAAAAACAGAGTACTTATACACCAAAATAATATTTCTGAGATTCCTTCATATTTTTATCTTTAGCAGTTCATGCACTTGCATTATTTTAGAAATGTTTATTGTATGACTAGACCACAATTTATGTAACCGTTCTACTATTGATGGGTATCTGGGCCCTTTCTAATTTAGGGCTATTAAAAATAATACTTCTATGAATATTCTAGTATATGTTTTTGATAAACATATATACACATTATTTTCATTGGGAATTCTTTATATCTTTAGTGGATACTGCCAAAGAGTTCTCCAAATTGATTGTAATAATTTCTGGTCTAGCAGCAGAACAACAGTCTCAATTACTTCACATCCATGATAATGTTAATTAACAGCAAGTTTTGTTTTGTTTTGTTTTTATAATTTCATTCATTCTCATGGCTGTTTAGCAACATCACTGTGGTACTGTCAGTGAAACAGTGTTATATGAATATTTTCATTCATTTTTCTTATAGGCACAGCTTGCTGAGCAAAGAAATTGATATAATGATAGGGCCAAATTGTGTTTTCATCCTCCTTGTCCCTGTTTGGTTGAACTATGTTTTTCAATTTCAACTGACTAAAACATGACAAAGACAGCTTATTCTCCTTTTCTAGGAGAGGAGGGAAGATAGCATGTAGGCGATTGCAACTCTCAGACTGATAATTATGGGGTTCCTCTCCTTTTGTTTATGATACTCCCTTACTGTATGCACAGGCATACAGTCATTGCACTGTCATTGACTGACTGTCATTGCACTATCTTGAATGGGGAGAAAGGAGTGTGGAGAAATGATGTGGTTATTGTTGTAAGTGATGATACTCTGCCTTGAACCAGAAACATGTTTGCTTTCAGAATAGTAAAATATGTATATATAAAGAGAGTAATGTTAAAAAGGTATTGGACATTATTTTGCACATCCCTGGTGACTAACGCTGTTAAACAATTTTTCAAATGTTAGTTTACCACTTACATATCCTTTAAAGTGTCTGTTGACAACGTTTGCCCATTAACAAAAAACGACTGCCTGTTTTTTTGTTTTAATCAGTAAAAGTTTTGTTTCTTTTAATGTAATCTGGTTGTGAGTTCTCTGTCACACATATATAGTGCAAATATCTTCTTCCAGTCTTGGTTTGAATTTTCAGTTTCTTAATTGTGATATTTTGGTGAACAGAAACTCTGAATTGTAATGAAGTTCAATTTATCAGTATTTCCCTTTATTGTTAGTATGTGTGTGTGTGTGTGTGTGTGTGTATTTCCTTTTCAAAGTATATTAACCCAAACAAAGCTCATTAGATAGTCTCTTGTTATTTCTAAAATCTATATGGTTTTGTTTTTCACATCTAGATCTAAAATATTCAATTTTTTGGATATGATATTATTTAGGGGTCAACATTTATTTTCTCCCATATTCATATCCAGATTGATCCTAATTAATTTAATGAAAACCTTTTCTTTTACCCTGAACTTTTTCTTAAATTACAGTTTATATCTTTGTATTTGTTTCAATTATATTCCATTTGTCTATTTATCTATCTTCACATTCATACTACACTGTCTTAATTGTCATATTTTTATTATAACCTTGATACCTGTTTGTGTAAATATTCCCACTTGATTTTTCTTTAAGATTTTCTTGGCTATTCTTTGAAACTTTACTGTCCATGTAAAATTTAGCATTTATTAATTTTGACCAAAAATGTTTTTATCATTGCTATACAATTTTGACTAGGATTGAATTAATTATAGATCAGCTTAGGAAGATATTCACATTTTTATAACGCTGAATCTTCCAACTTATAAAATCCTCACATGGGTGCATTTATGATATACCCATGGTGAGATTTGACCTAGTCGAATTAAGAATGAAGCAAATACTTTCTATCTAAACAAATTATTTTCTTTCTATTATTTTCCCTCACATACAAAGCACACAGTAAATATTTGCTTAATGTAATTTATTTTGTAATTAGTGATGAGCATGCCTGTACCATCTTTATCACTGAGAATATAAATTGGAAATGAAAACCATAACAAGCATCCATCTATATCCATAGGAGGTAGTCAGTAAAGAGACAAATGACTCTCTCTTCTATTTTTTTATTTTTCACACATTGCATACTTAAATTGACTATGCTTCATTTAAATTTCATTATTTTATAATTACCGTCTATGAAAGAAAGCTCAAAGAAGCATATTCTGAGTACAGTATGTGTTTGTGGTCATGTAAAATGTATTTAATGTCAAAAGAATACAATTGAGTCCATGCAGCAGGGCAGATATATTCTATCTTCCATTTTAATGTTTAAACACATTACAAAAAAATAAAATTTAGAATGTTTGTCTGAAATTAAATGGTTGAATAAAGAATGGGAAAAGAAAACCGATGCTATTATCCAATAGTAAAAAGAATATTCAGTGATGGTAGGAGGTTTCAGAAAGTGGTTAAAGAGTTCTTCCAATTAATATAGAGACTGATCAGACACTTCTTTCACATTCTCACTGTGAGAGGCCTTAATATAGAAGAATTAATAGGCAGAATATTGAGAAAACCATACATGAAAATAAAAGAGAACACACTGAAAAACAATGTATAAACTCTTGATGAAAACAGGAAGTAAAAAGCAGGTAAAACACCATGAAAAGGACAGGTAAACCCACGGGACGACACCAACAGTGAATGTCTACTCTGAATTGGTAAATGAGAAAAAGACAGAAATTGAAACATTAAATAACACCTGTTAGCCTGATGGTCTTTCTGTCCTTTTGTCTTTGTTTTTCATTTATTCTCCACTAAATTCAAACTTTTAGGAAATTTAGTTTTCAAAACAGAGTGTACTCCTTGCCCATCAATCATTTTTACTCTAGGTGATGTCACAAGGGAACCTACACTGTGCCTTGCCTATGGTAGAATGCTGAGGCCAAGGTGAGGGAAGCAAAAAGAGTAGGGGAGATGAGTCAAACAAGATGCTCATTTTTGTATTTTTCCCCCTCTAAATAAAAATATGGCTGTATTTCATGCATACTTATAAGGTAAGAAATGGTGGTATTCTAGCCAATTAATCTACATTTTTATTTTTAAAGAAAAATTTAATTTCAGTATTCTTTTTGGAAGTTAAAATTCTGGAATTTTATCTAACTAACTAAAGATAACTAACACTTTATCTTTAGTCTCTAATATAATTCTTGTCCCAGAGCAATGTTGAGAGAAAGCTTTATCTCAGTCTTTGAGATTAACTATCTTTTAATATAATTGTATAGAAGGCATGGAAAATGACCAGGTCAGCAGGAATAAAATTGTATAACATAGCTCCAAGTAGAGTTATCATATACCCAAATTTTGAAAGCATTCATAACCTATGTTAAATGAACATAGTTTTAAAAAAGAAAAATTCTAATTTCTTGTCTTCTTCATTTTCATATACCTTTTATCAAATTATTTTAAAAATGAGAATTTAGTATACACTTTAAATTTTGAATCAAATTTTTTATTTTTTATTTTTTATTTTTTTTCTGATTTATTTATTTATTTATTTTTAACATCTTTATTGGGGTATAATTGCTTTACAATGGTGTGTAATTTTCTTTTCTTTTTTTAGCTTTATAACAAATTTAATCAGTTATACATATACATATGTTTCCACATCCCCTCCCTTTTGCGTCTCCTTCCCACCCTCCCTATCCCACCCCTCCAGGCAGTCACAAAGCACCGAGCTGATCTCCCTGTGCTATGCGGCTGCTTCCCACTAGCTATCTACCTTACTTTTGGTAGTGTATATATGTCCATGCCGCTCTTTCACTTTGTCACAGCTTACCCTTCCCCCTCCCCATATCCTCAAGTCCATTGAATCAAATTTTTAAACAAAAATGTTCTGTTTTGTACACATATTAATGATATATATGAAATGTTAAGTAACATTCTCATTATTCAATTGATGAGTGGAAGGGAGAAGTGCTCATTTAAACATGTAAATTTAGGGGGAAAAAGCAAATCAACTGGAGAGAACTTTATACTTTTCACCAAGACCTGGCCACAAAACAACTTTTTGTTTCCTAGGATTACTAAACTTTGTCTTCTGAACAAGATAAAACTGCTAAACCATAGAAATTAAATTGTCTCAAGAAAAAAAAATATATAGCACATCTTTTTTATCCATTTGTCTGTTGATGTACATTTAGTTTCCTTCCATGTCTTGAATATTATAAATAGTGCTGCTATGATCATTGGGGTATATGTATCTTTTTGAATTTGAGTTTTCTTCAGATTTATGCTCAGGAGTGGGATTACAATGGGAGAAAATATTTTAAAATGATGCAAATGACAAGGGATTAATTTCCAAAATATACCAAATATCATAGAGCTCAATATCAAAGAATCAAATAACCTAATTAAAAAATGGGCAGAAGACCTAAATAGATATTTCTCTAAAGAAGACATACAGTTGAGCAACAGGCATGTGAAAAAATGCTCAACATTGCTAATTTTAGAAAAATGCAAATCAAAGCTACATTGAGGTATCACCTCACTCTAGTCAGAATGGCCATCACCAAAAAGTCTAAAAATAATAAATATTGGAGACGTTGTGTAGAAAAAGTAACCCTCTTTCACTGTTGGTGGGAATGCAAATTGGTACAGTCACTATGCAAAACAGTTTGGAGGTTCCTTAAAAAAATAAAAATAGAGTTACCATAATCCTGCAATCCCAATCCTGGACATACGTTAAGTGAGTTAGTATATGGAAAATACTTAGAACTGTGCTTGATACATAGTAAGTTCTATAAAAGTATATTCTATAAAAATATCATTATTGCAACTGTTGATATTCTTCTTCTTATTATTTTGTTACTATTATCAATCCAGCCTGAAAAGTAGTAAAACCTTTCATGTGGAAAATTCAGGTCTTTTTTTCTTTCTTTTTTTTTTTTTTTTTTTGACTTCAAGAATATTTTCTTCTATCATTTGGTCAATTATTTCTTCTTTTTCTTAAACTTATGCTATTTAAATATTAAGTTATTAATGTTAGTCTTCATTCTCTTATATATGTCCTCATAAGTTTAATCTATATTTTTCTGTTTTATGAAATATGTCATTCACCTCAATGTCTAACGCTATTTCTTTCCTTCAATTTATTTGCAAATATTGTTTTAATGTTAGATGCAGATAGGCTCTTTGTTTCTGTGTGTTTGTGCTGGGCTTGAAATTCCTTAAATAATTTTTTAATTGAAGTTTTTATCAGTTTCCTCCAATATAAGTATTTCATGAAGTGTGTGCTCTGAGGGTACTGTCTTATCTTCCTATCTCCCTGGCTGTTCAAACCACCACATGGGGATTGTTTTTCTGGGACAGAGAGGAACATGTTGATTATTGCAGCAGAAATCCTGTGGATGGGAAGGAAAAGTCATCAGAACCAGTGGTGTAGAAGAAAGCAAACTAAAGTTTTTGGAAGAAGTGCTCCATTAGCACTCTGTGCCAGTTATGTGACATATTTACAAGGGTCCTCCTCCATCCTTTCATTGGTCTAAACTGTTTATCACCTGTGATTCAAAAGTTGAAGAGGTTTCAGAATGCCCAGTAGGCTAAGTACACTGTCTTATTTTTGTGTATAAAATTCATTATTTCCTTATTGATGAGGATCTGCAACAATTCTGTTCATTTCTTGGACTTGCCTCTGATTCCAAATAGTGATTTTTGAAACTTGACATAGTGGGGAAAAATTAAAATTTTGAGATTAAAATACCTGAAATTTTATTTTGCTTTGGCCACATACTAGTTGTGTGATCTTGGATAAGATATTTAAATTCTCTGATTGCAAATTTCCTCTTTTGTAAATTCACCCAACTAACATTACTTCTTGGACTTTTATGAGGAATAAATGATATATATTTTCTATTGTGTTATGTTATCTCCTATAATAGGTACTACTTTTTTTAATATAAGTATGTGAGTACACATAATACAAATTCAAAATTTATCTGGAAAAAAATGTAGATTCTGGATAACTCCATGTAAAGCATACTGTTAATTATAAGATCATAGTCTATAAGTGAAACATTTTGAATAATTCTAAGTCATTTGTTTTTTGTGTTCCTAGGGTAACCTAGTCATGTTAGTATTTCAGCATCAAGACCCTTTAAAAATTTTTGTGAGAAGTTGGAATTGTCAAGGATTGTCAAAGTAAAAAGTATATATTATTTTGTTTCAAATATTTTTAAACAGTTGATATCCCATTAATTATTTTAGTTGTTGTTGCTTTTGCTTGTTCTAATAAATTATTTTAAGTAAACCATGATATTTTTTCATCAATGAATTTTGTGATTCCTTGGATAAGAGTTTTTTTTCTCATCTTTAGAGTTCTCAAATAAAACTATTTTCAAATATTTTCAAATATATACTCTGCTCAGAAAATTATAATACTATAATAATTACTCATTTGTTTCAGTTCACATAAAAGAGTAGCTTTGAGTTCTTTGTAGATGAGAGTTGTGATTAAATAATTAATCATAATCCCATGTAAAATATGTTCTAGTATTCTCTGAAGTAAATGTGCTTTAATACCTATTTCATATAAAACAGATTTAGTCAAAATAATAATTAAATATTGAAAAAGAATTAATGAATATATATATTTTTTTAATTCAAAGTTATTTTTTATTCTTAAGAGAAAAGAGCAGTTTTTCACACTTGAGCACAAGGTTAGCTGTGGCTTTTCATATATGGCCTTATTATGTTGAGATAATTTTCCTCTATTCTTAGTTTATTGAGAGTTTTCATCATGAAAGGATATTGAATTTTATCAATTATTTTTCTACATCTACTGAAATGATCATGCGATTTTTTAATCCTTCATTGTGTTAATGTGGCATATCACATTAACTGATTTTTGTATGTTGAACCATCCTTGCATCCAGGAATAAATCTCACTTGGTAATGATATATAATCCATTTAATGTGCTGTTGAATACAGATTACTAGTTTTGGTTGAAGATTTTTGTAACTATATTCCTCATGGGTAGTAGCCTAGTGTTTTTTTGTTTTTTGTTTTTGTGTGTGTGTGTGTGTGTGCAGTGTCTTTTCTCCTAAGGTCAGGTACAAGGCAAGGATGCCCATTTTTGCCACTCCTATTCAAAGTATACTGAAGTACTAGCTAAAAAAATGAGGCAAGAAAAAGAAATAAAAGTCATTTAAATCAGAAAGGAGAAAGTAATATTGTCTTTGTGTGCAGATGACATGATCTTATATGCAGAAAACCCTAAACACTCTACCAAAAGACTTTATAACTCATAGACGAATTCATTTAAGTTGCAGGATACAAAATCAACATACAAATATTAGTTGCATTTATATATACTGGCAGCAAACTACCTGAAAAGGAAATTATGGAAACAACTTCATTTATGACAGCTTCAAAAAAGAATAAAATACTTAGGAATAAACTAAGGAGATAACGAGTTGTACACTGAAAACTATAAAAAATGAAAGAAATTAAAGAAGATATAAAGAAATGGAAAAACTTATGTCCATGGATTAGAAGACTTAATATTGTTAAAATATGCATACTACACAAATTGATCTACATATTTAATGCAATCTCTATCAAAATCTCAGTGTTATTTTTTGCACAACTGGGGAAAAAACCTTCCTAAAATTTAGATAAAACACCAAAGGTACCTGAATAGCCAAAACAGTCTTTAGAAAGAAAAACAAAGTTAGAGATATAACCATTCTTGATTTCAAAATATATTACAAAGGTACAGTAATTAAAATAGTATGATACTTGCACAAAGATAGATATATAATCAACGGGACAAAACAGAGAACCCTGAAATAAATTTGTGTATATAGTCAACTGATCTTTGACAAGGGTGCCAAGATGCAAGGCAGAAAAGTCTATCTCTTCAACTGGTGTTGAGAAAACTGGTTTTCACATGCAAAACAATAAAATTAGACCTTTATCTTATATCATACACAAAGATCAACTCAAAATGCATTAAAGACTTAAAATATAACACCTGAAACTATAATCCTAGAAGAAATTGCAGAGAAAAAATCTTCATGACAATGGTCTTGGTAATGATTTCACGGATATGATATCAAAAGCACAGACAACAAAAGTAAAGTAAACAAATGGGGTGTAAACTAAAACACTCCTGCACAGCAAAGGAAAACAATCAACAGACTGAAAAAGCAACTATAGAATGGAAGAAAATATTCACAGGCCATATACATCTGATAAGGGGTTAATTTCAAAAATATATAAGAAAAGCCTATAACCTAATAATAAAAACACTAATAACATGTTTGCAAAATGGGCTAATGACTTGAATAGACATTTTTATGAAGAAGATATAAAAATGGCAAACAGGTATATGATAAAAGTCTCAATCCCCTAATCTTCAGGAAAATACAAGTCAAAACTACAATGAGATACCATCTCACCCTTGTTCAGATTGCCATTATCAAAAAAACAAAAGATGAAATGACCAGTGTTGGCAAGGATGTGGAGAAAAGGAGCCTTTGTACACTATTGGTGGAAATGTAAAATGTTACAAAAACTATACAAAACAGCACTGATTCGTCAAAAAATTAAAAATAGAACTATTATATGATCCATCAACCCAACTTCTGAGTGTCCAAAAAAATTGAAATCAGGATACTGAAGAGATATTAACACTCCTATGTTCATTGAGGTACTATATACAATAGCTAAAATGTGGAAACAAACTAAATGACCAACGATGAATGAATGGATAAATAAAATGTGGTATATCCATACAGTAAAATATTATTCAGCCTTAAAATAAAAGAAATACTGTACTATGTGACAATACTGATGAACCTTGAGGACATTATGCTAAATGAAATATGCCAGTCACAGAAGGACAAATACTGAATTATTTCCTTATATGATGTATCTAAAATAGTCAAACTCATAAAAAGAGAAAATAGGATAGTGATTTCCCGACATGGGAGGAGGGGGAAATGAGGAATTGCTAATCAAAGGTTATAAAGTTCCAATTATACAAGATGAATATGTTTTAGAAATTTGCTGAACAATATTGTCCACAATAATCAACAACAACAATACTGTATTGTACACTTGAAAATATGTTAAAAGGGTTCTTACCACAGAAAAATAAAAAGTGAAGAAAGAAAAAAGACTAATGGGAATATCTTTACAATATACTCTGCAAATTTTGTTACTTAGTGCTATTAATTAACTTACCTTTGATAATTGGCTATTTTTTTCAGAAAATATTTGCACATTCAAGTATAAATTTATCTTAATCCAGCAAATCTTTATTATTTCTAAAATAGAGATCAAGGCAGGATTCAATATAATCATCCAATATGATCATCTTTAATAGATGCAACTAGGTGAATTTTTTTTATTACCTTCCTACTTCTTCACTTCACTTTTAGTTTTCTTCTTTTCATGTCTAATGCTGACACAGTTTGTTCTAAGACTTTTTTTTCAAGAGAATTAATAAGTATGCTGAGAGTGGTAGAATTATTTTTCTTATATAAACATAAAAAATAATAGTTCCCTGAACAAGGTATATTCTTTTGTGCCTTCATGTATTGATAAAATTCTGTGGTGCCTGAATACAATATATCACTTTTTTCTCCTTTCAGACACTTGTTCCTATATTAAGACTCGCGAAAAAGGGGGAAGGAGTAGAATAAAAGAAAATAACATTTTTCTGTGAATGTTACTTCACCCACTTTTCTCTCCCTCTATGCAGTTATTCTTTGACTTTTTACATTGTTTTCCTACAGCATTTCTTTCATTGTATTACATGAGAGTTCAAAATGAATATCATTTATTTTTACTTACAAACATACTCTTCCATGTTCTAGTTCTTTGGGGACAGGAACCTTTTTTTATTTCCTCCTTGGAACTGAAAGCTTATGTAGAGATTAGGTACTCAGTAATAAATTGTTGAATGGATCATGGAGTAATGGATGCATACATTTGTTCAGCAATTTTAAATTTACAAATCATATTCACATATTCCTCCCATGAAAGAAATATCCCATGAAAGGCCTTTACTTTATAAAAATATAGCAGAGCAGTCCAAAATTTCAACTTTACTTGAATAACCAGGGCAAACTACAGAAAATTATCTCTAAAGGGAGTAATAACAAATGGAGATTTTAAACTGTAATCCTAAAGTAGGCACTATTCTAGGGGCTTGTAATTTCCAGATAGAAAAGTTACTTGTAGAATTTCACATTTTATTTGGCAGATATAGAGGCAAGTTATTGCCTCCATCTCTTTTTGGACCACCCTGCCCCTATCCATTCTCCTTAAAGTGGGGTGGAGAAACCTCAGTGGCCTGGCTAGAGGTTTCCTACCATTGCACCTCTGCCCAGTCAATAAAAAACAATAAGAATTCACTTTTAGCACTTCTTTGGTAAGGGTTATAGGGCACGGAGAAGAGTGTATTCTCTGGCCAAATAAACTTGGGAATATCTAGATTAATCATTTTTCATTTAAAAAAATTTATATTACATTATACTTTGTGATCCTTTTATATCCATGAATTTCTATTGTATGTTCCATTAATAACTGTTAATAACTGTTAACTGTTACTGGATCTGTTAATAACTACTAATAACTGTTAATATATACTGTTAATCCTTAGGAGGATGCTACAGAATGCAGATTTCTCAAATGCATTTGACTAAAATTTTAATCTGTTTATTATTAATTTCTCAATTTTATTTGTGTGTGTTTTTATCTGTGTGTGTTTGTGTGTGTAATATCATTTGAGAAAGTTGTATATAAAAAGAACAGTGTTATTTTGATTACCTTCATAAGAATATAAATTGCCATCTCTTGCTACTATGCCTCTATTCTCTGACTTCAAAAGTTTTAAATTTGCACATCTGTAAAGTGAGACTTAGACTGTCTGAGCTTTAAGATATCTTTTAGGTTTAAAACAGGATGATTCTATAAAATTAAAGCAAATACTTTATCTTACTGATAAATCCTGAGTAAATCAAATGGCTTTAATTTGATTAATTAATTCAGATCCTTCTATTGATTATTTTTAAGTGGACATATGTACTGACCTAACAAGAAATTAAGATCATTTATCACTAAAATTTATATGTGTATTTTATAATGTTTAATTGAACTTATGCCAATTTGAATTGAAATTTCTATGCAATGATTTCACCATATGCATCTGTAGTTTGTGAAACTTTCTTTTAGTTATCATAAGTACACAGTTGTTAGAGTCAAATAAAATGCTCAGCTGTTCCTGCTGTGGTGTATGCCATTTCTTCATTTCTATATGTATGAAGAATGTTTATTGAATGCATTTCTTTTATTATGGTCTACTGTATAGGTACTTTATCATTGGCATCACATTCAGAATTTTTAGAAGCATTTTAATTGGCAGGGTCTATATTTTTATCATAATAAATTTCCTTTATGAGATAAATGACATATGATAAAACATTTTGTAGCATAAAAATAAATAATTTTAAATTTGAATTTAAGTATGGCAAAACAGCATACGATGAAAAATTCAATTGGGTTAATAATAAAAACTATTTTTAAGATTTTAATTCTATCTAGAGCAGTTAAAATTTCATTAACATACTGATGTGCTTAAGAAACTTTTATACTAAAAACACAAAGAACACTTTAAATTTACAGCTCATTATATCATAAGTTGAACCACATCAAAGACAATAAATCAAATATGACCAACCTCTAGACAATTTCCAGCATACATGAAGTCCCTCTAACAACCTGAAGGAATCACTACTTTCCTCTCCTTGGTACACTCAAAGGTACTGTCTTGTTTTTAAAAGTCTGATTTCAATATTTATGTAAACTGAAAATATAGGTTGTACTGTTTTCTGTCTATTTATTTAAAAATATGTGTTGGATCCATTTATGATAAAAACAATCTCCAGAAGGTGGGCATAGAGGGACCCTACCTCAACATAGTAAAGGTCATATTATGACAAATGTCACTATTTGCAGATGACATGATGCTATACATAGAAACTCCTAAAGATGTTAACAGAAAACTACCAGAGTTCATCAATGAATTTGGTAAAGTTTCAGGATACAAAATGAATACACAGGAATTTCTTGCATTCTGATACACTAACAGTGAAATATCATAAAGAGAAATTAAAGAAACAATCCCATTCATCATTGCATCAGAAAGAATAAAATACTGAGGAATAAACCTAAGGAGGCAAAAGACCCGTACTCAGAAAACTATAAGACACTGATGAAAGAAATCAAAGATGACACAAACAGATGGAAAGATATACCACACTCTTGGATTGGAAGAATCAATATTGTGAAAATGACTATATTACCCAAAGCAATCTACAGATTCAATGCAATCCCTATCAAATTACCAATGGCATTTTTCTTAGAACTAGAACAAATAATTTAAAAGTTTGTATGGAAATACAAAAGACCCTGAATAACCAAAGCAATCTTGGGGAAGAAAAGTGGAGTTGGAGCAATCAGGCTTCCTGACTTCAGACAATACTACAAAGGTACAGTAATCACAACAGTATGATATTGGCACAAGGACAGAAATATAGATCAATGGAACAGCATAGAAAGATCAGAAATAAACCCATGCACCTGTGTGCAATTAATCTATGACAAAGGAGGCAAAAATACTCAATGGAAAAAAAACAGTCTCTTCAATAAGTAGTGCTGGGAAAACTGGACAGCTACATGTAAAAGAATGAAATTAGAAAATTCTCTAACACCAAACAAAAATAAACTCAAAATGGATTAAAGAGCTAAATGTAAGTCCAAATACTATGAAACTCTTAAAGGAAAACATAGAACACTCTTTCACATAAATTGCAGCTATATCTTTTTGGATCCACCTCCTAGAGTAATGAAAATAAAAACAAAAATAAACAAACGGGATCGAATTAAACTTAAAAGCTTTTGCACAGCAAAGAAAACCATAAACAAAAGAAAAATACAAGCCACAGAATGGGAGAAAATATCTGTATATGAAGTGACTGACAAGGGATTAATCTCCAAAATATACAAACAGCACATACAGCTCAATATGAAAAAAACAAACAACCTAGTCAAAAACTGGGCAGAAGATCTAAATAGACATTTCTCCAAATAAGACGTACAGATGGCCAAAAAGCACATGAAAAGATGCTCAAAATCACTAAATATTGGAGACATGCAAATCAAAACTACGATGAAGTATCACCTCTCATCAGTCAGAATGGCCATCATCACATAGTCTACAAACAATAAATGCTAGAGAGGGTGTGGAGAAAAGGGAACTCTCCTACACTGTTGGTGGGAATGTAAATTAGTATCGCTGCTATGGAGAACAGTATGGAGGTTCCTTAAAAAACTAAAAATAGAGCTACCATATGATCCAGCAATTCCACTCCTGGGCATATATTCTGAGAAAAACATGGTTCGAAAGGATACATGCACCCCAATGTTCATTTGCAGCACTATTTACAATAGCCAAGACATGGAAGAAACCTAAATGTCCATAAACAGAAAAATGGGTAAAAAAGATGTGGTACATATATACAATAGAATATTAACCATAAAAAAGAATAATGCCATTGCAGCAACATGGATGGGCCTAGAAATTATCATACTAAGTGAAGTAAGTCAGAGAAAGACAAATATTATATGATATGACTAATAAGTGGAATCTAAAAAAATGATACAAATGAACTTATTTAAAAAGTAGAAACAGGCTCACAGACTTCAAAAACTAACTTATGGCTAACAAAGGGGAAATGTGGGGGGAAGGGATAAATCAGGATTTTGGGATTAACATATACATACTACTATATATAAAATAGATTATCAACAAGAATCTACTGTATAGTACAGGGAAATTTACTCAATATTATGTAATAACCTACATGGGAAATAGAATCTGAAAAAGAATGGATATATGTATATGTGTAACTGAATCACTTAGCTGTATACCTGAAACTAACACAACATTGTAAATCAACTATACTCCAATATAAAATACTAAAATAAAAAATATATGTTGATACTATATATTCTTTTTTTTTTTTTTTTTTTTTTGCGGTATGCGGGCCTCTCACTGTTGTGGCCTCTCCCGTTGCGGAGCACAGCCTCCGAACGCACAGGCTCAGCGGCCATGGCTCACAGGTCCAGCCACTCCATGGCATGTGGGATCTTCCCGGACCGGGGCACGAACCCATGTCCCCTGCATCAGCAGATGGACTCTCAACAACTGCGCCACCAGGGAAACCCTATATATTCTTTAGTGTAACTTTTTGTTCATTTTAATTATTGTGTATAATTCCAAGTTCATTTTTTATCTATTTTACAGTGATGGCCATTTGGGTGGATTTCATTATGGGATTATTATCAATACAAATAATGCAGCTATGAAGATTCGTATGTGTGTGCGCATGTGCATGTGTTTCCGTTGGGTGTATATTTAGGAATGAAAGTGCTGGTTCACAGATATGCATATGCTCAATTGGAGCAACTAGTTCCAAAATAGTGACTGAATCAGTACAATGTGTGATAGGGCATCAGGCTTACTTTTATTTCTCTATATGAAAATCCAATTACTCATAAATATTTATTGACAAGGCTATTTCCAGTACCACACTTGTCACAAATCAATTGTCCATATGTGTATGCGTCTGTTTCTATATTCTCTTCTGTTCCAGTTTTTCTTTTTTTTTAGTAATGTTACATTAAGAAACCTAAATGGATTTTATTGACTTTGAAACAATTGATATAATCACAATTATTTTAAAAACACATTTAGCAATAAATAAAGAAAAACTCATCCTGCATAGTGAGATTTGTACAGAATTCTAGAAAGTCTCAATAAATTGTATGGCATTAACTCACATACACTGATATGTAGGAATCCACCAGGATATAATGTTTTTGGAATAGAAGCCATCAATTGTGACTTTAGACCACAAATTCTGCCAAAAGTTTACTGAATCAATAACAATTCTAAGTTATATATAAAAGGTGTATGAAAACAGGAGTATCTGGGGGCAATCTGTTGAAACCACCACTGAAAGTTATCTGTATCTCTGGCAAAATAGAGCTGTCCCTTTTGAATGAACTCATTACATTTAACAACTATGAATTCAGCCCCGTATATGTGTGTGCATGTGTGTGCACACGTGCACAGCATATGCAGATGTCTGTCTACCTCTGCAGTGAGAATATCTGTTAAATTAGAGTTCTAAGGCCATTGGTGATTTGTCTTAAGTGTCTTCCCCTAGCGCATTTCATGGACAGGGACATGTAAAAGTTTGAGATTAGATCATTCCCTAGCACCATACACAAAAATAAGCTCAAAATGGATTAAAGACTTAAATGTAAGGCCAGAAACTATCAAACTCTTAGAGGAAAACATAGGTAGAACACTCTATGACATAAATCACAGCAAGATCCTTTTGGACCCACCTCCTAGAGAAATGGAAATAAAAACAAAGATAAACAAATGGGACCTAATGAAACTTCAAAGCTTTTGCACAGCAAAGGAAACCATAAACAAGACCAAAAGACAACCCTCAGAATGGGAGAAAATATTTGCAAATGAAGCAACTGACAAAGGATTAATCTCCAAAATTTACAAGCAGCTCATTCAGCTCAATAGCAAAAAAACAAACAACCCAATCCAAAAATGGGCAGAAGACTTAAATAGGCATTTCTCCAAAGAAGATATACAGACTGCCAACAAACACATGAAAGAATGCTCAACATCATTAATCATTAGAGAAATGCAAATCAAAACTACAATGAGATATCATCTCACACCAGTCAGAATGGCCATCATCAAGAAATCTAGAAACAATAAATGCTGGAGAGGGTGTGGAGAAAAGGGAACACTCTTGCACTGCTGGTGGGAATGTGAATTGGTACAGCCACTATGGAGAATGGTATGGAGGTTCCTTAAAAAACTACAAATAGAACTACCATACGACCTAGCAATCCCACTACTGGGCATATACCCTGAGAAAACCATAATTCAAAAAGAGACATGTACCAAAATGTTCATTGCAGCTCTATTCACAATAGCCCGGAGCTGGAAACAACCTAAGTGTCCATCATCGGATGAATGGATAAAGAAGATGTGGCACATATATACAATGGAATATTACTCAGCCATAAAAAGAAACGAAACTGAGCTATTTGTAATGAGGTGGATAGACCTAGAGTCTGTCATACAGAGTGAAGTTAGTCAGAAAGAGAAAGACAAATACCATATGCTAACACATATATACGGAATTAAAAAAAAAAAAATGTCATGAAGAACCAAGGGGCAAAACGGGAATAAAGACACAGACCTACTTGAGAATGGACTTGAGGATATGGGGAGGGGGATGGGTAAGCTGTGACAAAGCGAAAGAGAGGCATGGACATATATACACTACCAAACGTAAGGTAGATAGATAGTGGGAAACAGCCGCAGAGCACAGGGAGATCAGCTCGGTGCTTTGTGACCGCCGGGAGGGGTGGGATGGGGAGGGTGGGAGGGAGGGAGATGCATGAGGGAAGGGATGTGGGAACAGATGTATATGTATGACTGATTCACTTTGTTATAAAGCAGAAACTAATTAAAAAAATAAATTAAAAAAATATATATCAGTTTATTATGTGACAAATAACATCAGATTCAGGAGAGCATTATCAAGGATGACAACAGTTACTGGAGATAAATAACATTTGTCTATCAGATTTAAAGCAGCCATTTGAAAAACTGAGGTATATATTGTAACTAAAATAAAAAATGTGAGACAAATTTAAACCCTTTCTAAGTTGTCAGCTATTTCACCAGTTGTGATTTTGAAGACCTAGTGTAGATATGGAATAAAAAATTTCACATCTGTGTCTCTATTCCTTATACAGCAGAAACTAACACACCATTGTAAAGCAATTATACTCCAATAAAGATGTTAAAAAAAAGTTCACAAATGCTTCAAATATTCTTCATTGGAGGACTCAAAAGTAAAATTAATATATTTAATATATTTCAAATAAGAAAATGTTAACTTTAAAAAATTTTAACTCTATGAGGGATTTTTTAACATCATTATGGTTCTAAATGTTTTTTAACTTTCTAATTTGTAATGTACTTCAGCAATTATCATTGTTCAGTTTACAGTAACTCAGTTTATTTGCAAATGTGCTTATCTCCATAAGTGGATCTTAATATATTTACCTTGAAAATGTATAAAAATGTCAAATTTGTAGCAATACATATAAATAATCTAATTACAAATTTTATGTCTCAAAAAGAAATAATATATTATTCCTCTCTGATTATAGTTGACCCTTGAACAATGCAAGGGTTAGGGATACTGACTCCCTCTTCAGAGTTGAAAATCCAGGTATAACTTTACAGTTGGCCCTCCATATCTGAATTTCCACATCTGTGGATTCAATCAACTGCAGATTTTATAGTATCATAGTAAGTATTTATTGAAATATATCTGCATATAAGTGGACCCAAGCAGTTCAAACCTGTGTTGTTCAAGGGTCATTGTAATTTGGTATGAAATTTCCCATGACTCTAATTTTAATTAGTCAACTGTAAGCTAAGTTATGTTAGGGACCTGACAGAATTTACACTGAACTTTGAAAAACCAAACATGGAACAAGATTAATTCCTGACTGTGAAATTAATTATACTGTCTCTTACACATGTATTTGTAATCAATCTATTTGCCAGCTAACAGTAAAATATTCCTTAAAGGCATGTACGAATGAACGTTATTTGAATCCTCTTATATTTCATTTTGCTAATTAAACATATTTGAATTGTTTTAAAATCCTGTTCTCAAATGTTTTCAGGAAACTGATATTGTATAAATGTAAGTAATTTAAAAGTTATACTGGAAACCTTGTTTTATACAAATAGACTTGAATCTCCTGATATGCAGCACCAAAAAATTCAAGTCCTTAGGAAATATATATATATATATATATATATATATATATATATATATATATATATATGTATAAATAAAATCTTAATGACTCAAATATTTTTAAAAATTTAATAAGAGGCTAACTTCAAAGGAGCCCAATAGGAAATTATTTTGATCACAATAAAACTATTTATTTAAGCTGATCCTAGTACTACTGTTTTGTTTTCCAAGTCAGGTTTTACCTAATTGGTTTTCTTAACCTGTTTTATGGCTCGAATTGAATCCCCTCCCCACAAAATATGTTCTAGTCCTAACCCCCAGCACCTGTGAATGTGACCTAATTTGAAAATTAGGGTTTTGCATATGTAATCAAGTTAAAATAGGTCATAAGAGATTAGGTCCAGCCCTATTCTAATAACTAAGGTTATTTAATAACAGTGAAATTTGGATACAAAGATGCACAGAGGGAAGACAAAGTGAAGACACAGACAGAAGAAGGCTGTGTAACAACAGAGGCAGAGTTTGGAATGATGTGGCTGTAAGACAAAAACCACTGAGGATGGCTGACAACAACCAGAAGTAGAAGGAGGCAGGAGGGATCCTGCCCTAGAATCTTTAAAGACAGCATGGCCCTGCTCACCGTTTGATTTAGGGCTTCTAGATTCCATGTCTGTGAGAGAATTTCTGTTGTTTTAAACTACACGATTTGTGATAATTTGTTATGATAGCCCAGGAAACTAATACAGCCTGCTAGAACATGTTCATGAGTCTATTATGTGGAGTATTTTCTCCTATATTCTAGGACCTGTGTTAAGTGCCTTTTTTATTTCAGTCTCACATTTTGACTATAAACAATACAGTGGGAAGAACATTAGTATCCCCAATTTCTAGATAAAGAAACCAAATCATAGTGAAGACACATACTAGACATAGCAGACATGATGCTCGATGTAGATTTATATAGTTCCAGAATCTACCTCTGCTAAGTACAGTATTTGCCATACAAGGAGGAAAAAAGTTGTTAATTTCTTACGTATTTAATTTTCAATTGTGAAAGGATAGTAGTGATGTATCTTTTGTTATATACATAGATATTTCAATATGTGAATGCCCAGAATACATAGTAACTTTATGTTATACTTTATGCCTTCTCCAGGTATGCAGATTATTATTGTATGTGAAATTTTAGTATTTGTCTCTCTTCCTCATATTCTGTATCAGTGTTTTTAACAGCTTTTGGGAGATACAAATTACATTTCATAAAATTTGTCCAGTTTAAGTGTACAATTATTCTTGGTAAATTTAGAGTTGAGCAATCATCATTACAACCTTATTTTAGAACATTTTCATCACCCTGAAATGAACCCTTGTGCCATTTATAGTCATTACTCTTTCCCACTAATGGCCCAGGGGACTCTAATCTACTTTTGGCTTCAATAGATTTGCCTTTTCTAGACATTTCATATAAATGAAATTACACAACATTTTTTTTTTTTACCTCTGGCTTCTGTCACTTAACGATATTTTTGGTGTTCTCTCTCCATTTGTAGCACGTATCCACACTTTGCTCTTTTATTGCTCAATAGTCTTTTATTGTATGGATATGTCACATTTTGTTTATCCATTATCCACAGTTGATGCATTTTTAGGTTATTTCTTTTTTATTATTATGACTAAGGCTGCTATGAACATTCACGTGTATGTATTTGTATGGATAGATGTTTTCATTTCTCTTGAGTAGATACCTAAGAGTGGAATTGATGAGACATAGGGTAAATGCATTTTAACAATTTTAGAAATTGCCAAGCTGTGTTCCAAAACATTTTACATTCCAATTAGTGATGCATGAGGATTCATTTTGTCCGTCCTTGCCAATACTTTATTATCATTTGTGCTTTTTATTATAGCCAGTCTAGTAAGTGTGAGGTGTTATCTCATTATGGTTTTAAAATACATTTCCCTAATGACAAAGGAGGTAGAGTATCTTTTCATGTACTTATTGGCCATTCCTATATCTTCTCTGGTGAAAAGTCTATTCAGATCTTTTGCTCACTTTTTAATTAGATTGTTTGTCTTTTATTATTGAACTGTAACTCTTCTTTCTATATTCTGGATGTAAGTCCCTTATCAGAAATATGATTTGCAAATACTTATCCCACTCTGTGGTTTGCTTTTCGTATTCTTATTAGTGTCCTTGGAGCACAAAATTTTAAATTTTGATCAAGTGCCACCTTTCAAAGACAGCACTGATTTTTAAATCCTTTTGCACACTTCAATAACCTGAAAAGTTTAATAAACATTGTTAGTTCTACTTTATAATCAGTGAAATTAGTCACTCTGCAGTGCTGTCAGATTGAGAATCAGTATTCTGTATGGAAAAATTCTTGCTTGTGGAGTCTGTTCCAGGCTTTCCTTTTGTGGTGCAGAATTCAGATTATAAGATAATTCTTCCATAAAATGCAGTATGAAATGGAAACCACTTTGAACATTTCAGAGAACTGATCCATGATCTGGATCAGAGGCAGAGTGTTATTCTGAAGAGTGTATTTTGGATTAGGATCTTTATACTTTTATTTTTATACACATATAAGATATTTTATAATGTTTATAAACATTAACAGGTAAGCAAAATGAAAGTGAGAGAACTTTCTGAGAGGATGTGGAAAAAGAGTTTATGTACTTGCATGAGTTGTTGAAGGCTCAGTGAGAACTAGTGTAAGAGTGAAAAACTCAAGGGGCCACAGTCTTAAGGGGGCCTGTGCTTTAGTGGGTTTTCTTCTAGAAACCCCACAGATTTTGAATTCTCACTATGAGGATCCGAGAACTATTCTGTCCTAGCTCTGGAAAGAGAAGAGGAGAAGTAACTATTGTGAAACAGAGCCAGAGCCTGCTCCATCAATGAAGGACTATTTTCCAGGGGAAAGTACTTTGACAAAGAACATTATGAAACCTTATTCCAGCTGGGAAAAGAGAATTGATCCCTAGTCCAGCTCCTTCCAGCATGGGCTTCCAAAAAGGAGTCAAAAAACAGCATAGTCATTGGAGAACAAGTCTTCAAGAAAATACATTTGGAGCTTTTTTCAGCCAGGAAAGAAAGTAGGAGACAGGGTAAACACTATACCAGTAAGAATATGCTTATGAAAGTCACAGTATTAAAACCTAGACCCTCTAAAACACTGAATCTTAATCATTAGATCATAGAATACTCGTCTTCCTCACCAAATTATCACCACACAAATAGGGCTTCTGTATAATGTAATTATAGTGGGTTTAGTTGAAAGGGGTGTACAATACAGACACTCTATAAAGATTTTATACACACACACACACACAGACACACACATACACAGAGTCAAGACAGAATATAAAAACACCAAAAGAATTTGAAGCCTCTGGTACATAAAGCTGCAACAAACAAACATAGCTCAACTCCTAGCCAGATTAACCTAAATCCTCACACTAAAGGCCTGTTTACCTCATTTCCTATTCCCAATTTCCCAGATAATATGTCTGGTTTTCAATAAAAAGTTGCAAGCATGACAAAAGGCAAGAAAGAAATACAATCTGAGGAAACAAAGCAATCGTCAGAACAAGCTCAAGATATGACACATATGAGGGTTATTAGTAAGGAAATTTAAAACAACTGGGATTAATATGTTAAAGGATCTAATGGAAAGGTTGACAACGTGTATGTATCCTTCTTCCCCAAAACACATTATCCCAATCTAATCATGAGAAAAACATCAGACAAATACAAATTGAAGGACATTTTATAATGTCCAAACTGTCGTGGTCAGAATGCGGGTTGGAAAAGAATTTCCAGACACAAGGCAGAATGTAAAGAAGATAGAATTTATTAGAGGGAACGGTCGCTGCCAGAACAGCAGGCCAACTTCCTAGTAGTCTGGGAGAATCAAGCCTGAACATGTGCTATTGATAAGTTTTTATATCCAGAAAACAAAGGAATGGTCTGAGGTGAAATTTTCGCTTACTGACTGGTCGAGGCACATATAGCTTCCTTCTACAGGGTGGGAGTGGGAGAGGCCAGATGCCTTTCCTTCTTTGGGAGAGGTCCCTTGCCCAGGTGGGCATTGCCCAGGTGGGCTCAGGAATTTCGTAACCATTGCAACATGGTGGGGAGGGCGATTAGGAGTCCGGTAGGGGGTGACGCTGACACTTTTTCAGGCAGAGTCATCCTTTGTCCTTGAAGCATCATTGTCCTTGGAGCACCACACAAACTTCCTCAAAACTATCAAAATCATCAAAAACAAGGAAAGTCTGAAAAACTCAAAATCAAGAGGAGCCTAAGGAGATACAACAACTAAATGCAATGTGATATCTTAGTTGGGACACTGAACGAGAAAAAGGATATTGAGAAAAAGGATATTAAGAAAAATGTGAGGAACTCTGAATTAACTATGGACTTTATTTAATAATGTATTGATATTAGCTCATTAATTATGCCAAATGTCCCATACTAATAAAAGATTTTAAATATTTGTCTTATCCTTCACCTGGGGATATTTATTTGTATTGCAATATGTAAGAATCCTGGATCTTCCCCTTTCTCTTTCCAAGGAGAATTTCTTTATAGTAGGGAGTAAAGGTTTCTCTGTCTGTCTTAGAAGAAAGGGGAAAACAGCTGTCCCACTCCTACATACACTTGTAGATTCATATTTTGGGAAGCCTCTCTGTAGTATAAATGCCTGACATGAAGCTTTTGATTGCTGAGGCATCC
Organism: Mesoplodon bidens; assembly: GCF_964165515.1. Classification (NCBI taxonomy): domain Eukaryota; kingdom Metazoa; phylum Chordata; class Mammalia; order Artiodactyla; family Ziphiidae; genus Mesoplodon; species Mesoplodon bidens. The sequence goes on along the minus strand of NC_138161.1, from coordinate 80,650,336 downwards.
ATTTCAAAGACATCCATCTAGAATAAGCATATTGACAGCTGTGTGCCTCAGCTACTAGTAAAACAACTAGATAAGGAAGCGGCCTGTCCCCCCCACCCACAAAATTTCCCTTTTAGAAAGCTTGGATAACCTAGATAACTGACCGACCACTTGATCCCTTGAGTGACCTCACTTCTTCCTTCCTGTGCTCTAATTTCAAATCTACTGCTTTAAATTTCACCAATAAAGAATGATCCAGGGAAATCTTAGGTATCCCACCCTTGTACCCTAATAAAGGCAGAGCACCGTAGCTCCCTTCTCTCTCTACCCACCACCTCACTATGTGACCTGGAGCTTGCTGTGTATGCTTTAGTACCTATGGTTTACAAATCTTGTTCTTCTAAGTTTCAGGATAGTTTTCCTGAGGTGTGAAATTAGAACCACAACGTTTGGTCCAGAAACAATACTGGCCTTTGTGGTCGCGGTGGGGAATGTCTGTGGGGCTCCCTATGAGAAATATGAGTGCAGGTGAGTGCCTAATGTATTCCTAGCTGAAAACGTAGCTATCAATGGGCTGACATTCACACAAGTCTCCTACAGTATAATCCTACTACCTGTGTAGACTGTCCCTCTGGCTCATACTCTGCTGCCTGTGGTTTGAGGGACCAATGCAAGAATATTATTCTTCCCCTGTGCTGCTAGAGTCAATGAAGCTCTGATCTCTGACCCAGAGGCCTGGTGTTTCTGCTAGTATGTAAGTGTGTGTTATGTGTGTGTGTGTGTGTTATGCATGTTTTTATATCTTTCTCTATCATCTCTCTATATACATATACACAAACAAGAAAGCAAATTATTCATAAATCCAAACCAAAAGTAGCCACAGTCAATTCTTCATGAGCTTGACTCCATATATACACACACATATATAAACATACACAGATGATCAATTTCTCTATTACTCTCATATTTGGCTCATTTTCTTATCATCTTCTAAGTGTTCCACATTTATTCATGTTTAATAAGTAAGTACTTTTTATCATACTGGTGTACCAGTTAATAATTTCCTTTAAGTTTTCTTGAAAATGACTCAATTTGTTTTTCTTTAGCCTCATTCTAAACAATAATATCCTTGCAGTAGCTAGAATTTATAAGCTACTACTTATAATTTTTCTATTTTACTCTGTTAAATATAAACATTCAATCTTCTAAAGGTTTGTCTAGTTTTTATGAGTCTAATTCCTTTCTTTTTTTCTGAGCACAAAAGTTAGAGCTGAAAGATTTAAACTAAAAACCAAAATTCAGAAAATATTGGGAGATTGGGATTGACATATATACACTATTGATACTATGTATAAAATAGATAAATAATAAGAACCTACTGTATAGCACAGTGCTCTGTGCTACTCAATGATCTGTGGTGACCTAAATGAGAAGGAAATCCGATAAAGAGGGGACATATGTATACATATAACTGATTCACTTTTCTGTAAAGTATAAAATAACACAATATCATAAAGCAACTATATTCCAATAAAAAATAAAAATATAAATATAAATAAAAAAAAAGAAAATATTCACCTCCACAAACAAAATAAAAACCTCGATGGATATAGGGTGTGATCACAGGATTGGAGGAATATGAGATTAACCAGAAGTTAAGAACTGGAAACAGGGCAGACCCATGGATTTCAGCAGCAGGAAATCATGGATCGTCTATGTATGGTTCTAACATTAGATGCTGCTTCTTTGGTAAATTTTCTGTGTCTGGTCACCATTTACAGCCTCAGGTGAGAGATTACAAATAGCCTAATCTAGTCTACATATATATTTTTTACTTTAGGGTCCTGCAATTACCTTTCCTCACGATTCATGCAAAATGGAGGAAGGGTAACTCCCTAATGGAAGAGATTTTTTTTTTTTAATAAAGAAACAGGAAAAAGCAGTGGCTGCTATATTTCACGCCACTGTACATTCAAACTTTCTTTTCATACATGCAAATTCAGAAGAACTTCCCACTTAGCATGCAATTTTTATTCAAACAAACAAAAAATAGATTCACTGCCATCCCAATGAGAGAAAACACAAGGTCACAACTTGCTACTGAATCTCAAGAGAAAGTATCATGAAGCCATTGCTCTCCAAGTCCAGACCACTAGGTGATGGCTCACTTAATTTTCTTTTGAGTTCTCACCACTAACAAATCCTACATAATAGTACAGTGAGAAGGAAAATAATAGTGTTCTTGTATAAGAACAACTTATAAGAACTTTGGTGGCCTTGCCTGTATTGGGTAGCAGTTGTCTTCTAATAATCTTTGCCTCTAAGCATAGGAATACTATGAAGTACGCCAAATTTGTCATAAATATAAATTTCATTCAGATCTTCATTGACTAAACCAGCCCTCTTTCTAATCCATAGTCATGGCCATATACTATATATTTTATTCTCTTTCCAAAGATCCAGTAAGGAGCACTGACCACAATGAGGCAATAACTATTTTAATTTAGGGAAAACATAATTGTGTGCCTTGGTGGAATCATCCCTTCATTGGTTTCTAAGACTGGTAGACTAGGAGGAGAGCCCAGAATCATAGAAGCAAGACATATACCTCTTCAGAATAAGCCACTAGTATAAACTCCTGAGTGGCATATCTCTTAGGAGAAATCAGTAACGCAGTTACTTTGGATTTTCCTACATCATTTCACAAAATCCTTTCCCTCCCTATAGAGAATATTTTTTCCAACAATTAAAGTACCTACTTTGAATAAACATCAACAAATTCATGTTAGCTTATGTTAATGACAAACGATTTGCATTATGATAATACATTCTGTTTGAAACCTGCATTTCATGTTTTTAAATTTGACATTTTAAATACCACTCTTTTAATTACAAAATTAATTAGAGTATAATGCTCTACTCATTAATGATGAAAATTTACATGCCATGGAATATAGATTGCTTTCAAATGTGAATATTATCAGTGTTTACTAAAAACTTAGGTAATTTTCATTTAAAATATGCATACCATAAATGCTGGAGAGGGTGTGGAGAAAACAGAACCCTCCTGCACTGTTGGAGGGAATGTGAATTGATACACCCACTATGGAGAACAGCATGGCGGTTCCTTAAAAAACTAAAAATAGAATTACCATATGACCCAGCAATCCCACTATTGGGTATATACCCTGAGAAAACCATAATTCAAAAAGAGTCATGTACCACAGTGTTCATTGCAGCACTATTTACAATAGCCAGGACATGGAAGCAACCTAAGTGTCCATCAACAGATGAATGGATAAAGAAGCTGTGACACATATATATAATGTAATATTACTCAGCCATAAAAACAAATGAAATTGAGTGATTTGTAGTGAGGTGGATAGACCTAGAGTCTGTAATACAGAGTGAAGTAAGTCAGAAAGAGAAAAACATACTGTATGCTAATACACACATATATGGAATCTAAAAATAAAAAAAAAAGAGTTTCTGAAGGACCTAGGGACAGGACAGGAATAAAGATGCAGACATAGAGAATGTACTTGAGGACACGGGGAGGGGGAAGGGTAAGTTGGGACGAAGTGAGAGAGTGGCATGAACATATATACACTACCAAATGTAAAATATATACCTAGTGGGAAGCAGCCACATAGCACAGGGAGATCAGCTCGGTGCTTTGTGACCACCTAGAGGGGTGGGATAGGGAGGGTAGGAGGGAGATGCAAGAGGGAGGAGATATAGGGATATATGTATATGTATAGCTGATTAACTTTGTTATAAAGCAGAAAATAACATACCATTATAAAGCAATTATACTCCAATAAAGATGTTAAAAAATAAAATAAAATAAAATATTCATAATTGCATCCACTTGTAGGAAAATTTGTTTTTCAGGAAATTACAGTTAGACATTTTTCTTTCTTTGAAAATGCCTCATATTTTTTGAAGAAGTGCTGAAAATCTGATTAAAAACCATGGTAAACTTAGGAAAAGAGATTTTTATCAGCAATAATTCTCCTCTAAGAATCAAGTTAAAACATTGGGATGTTTCATTTCTTTACTTATAAGTTTTCAGCAAATAAATTCCTTTATCAACATTCTTTTCCTTAAAAAAAAAGCCAGCAGGTAAGTTCACAGAAGATTTATGGGTTCATAGTTATAGATGTCAGCTAAATTCTTGGGATATTGGGAGAAGAGATACAGAGTAAGTCACTCTAGTGTTCAGAATCATACAAAGTCCAAAATGTACAAATTCTTAAGAATTGTATTACATATTTGCAGGAGTACTTTTCCATACCTGGTTTCACCCCTACGACCTTCAGGATAAAAAATAAAAATTACAAGTCAAACCAATTTCAGATTAAATGTTAATTTATGGTCAATTTTTATAGATGGTCATTTAATTTGTTAACTCAGTTATCACTGGTTGAAAGAATATATGTGCTAGAGTTTTCTATGACAGTGTAGTAGGCTGATGTCTCCTGTAACAAAGTCAGACCCTAGTTGACTGACCATCTCACCTCTAGAAACACTGTAGATCAAGACACCCTGGTTTCCACTCCAACCTAAAATCTATTTTGGTAATTACTTCCATCTTGCCACTTACCATTGAGTGCCATCTCTTGGTCTCTGTTTTTTGAGAATACTAACAATTCTACCAATACAAAGAAAATCAGCTCTATGCCAATATCATGGTAATTGGAATGCCAAGGTAAATCTGTTTCTGCTGTCAACTCTGGCCTACTAAGCTTCTCAAATACCTTCATGTGTTCTCAGCAGTACATTTCTTATTACCTTGGTTAAAAAAAATTCTTTTGAGCCCCTTCTGGGAATGTAATGCGGTTATTGCCAAATTGGTCTTTGCAGGTGAGAGAAGGACATTGTTGTCTTATAACAAGGAGAGAGTTGTTTCCCTTGACTGGGAATATCAGGGGTATTTTGTTGTCTCAAGGTTCTCATGTTGATAAAAATTTCCACATTCTATGTACCAATACCCTCCTCTTTCCCTATCAGTGTCCTGACTGTGGCATAGATATACAAAGATGTGCATTTGGTGTCCTTTGAAGCTCTGCCATCACTATAATTAAATTTTGGTCTGATTTTTTTTCAGCACACTCTACTTTGCATCTGTAGGTGACAAGGATCTCTTAAAATCTTCTCATGGAGATGTTCTGACATTCGTAGTGTTCCTTGCATTGATAGCTTGCTAAACTGAATCTATCATTTTCTTTTTTCAGTGCTTCTAAAACCAATCTCAAACCATTGACTTTTGTTCTTATAATGTCCATTGTCTCCAAAATGGTCAAGTGTAATCCCTACATTATAAGCCAAAATTCCATACTCCACCTTGTAGCAAGCTGAAAGTTGGCTCTAAAACACAGGTGTCTAAGTCCGAACCCCCTGTACCTGTGAATATTGTCTTACGTGGCATAAGATGTAACTAAAACTCTTGAGAGGAGGAGTTTATCATGGATTATCCAGGTAAGCCCTCAATACATTCACATGTATCCTTGTAAGAATGCAGGAGAGGTTTTACTTTTAGGCCAGATACACAGACAAGATGGAAATTTGAGTAATATGACTAGAAAACAAGAAACACCAAGGAATGCTGGTAGCCCCAGAAGCTAGGAGAGAGGCATGGAACAGATTCCCTCCTTAGAGCACCTAGAGGAAGCACAGTCTTGCCAACTCCTTGATTTCAGACTCCAGGCCTCTGAACTGTGAAGGAATATATTTCTATTGCTATAAGCCATTCAGTTTGTGGTTATTTGTTATGACAGTCATGGGAAACTAATGCATACCTGATCAAAGTATTCCACCAGTAAGATTCTTAATAAGGGTAATGCTTCTGCATGACAGAGGTTATCATGGCCACTACCATCAACATTATTGCTGTCTGACCTTTGGGTTATCTATTTCCAGGATCCCATATTGAAGGCCTGCTTTCTAAGGTCACTACGACATCAATTATCTTATGATACCAATTGTCTCCCCATCTCCCAAAGCAGAGCTATGACAGAGGTTGTCATGCAGGTAGTTCAGGTAAGAATGTTCTCCTAGGGACAAGGTAACAGTGTCAGGGAAGAATAAAACAGGAGTGTCAAACCAAGGAAATGTTATTGAGCTGGTTTCTATTCTGAGCAAATGAGATTCAAACACCATGGGAATCCTACTCAATACTCTATAAGAGCCTATATGGGAAAAAAACATCCAAAAAAGAATGGATACATATACATGTATAACTGAATCACTTTGCTGTACACCTGAAACTAACACAACACTGTAACTTAACTATACCCCAATATAAAATTAAATTAAATTAAAAAACAAACAAACAAATACCATGATGGGCTCCTGATGTGTCAACTTGGCCAGACTGTCATTCTAAGTTATTTAATCATACACACTCATCTAGGTTTTCCTGTAAATGTAGTTTGTAAATGTGATAAAAGTCCACAATCAGTAGACTTTAAGTAAGAGATTATTCTAGATAATCTGGGTGGGCTTGCTTCACTCAGCTGAAAGGCCTTTCTTGAAGAAGAAACTCCATGTGTAGGCAGCAGTTAAGCGCCCTACTGAGGATTCCAGCCTGCCCTTCCTAATGGCCTACCCTATCGACTTTGTGATTGCCTAGCCAGCCCCCTTGATTGCCTAAGCTAATTCTTTGTGAGAAATATCTTTATCTATCTATCTAATCTATATCCTACTGGTTCTATTTCTCTAGTTGAGCCTTCACTGACATGAGCCTCCTGGAAATATTTCAAGCAGCTGTACCAAACGCACCTCAAGATTTTTAACAGAAACAGAAAAAGTATTCATCCACAGACTTCCATTTTCATTTATTTCAAGGTTTCCTCCAGGAGCTGTTAATTATCCTAAATTTCAAGTTTATGCATGAACTAGAAAAGCTAAGCAAATTTTATAGATAAACCATATAGTGATGCAGATAAACACTGGGGAAATGTAAGCAAGAGATACTACATGGACTGAGAAAAGTGACCAGTGGACTCATGCAAACTGCTAGTTCTGAGCCATGGCCTGCTTAAAAAGTGGCTCAAGGGCCTCCCTGGTGGCACAGTGGTTGAGAGTCCGCCTGCCAATGCAGGGGACGCGGGTTGTTGCCCCGGTCCGGGAAGATCCCACATGCTGCGGAGCGGCTGGGCCCGTGAGCCATGGCCGCTGAGCCTGCGCGTCCGGAGCCTGTGCTCCGCAACAGGAGAGGCCACAACAGTGAGAGGCCCACGTGCCAGAAAAAAAAAAAAAAAAGCTCAAGATGATGCAAATATGATGGGTACAAGTAATCGCTGCTTAGCTATCCCTGTATAAAGGCACATTAAACAAATACATTATTTGGAAAGATAAAATTTTAAAAATCCATTTCTACTATTTTTTCTCAAGGATGGTGGTAAAGAAAAAGATGGTTTGGTTTATTATGTTTCTGTTAGACCCAGTTTAGGAAAATATTTATACAAAATGTGAAACACTAGGTACTTAGCCATTTATGTTAATTAAATAAGATTCATTGCTGGATAATACTTCTTTACGTAACCCTCATTTCATTAATGTTAATTGGTAGTAATTATGACATTAATTGAACACTTCATTAAATGATTTATTAGTTTAGCTGTGATCCCTAATACTCAAAAACCATATATGCAAAGAACAAACTACTTTCTTAGATTTAAGAAAAGTGTGTAAAACACATAGTAAATCAAATATTTAAATAAAAAATAACATATATGCATATACAAGCACAATATATACATATATGTATACATACACACATTTGTTGATTATGTGCATTCTCAGAGTAAAAGGTAAGTCAGTACACACACACACAATATACACATATTATGTGTGATATCTGTGTGCACGTATATTCATTAAAAATGTTTAAAGGAAAAACATTTTTCTTAACACAAGCAGAAGCTTTCCTCTGAGCACAATAAAAACGTATTTAGATTTTTACATGATTTTTTACATATTTTTCCTTTTTAAATTAAATAATCTTTCTTTGGACTGTAAGGCTTTTTAAATTTTATTTATTTATTTTTAATTGAACCATATGATCCAGCATTTCCACTTCTGGATATATAGCCAAAGGAAGTGAAACAGGAGTTCAGAGAAATATCTGCACTCATGTTCATTGCAGTTTTATTCACAATAGGCAAGATGTGTAAACAACCTAAGTGTCTGTCAATGGATGACTAGATAAAGAAGTTGTGATGTATATAATTGTGTCACACACACAACAGAATGTTATTCAGCCATAAGAAAGAAGGAAATCTTGCCACTTGTGACAACATGGCTGGAACTTGAGGGCACTATTCTAAGTGAGATAAGTCAGACAGAGAAGACAAATACTGTATGATTATTTTATGAGTGGATTAATCCATGAAAATGCAAATCAATTACTATACTATACCCATATTTATACCAAAGCTATGATGACCTATTTGCAGAGTAATCATAAATGTCCTAGTGATTTTAATAAATAAAATCATTGATTTTCAAATCTCCCAGATCCTAGCAAACTGGCATTAAATGTATATTATAGTTTAAATCATAATGTTATCTCACTCTATTTGCCATTACCTTGATACTTCTAAAGAGTATTGCTGTATCCTTCCCCAGTGATTCTTCAGTCAAAACCATACATTGCTAACTTTTGTCCATAAAAATCAGGTAGAGGGTAAGGTGGTCATGAGTGAATTTTCCCAAATCTGTTTTCTAAAATCCAGAATGAATATTAGCTGAAATGTGGCTTTGTTTTACAGAAATTGTATTCTGGAATTACCAATTATTTCAGGTGGATAAACAGGAGCTGTGTGGAGGTTACTCATACCAATTATGATTATAAATCTAAGACAAGAGCAGTCTTTAAAAATATACAACAGAAATAATACATATATATTATTTAATTTTAATAATGAATCTTATTAATAGTTCCCCTTGAGTGTATATACATGATAAAACATTAAATTAATGCTAAAAAGTATCTATTCTTATCTGATAGGAGTTGTAGATATAAGAGACTTGGTAAGACTATATGTAAGTTTTGAACAGAAAAACAAAAACTACTTAAGATAATTTAAAACATAAACTATAGTGCATTGGTTGATGTTTCTCTAATTCATTAATTATGCATTTTTCTCTGTATACCTCTCTCTTTTTTTTAGGAGGAGGGCACTATAGTGATTAAGAACATATTTGAGACAGTGCTTTTAATTCCCAAGTAAGTGAGAAACCCTTGTTTTATCTTCAACTAACCTCCATAGTGAGAAACAAGATTAGTAAGAAATACTACTAGCTGGTATTGATGAATTGCCATTTCCTGAGGAAGGCCTCTTTCAATTTCTTGTTAAAAAGTAATCAAATTAGCAAACTTTAATTTCTGCACTCAAAATTGAATACAGTTATTCCGGTCTATTACAGAAAGTACCACTGGTAGAGACACCTTTGATTTCCTTGGAACATCTGTAATAAAACTATTGAAAATAATTTAAACTTCTTTTCCCTCATTGGAATGCAAAATGCAGGTAGGCTAGTAATTATGGTTACAATGGCAAATGAAAGTATATTACACAACCTCCTGCTGTTCATGAAAGGATTGTCACTCAAAACTCCAGGGTGATTTCTCCTGGGTAACTTTAAATGGTATCCATCCTACCAATCTTTTATTTCTATTTTATTTCTCTCTTCTTAGAAATGCTACTGCTTCTTAGATTTGCAACTTTCCTAATTTCCATCCTCTGCTTTGTGCTTGATGACAGAGTCTACAGGGACTTTCTCAAGTATCTACTTCTCTTCTCCAACTGAAATAGAACATTGAGTTACTGACCTCTTCACTCCTAAGTGAAGTTCACTCATCTGAAATGCTGGCAGTGATAAACTCCAACTTATTATCCCACAAACTACTAAACCTAAATAATCACTGAAGTTGTTTAAGTCTGTTGAAAGCATAGTAGTATGAGAATTTCACTCCTGTAGGACACCCAGCAGCTGGAAACTGAAACAAAGTCCATTTAAATACAACAAAATGAAGTGGGAAAACATCACAAAAGAGGAAAGGAATGTTTACAGCTTTGTGTAAACCAAGTCTCCAAAATTCTGCAATTTTTATGTCACTGACAAAGGCTCAGTCAGGGTAGAAAAAATGTTACTGGTGACTGATTTGTTTCTGACTTGTTTGTTCTTTGTCACTTGTCACCAAGGCAAAGTAAAACCACAACACTTTCCCTGAAGAATAGCATGTTTCCATTGTTTGACTGTGGCACCATGACGTATTCAAGACTACTCTGTGGCATTGCAAATAACTACCAAAATATATTAACAATAAAATACACTTTAAAACGCACAGAAAAATTGTTCTTGAATATGTCTGCAAGATTTCCAAGATGAAGGTGTCACATCTGCTTGCTTAACTATTATTAAATAGAAACTGAAGAAAAAAGGGAAATGAATAAATATTGCATCTCTTTTTTATATAATTTAGTTGCTTAAATACTACCTAGCAAAAATGTTCATATTCATCCAAAATGTTTTCAAGAACTTGTTAGGTGTCCATTTCTTTGTCAGTTAAACTGGGTAATATGTTCCATTAGGTGGCACTTACATATAAATATTGGTGGTACAGTGGGTATGCCATACTGTTATCAAATTGAAGTTACTGAACCCTCCTTTCATAGTCCAGAGCAGGGGATAATAGCGAGGACTGTGGGACACAAAACTATTTTGGAGAACTGTAGTAAACGTTCAAGGTCTTATTTTTAAATTAATCTCAGTTTCATTAAATGCATTTCCACATTTCATTGGAAGTTTTTTTGGTATGTGAAGAGAATTTAATTAACTACACCCATAGATTCAGGACAGATGATAATGGTAAGTGTGCAATGCTACTTCCTTCTTTTATGTTTTCATTACTTCAAATGTTACTTCCCTTCCCCTTTCTCCACTTCCATACCACTTTCTACATAGATGCTTGTTCTGATTTGTTTAAGCAGTTTTGATAATCCACTTTCACAATAGCTCCTTTGATACATACCTAGTCTCTGTGTATTTAAAATATTAAGTAGTACTGACCTGTATATATTAATTTTTTGATATGTTTCTACTCAAAACATTGAGATTTATTCATTTTGTTATTTGTAACACCTATTTTTATACACCCACCATCCACTAATCTAGTGCTACACACAAATCTCAGGTTGTTATGGTACCACCCCACTTTTTGTAATAATTTCTGTATTGGTTAGGATAATGTAAGTTGGATTTTTTAAAATTTTGATATAACTTCAAACTTAAAGAAACTATTTAAGAATATCACAAGGAATTACCATAGACCATTTTACCCAGATTCACAAATTTCTAATATTTTGCTATATTTGTTTTACCAGTCTCTGTAATTCACTACTGTAGGAACTTGATAATTGTAAATATTATGCTCTTTTATACAAAATAATTCAGTATGTTTTTTCTAAGAATAAGAATCTTAGCACAGTACAACTATAAAAATAACAAAATTTAATGCTGCAATAGTACTAAGATCATACAAATTTTCTAACAATGTTCTTTGTACACGTTTCTCTAGCCAGGAGCTAATCCAGGATTATACATTGCATTTAGCTGTCATGTCTCTTCACTTTCCTTTAATTTGAGTCTGTTCCTCAGCTTAGTCCTGATATTTTTTAAGAATATAGGCCACTTATTTAGTAAAATACCCCTTAATTTGTGTTCTTTGGAAGTTTCTTGCTGACTGAATTTAGGTAATACTTTTTCTTTTTCTTTCTTTCTTTCTTTTTTTTTTTTTTAGAGAAATACTGATTTTAATTCAACATAAGGTAAACTCAGGGCAGCTGTCATCTTTCAGCCTGGAAATTAGCAAAACTGTTGAAACAAGGCACAATTTTTCCCCATATGTGTTATGTGTCTCCAGTTCAAAAAAAAGTATGAAAATGTTAAAAATAGAAGTCTGAGATATTTTTTAAAAAGTGTATTAAAAGCTGCCATGAAACCTGTCAACATCATTCCTTATTCTACAAAATAGCACCAGTAAGAAGAGTAAAATAGTGTTAAAAACCATTACGACAGCATTTCTGAAATTCAGCTTGTCCGACCAGCCGTTCCTGCTAAAAATGATTTATTGTTTTATCGTGGAATACAAAAGGACTTTAAAATCTCTGGAAGTAAGGTCGAGCTTTTATTGCAGTTTTCCCCTTGCAGTCTCTTAGATGAGGGGAAAGTGCGAGGAGTGTGCTTCTACCCCTGGCTGTCACTGCTTGAGTTTAGAAAAGGCTGAGGAATTGGGGTTTCATACTTCTAATCTAGGGACCTATGCCTGTGGAGTAATTTGAAGAGGATGGGGTGGGGAAGTGTCTTACCTAAGCCTCCTCCTCCTCTCCCCTCACATGGGGAAGGAGGGAAGATCATGAGAAGTCATACCTGTCTACATGATACATGGCAGCTTATAACCCAGCCCACCCCTTCCTGAGCTTCCAGCATGTTCTATTGCAGTCACTCAGAGGGATTTAGCTAAGGGTAGCCCTGCCCTTGGGTTTATGGGGGAAAAGAAATAGCCCTGAATGTGACAATGATGTCATCCCTGCTGAAATCATCATCCTTATGGAAAATACTCTAAATGGGCCACGGATCCCAGCCCTTTATACTGAGGCCAGGGGAACATGCCAGGGACAATTGAAGACAGACACGAATATCATGTCCTCTTCTGCTAGCCCTAGAAAAAACCCATCCTGAGCCCTTAAAATGTGCTTTAGCTACAAGTCTAGCTGATACGTTTTGAACTTGAATAATATTATGTCCTCCTCAGTGCATTATTTCAGAAGGCACATGATTTCCCAGTATTAGTGATGTTAACATTAATCAGTTAAAGTTTTGTCTGCCAAGTTTCTCTGTAAAGTTATTTTTCTCTTTTTTTATTAATAAGTAATTTCCTGGGAAAAACAAGAAAATATTTCAATATTCTCTTTCTTATCAAAGTTTCACTGAAAAGTTTAGCATCCACTGATGATTTTCTAACTTCAACATTCATATGACGTTCATTAGTTTCCATTCTACTGTAAGGAACAGATTTCATTTTGTACCAGTTATTTATTACGTCAATATGATTTCATGAATTTTATTTCATTCAATGGGTTATCATTATTTGGTTATTTATTTTCATGCCTAAATTGTCCCAAATTTGGCCAGTGGAGACAAATTCAAAGTAAAACTCTGCTGTCCTTTTGACATATCCTTATAATTCTTTAATAACTTTCTTATTTTAAAGTGCAAAAATAAGTACCAGGTTTATCTTCTACTTTACCAGCCACAACCCTGAAATCAGCTATATCTCTTGGTTTATTTTAGTGGAGAATTTTATTTAGAAACCAAGAATGGAATGCTAGGTATGCTCATTGTCACTGGTGTAGCATTACTTTTGGTCTTTTGTGTAAACAGAGCTAGGAAGAGGTATATAAATGTATACAAATGGCAAGAATCAATAACATGTATATCTATCATAAGTCTATACTGACACCACAATTGCAATGCAGAAACAGGTTTCATTCTAGCCTTTCCACTTTCCATGTCTTTACCTCCTTTCACAATGAGAACTTTTATTATCCTCACTATATTTACTCATTTATTCAAGCCTAGTATAAAAATGGTAGTTTTAGAATTTTCTACCCATACCAATGGGGTAAGCAAACCTAGCAATTAGAGTTAAATGCTTGTTTCCATTCTCTTATGTGAGATTTGTATACACTAAAAAGAACCCATTTAATAGTAAATTCAATGAGTTTTTCATAATTCATATACCTGGGTAAACCACACCCTTATCAATAGAAAATTTCCATCACTAGAAAGTTCTGTCATGTCGCTTCTCTGTCATAATCCCAACCAGAGAGGACCACTGGTTTTTTTTGTTGTTGTTGTTTGTTTGTTTGTTTGTTTTACCCACAGACTAGTTCTAGGACACCATATAGTATGTACTGTTTGGCTTTCATGTTCTCACAATCAGGGTAATATTGTTTGAATCATTTATGGTATTAGTCTTATCAGTAATTTATTGCATTTTAATACTGTAGAAGTACTGAGAAATGATTAGATTCTAGACTTATTCTGAGGTCAGAAGAAAAAAATTATTTATGGACCAGCGATAGAGGAGCTGGATGAGGGAAGTCAAGTTGACTGCCTAGTTGGCTGCCAAATATTTGTTATCAGTGACTGGGAGAATACAGTTAGTCTTTACTGTAATGTAGATGATAAGGTCAGTAGGTTAGAGCCCAGATTTGGGCTCAATGTGAATTTTGCAATCTATATTAGAAAAACAAAATGAATGACAGATTTTGTTTTATTTTAAGAAGCTGAGAGAGATAACAGTATGATAAAGGGACACCAGAATCTGTACTGATCTTTTTTATTTTGCTGTTTTTTTCCCCTTAAGTTCTTATCATGGCCACTTAACTTTATTTTCATAATTTTGTCTTTTTTATATTAATATTTATATGAACTGCTGCATTAGCTTCATTCTATGTATGTTTTTGGATCATTATCATAAGGTTTTCTAATTTTCATTATTATTTAAATAACTCATGGTTCTAATTAAAGTGTGAAGGTATTTAAGTTGAAAACATGGTTTTTGTCCAATTATCTCTTATTATTGATTCATAGTGTCTCTTATTATGATCAGAGAGACTGGATTATATAAGTTCAACTCTATATATTGACACTTGCTTTATGGCAAAAACTATGACTAATTTTTAGAAATAACCTATATCTGACTGTAAAAATCTGTATTATTCAAAATTCAGGATTCTAAATTTACTTGTTATATCAAGTAGGCAGAGACCAGCAGTACTAGTAGAAAGAAAGTTGCTAAGCTATATTAAGTTAAAAAATTAAAAACTAAAATGAGAGAGGGAAAGCACTATTAAGGACATGGCAGACACTACTATTTCTTATTCATTACTAATTGTTTTCTTCTGTGTTTAGTAACAGAATTCTTTGAGTTTTAACGGGCACATAGCTACTCAGTTACATATTACATTCTCAAACTTCTAAGCAGTGATGTATCATCATAATAGTAATTTTAGTCCAATAGGATATGAAAAGATGTGATATGTGAAATATCCTTAAAGATAGGCTGTTTGCCCTAGATTTTTTTCTCAGCCAATCCTTTTGTCTGAAAAGGTGTTAATTAGGGCAGGTGCCTTTGATGATAGGAAGAAGTCATATATTCAAGATAGAACAAACAAACAATTTGATTCAAAGTTCATAGTTTACATCTGGGAATTGGCTTAATTCTGGGAATTGGGTAAATCATGAACTTTTCTCACTTGACTTTAGTAAAAAATTCATATATCTCAAGTCCAGGGTCCCTATAATCAATTATCCACTACCAACAACCTCTGTGTGTCACAGTATTTTGATTACTGCTAGCCCTGCTACCCATTATGATAACCATGCTCATCTAGTTTCTGATGGTGAAGTGATATCTGCAGCCCTGGTATCCTATATACAACTCAAGTCTGAGAACTCAGTGTAATGATAGTATCCTCAGCTGTAATCTTTGGTTTGCTGATAACAGCCAATAAATATAGAGCCTTTTCAACAAAGTTGATACTTCCCACACAAATGTATTACATCAAGGTATTGGTGAAGGATATGTCCTCGGATAATCTCAGTGGACATAGTTAAGGGATGGGAAAAATATCATATATGATAAATTTGTATTTAAACCATCTTTATCTCCTTAAACCTTTAGATTTCTTTCTTTATAGTAAGGAGATTCTGAAATCTGAACTTTGTTTAATTTAGGTTACTTTTCAGCCCAGATTTCATCACAGAAATGAGTAAATTATTAGAGTCATTTTCATATTCTCAAGATAACAGATTTAATATTGCTAATGCCAGAATTTATTGAACAATAAATTAGAAATTCTCACCCATATTCATCAGGTTTGTGTCAATATAACTTGACAAAATTTTGCAATTCTTTGTTGTATCTGGCACATCCCTCCAGGTTAGACTTTGTAACCATCTTTTTGTGGTCTGCTGGGATTTGAATCTAGCTGTGAGTCTAAATGTCAGGAAAAGTAATGGATGTAAGAACTATGAACCATTCCACCTAAAAAGCCACCATCTTAGGTGAGATAGTTATGGGGATGTCAGGCAAGACTCAGCTAATCCTTTAAGTGGGGAGGATCCTGCTACTTCTGCAAACAAGTGAAGCTCAGAGGGAAGCTAAAGGTCTTCATATTCATCAGAAGCCACCCAAATGTCCACACCGTAGTTCTAGACGTGAGTCTCTCCTGATCAACACTGTAATTTTAAAGACATGCTGAGGCTATGCGTTAAACTTACATATGAAAATTCAGTCTATGGGACTTCCCTAGTGGCACAGTGGTTAAGAATCTGCCTGCCAATGCAGGGGTCACGGGTTTGAGCCCTGGTCTGGGAAGATCCCACGTGCCGCAGAGCAACTAAGCCCATGCACCACAACTACTTAGCCTGTGCTCTAAAGCCCACGAGCCACAACTACTGAGCCCATGTGCCAGAACTACTGAAGCACATGCACCTAGAGCCTGTGCTCTGCAACAGAGAAGCCACTGCAATAAGAAGCCCATGCACCTCAACAAAGTGTAGCCTACACTCTCTGCAACTAAAGGAAGCCCGTGCACAGCAGCAAAGACCCAATGCAGCCAAAAATAAATAAATAAATTTATTTAAAAAAAAAAAGAAAATTCAGTCTACTGTAGGATCAAACTTTTTTGGTTATGTGAAACTTCAACCATGTGGTTTCAAGAAATTAAGTATTCTCTCAGGATAATTAGAAAAGCTCCCCAGTTTTCTACTGGAGAGTTTTCCCAACTTGAAGCTGGAAATTTAAAACCTAAGTTTGTTATTTCTTCTCTCAAATTCTTCAGGGGTTTAACTGGTACCAACCCCAAACTCATATTTCTTGTATTCTTATATTCTTTATTTGATCTAATGTTCTTTTTTTTTTTTTTTTTGCGGTAGGCAGGCCTCTCACTGTTTGTGGCCTCTCCCCTTGCGGAGCACAGGCTCCGGACGCACAGGCTCAGCGGCCATGGCTCACGGGCCTAGCCGCTCTGCGGCATGTGGGATCTTCCCAGACCGGGGCACGAACCCGTGTCCCCTGCATCGGCAGGCGGACTCTCAACCACTGCGCCACCAGGGAAGCCCTATTTGATCTAATGTTCTAATTCAAGAGATAATAGGTCTCCCATAGCTTTTCCTTCTATAGGTATTTCACTGTAGGCATTTTTATGTGCTAATTCAAGAAAGTATTTTTCCAGTGAATGACTTGCAATACCAGGATCTCATTTTCCATTAATAATGAATTTATTACTGCCTTCAAAGCTAATCAGAATAGAGAACCCGTTGCAGACTCTACAAATTGAGCTTCTGTTTCCTAGAGCCACTTTTGGTACAAAATGATGTGTTTGTTAGAGTTTAGTTAGGAAAACAAATATGAAGAATTTTAGTATAGAGAATTAGAAGTTTGCGACCATTGGGTCGGTAACAATCAGAGAAAGCAGCAGTTGGTTTTTGAGAACTCTTGCTGCAGAACTCCTGCTATGACAACTCTTAAGAACTTCTGGGAAATTCTCACAGATTTTCACACTGTTTGGCACCTGAAGTACAGCATGAATTTGTATGTAGATTTTCTAGAGGCACAACTGGAAGCTTCTTAGGACATTACATCCACACATCTGTCTACAATAGCTCCAGGGGAGTAATGTCCTCTTTGTCTCTCTGAGTTTCACATGAGAGTCTCTTTGATAAACACTATTGTAGAACTATACACTAAACTAGCTTTGAGAGCAGGCAATCCAGCTCATAATCCGACCATCTGAGCTCTGGATCAGCATGTGAGAAAGAGTTTCTAAGTGCCAAAATTGCCCACTTAATTTTGTAATCTTATGTAAGAGAGAAATAAACTTTTATCTTATTTTAACAGTGATACTGCATTTCTTGATTAGAGCAGCTTAGCATGTATACTAATAAAAATAACATCATTTCTGTTTATTTTTATAGTATTTTTTAAAGTACTTGATATTGTATGAACTTGGCATAAATTTTTGTGAAGTGTTTTTGGATCCAATTGCTTTCCACCTGCTCTTCTGGAATCTCCACACATTTGGGAGATAGAGGTAGGAACATGTACCACTTCACCATCTTATTCTAGCACTTATTATTTTAGTTTTCCTGTGTACCCTTAAGTTCTGATGGCAGGAATATAAATCAGTTCATTATTTCTGAAAATGAATTTAACAATATGCAAAGTGATTCAGTTACACATATATATATATTATTTTTCATTATGGCTTATCACGGGATATTGAATATGGTTCCACTGTGCTCTACAGTACGACCTTGTTGTTTATCCATCCTATATATAATAGTTTGCATCTGTAATCCCAAACTCCCAATCCTTCCCTCCCCACCCCCTCCTCCTTGGCACTTTGTACTTTGCTATACAGCATAAATTGAATACAACATGGTAAATCAACTATACTTCAATAAATTTTTTAAATAAAAGAAAATATGCAGCAAGAACCTTAGAAATGTACAATTATAAATGTTGAGACCTTTGTAAAAAGTATTCTGCAATGTATTTAACTCAGGATTATTTTAAATATAATAATTAAAAATTTTAAATCATGTCCATCAGTAGAGTAATTTTTAGTAATATTGTAGAATATCCCCTTGATGTAACTGCTTGTTATGGAATAACTTGTGTTGCCTCAAAATTCTTGTGTGAAACACTAACCCCCAGTGTCATTTTATTTAAGAGATAGGGACTTTAAAATGGTAGTATATATTAAATGAGGACATAAGGTTGGGCCTTAATCTGATAGGACTGTTGTCCTTATAAGAAGAGGAAGAGACACCAGATCTCTCTCTCTCTCTCCATGTATGCACACAGGGAAAGGTCAGTTGAGGATAGCAAGAATGTGGCCATCTGAAAACCAAGCAGAGAAGCCTCACCAAAAGTCAGCCCTGCTGGTACCTTGTTCTTGGAATTCCAGTCTCCTGAACTGTGAGAGGATAGATAACTGTTGTTTGAACCACCCAAACTGTGCTACTTTCTTGTGACAGCTCAGATGGACTAATGACTATTAAAATCAAGGTTTTAAATAATATTTAATAACATGAAGTGAAGGCATACCTTGGTGATGTTGTGCGTTTTGTTCCAGACAACCACAACAAACCGAGTATTGCAATAAAGGGAGTCACGTGAATTTTTTGGTTTCCCTGTAAATATCTAAGTTATATTTACACTATACTATAGTCTGTTAAGTGTGCAATAGCATTATATCTAAAAAATGTATATACCGTAATTAAAAAATACTTCATTGTTAAAAAATTCTATCATCCGAGCCTTCAGTGAGGCAAAGCAGTAACATCAAAGTTCACTGATCACAGATCACCATAACAAATATAATAATGAAAAAGTTTGAAATATTGTGAGAATTAACAAAATTACAAAGACACAAATTGGGAAAATGATGCTGGAAAAATGGCACTGATAGATTTGCTCAATGGAGGGTTGCCACAAACATTCAATTTGTAAAAAATATGACAGCTGTGAAGCACAATAAAGCTAAACCAAATGAAATGAGGTATGCCTGTAAAAAGGGGAGAGTAAGAATAATATGTCTATATGATTCACCATAATATTGAATATAGAAAAGTAAGTACACATATACTTTTATATTAAAGACAGACTGAAAGAACTACCGTGAAATAATTATGTGTTTAGGAAGAGTTCATGAAAACCACTCTGCTGCTGGGAAGCAAAGTCTTGTTTTCCAAAAGAGCTGCACATTGATGAGTCATGAGAATTTAGCACCATCCTGGCTAACAACATCTGTTCAGAACACCCAAGTTAATTTTGTGCAACCTGTGGCCACTGTGTGTAACCTTGCTCAGAGGAAGCTAAGTTGGTTGAATGACCAGAGGGTGGAGGGAGGGTGGAATGGTAAGAAAGTGAAAGATGGCACTGTAAGTAAC
Organism: Mesoplodon bidens; assembly: GCF_964165515.1. NCBI lineage: Eukaryota > Metazoa > Chordata > Mammalia > Artiodactyla > Ziphiidae > Mesoplodon > Mesoplodon bidens. Next base: position 80,630,317 of record NC_138161.1, on the reverse strand, counting down.
CACTGAGGAAGCAAAAATTGTACACGACTCTAAATTTAGATTATGAGATAATGATAAAAATAGATGATAGAGTCTTTATACTTAGAATGCTTCCAGTAGTAAACCTAAGATTTATATTAAAACATGTTCTATTTTATAGCCATTTTAATAGTTAAATAAACATGTTTATTTTATAATTATTTTAATTTAGAAATAAAGAAGAACCTTGCCTGGCCTCTTTGGTTATTCTGTCATCTGTCCAATTTTTGTTGATGCTTATTTAATGTATATTTAGAGTTTTACTTTGGAAGTCTTTTTATCTCATTCTTTTCAGTAATTCAGTTTTCAACTTTAAAATATGTGTAATTTATTTTTAAAGAAGAGTTTATTTTATGAAGTTAATTAGAAATACCACAGCCAATAGGGAGTATTTTGAAATACACATATACCACAAACATGGTGTTGCAATGCCAACTCACACTGCACTATCCTTTTGTATATCCAAAAGCAGGTAAAATGATCATTCCACACAAATGTATTGACCCTAGTCTCAATCAGTTGACACTACTCTGGAGACCCATTTTCTATCCCTCTAAGAATTTACACAGCCTAAATCTTATTCTCCTATTTTCCAAGGCTACTTGGCTATCCTTTGAAATGTAGTCTGACCTTCATAGAAGGGTCATGACTTTAAATGGAGGAGTGCACAAAAGAGTTAAAGCAAGCTCACCAGGATTTCTTTTTTGGTTATTGTACATGCTCTCAGAATTTATTGAGTTTTTTGTTGTTGTTCTAGTTTTGCTATTGTTCTTTTCTTGTTTCTTTAACACAGAAAGGAAATGCTATTTCCTCCAGGAACAAAGAGGGAAGGACTAGAAACTAAAGAACTACTAAAGAACCTTTTTCTCCATACTAGGATCTACTTCATTTAGGAAACATGTAGATGAACATAGAGCAAGTTGACTTTAAATAATACACTCGCATAAGTGTCCCTTCTATGCTCTCATGCAGACTTACATCTTTAAAAGGAGTGCCTTAATATTTTCAATCAGCTACGTTTGCTACTATTTATTTATAGGCATTTCTGAAAGATTTATTTTACTGTGTGTATGAAAACCTAATAGAATAACTGAAAATCAAAACTGAATGAAGAATTCAGGTATGGTCCTGGAAGATTTGCTCTTTTTGTTATGTGACATATTATTTGATATGTTTTTCAGATAGCAACCAGGCAGTATATCTTACATAAGGATTAATAAAACACTTATATTATGAAAACTAATGTTTAAGAAACTTCAAGCCCAAAGAAAAAACATGAAAATATTCCTCTGACTTAAATGTACCATGTCTAATTGATGCATATCATAGCTTAATGTTTATTATCCAATCATAGAAAGAAGCACCAAAAAATGAAAATACTAGAGAAGTGCTATCACTAAGACTGTGACATAGGTCATTTCCAACTTTTCTCCCCATCACAAGGAGAATAGCTAACAATCATTCATGAATAAGACACCACTAAGAAAACTATGGAAGAAGGGTTGAGGCTGAGACATACTCTACCACCTCAGAGACCAAGACAGACTGCATTAGAAGCATAAGAGGAGTGGAAACAAGGTGACAAAATTGCCCCTTCCCTAGGCTGATGCAGCACCACACTAACTGGTCTCCCCTGAGCCTATGGTTACTCCAGTGAGAAAAGAGAAGCCAGGGTGGACAGGCAGCTCCTCAGCACTTTGTGTCACTTCTTGGGAGTCCCCAAATCCAAACTCACCCTACAGGGATCATGAGGGAATCTGCAGAGCAGACCACTGGGAATTGAATAGTGAAGAAGAAGTGGGGAGGGCTTGCAACAATCAGCACTTGGGTTTGGGCAGACTAAGTAGTGATTGGTAGTAGTCCCAACCAGCAGCTTTGCTCATTTGCAGAGCCAAGACAATGGAGCAGTCTGACCAGGGGAATTGGCAGGAGGCATGTTTGCCTCATCTGTGTTCTCAATGAAGAATTTAATTTGTTTGGAGCCTGTTCTGCCTTTGGTTTGCCCCCAGCCAGGCAGGGGAGCTAACTCATAGTCCCTCCCACTGCTGAGCATAGCTGCAGGCCATGCCTGACCAGAAAGCCTGGCCAGAACTCCTGGAAGCTGCACAGCCAAGCAACACTGAAGCAGAGAGTCTGGTAGATAGATGTGATTATCCAGAGAAAGCTCAGTGACTCTGTTTGGTCAGGGAACTAAAAAGTAAAAACTGTTATAGTATTTTTTTAGCTTGCTCTCATTCTTATTTTATGATTTTCATTTTTTATGGGTCTGTTTCTATGGTTTATTATAACTTACTATGTAACATAGGCTTTGTATGCATGCTTATTTGTCCTTTTTAAAATTTTATCCTAATTTAAATTCAGTTAAAGATTACTTTTATGTTTTCAAATCATCTCTAAATATTTTGACATGTCAACTCAATAAATACATTACCTTTTGAATAACTATTTCTAGAACTTTGGCAATACGGTTGAGAATTTTAGAATGTTGTTATTTTTTTCGAACATTGAATAATAGCTTATTATTATTTTATACATCTGTATTTTAACTCATTGATAAAAAAACTGTTTTGCTTAATTCCTCTTAATCATTCATGTAAACAGTATTTATTTGTTTTCTATTGACAGAAATCTAACTCAAAGTAGCTTTAAGATAAGAACATTACATTGGCTCATAGAATAGCTTTTGCAGCAGAAGTACAGGAACGCTAGAAAATTTAAGAATCAGCAACCAAAACAAAAAAAAAATACTGCTAAGACTATTGTCTCTCATCCTATCTGCATTTTTGTTTGTTTTTGTTTTCCTTCCACATTGAAAGCTTTTCCTACACAGTGAAAAACAGACATTGAGAATGCCTAAATTTTAAAATGTATGGCTCTGCTACTAGAGAGGACTTAGTCTGATTTTATCCTGACTTCTAGAATCCCAAGGAAAGGACTAATTGGCCCAGCTTTCACCAATTCACTAGGTTCAGGGAAGATAATTTTTGAGTATCATTTTCATGTCTGTCACTTAAATAACTGCTATGATAACAAGAAGTTCTCAAATTATATGGAAAAATAGGTAAACAATTATAACAATCTGATAATTCTATAATAGAGATATCACAAGGTATTTTAGACTTTTACCTCTGTGTGGGATATGCAGTAAGCATTTACTGAAATTGCTATTTTAAATGTATTATGTGAAATTCATACATACATTCTAGATCACAAATATTAAAACAATTGAAATAATGTTTTATATGCATTTAATAAATTAAATTTTTGCTTAATTTATTTTTCCTATATACCTATAGGTCATTTGTGGGTCTTCTTTTGAGAAATATCTATTCAGATTCTTTGCCTACTTTTTAATCCAGTTATTTATGAGTTGTATGAGTGCTTATATAGTTTATATATTAACCACGTATCATATATATATAGTCTGCAAAGATTTCTCCCATTCTGTAGGTTCCCTTTTTATTTTGTTGATTACTTTCTTTGCTCTGCACAAGCTTTTTACTTTAATGCAACCCCGCTTGTCTATATTTGCTTTCATTGTCTGTGCTTTTTGTGTCATATCCAAAAAATAATTTCCCAGATCAATGTCAAAAACTTTTTGCCTATGAGTTCTTCTAGTAGTTTTATTGTTTCAGATGTTATGTTTTTAAGTCTTTACTACATTTTGAATTGATTATTGTATACAGTGTGAGATAAGAGTCCAATTTCATTCTTCATGTGGATGTCCAGTTTTCTCAATACTATTTATGCAAGAGACTAGCCCTTCCCCGTTGTGTGTTCTTGGCTCCACTGTCAAAAGTCAGTTGACCGTAGACTTGATGCATGGATTTTTTTCTGGGTTCTCTATTCTATTCCATTGGTCTATGTGTCAGTTTTTATGTGTCAATTTTTATGCCAATATGATACTTTAAAAAATTATTATAGCCTTGTAATATCAGGAAGAGTTTTGTTATTCATGCTCAAGATTGCTTTTGCTATCTGTAGTCTTTTGTGGTTCCATGAGTGCTTTAGATTATTAATTTCTGTAAAGAATGACATTGAGCTTCTGATAGGGTTTGCATTGTATCTATAGATCACTGTGGGTAGTGTGGACATTTTATCAATATTACTATTTCTAATCCATGACTATAGGTATTTCTATTCATCTATGCCTTCTTTAATTGCCCTTATCAATGTTTTATAACTTTTAGTGTTAGATGCCTTTCATCTCTTTGGTTAAGTTCATTCCTAAGTATTTTATTTCATTTCTTGCTATCTTGAGTGGGATTTTTTTCGTAATTTCCTTCTCAGATCATTTGTTATTTATGTACAAAAACACATTTTTATATCCTTTAAACTGATTTTTCTATCAGTTTATATTGATTTTGTATCCTGCAACTATACTGAATTTATTAGTTCTCACACTTCTGTTGAGCCTTTAGGATTTTCTATGTATATGATCATATCATCTGCAAACAGACATTTTCACTTTTTCCTTTCTGATTTGGATGGCTTTCATTTCTTTTTTCTTGCCAAATTGCTCTGACAAGGAATCCAGTACTATATTGAAAAGAAGTGGTTAGAGTGGGCAAACTTAAACTGAAAGTTTTTAGGTTTTTTTCCCCTTAATTATGATATAACCTGTGGGCTTTTCACATATGGACCTTTTGTGTTGAGGTCAGTTCATTTTATACTTATTTTGTGAGGGTTTTATTCATGAATGGATGTTTTACTTTATCAAATACATTATCTGCATCAACTGGTATGATCATGTAGTATTTTTCTTTAATTTTGTTAATGTGTTATATCACATTTATTGATTGCATATGTCTAAACATCCTTGCATCCCAGGAATAAATCCCTTTGGCCATAGTGTATGATCTTTTTAATGTGGTATTAAATTCGGTTTGCTAGATTTTTTTTTTTTTTTTTTTTGTGGTACAAGGGCTTCTCACTGTTGTGGACTCTCCCGTTGAGGAGCACAGGCTCAGCGGCCATGGCTCATGGGCCTAGCCGCTCCGTGGCATGTGGGATCTTCCTGGACCAGGGCATGAACCCGTGTCCCCTGCATTGGCAGGCGGACTCTCAACCACTGCACCACCAGGGAAGACCCGGTTTGCTAGATTTTTTATGTAGAATTTTTACATCTATGTTCATCAGTAATAATGACCTGTAGTTTTTTTTACTTGTAGTATTTTTGTCTGGTTTTAGTATCAGGAAGAAGCTGGCTTCATAAAAGAATTTTGGAAGTCTTCCCTCTTCCATTTTATGGAAGAGTTTAAGAAGGATTCTATTCATTCTTTGAATGTTTGGTAGAATTCACCTGTAAAGCAATCTCATCCTGGGCCTTTCTTTTTGGGGAAGGTTTTGATTACTGATACAGTCTCCTTATTTGTAATTGGTCTACTCAAGTTATCTATGTTTTCTTGTTGTGTGGTTCTGAGAATGTATCTATTTATTCCACGTTATACAGTTGGCATGTAATTGTTCATAATAGAATCTTATCATACTATCTAGTTCTTAGGTATCCATTGTATTTTTTTCCATGTCTGATTTTATTGCTTTTTCTTTTACCTTGGTTAGTCTAGCTAAGTGTTTGATGATATTGCTAATCTTTTCAATAATATCTTAGGTGTGAAATTTTTTCTATTTATTGGTTTTCTATTTGACTTATTTCTACTCTTTTATTCTGCTAACTTTGAATTTTATTTGTTCTTCTTTTACTAGTTCCTTGAAGTTTAAACTAGGTTGTCTATTTCAGATCTTCTTTTTAAATACAGGTTTTTAGCACTGTAAATTTTCCTCTTTGTAGTACTGCCTTTGCTAAATCCCTTAACTTTTGGTATGTTGTGTTTTCATTTTTATTCTCAAGATATTTTAACATTCTCTGTTAATTTCCTCTTTAGAGAGTGTGCTGTTCAGTTTCCACATATTTGTGAATTTTCCCAATTTTCTTGCCATTACCAATTCCTAGTTTCATTCAGTTGTGGTTGGAAAAGATACTTGGAATGATTATTCATAAATTTGTTAAGACATGTTTTCATTTATACTGGAGAATGTTCCATGTGTGCTTGAGATGAATGTGTATTCTTCAGCTGTTGTGTAGAAGGTTCTGTGCATGTCTGTTGGGTCCTTTTGTTCTGTTGTGTTGTTCAAATTAGTTGTTTATTGATTTTCTGTCTAGATACTCTATTTAGAATTGTAAGTGGGGTATGGATGTCAATTTCTGCCTTGAGATATGTCAATATTTCCTTTATATTTTTAGGTGCTCTGTCAGGTATGGTCTGCATTGATAAAGACTGTGGGAGATCTTGGTGTTGAATGTGGTGGGTTTTTACCAGTGGTATAGGCTGCTGGTGTCCTCCTGGTCCCCCCACCACATACACAGGGAGATGTCACAGAGGAGGGAATACATCTTGCCCCTGAGCTATGCTGAACTAGGGCATAGAGTGACACAGATAAAATTTTTCCTACTCCTTTCTATTTGGTTTTTGTGCACCAATGAGTGCTGCAGCTCTTACTTTGTACTCCAGAGCTCTCCCAGAGCTATTTTCATTGGTAGGTAGTTGCTTATGCATTGTTTTTGTTGTGGTACAAGCACTGGGAACTCCTAGTATATCATCTTGATGATGTCACTCTGCTTAATCTTTCTGATTCAGAAATATAACTAATATATTTTAAAGAGCCATATAGTTTTTATTTAGCTTTGGTTATTAGCAAAGATATATTATTGTATAATAATAAGTGGATAAGGTATAGATGGATGAATGAAGAATAAGTGATGAATAAGGAATTACATCATGAAAAGCTAAAGTTTACCAGCTTAAATATGTATCCGGGCCTTGAGAAGGTTTGTTTGCCAAGGTGTAGTCATGAGAATAATTACCAAACCCAAAGGGTGATGATGGAAAAATTTACCTGTAAGACTATTTACAATAGTTTCTACATTCATGAGTGTTAGTCCTCTGGGGCCACTGCCTCCTTGACTCTTTAAGGATTAAGATTCAATTAGTACTTTTCCTGAAATATCTTTGGTCCTCAATATGAACCTCAAAATAATCATTCTCGTATCTATATTATGGTTAAGTGAGATTGTACAGGTTATTAGATTTCAACATTTACATCATCTAGTCTTTCATGGAGTTTGCCATGAATGACTCTCACAGTAATGGAGGTGGCAGACTTGGCTGGTGTTGCAGTGGTTAAGAGTCTGCCTGCCAATGCAGGGGACATGGGTTCGAGTCCTGGTCTGGGAGGATCCCACATGCCGCGGAGCAACTAAGCCCATGCACCACAACTACTGAGCCTGCACTCTAGAGTCCATGAGCCACATCTACTGATCCCACGTGCCACAACTACCGAAGCCCTCGTGTCTAGAGCCGGTGCTCCACAAGAGAGGCCACTGCAATGAGAAGCCTGTGCACCACTAAAAAGAGTAGTCCCTGCTTGCTGCAACTAGAGAGAGCCTGCACGCAACAATGAAGATCCAACACAGCCTAAATAAATAAATTTATTTTTAAAATTTAAAAATGAATAAATAAATAAATATGGAAGTGGCCATATGCTTAAGAAGAAAAAAAAAACAGTGGTAAGAGGTAGATTTCAGAGCTCACAATTTTACTTATTACTGAACCTGTTTGATATTTGAGAAGATTTTTAGTAGTGATAGAAAAACACTGTACAAATTTGGCAAATTAAGTAGAAAAAACTCAATATTTACTGATCTTTTCAAAAGTTATTACCTAACTCATTTGTCTTGATTTCAATAGACCACCTTGTAAAAAATGTTGATTCTCTAGGATTTCCCAACTATTATCTATGAGAATATATTTTACACAGCTGTAATGATAGTATAGGCACAATTTTTATATATTGAAAGGATTCAACTGGATTCCTACATAAACTTCATAATGATAATATTAAGAAAGTATATTATGACACAGATTTGACTATCCATAATTTTATATTCAGTGTCATAATGTTTAATTTTAGATATTGCTATATAGGTACCAGAGGCACTATTTAAAACATGTTATTAAAAGAATATTTAATAATTATTGAAACTGATAGTATATTCCAAGTTTCTAACCATAATTATTTTCACATCTGAAGTTAAACAACTTTTCTTCATGCAAGCACAGTCTTAATATTTTATTCACAGATGATTTTCAATGACTGCTTATATTGATCTTCATTATCAAGTGTCATTCTTGCTTTACTCTCATATATATAAAAATAACTTACTTATAGAGTTTCAATCATGTTGAACAAAAACATTGATTTTCTCTACACTTCTAGTCATATGAAACATTAATGTCAATAAAATTTAAATAAGTGTGGGTTCTATTTTCAGTGATGCTTAAAAGAAAAAACTTAAAAGAAGTTTAAAACTTAAAAGAAAACCAGTTATATTTCGTATCCTCCCAATAAATTTATAAAGGGAGCAGTGATCTTGATTTAAAAAGTCAGTTTTAACAAAACTAGAATTTTGACATGAAACACAAGTATACCCATATAGCATACACAAACACATGTATCCCTTGTCTAATTGCACCCTCAGGAATGGAACATATGACCTAAGCACCAGTCTTTTGACATGCAATGAGGAAGAATAGCCATAGGTAGATATCCACTTGTGGATGGTTAGCAATTCAAAATTTCACATTTTGAATTCATATTCCCCAACTAGAGATTTCAGTTTTTAACTTTTAAAGTTCAATAGATGTTTATATGATTTTTAAAACATACAATCTCCTAATAAAAAGAGAACAAAAGCCCTAAAAAGGTTTTATTTGAATTATAAGGCAGGCAGTCTCAGATAGAAATTTAGACTTTTTCTCTGTGTTGAGTCAGATTCTTTCTGTACACCACAGAGAATCATCTTTTATATCCCTGGGATGATATGCCAAGGTAGGCTCATGTCTTCTCTAAACCATGTACAAGCTGGTGGGCTGCTTAAATACTATATTGGTTCTTAACACTAGAATGAGAGGGATGAGCCCAAGTTGAATTATTAAAGTTCAAAATCATTTATAAAATGCCATCACCCAGAGCATTTTCTTATCTATAATGCCAAAAATCCATTCACATTCACAGCTCAAACATCAAAGGGTAACCTATCGTTACTCCCACTAGAAAAGAGAGCTGTTAGAGATCCACATTCCTCCAGAGATATTTCATGGATTTGTGACTATCAGAGTATAAAAACTCTAAAAAATGTAATAACTAGATTAGCTAGTTATTACGATGACAACAACAGCAAGGCATTTGTTAGATCGCAAAGCTTATATTTAAAAAATTAAACACGTATAGTGAAGCTAGAGCAGTGTAGCAGTATTAAATTTCTGAATATATTGCTTAATCAAAATTTTCAGTTAATTTTTATTCTGTGAATTACTATTTCTTTGAGTACAATTTGTTTTATGGAGACATGACTGTATAGGCCTTATACCAAAGCAAGTTATAATTTTATCAGCATCCATGCCTAAGAATTAAAATTAATAAAAATTATAAATTTGTCTGTACACAAATGACATGAAAATAATGATAATGTTATCTGTGAGTTTAATCAACAAGCATTACCAACCAATGCATGTTTTCCTCACTAAGTGCAAAAATATCCTAATAAGAAGGAAAGAAAATGAAAACTATTGCAGAATACAGTTGTATAAAGGGAACTTTAGACAGCAACCTGAAGTTGCACTAGATGTAGCATGCTGTAAAATTGGTTCTAGGGTTTTGACATACGATATAAATCTGTCTCATAGAGAGACTGTGGGGATTCAGTATTGCTGGCTGCATGCTATTGTAAGAAGCTTTTAGGGCTATTTCGGCTTTTTGAAATGTTTTCTTACCTTCCTACCAAGTTTGAGAGAAACAGCTGGAGTGATCCTGATTGAAGGCAACATGCCCCACATTTGCCAGGTTCATTCTGAAGTTTTAAACTTTTCTGTGATAAAGTGAGATGCTTCCTGGTATTTGTCAATTCTACTTTGAAAAGCTTTTTCTTCTGACCTGTACGTTGTAAATTTACTATTGATGGGCCAGAAGAGGAACGTTTTAAAACTTGCAGGTGTTTAAAGATTTAGTATGGGTTGAAAGGAGCCTCAAAACTCTCATATTGGGGCTTCTCTGGTGGTGCAGTGGTTGAGAACCCGCCTTCCAACACAGGGGACATGGTTCGATCCCTGGTCTGGGAAGATCCCACATGCCGTGGAGCAACTAAGCCCGTGAGCCACAACTACTGAAGCCTGTGCACCTAGAGCCCATGCTCCGCAACAAAGGAAGCCACTGCAATTAGAAGCCTGGGCACCACCCCGGTCGCTGCAACTAGAAAAAGCCCACGTGCAGCAACAAAGACCCAACGCATCCATAAATAAATAAATAAATAAATAAATTTATTTAAAAAAAAAGAAAAAAGAACTCTCATATTGTCAACAAAAGGGGTCCAAGAAACTACAGCAGCAGGTATACAGAATGAAATGATAATTCCTTCAGTAGAGTAATTACTGAACTCTGTTGCCACCTATTTCATGAAGCATTTCCCAGCTCCCCACATCAGAATGAATTGCTTCCTCTGCTCTGCTTCAGGAGCACTCTGGGCATTCTCATATCTCTCTCTCATTTGTTTTATACTTAGTTGCATACACTTCTGTTTCCTTCAACAGAATGTGGATAGCGTGTTATTCATCTCTGTTACTCTTGCATCTAGATCAATGCCTAATACTTAATAGGTACTCAGTGAATGAATTTCATTGAGTGAAATGAATTTCAGAAGGCACTCTGAGAAGGATAAAGAAAACAGACGCAGAAGATGTTAAAAACTAACATAAAAAATCACACATAATGAAAAATAGTTAAATAATATCAAATATGAGAGAATCAGTATCCCCATAGAAGTAGAGATAGTAGTTTTCTAAAATTATGCAATATGCATGCTTCCAAATTTTAAAATGATTAATGATGTAATGGAAACCAAAATGGAGATGCTGTTCAAAAAGAGCCAAGAGGGCTTCCCTGGTGGCGCAGTGGTTAAGAGTCTATCTGCCGATGCAGGGGACATGGGTTCATGCCCCGGTCCGTGAAGATCCCACATGCCGTGGAGCAGCTGGGCCCGTGAGCCATGGCCGCTGAGCCTGCACATCGGGAGCCTGTGCTCCGCAACGGGAGAGGCGACAACAGTGAGAGGCCGGCGTACCACCAAAAAAAAAAAAAAAAAAAAAAAAAAAACCAAGAAAAAAAGCATTTAGAAACAAAACAGCAGAGTGAGCTGAATTAAGGACTAATGGATAAGATACGCATCAAGTTAAACACATTAGAAAAGAGGAAAATCAGAATCTCACCTTCAGGTAGTGATGGACTAGAAAATTAATGTAAAATCTTCTACTGAGAATAATTAGAAAAAAACTACACATATATATTTTTAAAATATTTCTGCATAGGCAAGGTCAGGGAGATGACTGAATAGAAGAAGCTTCACCTTGTGTATTGGGGATGTTTTCTCCCTTGGGCTGTCTGATGACTCTAGCTTAGAGTCAGCTGAGAGTATAAAGAAATTAGCCAAGTTTTAACAGACCTTTGCTTTAGTGGATTTACAAGTGGAGTTAAAGTATGGCAAGGAGTAGAGAAGAAGGCAGATTCATTCTCGTAAAAAAACATTGGTTTTTAGGTTGGCAGTTAGGATGAAGGAAAATGTGAACTGGAAATAGATTCTTGCTATTTCAGGAACTCAAGTCCATCTTTAAGTTATTGCAAACATGAAACTGGATGCAGAAGATCTGGAAATACTAACACTTCCAATCTTGCTCTTGCCCTGCAAAGAACAAAAGTATACTGTCTCTGGAGAAAGTAGACATTATTTTAGTCATAAATGTATAAAAAGATTCATAAAAATAAAATAAAAATAATTTTCAATAAATTTTCAATAAAAATAATCAAGACTCAAGGTTACAAGAAAGTTAGCTACAAATTCCAGATAATCAGTAACTATTGTAAATATTGATTTTCCAGATGCTCCACTGACAAGAGCAAAGACTGTCAGACCAGATTAAATTTCAACAATATACAGCTTAGAAGAACCTTATCTTAAAAATAAAGATGCAATAAACTTAAAAGGACAGGAAAAAAGGATTTACTGTACAATCAAGAAAATTTAGTGTAGCTTTACTAACATCAATTAAAGTAAGCATTAAATGTGTACTGGGTCCCTTCAGACAGACATGCATTGCCTATACTAATGCCTCACAGCTCTCTCAACTGCCTTTATGGGTCACAAAGGGCCTCTAAAATTCACTTTGATGACAATATCACCATGTGCCTCTCACCCTTCTGGTCTAGTGCTTAGTTTGCTTTCTAAGGAGGCACTTCGACTCCCTAAAAGTCTCAGTCATCACCAAGGTTTGAATTTATGTCAAGGTACCAGTCAACTGTGGTATAAAGCATAAACTAAAAGGTCAGTAAAATGTGGTACCTTACGGGATAAAGGGCCTCAAATGGCCTAACCTAAATTTATCCTCCCTAGTCTGTTCCCATGGATAAGATCCCTTAGCCCAACAATCTGCCTTATAAAGAGTACTAGACACAAGTTCCTGCTTGTTTCAGAGTAATAGGTTTCAGAATTAAACCACAGAATTACTCAAATAAGCCAATCAAACCCTGTCATGGAAACCAGGGGATATCACATCCTCTTGATATTGCAAAATCATGCTACCCACAGCCCCTAATCTTTCACTCTGTTCCTCAAGCACAACCCTGTGTGGCCTTGCATGGAGCAATGTCCTTCTCCCCCTGGCTATCACTGTGTGACTAATAAACTCTATCTCATCTGTCCAGTGTCAGATGTCCTACGTTTGTCTATCCCCTTAACTTTAGGGTGTGAATCCCTCCCTCACCAGTGGGGAGAAGAGGACATGATTAAAACAGGAAAGTAAGGAAGGGAGGTAAGGTGGAGATAAACTAGGATAATAAGCATAGGATTTAGAATATAAAATAATTGTGGCTTTTTTGTTCCCCAATGAATTAAGAACGTGTATTACCTATATTTGGTCTTAAATCATTGATCCTAGAGCAAAATTATTTTTTGTTACTCAGAAAATAAGTATTGTTTCCTAAATACTTGTTTGATTGCTGTATTGATTTTTGAGATCTATTACTGTATCGTTGCTACAATATATTTCTTTTCTTTTGAGGATGTGGGGAAACTGTACAATGATTTTTTTAATGGTGTTTAAAATATAGTAAGTACATTCCAGAAGAAAGTTTAGTCAGTACCACTGGCTGTAAAATAAAAGTCAGAGCTCTTTTATGAACATTAATAGCATCCTTATGGTTCCTGTCATCAGTATTTTACTGAGGATGTCAACACAGTCCTATTATTAATGTTAGAAGAAATCTAGTTTAGAAATCTTTGGTTCCATAATGGAACACCTGAAATGCTTAGATATTAAAAGTCTACTTTCTAACCCAAGAAATTATATTTAGAATTTATATATAAGTAAAAATAGAATATATATATATATATATATATATATATATATAAGTTCTAATAGGACTCAGATAAATCTTTTATAAAGGGAACTAGAAGTAAATCAATCATACTTGAGGCAAAACCCTGGTCACAGGTGTTCTTTAATATATCATCCCCTGCCTTGTCAAAAATATAAAGAAACCAGATATCTATTTTTTTCTTTGGCTCTTCTAAGCACCCTAAATTTCTTCAAGTCGACCACCTTCTGAAGTGAAATGGTAGTTATAATTCTCTATATTTCTATTGATGGCAAAGAGACATACTAAATGAATAAATGAACAAACTAATTACTGAAGGTAGAAAATAACATTTTGACTTACTTGTTTACATTTTATTGTTATTGCTCCTAAAAATCATTACAACCTCTGAACTTGTAAAGTATGAGAATTTGGTTATAATAAAGACTATAATGAGGCACATATCTGCTTATTTTTGTTCTCTTATCGAAATGTTGTCTTTGAGGTTTGAGTGGAGATCTTATAATAGTAATTATAAGTTCAAAAGCATCAAATGGTAATCATGTTTCAATAAAATAACAGAAGAAAAGCCTTGAGCACTAAGAGATAAATTCTAAATAATATGACATGTCTTTAAAATATATTGCCATCATTCTTGATCAGTAAGAATAAACAATTTTTAATGGGAAATGATCAAATTAATCTTATATTGTTGTATAGTATAAGAGCACTATGATAGTATAACATTTGTTTTACTGGATAAGGGGAAAGTATAAGGATTGGGCCAATGAACGTATCTAAAATTAATTAGATGAACTTATTACTTTAATTTTAGGTAGACTAAACATTTATACTTGATTTTATCCATCTAAACCAGGAGTGGGCAAACTATGGTTCATGGGCCAAATCTGGCCCACCATTTATTTTTATAAGTAAAGATATATTGAAGCACAGCCATGCCCATCCATTGGCATACTGTCTATGACTGCCTTTGCATTATAAGGCAAACTTGAGTAGTCATAACAGATACCATATGATCTGCAGAGCCAGATATTTTACTATCTAGCCCTTTATAGAGAAAGTTTGCTGATACCTAATCTAGATCATTAAATTAGATTAAAACATCTTAAAGTAAGTAGGATTTGAATAAATACTATACTTTTATTTATATACTTTGATCTAATATCTGCGAATCACTCTCCCTATTCTCTTTATCCCATTGGCATTATAGTCAAAGGATAACCTAGAGGGTTTTGGACTGGAGACACATGTCTCATTTTGCTAAACCATAATATAAACAATGGTGTTCCAAAATATACTGGTCAATGATCTTCCACAAATTTTAACAGGATGTTGTCAAACAGGGATTAATTGATCCTAATCATTGATCTCATATGGTATAGCATAGCATCTCTTTCCCTCAAGATTTCAGATCAATTCAATATAGTATGTAAGAGTAAATAAGAAGAAAAAATGGTATTGAAAAAGAGAAGTATATTAAATCAAGTTTGGAATGGAAGTTGCAAAAACACTGAGACCTTGAACTTGCATTACTGCAGTGTGGATAAAGAGACTAGGAGGGCAAGGTCAGAGGATCTTGGTTGATCTCTTAGTGTTTTCTTGAACGAAGTCAAGTTTGAAACTATTTGTATCCTGAAAAGACTTTGGAGGCATTTGCTGGCATATGTCTGACATGTATGTAAGTGTAGCCTTCAGTTAAGCCAGGTTACAAATGGTAATAAAACATCATTTTGATTTATATCCTTTTTCTTTTATTTAAGCTTTGGTTATAAGGGAAGAAAACATTTTTAATTGTCAGATTGTGTGCAACTAATTGCATACTGTCATTCACTTTAGTTCCCTAGAGATGATAAGCATGACATCTATGATAATCAATTCCTATTATTTTATTATTATAATTAATCTTACAATCTACAAGATAATGGGATGCATTGTTCCAGGAAGAGAATATATTGTAGGAGAGAGTATTTAATTAACTAACAAATATTTAAAATACATTTTTAAAGATAATTTGGTTAACTGTGTGGTTATATAAGTTTTGGAATTTGGGTAAAAAGAATTTAAAACATTTCTTTATTAATTGACAGCAAAACACATAGAAATTTAGGGATGAAAATAGGAAGGAACAATTCTGACATACTTTTAAACACAGTAAATTGGGAGGAAATAAAATGGAGTCTAGCACCATTGTGAAGAGGATTAAAAATGTCTGAGAATGTATAAGGATGTTTTTAAATAGTAAATACATTTTATTTAATAAGTAGGTGATCCCAAGACCCTCTTAAGCACTGCCTCTGTTATTCTTCCTGCTATTATAGTGATGAAAAGCAGCAATAAACTACATCTTTCCTATCTATACAAATCACTGCATAGAATAAAACAACAGGACAAAACCTCAGGACCTGGTGAACTTCATTTACTGGTGGCATCCCTAGGGTGGCATCACTTGAGTGGAGTTAGTTGCTGCACTAGTTGCTCCCCACTCTCTCACTCTTGTGCTGACAAATAGGGTTTAATGACCAGTGAATGTATAATAGAAATAGCTCATTGTTCATATACCCTATGGATGAGTGCCCACTTTGAAAGCCTTTAGCTACTTGTAAAAGATAAAACTACACTAAAATTTTTTTAAAACATGCCAAAAACAGCTATTTTAAAGAATATTCAATAAGCTCCAGAGCCAATTCCAAAGGAATATCTCAAAAAGATAATTAAAGTAAGAATAATAGAATGGGTAAAAATTGCATAGTTCAACTAAAGTGACTATTCTGAAGATAAACACACATATGAGCTGCATAAGGTCTGTTGTGTTTGTTACAAAATCAGTCTCATTAACAGATACACATGAATATATTTTCACACCTCATATACCTCTGAATCTAAATCATAAGACTATCTGCTTCAATTAATGAAAGGCAGATTACAAAGGGAAAGAGGAGCACCTAGAGAATTCTATTAGAACAACAAAGCTATTAGTAACACTCAGCACAGAAGCACTGGAGTGTTTTAAGTAAGAAGCGCTGTTTATTTTTCTAGTCCCTGTTCTAAAGACAAAATGAAACCTTTAAGTACATCTTCATACATTAATACCAGAAGGGATTTTAGGAAAGATTAAAACCAATATCTATTCTAATATTTAATCATCCTCTTCCTTGGTTGTCTCTCCAATGACTTAAAAAAAAAGGTATTTATAGTACCAAGAGAACTATTTGTAAAGAAAATAAATACCCTTTGGCTAATGAGTTATTTACTGAAATGAGGTCATCTGACACTACCTATCTCAGATAATTATATCGTTTGACATTCTAACTCATAAAGTTCCCCCATCATTTTAAAAATAAAGTCATGAGTATGTTTCTATCTGCTGAAGCTTACATTTGGTTCACTTCTTTCTAGACTAGATATTAAGACAATCAACATTTTATTTTTCCCTAGACTCCTATTCACTGATATGAACAGTGCTCCAAAAAACATGCTTCATTTACCAGGAGAAAGAACCCTGCAGTGTATCTCAAACCTGAAGGCACTGATATACAGCACTTCATTTGGAGACCCAGTTAAGGGAAATGATTCTGGGGCACACTGGTTTCTTACAGGTATTTGTTGCTAAAGAAAGCAGTTTTGGACTCAATAGTAAATCCAAGAGAAAACCAAAGCCTTTTCAAGTGGTAAAATAAGGACTGAGTGATCAAAAATACATTTTAAAATCATATGTATGCATGTGTGTGTGTAGGTGTATGTGTAGTTGGGAAAAAACTAAATTAGCAAAGAATATCTGATTCCTCTATTGTAAGGGAATTTAATTTTCATTCCAATAACTTTTCAAAAATAGATATTGTTCAGATGGAGTCCAGAGTTGACTCTGCCTATGCATTTAAGGAGTTATGTTATTGAACAAATGACACAAAGTATAGAAAATAATTAATGCAGCTATTACTAAATAATTATCTTATTTCTAGTAAGTGACTTTCTTGGGCAAAATTGTCAAAAACATATACATGAAATGGTTATAATTTCATGATGAATCTTTTGCCTAGCATCTGATATGTTATATCCACACATGTTTTTAACTGATCCTGCAGCTATGTGTTCAGAGAATGGATGAGGAGGAAAATGGGGAAAGAAATAACACAACTGCTCTTACAAATCCAGTCTTTTCTTCTGATTGAAGTTAAAAGGATTACTTCCTATAGCAAATGAGCATCTTTTGGCGAACTAGAACTGCACACTCTAGTGTGTTAGTATCAGTATGATACTAATGCTCAGTGATTACATTTCTGCCTCTAAAAATGCAGAAAAACAAGTTTCCAACTCCACCTGGATGTACAATAATTGAATAATACCTTATCCATCCCCTAAATAATTGAATTAGCCAAGTAATCAAGGCAATTTATTTAAACTCCTTCCAAGCACAGAACTCTTAGAAATACTCAAAAATGTTTAAAATATAACATTTTCCACTACTTAATTGCCAACTCTTTTTCCTGTGACACTTACTTCTATAAATCAACCCCAGTTTCAAAACTTCAAAGTATTTAACACACTCCTATATAAAAAAAACAAACCTGAGGATTCAAAATATTGTTTAATTTAAATTTTTTCATGCATTGAGGAATATACACATTACATAAACATAAAAATATTTAATACATTAAATATTTTAATGTTTTGGCTAATATATCACTGACTAAATGTGAAGAGAAATATGAAGTCCCAGCACCATGGGGTGATTCCTATTGTACTAAAAATTATTTGTACTAAAAATTATCTTCTACTATATATTTAACTAATGTTTTAATTTTAAAAAGCATCCAACAATGAGCATATGAAGCCTGAAATTAGACTTCCTTGGTGGCATAGTGGATAAGACTCGTGCTCCCAATGCAGGGAGCCCAGGTTCAATCCCTGGGCAGGGAAATGGATCCCACATGCATGTCGCAACTAAGAGTTTGCATGCCACAACTAAAGAGCTGGTGAGCTGCAACTAAGGAGCCCGCCTGCCAAACCAAGAGCCGGAGCAGCTAAATAAATAAATAAAAATTCATGTCACTTACAAACTCTACAAAGGAAATGAAAAAGTTATGTAAAAACTTTAAAAACATGCGGGTAATCGATATGCTACAGTTAAAAATGCTTATGAAAGAAATGAAAATTAAATATATCAAGAGATATAATATGTACATGGATTGGAAGACTCAACATAAAAGTTAACTTTCCTCAAACTGAGTTACACATTTAATGCAATTCCTATCGAAATATTAAAGTTTTTGTAGACATGACATGCTTATTCTAAAATTTATATGGTAAGACATAGGTCCCAAATAGCTAAAATAATCTTGAAATAAAGGAATAACATGGAAAGAATCACTCTGTCCAAGATGAATTCTTATTATATCTAAAGTAATCAATAAAGTGTGGTATGGGCAAAAAGATAGATACATAAATCAATGGAAAATAATACCCCAGAAACAGACCCACAAAATATGTTCAACTGATTTCTTTACAGAGGTGCAAAAGCAAATATTGGAGCAAGGATAGTGTTTTTAACAAATGATGCTAAAGCAATTGGATGTCCATTAGCAGTGGGTGGGTGGTGGGAAGAAGCTTGACCTAATTCTCACACCTTGTACAACAATTAACCTAAAGTGGATCATGAGTTTAGACATTAAATGTAAAACTAAACAAAAAACACTTGAAAATAAGAAAATATTTGGGTCTAAGGTGAAGTAAAGAATTTTTGGACAAACAAAAGGAAAAATTAATCAATCAGATCTCATCAAAATTAAAAACTTTTTGCTCTGTAGAAGACTCACTTAAGGAGATGAAAAGAAGTACAAACTGGGAAAAATATTTGCAAACAATATATCTGACAAAGAACTGGTATCTAGAATACAGAACTCTCAAAACTCTACATTAAATAAATAATTCAACAAAAAAATGGGCACAAGAAATGAACAAGCATTTTATCTAAGAGGATATAAAGATGGCAAATAGACACATGAAAAAGTATTTATCATTAGATAATAGGGAAATGAAAATTAAAACTACATGACATATCAATACATATATAACAAAATTGCTAATGTAAAAACAGTGACATCATCTAATGTCACTAAACATCATCTAAACAAAAAATATATTACTAGTGGGAATGTAAAATGGTTCAACTACTTGGAAAAAGTAGATTGGCAGTTTCTTCTAAAACATGCAATTACTGTACAACCCAGAAATTGAAATCTTGACCATTTATCCTAGAGAAATGAAAATTTATGTTCACTCAAAACCTGAACATGAATGCCCATAACAGCTTTATTTATAATAATCAAAACTGGAAAAAGCCTAGATGTCCTTACAGAGATGAATGGTTAAACAACTAATGGTATACACACGCCATGGAATACTAGTAAAACAACAAAAAAGAATAAACTCTTGGTATACACAGTAACTTAGATGAATCACAAGGGAATTATGATGAGTGAAAAATCCCAATTCCAAAAGTTGACATACTTTAAGATGCCATGTAACTACTTACTGTATAATAATATTCTTGAAATGACAAAAATTATAGAAATAGACTAGCAGTTACTGTTATAGAACAGACTAGCAGTTACCATGTTTTGGGGGAGAGGTGGGTGGGGTCATAAAATGGCAACAGAAAGGATCTATGTGGTAAAAGCACTGTTCTATATCTTGACTGTAGGGGTGGATATATATACACATCTGATAAAATTGCATAAGACTAAATGCACTCAAAAGTAAATACATAGATAACTGGGAAAATTAAGAAAATTAGTGGTTCATGTTAAAATCAATTTCCTGGTTGCAATATTATAATATAATTTTGAAGATGTCATTTGTGGAAACTGGGTAAAGAGTACATGGTATCTCTTTGTATTATTTCTTACAATTGTATGTTAATCTCAATTATTTGAAAATGAAAATTTGAGTAAAAAATTATTAAATCCATTTCATCTTCTAGCAGTGGAACTACAGTAAGGATAAACTTGTGCACTGTATTCAAGTTCTATAAATTTCGTACTCTTACTAGTCAATCTGCTTTTTCCATAGCAGGTAAGAGAATACTTCTTGGGATAAAATGAAAAATCTAAATCCTTATGCTATTAATTTTAAATCTGTGAATTTCTGCTTCTGGTATGGAGGAGTGAGTTTCTGAAACACTGTTTCTCCCTCAAATAAGTAATAAATTCTGGAAATATTTTTAGAAATAAAAACTACTCAAGGTCTCTAGATATGAAAATGGAGGCAGATTTTGGAGTGGAAATGTAATTTGCAACAAGTTCATTTTTGTACTTAGCAGTGGCATAGGCAGCTTAAACACTGCTAGAACATCTTTATTTTTCTGGACAAAGGAAACAGAGAGAGGAGACCAGAAAAATCTGGGTGACTGGAGAATGAGGAAAGGAGAAAGAAGTAAGCCAGAGAAGGAGATCCCTTAAATATGTATATATAAAAAACACAAAACTCTGGCAAAACACTGAACCAAGCATGCATGGGGCCAACTGATTATAACGTGTGTAAAAGATGAAGATATGAGTTGAGATCTCAACATTTACCCATAACAGTGTGCATTTGACCCTAACCAAGTTAATTTCCTGCTAAAACTCTGCAATAATGTACCAAAATGCAAAATCTCTACAATTTATCACTCAAAATGTCCAGCTTAAAATCCCAAACTATTTGCCATATTAAAAGCCAAAAAAATAAAAAATAAAAAAAGACTGATTTTCAAGGGAAAAACAATCAATACATGTCAACCACAAGATAACACAGATATTGGAATTATCAGACAATGACTAAAGCAGCTATTAAAATTCTGGTCAACAAAGATGTATGCTTTTAATAAATAAGAAAAAGAAATAATAGCAAATTATTGGAAATATAAGAAAATAATGAGATGAAAAAATTTAAGTGAAAATACAATTTGTGACATTAAAAATACACTGAATAATTTTGATTTAATTATAGAGAGGAAAGAAAAAAGTGTCAGTGAAATAAGATGGAATAATTTAAAGTACCAACTATGTTATAATGAAGAACAGAGTCTCAGGTACCTGTGGGACAGTTTCAAAGTGTCTTACACATGGGAATTGGAATATTATAAGGATAGGAAAATGTGACAACACTTTCTGAGGTCAAAAAACTCCTCCTAAATATACTTGAAGATAAAAGTTTGAAGATTTAAGAGACTCAGCTACCATAGAGAATTTCAGATCCTCAAAAATGAATGCAGTGAATTATATTGTATATGGTATGTATACACACATGGCTAAATAAAGACAAATTTTCTTTTAATATCTTTAAAATCCATATATCTATACAAAGCAAAAATATAGAATTGCCTTTAAATATATGTTAAAAATAAAGTCTAAAAACTAGTGGCCTAAGGGTTTCTTTAAGTAGCTAGGGGAAAAAAAAAAGAGCAAGTTTAAGACATGCTAAGTAGAAAAAGGAAATAACAAAGGTAAGAGTAGATTAAGAAATTGATAAATTCCTACCTAGAATATTCCAGAAAAAGAGATATAAAACAAATCATCAATATTAGGCGTTAAATTTATAATACCAAATCCTGCAACCTTGAAAGGTAAATAAGATTATTTTTTACCAATTTTATGGTGATACATCTGATGACAGATGAAATGGACAAGCTTGCTAAAAGATAAAAGCTAACAAAGTTTACTCAAGAAGAAATAAACACCATGAATAGTCATATTTATTATAGAAATTGAATTTTTTTAAATCAATGTATTTTATTTTATTTATTTTATTTTTGGCTGTGTTAGGTGTTTGTTGCTATGTGCGAGCTTCTCATTGTGGTAGCTTCTCTTGCTGTGGAGCATGAGCTCTAGGCACGCAGGCTTCAGTAGTTGTGGCTCACGGGCTCTAGAGTACAGGCTCAGTAGTTGTGGTGCATGGGCTTAGTTGCAGCATGTGAGATCTTCCTGGACCAGGGTTCAAACCTGTGTCCCCGGCATTGGCAAGCAGATTCTTAGCTACTGCGCTACCAGGGAAGCCCCCAGAAATTGAATTTTTAATTACACTTCTTTGCATACAACCCCCTCCCACAGTTCCATATGCCTTCATTTCCAAATCCACCAAACACATAAGGAAGAAGTAATATCAACTCTACACAAACTTTTTTTAGTATAAAACTTATCCCTTGAAAATACTTTAGTTATAAAACAAATGCATATAACTGTATTGTATATTTGAAAATCGCTAAGAATATGTCTTAAAAGTTCTCATCACAAGAAGAAAAATTTGTAGCTATGTGTGGTGATGGATGTTAACTTATAGTGGTGATCATTTCATAATATATATCATCATTATGCTGTACACCTAAAGCTAATACAAAGTTATACATCAGTTATGTATCAATTAAAACTTTTTTAAAAAAATTGTGGTAAGAACACAACATGAGACCTACCTTCTTAACAATTTTTAAGTGCACAATATAGTAATATCAACTATAGGCACAATGTTGTACAGCAGATCTCTAGAACTTATCTTGCATAACTGAAACTTTATACCTGTAGAACAGTGCTCCCTGTTTCCCCCTCCACACCCAGCCTGTCAACCACCATTCTGTTTCTATGAATTTGACTATTTTAGTACCTCATGTAAGTCAAATAACACATATCTTGGCTATTGTGAATAATACCACAATGAACATGGGCAAATGGCCAACAGGAATATGAGAAGATGCTTAGCATCACTAATCATCAGAAAAATTAAATCAAAACCAAAATAAGATATCATCTTACACCTGTTAGCATGGATATCATCAAAAAAATCAAAGTATTAAAAGTATTGAAGAGGATGCAAAGAAACTGGAACACTTATACACTGTGGATGGAAATATAAAATGGTGCAGCCACTTATGGAAAACAGTATGGTAGCTCCTCAAAAAATAACAAAAAAAGAATTACCATATGATCCAACAATCCCATTTCTGGGTATATATCTCTTACTAACTCTTTAAGAAAGTAGAAGATGTTGGAGCAATTCCAAATCACTTTATGAGTCCAACATTAACTTGTTACCCAAATGATACAATGATATTGCAAAAATAAAATATATTCATAGACCAACATTCCTCATGAACACAGACACAAAAATCCTCAACAAAATATTAAGTTAAACCAGCAGCTTATACAAAAGATAATGGATTTTAACCACTTGGGGTTTATACAAGGAATTCAAAGCTAATTGAACATTCAAAAATCCATTAATGCACTTTATCATATTGAGAGAACAAAGGAGGAAAAACTTATATTTCTATAGACACAGAAAAAACATCTGACAAAGTAAGCAACAATTCATGTAAATATCTGTAGCAACCTAGAAATAAATATGAACTTCTTCAATCTGAAGAAAGATACCTACTAAAATCTTACAACTAACTCATATTTAATGGTTAAATATTGATTACTTTACCCAGTATTAAAATTAAAAGGCAAGAATACACACTGTGAGCATTTCATTCAACATTATACTAGAGATCCTAGACTTTACAGTAAAGTAAGTGGAAGAAAGTCATAAAAATTAGATAAAAAATAAAACTTTCTATTTGCAGATTACCTAATGATTTACATAGAAAATCTCAGGGATTAAAAAAAATACTTGAATAAGAGAACTTATCAAGTTTGCAGGCACAAGGTTAATATAGAGAGATCAATAATATGTCTATATACTAGCCGCCAAAAACATTAGAAAATGAATTTAGAAAAATAGTTCTACTTAGTATCAGAAACCATCAAATTTTAATGAATAAATTCAGCAAAATATGTGCAATGTCTCTATGCTGAAAACTACAGAACATGAACAAAAGAAATTAAAGGAGACCTAAATAAATTACTTGGTTAGACATAAAACTGCACCTTCTAATCAATGTTCATGGTATATAACAGGGACCATCAAGCTATAGCCCATGGGCCAAATCCGGAACCACAGCTTGTTTTTGTAAATAAATGTTATAGAGCACAGCCACTCTCATTCATTTATATACTATGTCCACTTTCATGCTACAACTTCAGAGCTGAGTATATGACATAAGGCCTGCTAAGCCTAAAATATATACCATATGGTCCTTTGTAGGAAAAGTTCACTGACCCTCTGTATATTAGATTGTAATTATTTTTTGCATATTAACTGTATCCTGTGACCTTGCTAAATTCATTTATTAATTCTAGTAGTTGTTTTCCAGATTCCCTGGGGAAATATTGACTCTCCCGAAGAAAGAAAGGTATCAGACAATGAAGTAGCTGCTGGGCCTACTGAACACATTTCCATAGTTACCAGGAGAGTAAAGGTGGAATTAGATCCTGGGTGTCTTGAATAAAGGGGAGTGGAACATAAAGTCTCAGAGTGGAAAATGTATTGATACAGGGATACTATCCAATTATATGGGAGTTAAGTCCGTGATAAAGAGTTCAAGAGACAGCCCTAGTATTCTGCTAGGCAAGATATAATGCTCTTGGCATCAGTATGTGTATCAGTTCCCTTTGCCCCCAAGACCCACTGTGATGATGCCTACAGTCCCAGAAGGATGCTGCACATGGAATGGTTTTTCATTGCAACTGAGGGACATGAAGTTTGGGGAACCTGCTACTGTATAGCAAAGGATAAACAAGCCTGTTCTTTGTCCCAGAAGAAAAATCATCTCTCAAGTTTGCTTGCTGCAAACAGAACACTGACAAAGGTCTAGAGGAGAGTGGTCAGGGCTGTGCACTGTTGTCAAGAACATGCAGAGGCACTCAAGGCCATGACAAAATGCTGTAGACTGAGTGGCTTAAACGACAGAAATTTGTCTTCTCACAATTCTGGAGGCTGAAACTCTGAGATCAGGGCATAAGCATGGTTGGGTTTGGTGAGGCCTCTCTTCCTGAACTGCAGACAGCTGCCTTCTTGCTGTATTCTCATATGGGGCTAGGCAGGCAAGCAGGGAGGGTGTGGAGGTGTTGGTGGAGAGAGAGAAGGAAAGAAATGGCAAGGGAGGGAGGGAAAGAGGGAGAGGGAACAAGTTCTCTATTGTCTCTCTCTCTCTCTTTTTTTTTTTTTTTTTTAACGTGGGCCTCTCACTGTTGTGGCCTCTCCCGTTGCGGAGCACAGGCTCCAGACGTGTAGGCCCAGCGGCCATGGCTCATGGGCCTAGCCGCTCCGAGGCATGTGGGATCTTCCCAGACCGGGGCACGAACCCATGTCCCCTGAATCGGCAGGCGGACTCTCAACCACTGTGCCACCAGGGAAGCCCTAGTGTCTCTTCTTTTAAGGAATTTAATCTCATCACGTGGGCACCACGTTCATGACTCTTCTGAATCTGATTACCTCCCAAAGGATTCATATCCAAATACCATCATGTTGGGATTAGGGCATAAGCATATTAATCTCGAGGGGACTGAAAATGAGTCCATAGCAAGGCCTATGACAGACTGTCATTCTCAACATTCAGAGATCAAATAACAGTAGCGAAATATATTCCCTGGATTTAGGAACTCTGCAGTTAGTAGTAAACTTGGAATTTAGGTTTCAGTGGTGCTTTGTAGGCAGAAAGCAGATTAGAAGGGAGTAAAATGTGAATAGGGGGCGGAGAAAGTAGAGACTGGAATGTGAGTTTAGAAAACTACTCCAAGCTCAATGAGCTCATAGTGTAATTATGCAATTAATTCTATGTTTCTAAGATTATTTAAAAGTTACAGTGAATCCTTGAGTCATTGTCGCAATTCTTAAAGCTTTGATGTGAATATTATTTCTGTTAAATAAAGCATTCCACATGTTGCAGCAAGCTCAAAAGTCAAAGGAAAATCTTTTGCCCTTTGTTGTTCTTCTGTTTGTTGTGTTTGATAAACATAGAATCCTTTTGTAATGACTCTTTGATAATTAACCCTACTTAATTAAGCAAGAAAATGATCAATTATTTAATGTCCCCTATATGCTAGGCTCAAAATTTTTCTCTCTTTTAATCCTCATAACAATCCTGTGACATGCATTTTTTTAATTACTATTTTATATACCCCATTAATATGTGGCAGAGTCTAACTTTGAAGCCCATCATTCTCATTCCTAGCCTAACATTCTTCTTACTACTGCATACTGTTTTGGAGGAATACGCCATGGCTTTTACCCTGTGCATTAAGAAAACCAACCAACTGAGGATTCAAGGAAGTAGAGGTGGAGAAAAAGGGAGCTCAAAGATTCCTGTAACGGCATTGTGAGATACCTGTCACAGTGGTCCTTGAGAAAAAGAGAAAAACTCATAGGCTATGTTATTTTTATTTTTAATAAAAATAAAATGCATAACTTTAGAACTAGCAAGAAACTATCTAGAACTGAAATTTGGGATTCCAGCCAAAATGCCTCACGAATGCTGCTCCTGGAAACTCACCATCTCTATTCTTAAGAATGAAAATATTGGGCTTCCCTGGTGGTGCAGTTGTTAAAAGTCTGCCTGCCAATGCAGGGGACGCGGATTCGTGCCCCGGTCTGGGAAGATCCCACATGCCGCGGAGAGGCTGGGCCTGTGAGCCACGGCCGCTGAGCCTGTGCGTCCGGAGCCTGTGCTCTGCAACGGGAGAGGCTACAACAGTGAGAGGCCCGTGTACCGCAAAAAAAAAAAAAAAAAAAAAAAAGATTGAAAATATTGTTAATTGACTGGCATATAAAGATTGTATATGACACATTAATCATTATGAAAAGTCCTGAATTTGAAATACTTGGGCCTCAATTTTAAAGAAATCTTTGCTAGAGCTTTGAAGGAATAATTAGCAAAGCTGATTAGCCAATACTTTAACAGAAAGAAATGATTTTTTTTAAGATATGGAAAATAGCATAGCTTATAACACTACTGAGACTTATAATGCACTATTTAAAAATGGAATTGTTGAACAATTCTGCCAATATTACTTCTAGGGTCTCCATCGGGGGATATACGTGAAAGGACTAATTTCACCCTTATACATTGTCCTCTCTCTCAGTCATTCTCTCATATATTGAGAGATAACATAACTTCTCATACATTGAGATAGTAAAAATTTGTTGTATCGGGAAATTGAAGATTCCGTGATGTAGAACAATTACTTTGGATGCAAACCCAGCAGTGTTCAAATTGCAGATCTTCATCGTAAATGGTATGTGACATTTGAAAAATTACTTAACCCCTCTCTAAATGTTAGTTTCCTTATCTATGCAATGTGTATAATAAACACTAACATATTTCATTAGGATAAAATTATCATTAGCATGTTTTAAGCACAATACTTTATCTTTTATCATTAAGAGTGAGTCAAATATTTTATCTTAACATAGATCAGGAAGCTCAGAGGCTCACTTGAAATCTCTCTCTAAACCAGCCTTGCCTCCTCCTGAGTGATAGACTGAAAAAACAAACTCCCCCAAATAAAGAAAATATTAAATATGAAACAGCAAGACACCTGTCAATAGGAGATACTATCACCTTTCAACTATTTTTTGGCATGGTAACAAAAAGAAATCGGGATGTGCTTAAGAGAAAGAGAATTCTTTTAGAAGCCTCTATTTAAAAAAAAAAACACAGGTCAACCTAAGTGAATTTTTTTATGACTTGAATAATGATTTTTCTCATACCTGCTCTGAGTTGTGTCTAAAGGAAATTAGGACTTGACTACATCATTTCTTGTTAAATTAGACATACGAAGGAAACAAAATGTAGGACTCTTAGAATAATTTTTCTCCTTTTCTTTCCTAAACTTGTTTTTTTACCAAGAGAGCTTAAAAATGGAAAATATTTTATAACTGACTATGATTTTAAAAATACCTCACATATCTTCAAAAACAGGTCAGCATTTGTGAAATAGTATCTCTCCTGAACTATTCCCAGACTGGATGCATTATTCTGCCTTAATGTAAAACTCCTTAGATCTACAAGTCCATTACTTCAGAGGACTGATACACAGTTATATATGCCACTAGTAAAATCCTATAGCCAGCTAATCCTTGAAAAAGAATACATTGCCAGGTACTTTCTTAATTCAATGATTTAGTTAGTGTCCTTTATCCTTCCTCAGGTTGTATTAGCTTACAAAGAACTTATACTTTGTACTTGTGTATAGGATTTTCTCCCTTAGACTACCTTGAAGCCTTAAAATGTAACCAGTTAACCATTAAACAAGTACTGGGCTTCCAGGTCAAACTTGAGGCAGAGTCTATGGATTGGTCTCCTCTACACCTCAAAGATCCATAAAGAGAAGGATGACAAAAAACAAAACAAAACAAAAACAAACACACACACATACACACACAGCAAGGAGAATAGGAGAAAAGTGAGTAGCAAAATAGAGAGGATGGTGAGTCTCCAGTAACAACAAACAGAAGCCACAGTCTCAGCAGGGACTTGAAGTAGAGATGGGAGTTGTTCTCTCTGCAGAGAAATGAAATGGCTACAAACTAGGAATCGGTGAGGACAGAGGGTAGGTTAACAATGTGGGACAGGAACCTGTAGCAATTTGTCTCTAAGGAATGTCTGTGGATTAGCTCTACTGCTTGACATCTGTCTATCCATGCATGGAACTTACTTCCAGGCAAAATCAGTTTCCATTTGGCCTTGATGACTGCAGAAGATGCCTGGAGAGATCAGGGACATTTTTGGGGATAATGATACTCCATAGAGTTCCTCTCCATGTTCTTGCACAGGGGATGAGGATGCCTGATTACTGGCCATTCATTTATTCAGTCTTTCTATAAATATCTGTTCAGATAATCTTCTAGGTAATGGGGATACAGAAGTGAATCAACCAGACAAAAATCCCAGGAATCCATGTACATGCTAGAGGAGGATGGGAGGGAAAGCCAATAAGCACACAAAGAGACAGACAGAGTATATTGTGTGTATGAGTAATTGATATGGAGGACACAAAGCACGGAAGAAGGAATGGGAAGTGTGTGTATGTGTGTGTGTGCGTGTGCATGTGTGTGTGTGTGTGGCGGGTTGGGCAGGTGTGGGGAGACCAGTAGAAGCACCTCAACTACAAGTGGACATCAGACTTTCCATTCAGGTGTAAGGCCTATTTTAAGTACTCATACTAGCTACCTATCTTATAAAAGAAGCAAAAATCAGTAGATATATAAAACACATACACAACATAAAAATGGACTACCAAAAGAAACAATTAGTATTACTGAAACTAAAACAAAAAGTGATAATTTAGGAAAAAGTGTAGAATGTTTTAAATTCTTATTAATAATCTTAAAACAATAAAGAAGTATATAGATGCTCAGAAACCTTGAGCACAATTATTGAAAGAATTAAACAAAGATGTACATGACTATGATCCCTGTATGTGGTATGAGAGACAAATGCAGTTCACCCTCAAAAGAATACATAGCAAATTTATCTCTAATGTTACAGAATGCTAGAAGAAAATTGAACACTGCCTTTAAAGTTATGTGGAAAAATAATTCTGAACATGGACTTTTATATATAGCCAAACTCAATTGAGAAAATTTTCAGACAAGCTAGCATTCAAAAGTTTCCTGAACATATGCAGTTTCTGACAGATAAAATATTTTTGAAAAGAGAATTTATTTCAGCCAAACAAAAATGGTACAATGAAAAAACAGAAAATATCTTGAATTTTAAGAAACCTTGACAGTAATGCAAGAGGGCAGAGTACAGAGGCCTCATTTACAATAATATCTGTGCCCAGGCTGGAGCAGAAGGTCAGAGGGTTTGAATCTACACCTGGGCAACCTCATCATCTGATGTCTTTCCCACCTGATTGCTCAGCCCCCTTTGATTACTGTCACTCTGAGAATTGAGGCAATATTCCCACTTATCAGCTCCCTAGGTGTGCAAAGAGGTACAAGCTATAAACCAAAGGGATGTGTCTCATGAGCAGGAAATTGATGTTAAGTGGCCCAGTTGCTAGATCTGAAGATATTTTCAGAAATATTTATGGAGTCATAGAACCAGTAAAGCTGCAAGGAAGGTAGAGCTGTTTAGTTGAACATGCTTTATTTTAACTCATGTGCCTATTTTTTTTTTTCCTGGAGGAGATGTCACTTTAGAAACAAGGTTTATGGGCTAATAGAACATTAGCAAATTTTTAAAACCTATGTAAAAACAGATGTATTTTCAAAATTGCAATAATCTCCACTGCCATCTTATTAACTGGTTGTTCTATATCAGGCTATTGTGTGTGAGGTTAGATTACTAAGTCACATGAAGACCTAATAATAACTTATGTACATTTTCCTCAACATGTGGGAAATGAAATATGTTACTATAAGTACGCCTTAAATAACACTTAAATAATATTAAATAAAATGTGTTTTTAAAAATCAAATGCAATGCAATCTTATCTCTTCAAAATTTTTTTCTCTTGGAAATTTAAATGAACTTTTCTTTTTAATATAACAAGAGCAACCTACTTAAATACAAAATTAAGTTCAATATGCTTAAATTGAATAAAACACATTCAATTTATTATGGCAAAATTAATTTTCCATGGTATGAAATAAAAAAAGAATCAAGCATAAAACTAGGGCTATAAAATTCCAGCATTCTGATCACTTATTTTCTATAATTGTTTGAATTCCTCCAATATCTTTATGTCCCAAATTATTATTTTAGATGCCATTTATAGAAAACAAAGAAACAAAAAACAATACTTGAAATATAACCAGAAATGAAAAAAAAAAATTGTTCACTAAAGTTACATTCATTTCATAGATGGATCAGTATGAAGAATATTTTGAAGTTCTCTGAGAATATTAACTTTTTAAAGTGATTAAATATGTATATTATTTAAATAAAAAAGAAACTGATAGAAGCCTTTGCTCTAAACACAAATTTAAACAGAAAAATACTCATATATCTAATTCTAAAAATGTACTTTAGTTATGACATATGTAAACAAAATTGGGTGGGAATAAATCATAAAAGAATACATAATATTCAAAGTTCTGTGTTGGATAAAAGAAAAGTGATGCCCATCCTTGAACTTCTATGTACTACAATATGCCAGGATTTTTTTGTCAGTTTGGTTTGACTTATTAAAATATAAATCCCTTTTCCCTCAACCTAATTCCTAACTTCTCCTCCTGAAAACTGGAGCAAATTGCTCCCTTCCTGTAAGTCTTACCTCAATACCTTAGGATGAATCTAAGCGTATAATTAGTGTGAAATCCACATTCGGTGACTCAGCATCCTATCATATCAAAACCTGCACACCCTTTTAAGAAACGGGTTTTGCATGTTCTGAGGACCAGATGCTTTATACAGCCTTGACACCATTATTTGGTCAATGGCTTTATAAATGGCCTATTAAACTGTCTAGTCTCCCCATTCCTAGGACTTAGCCTTGTTCTTATCAGTTTCTCTTAAGTGGATTAGGACCCTCTTCTTAAGTATTTCTCTTGGGTTTAATGCTTTTTACACTGACAAGCCTCTTTAACAGACTGTTTGCCTCATGATTTCCAAATATTGCACCTTGTAGAGTCCTGGTCTGTTGATAGTTTAGCTATTGGAACACAGTATAAAATCATCTTAGACCATGTGTCACCTACTTACTTGTACTACAGTCTGTTTTTGTCATTTTCTATAGATATAATTCTTGTTTGACTAACTGGATTCTAAGGCAGGAAGCTGCTTTTTTTTTCCCTGAAAACAAAGATCATTCATAATGCCTGAACTCTAAATGACACCAGCTTGGGTTTTATCCTGCAGAAAGTAATTGAACAAAGTCTATTTAAGACTTTGATATGCCAGTCCCTGACTATGCATATGCATGCATTCAGACATTCACGAAACATAAAAACAACCACTTCTATTAAAATGGCTTTTTCAGACGTCACAGAGAGCTTTTTTTTTTTTTTTTTGCGGTACGTGGGCCTTTCACTGCTGTGGCCTCTCCCGCTGCGGAGCACAGGCTCCAGACGTGCAGGATCAGCGGCCATGGCTCACGGGCCCAGCCACTCCGCGGCATGTGGGATCTTCCCGGACCAGGCAGGGTACGAACCCGTGTCCCCTGCATCGGCAGACGGACTCTCAACCACTGTGTCACCAGGGAAGCCCCAGAGAGCATTTTTTATACAGGATTATGAGTTTTAGAGTATATACTGTGAGTTTATCATACAAGTAAAAAACACTCATATGGGCATATTCTTTGAAGTATTACTCTTTCTAATGAAATTTTGCTTGTGGTACAAAAATAAATTTGATGTATTTAAAGATAATGAACCCGGACCAAATAGCAATGAAATAAAAACAAACAAACAAAAACTAGGGACAATTTTTTCTTCTTACAACTTACTATTTTGCTGGCTTTTAATTGTATTCTCCTATCAGGTAATAGGGAAGCATTCAGGGAAACAGAAACCATGATAGGTTTTTCAAAGGGAATTTAATAGAGAGAAGTGATTACACAGATGTTGGAAGCAGAAAGAACCAACAGAGTAAGTGGAGGAATCTCAGGTTTAACAACAAGAAACAGCTAAAATCACCAGAGCTGAAGTAAGAAAAGGTGAGAGGTTCTTACACTTTTGCATGAGGCATGTGGACTAGCATTTGTACACGAACTGGAACTACTGTGAGGCTGGTGCACAGACCCCTGGAGAGCGAGGCACTGCATGGATGCTTCTCAGACCACTGAGATGACCACCGAAGGCCTGGCTAGCTGGATTGGTGCTGGGACAGCAGAAAGAAGCTGGAGCCTGAGAATGGTAAAACAGCCTCCTCTTCCCCTTCCCACTGCCTCCGTGGTCAGATTCTAAGAGGAAGCCCACTTAAAAGGGAGTTTGGAGAAGTGGTTTTCAGATTCTCAGGTACCATATCAGCAGATCCAAATGGGTGAGGAAAGGGCTGAGAGATGATGTATAAATAACTGATATACAACAAATGTGTACAGACAATATGTAGATAATGGATATATACACCATAAAAACATAATCTGGCTCTCTAGAATATGAGATTGCGAGGCATGCAAGTTCAAATCCCATAGCTTGGTGTATAGGAATTTTCATCATATGGTTCTTATTTATTTCTTCATAATGTACTTTCACTATTATAATATCTTGTCAAGATCAAATTTTCTTTATGCTCAGGTGTAGTTCACTGATAGCATATTAAATATCATTACAAAAGAGACTCAAAAACAGATCAATTGAAAATAACAAATTTAGAAACAAAAAATTATTTGTGATTATCTCAGAACACCATTTTCTTCTATTTTTTAATTCAGAAAGTAAAATATGTATTTTTTTACTTGTTCTTCAGTTATTGGGCCTCATTTCACATACAAATATGTTTGCATACTTTCAAATGGACTTGTCTTTAAAAGAATTGCATACTTTCAAATGGACTTGTCTTTAAAAGAATCTACATTGTAGTAATTTTTTAAAGCGCTTCTGTAAGAAAATAAAAAACAACTTTAAAATGGTATACACCCATTTCCACTAATTTAAAGGATCAAATAAATTGTTTATTTTTGCTGAGGAGTTGTTCAAATTATAAAGTGTCTCTCATCCCACTGCCTTCAAAAATCAGTGTTCTGTTGTATTATGCATACCAAACAGCATTTCAACAGATTAGCAGTTTAAGTAAGAATAAAATTTTATAAATATTCCAAAAATTTTGATTACACTGTTGGAAAAGACCTGTAAACATTATGGGTTATGATATTTTACTGCCATCTTCTGATGAAAGCACTTTATGAAAAAAGAAAAATGTTTAGAAACTATTCAAAGGAAATGTTCTCAAATTTACGTATGTTTGGGAATGGGATGCTGGAGGAACATATGGAAATGAGTTATGTTAGTAACACACGTATCATTTCCTTACTGCTCCATTTTCTCAAACATGTTACTACCATAGTGCCAATTTCCTTTTTGGCCATTTTTAAACAAGAGATTCAATATTCCCTGTGATGAGTTGGAATATAAGCAATTGGAAATATTTAGGATGCTCCCTTTTAAATTGGTAAATTTAAATATTACAGCTAATGATTTAGCTAATTGCACAGGTTATCAGTAGGGTTTAAATCTGGATGATCATTAAATATTACATTTAACATAAACACAAAGATCTTCACATTTACTGCCCTCTTTCTGAACCAAAGTACTGTTTAAATTCTGTTCTTTTTACGTTTTTTCTTTAATCTTAAACTCTGAAGGAAAAAATTAATGAGATATTATCATCCCATTTTACAGATGATTAAATTGGAATACAGTGTTTCATTCTACCATGAGCTTGCAGTATAACTTTATGTTAGTCACACTTGAGTCCTTAGTTCAATTTGAAGTCGTTTCCTAATGACCAGCTCCAGAACATCACAGCTGTACACTATTTTATAAACTTCTGAGGTGACAAAATGCTGGATTCCCTTCTTATTTCCCAACCTTTTCCCTTAGTTTTGAAGTTATAGGTTGAGGTGTAAGAAAGCTCATTTGCCTATAGTATAATTTGGGTTAGAAAACATTGGATAAAATGATCATAAACTTCAAGCTCTGATATACAAGACCTGTGACTGTTTTAGTGGCTGGACAATGCCTGAAGTATGGACTAGAGCTTGATGGAATGCTCATCAAAAAATTTTGAAAATTCCTTATTTAGGCACCCTTTCTTCTTTTTTAGCTTTACCATTAACCTTTTCCCCTGTGTCCTATAATCTCCTCAATTCTCCCATATTTACTGAATAGTGTTTTAGAAGAATACCCAATATGTTAATTTAAATTTAACTGTTAAACATGGACAAAACTCATACTTTTCCCAGGTATATTTTCATTTTAATAATTGTGGTATTTTAAATAGTTAACTCGAATAGTAAGAATTAGCTGCCTGTCCCACTTGTATATATATAGCACAGCCTTTTCTTAGCCTTGAGAAAACAAAACTAGACCAATGATGGTGAAAAGCACGTACTGCATCTTTGTATAAATGACAGTAAGTGCTCCCTATAGACATATGGCAAAAAACTCATTTCTTTGGCTGACAGACCCCCTAACCAGGGGCCTGGGCTTGAGCTGGAGGTCATTGTTCAATGCTTAAACAGTACAAACATATGCAGTGACTCTGATTAATGTAGGATCCTCAGAGTTCTCTTGGGTTTCTCAAGTTAACTACTGCCTAAGGTAGATCTTTATGGTATCTTTGTCTACCACTTCCCTGCCTATCAGCAAATGAGTGGATGTGAGAAATTGTCAGGGATATGTCCTAGACCCCTTCTGTGCTCGCTCTACACTCTTTCTCTTGGCAATCTCATAATCTCTTTTACACCCATGTTTTCTATGCTCCCAGATACACCCACTGTTATATTCCTTCCCGGTTTGTGCAGTACTCCAGACTGAAATGTTTCCTTACCTTCTTGAAATCCACACTTGCACGTTTTACATTTATCTCAAACTCTAAGTACTCAAAACTCAACTTATGATCTTCTTTCCAAGTCTATTTCTTCTACAATAGTTCTAATTTCAATAAATTGTCGCTTTACCCACCTAGAAAATTCAAAGTAATCTTTGCTTCCTTATCTTCTTTCTCTCAAAACTGCACATTTATCTTCATCTCTACTGCTACCGTCTTCATACATTATCCTCGTTTCTCACCAGAACTATGACTTAAGTTGTCTGAATCTCCCCATGAACTTTTGTCCATCTCCATTCTCCCCTCCTCATTTCTGTCAGAGGGTCTTTTAAACACAGGGGTCTGGTCACGTCATTTCCCTGCCTAGAAACCTTCCAAGCTTTCCTTTGCTTGGGACATGTATGATTGCCCACTGTCCATCACTCCTACCCTGGGCACATCTCTCTCTCTCTTGCCCTTTATGCTGGATTTCCTGCATTTCCCTGAACACAGAGCACTCTCTCACTGGAGGGCATACAATTACACATAGTATTCTCTGCCATTAACAACTTATCCTTGCATCTAATTAGTGCTGACTTTTCTTCAGCTCTTAGCTGAAAAGTTACTCTTCTGAGCCTGAGATTAAGTAGTTGCTACCCCAACTACTTACCCCTCAGTAATATAAAATCCTCTAGTACCTTGATACTGTTTGTTTGTTTTTACCTTTACCATTTGAAATTATTTGATTACTATGTCTATCTGGACAGATTGTAAACCTCATGAGGACAGGGACCTTTTCTGGCACATTAATGACAACATCGTAACCATCTGACATTGTGTCTGCCAAAACCGAGACATTGAATATGGTTGATTAACTATGACACTCATTCACTTGCTTATCCTACAGGTGTTTATTTTAAAACTACTGTAAACAAGGCAATGTGCTGTTACTTTTATAAACAAATTTTACTGAATATAATACTTTGTATTGTACTTTGTATTATATACTTTGCATTATAAACTTTCATAAACTATGAAAGCAAACAAGTAGGACCATATTCTATCTTTTATGCTGACTTTATTAAAAATCATTGTCATGTGATTATTTACAGCCCTACTTTGAACTTCCCATATTTTGTGATACATTCAGCTGACAAAATGTACCATAACCCATGGAAATTCTGTATTATTTCTATAGTGAGGATAGTTAAAGTACTCTCTCAGAAAGTTACCTTCTGGTTTACATTCATCTGGTTTATTAAGTTTCAAGATGTAAGTATGTCATTTACTAACTGACATATAGTTTCACAGGTTTGTGTTGAACTTTGAACTTCCTCCATTTCCTCATCTAAAGTGTCTTCCATGTTTTGAATACTTTCCAAAGATTGTGAACTTCCAATTATATTTAATGCAGGCAATTTCTTTATGATTCTTAGTTAAAAGTTTTAAAAAGATGCTGGCACTGTCTTATCACCTGTGATACTGATAAAATGAATCATGTTCTCCACAAAGTTATATTTCTAAATACCTTCTGAGTAATACTTCTCATCTTTTATCCTATGCCAGAAATAGTTTCATCACTTAGTTGATATATTCACAGTTTTCATTTTCTTTCTACAGATATTTCCCAAATTATTTGTGGAGTACAAAAAATTAGCTATATCTGCTGTTACTAATAAAAATTATAAGAATAAAATAAGTTGTTTGTATGGTTTTATGAGAATGACTAGAGGCTTTTTTACTAATTAAAATGTTAGGCTGATTAAATCAGTTTATAACCAGATATCATTATACACACAGGATGCGAGATATCTCCTAATTTAAGAAAATTCTTGAGAGTGCAAATCAGTGAACCATCCACTTTTCAGTAATGAGTTTCACAAAATTAGATTAAAATTCAGATGACAGAAATGGCAGAATATCCATAATATCCTGTGATTATAGCTGAAATGTGTTTATTTGGGAAAATCTATTACCAGCAGCTTAATTTTTAATGCTTACTTATTATAATATGAGCTTGTTCAAACATTTGAAAATGAGGTTGAGTCCTCAACAGATGATAAACTTATGCAAATCAGTCATATCTTATAAGGTAGCCGATTGCACTGTTTAGTAAGAACTAAAAGCCTTAAACATATTAATGTTCAGAGTGGCACCATGTCACAGTGAAGATAGTTACCAACAAGAGTTTTAAGTACATAAACATGCACACACAGATGGTCACAGTTATATGTATATATTTCCTATCTGTATCTGATGAGCTTATTATGATGCTATTCTGAAGTACCCAAGGCAAAGCTGCCAAGGTCTTAGCCTTGCTACTGTTAGAATCACAGAGACCAGCCTTGAGTCCCTGAGCAGACAAAAACAGTTTAGTCATGCAAACAGAGCTTAAATCTAGCTTATTTTGCAAGGCTAACTTGACTTGGGTCATTTCTTGCATATGACTCTGAAAATGATAAACAAAACTTAAAACTTTTTCCCAAGGTTGATATGGGGTAACCACTGACCAATTCCCTAAGAAACCCAGGGCAACTATTCACCTTTCTGCCCGTTCTCCCTCTGAGAGCATATTCTTGTTTAAATAAATTCTCACTTTACTTTCTTGATCTCCATGTCTTGTTTCTGAATTCTTTCTGCAATGGGACAAGAATCTTGCCTCCCCGAGAACACAATCACTATCCTATCCTTCCACTCCAATGGTGACCACTACACTGATCTCAAAAACCACAGATTAGTTCTGCCTGTATTTAAACTTTATACAAATAAAATCAAAACCATGTATTCTATTGTATCATGTTCCTTTAATGCAACAAGTTGAGAGATCCATGTTGCTGCCTGTAGCAGCAGTTTGTGCATGTATATTATTCTAAGGTATTTTATCTTACAGATAGGCCATTTTTCTGTTGATGTGTTGGTTATTTCAATTTATAGCTATTATAATGTTGTTATGAATATTCTTGTAGATGTACTTGGGTACAGATGTTCATCCATTTCTTTTGGGTATCACCTAGGAGTACAATTTCTCTCTCACGAGGAGTGCATATGTTCATTTGTGTTCCAAAGTTGTTGTACATTACATCAGCAGTATGTGAGAGTTTCAGTTGCCCTATAGCTTCTCCACTACTTGGTGTTGCCTGGGGGTTCCTTAATGAATGGATAGTGTCCCTTTGTTTGTTATATTTGTATATTACAAATACCATATGACTAACTACATCTTGTCTTTTCATTCTCTAAATAGTGTCTATTGATGAACAAAAGTTCTTATTTTAATGGAGTCCTAAATATTGGTTCTTTTCTTCTTGATTAGTTTTCTTGGGGGATATCCTATTTAAGAATTTCCTAACTAGGTATCAGGAATATATTGTTCTTTTAGCTTTCAAAAGCTTTGTGATTTAGTCTTTTATATTTAGATTCACAATTCACCCAGATTTGATTTTTGTATATGGTTGAGATATTTTAAATTCATAATACATTTAAAAATATGTATTGAATATAACTAGGTGACTCAATTTCATTTTTTAAAAGTCATTTAAAAAATCTATTATGTCACTATGGTCACTATTCAAATGCCTGCACATGAATGCTTATGAACTCTACTCCATTCTATTGATATATCAGACAATCTTTGCACCAATACCATACATTACATTCCTTTAATTACTGTAGCTTTATAACACATCTTGTTTCCTGAAAAGTTAAATCTTCTTAACTCTCTCTTCAAGAGTGTCTTGGCTCTCTTGAGTTCAAAATTATACTCACATGTTAGAAGTTTCTACCTCATCCTCTGTGACTCTTAAAGCCCTTTGCTTTATTTCTCATTTACTGTATATTTATCTCTTTATTTCTCATTATCCATGCTGGTATTATTTTTCCTGTCCTGTTTTTTAGCTTAATAATTCTGTTTTAAGTTCTGTCTAATTTGCTATTAAATCCATACATTTGATTCTTAATATCCATTATTATATTTTCAACTCCAGAATTTGCTTTGTTTCTTTTTATTGTTTCCAGTTTTGTGCTGAAATTACCAATTTTATTTTCTAGTCCCTGGTAACCATCCAGCCTAATTATTTAAAAGAATGGTTTGGAGTGACATCAGCAACATGAGGGCATAAGACATTTCTCCTTTTTATTCCCCCTTTTAATCAACAAATTAGACACTCATACACAAACAAGAGAGCTTCTGTGGGGGGTTTTGGACTTTGCACCTTGCTCCAAGGGACTCAGAAGAAATCTCACCTACTGGTCAGCAGGCAGGAAATAGACAAATTTCTATATGGGCTGTAAAGCCAGTGGAGCCAGCAAGACTGCCTGGGCTGTCCTCACTGCTGTCAGGCAAGAATTAGATTAGTACTGAATCAGGCAGCACTCACCCTTGAGAGAGAACTTGCAGAAGCCCAGTCCTTCTGAAGGGAGGCTCATACACAGCACTGAAGAAAAAAAAAGAAAAAGAGAAAGGAAGAGAGGAAGGAAGGAAGAAAGAAAGAAAAATACAAGCTTGGTTGAAGCATAGGAGATAAGAGAAAATTTCCTATGCTGCCCCACCCCCAAGGAGGGGATGACTGGTCTGATTTATCTGGCAAAGATGATTTCTCCCACCAGGAAATAAGATGACATTGAGGGAGGGCTTGACTAACCTAACTGGGCAGGATGTGGCTGGAGAAACCCATTTCTCTCTACCAGTACCTGGAGTACTAAGGTAGGAACTCTAAGACTTGTGGGAGGAAAGACATAGGGAAAGAGGCAGATGAGAATTTCAAACAGCCTTGAAGACACTGTACTCAGTAGAAAGTCCACCCATGAGCTTCTGGAAGTGCCACCCATAGGGATTTCCTGACTGGGTTTTCATGTATCCCCACCACACTGAGTGCTAGATCCATATCTCTCCCACTGGGCTGCTGGCCCCTTGTGCACAGACAGCAAGCTCAGAAAGGCAGTTATCTGTGGGCAAGGGAGAAACCACAAACAAGTTATAGCACCACCTTCCAGAAAACCAATGAGAGCTTTCTAATAGCCAGGCTGGTGAACTGTAAGAACCAGAGAAAGCATAAAATCTAAGTTAAGGAGGTGCCTGCTATTTCAAATGCAAAAGCAGAAATGTATAACTAAAAGCAATATGAAAAATCAAAAAAAATAATGTATCACAAAAAGAAAATGATAATTCTCTAGCAGCTGAGCTCAAAGACCTGGAATATTGTGATCTGACTAATAAAGAATTCAAAGTAGATGTTATGAAGAAACTCAATCAACTACAAGAAAACTCAGAAAGATAATTCTGTGAAATCAGGAATAAAATTTATGAACAGAGGGATATATTTACCAAAGAGATTGAAATTATTTAAAAACAGAAATTCTAGAAGTGAAGAATTCAAGGAATGAGATGAAGTATGCAAAAGAAAGCATATGAAGCATGACAGACCTGATGGAGGAAAGTGCAAATGACTTGGAGGATAGGAATATAGAAATAACAGAAAAGAGAGAGAACTAAGATTTTAAAAGAATGAAAAAATCCCATAAGAACTATTGGATACTATCAAAAAGGCAAGTATCAGAATAAATGGGATTCCAAAAGGAGAAAGTACGGAGAGGTAACAGAGTGGTTATTTAAAGAAATAAAAGTGAGAACTTCCCAAGCCTAGGTAAAAATCTGGACATAGAAGTCCACTGGCTATACAATTCCCTACTATCTCAATGGGAAAATATCTTCTCCAAGACACATTACAATGAAACTGTAAAAAAATTAATGATAAAGAATCTGAAAGGCAGGCAGGGGAAAAAATAATATACCCTATTCTTTAGGCCAGAGAGAAAGGAATGACATTCAAAATGTTGAAAGATAAAAATTGTCAGCAAAGAACACTTTATCTGGCAAGTTATCCTTTGGCTATGAAGAGAAATATAGGCTTTCCCAGACAAACACAAACTGAGGGAATTCACCACACTAGAACTGCATTGCAAGAAATGTTGAAAGGAGTTCTTCAGGGTGAAATTAAAGACACTATTCAGCTTCATGAAAATATATTAAAGTAACAACACACTGGTAAAGGTGGAAAATATATAGCCAGTCTTAGAAAATGGTACCTCTGTATTAGGATAGTGTGTTAACCACTCAATTATAATATAGAAGTTAAAGGAAAATAATAGTAAAAATAATTATAGTGACTATAAATTGTTAATGAATATACAACATAAAAAGAGGTAAATTGTGACATCAATAACAGATGTTTTATGTGAATCACAAGGTAATCACAAAGCAAAAACTCAGAGTAGATCCATTAAAGACAAGGAAAGGAGAAACAGAATATACCACCATGGAAAATAACCAATTAATGAAAGTATGCAGAGACAGAAAAAGAAACAATGAAAATACAAAACAACCAGAAAGCAATTAAGATGTTATTAGTATGCCCTTATATACCAATAAGTACTCTAAATGTAAATGGATTGAAATCATGAATCAAAAAGTACAGAGTGGATGGATGGACAAAAAAATAAAATCTTACTATATCCTGCCTATTCTGGATATAGAGACCAATTTCAGATTTAAGGACACACACTGACTCAAAATAAAGGGATGGAAAAAGATACTCCACACAAGTGGAAACCAAAAGAAAGCAGGGATTGCTATACTTATATCAGACAAAATAGATTTTAGCCAAAAACAGTAACAAGAGACAAGGAAGTTAATTATATAATGGTAAAGGGAACAATCAATCAAGAAGATATAACAATCATAAATATATAAGCACTCAACATTGGAACACCTAAATATATTAAGCAAATACTAACAGACATAAAGGGAGAAATAGACAAAAATACAATAATGGAAGGGGACTTCAGTACCCCTCTTTTAACAATTAATAGATCATTCGGACAGAAAATCAAGGAAAAAAAATCAACTTGAACCAGACCTTAGACCAAATGGACCTAATAGACATCTCTAGGACATTTTATCCAACAGCAGCAGAATATTTTCTTAGCTGCACACAGAGCATTCTCAAGGATAGATCATATGATATGTCAAA
This sequence comes from Mesoplodon bidens, assembly GCF_964165515.1. Lineage (NCBI taxonomy): Eukaryota > Metazoa > Chordata > Mammalia > Artiodactyla > Ziphiidae > Mesoplodon > Mesoplodon bidens. Next base: position 80,587,465 of record NC_138161.1, on the reverse strand, counting down.
AAACAAATCTTAGCAAATGTAAGAAGACTGAAATCATACCAAGAATCTTTTCTGCCCACAATGGTATGAAACTAGAAAACAACATGAGGAAAGCTGGAAAATCTACAAGTATGTGCAAACTAAACAGCAGACTCCAGAACAATCAAGGAATCAAAGAAGAAATTAAAAGGGAAATCAAAGAGTATTTTGAAACAGTGAAAATGAAAAACAACTTACCAAAACCTATGGGACACTGCAAAAGTGGTTTTGAGAGGAAAATGTATAGCAATAAATGCATATATTAAGAAAGCAAATCACAAACAACTTAATTTTATATCTCAAGGAACTAGAAAAAGAACAAATTAAGCCCAAAGTTAGCAGAAGGGAGGAAATAATAAAGATCAAAGTGGAAATAAATGCAATAGACAGCAGAAAAGCAATAGAAAAGATCAAGGAAATCAAAAGCTGTTTTTTTTTGAAAAGATAAACAAGATTAACAAACCTTTAGTGAGGCTAAGAAATTAAAAAAAAAAAGACAAAGTCAGAAGTGAAAGAGGAGAAATAGTAACTGACACTACAGAAACATCATAAGAGACTACTATGAATAATTATATTCCAACAAATTAGATAACCTAGAAGAAATGGATAATTTCCCAGAATCACACAACCTAATGAGACTGAACCAGGAAGAAATAGCAGTCTAAAGAGATCAGTAATGAGGGAGGAAATTGAATCAATAATCAAAAACTTTCCAACAGAGAAAAAACCCAGGATCAGATGGCTTCGTGGGCTAATACCACCAGACATTTAAAGAAGAATTAATGCCAATTTCTTCCAAACTCTTCCAAAAACCTGAAGAGGCAAGAATTCCAAACTCATTCTAAAGGCCAGCATTTCCCTGATACTAAATTCAGATAAGGACACTACAAAAAAACTATAGGCCAATATCCCTGTTAAATATAAATGAAAAAATTCTCAATAAAATATTAGCAAACTGATATATTACACTATGATCAAGTGGGATTTTTCTCTGGGATAAAAGGATGGTTGGATATACAAATCAATAAATGTGATACACCACATTACTAGAATGAAAGATAAAAATTTTGATCATCTCAATATAAAAAGAAAAGAAATTTGACAAAAATACAACACTCCTTAATGATGAAAACTCTCAATAGATTAAGTGTATGAAAAGCATACCTCAATATAATAAGGGGCATATACAACAAACTCACAGCTAACCTTATACTCAGAGATAAACAAAGCTTTTCCTTTAACATCAGGAACAATACAAGGGTGCCTATTCTCACTACTCTTATTCAACATAGTACTGGAAGTCCTAGCTAGAAAAATTAGGCAAGACAAAAGAATAAAAGGACTCCAAACTGGAAAGGAAGTAGTAAAATTGTTGCTGTTTGATGGCAATAGATCTTATATATTAAGAATCCCAAAGACACAACTAAAAAACTATTGGACTTAATCAATGCATTCAGTAAAGTTGCAGGCTATAAAATCAATACACAGAATTCAGTTGCATTTCTATACACTAAGGGGTTTATAAAATATATAATTAAAAAAATTTACTCTATAAATATTTATAAAAAGCTCATGCAACTCAGTAACAAAAACCATGACCAATACAATTAAAAAATGGGTAGAGGAAATAAATACATATTTTTCCAGAGAAGACATCCAAATGACCAAAAGGTACAGGAAAAGATGTCCAACATCACTAATACTCAGGGAAATGAAAATCAAAACCACAATGAGATATCTCCTACCTGTAAGAATGCCTATCATCAAGAAGACAAGAGCTAACCAGTGTTGACAAAGATATGGGGAAAATGGAAACCTTGTGTGCTGTTGGTGGAAATGTAAACTAGTTCAGTTACTATAGACAACAGTATTGGTTACCTTTGTAACCAGGTATGCATTTATTCTCTGTTTACAAATTTTGTATATCAGGAATAATATAAAATTTGTATCTTTTCTTATGATCATCCCCACTGCTATCACTGCCAACACTTAATTTTGATTTGTTATATTAATATTAGTTCTTTTATTGTTGCCTTTAAATCTTAGGTACTCTTAAATATATTACATGCTTGATCGTATTTTACAACTATAGTTTTGGTCTTCTGTTTTGAAATATAGGGAAATCAATATTACACAATCTCCCATATTCTCTTATTCCTGACTCTTGCAGTTATTAGCATAGCACTGCCTTCAAAGTTTATAGCATAAAAGTTCTGTTTAGAAGCCATATTTTCCACAAGTTTAGTTCTTCAATTAAATTGATGCATTGCAAGTTATTTTATCACTATACTTCTACTGCTTTGTAAGTTGGTGCCAAATTTATTATTTGTAGTATTTTTGAAAAAACTTCATAGGAATTATATGCCCTAAATTCTTACATTTGAAAATATCTTCTGTGGCCTTTATGTTTGAAGAAAAGTTTGAAAAGTATAAGATTCCTAGAACATACTTTTGCTGAGAAAGTTATAGACAAAGCTATAGTATTATATAGCATTAAATGTTGCTATAGTGTACTATGAACCTAAACAGTTTCTAATCATGTCACCTGTTTTTATTCCAATTGTGATTATTCCTTGGGTTTCTATGGAATTCTCTCTTTAGTTTACAATCAATTTCATTAAGATATTTCTTTATATTAGTGAATCTGTGTCTATTTTTCTTAGACATAGAATAGCTTATCAATACAAATATTCATATTTATTTCAGGATAGTTTTCTAGTATATTGCTTTGAATATTTTATGTATTCTATCTTATTCATGGAAAAATGCATCTATACTGTTTCATTTTTGTCTGTATTATACATGATTTGTAATATAACTTACTACAGATGAAGATACAGATTCATCTCTTTCTCTCTGAATAATGTGTTTCTAATATATTACCAGTTAAATTAAATCAAGTTGATAGATCAGGCACACAGATTTTTATTGTTTATGCTGTATTTTTGGAAGGGCTGCCTGTATTACACAAATCTCACTTCATCCTCATGCTTTCAATTAGAAACCAATAATGAAGGTAAACTAATTGTAAGAAGAATAAAACCTAATCAACTAAATAAGATTTTACACATATAAATAATTACAAAATCTAATTAGCATAACTAATAAGAATAAAATTTTAAATTGATCTATTCTATATTTATGTGAATAATAATTTTTTTAAATAGTACATGGCTCTTGTGAATTCTGCTGTGTGGATCTGTCCTACCTGGATAAATAACCAATATACATGAGCACTGAGACCTGGCCACCAATTAGTTCCTTAGTTTTTCATGAGATTTTATTCAATTACTTAATGTAAAATAAAGTCCAGCAATCATACGATATCAAAAAATCTATATAAAAGAGATTATTTTCATTTTAAAATCACCAAAACATTCTTGATAACAATGCTTCATTCTCAATCAAAGAAAAATATAATTCATTAAAATACTTTATGAAGGTCCATAACACACTAATTAAGTGTTGAATGACCATGAGAAACCAATTCAGTCTATACAAACCTAAAAGAAATGTTTGTAATCTTGTTTCTGTAGTAAACTTAATTACTCTATAAAGAAACCTGAGGAGATCCGGAGGAGGATGGCAGAAGAGTAAGACGCGGAGATCACCTTCTTCCCCACAGATACATCAGAAATTCATCTACATGTGGAGCAACTCCTGCAGAACACCTACTGAATGCTGACAGAAGAACTCAGACCCCGCAAAAGGCAAGAAACTCCCTACATACCTGGGTAGGACAAAAGAAAAAAGAATAAACAGAGACAAAAGGATAGGGATGGGACCTGCACCAGTGGGAGGGAGCCGTGAAGGAGGAAAGGTTTCCATACACTAGAAGACCCTTCGCGGGTGGAGACTGTGGGTGGCGGAGGGGGAAAGCTTCGGAGTAGCCGAGGAGAGCAAAGCAACAGGGGTGCAGAGGGCAAGGCAGAGAGATTCCCGCACAGAGGATTGGTGCCCTCAGGCACACACCAGCCCGAGAGGCTTGTCTGCTCAGCCGCCGGGGCGGGTGGGGCTGGGAACTGAGGCTCAGGTATCAGGTTTCAGTCAGAGCGCAGGGAGAGAGGACTGGGGCTGGCAGAAGGAAGAGAGCCTGAAGGGGTTGGTGTGCCGCGGCTAGCCCGGAGGGAGTCCGGGGAAAAAGTCTGGAGCTGCCGAAGAGGCAAGAGACTTTTTCTTCCCTTTTGTTTCCTGGTGAGCGAGGAGAGGATATTAAGAGCGCTGCTTAAAGAAGCTCCAGAGACGGGCACGAGCCACGGCTGAAGGAGCGGACCCCGGAGACGGGCGTGGGACGCTGGGGCTGCTGCTGCCACCGCCACAAGGCCTGTGTGCGAGCGCAGGTCACCGTCCACCCTCCCTTCTGGGGAGCCTGTGCAGCCCGCCACTGCCGGGGTCCCGGAACCCAGGAACGACTTCCCCGGGAAAGCGCACGGAGCGCCTCGGGCTGGTGCAACGTCACACGGGCCTCTGCCACCGCAGGCCCACCCCACACTGTGCCCCTCCCTCCCCTCGGCCTGAGTGAGCCAGAGTCCCCGAATCAGCGGCTCCTATAAACCCATCCTGTTTGAGCGAAGAACGGAGGCCCTCAGGTGACCTATGCGCAGAGGCGGGGCCAGGTCCAATGCTGAGACCTGGGAGCTGTGAGAGCAAAGAGACAGGGAAATCTCTCTGTGCAGCCTCGGAGGCAGGAGATTAAAGCTCCACGGTCTGCTTGATGCGCCCTGCATCTGTGGAGTGCATGAATGGACAGCGAATCATCCCAAATTGAGGAGGTGGACTTTGAGGACAAGATTTAAGATTTTTGCCCTTTTCCTCTTTTTTACAACGAATTATCCCAAATTAAGGTGGTGGACTTTGAGAGCAAGATTCCAGACTTTTTCCCTTTTTCCTCTTTTGACAACGAATTATCCCAAATTGAGGAGGTGGACTTTGAGAGCAAGATTTCCAATTTTTTTCCCCCTGTTCTCTTTTTGTGAACATGTATGTGTATGCTTCTGTGTGAGATTTTCTCTGTATAGCTTTGCTTCCACCATAGGTCCCAGGGTTCTATCCGTCTGTTTTTTTTTTTTTTCAATAATTTCTTTTTTATTTTTAATAATGTTACTATATTTTACAGTTTATTCTATTTTACTTTACTTCTCTCTTTCTTTTTTTTCCTACCTTCCCTTCTTCCCTCCATCTGCCCCTTTCTTTCTTTCCTTCCTCCCTCCCTCCCTTCTTCCTTTCACTCTTTCTTTTTCTTTGCTTCCTCCCTTCCTCCCTCCATTCTTTCTTTCTTTCTTCCTTCCTTCCTTGCTTCCTTTCTTTCCTTCTTCCTTTCTTTCTCTCTCTCTTTCTTTCTTCTACTAATTCTTTCTTTCTACTTTTTCTCCCTTTTATTCTGAGCCGGGTAGATGAAAGGCTCTTGGTGCTGCAGCCAGGAGTCAGTGCTGTGCCTCTGAAGTGGGAGAGCCAACTTCAGGATATGGGTCCACAAGAGACCTCCCAGCTCCACATAATATCAACCAGCGAAAATCTCCCAGAGATCTCCATCTCAACACCAGCACCCAGCTTCAGTCAACGACCAGAAAGCTACAGCGCTGGTCACCCTATGACAAGCAACTAGCAAGACAGGAACACAACCCCACCCATTAGCACAGAGGCGGCCTAAAAACATAATAAGGCCACAGGCACCCCCAAAACACACCAACAGACGTGGACATGTCCAACAGAAAGACAAGATCGAGTCTCAACCACCAGAACACAGGCACTAGTCCCCCTCACCAGGAAGCCTACACAACCTACTGAAACAACCTTAGCAACTGGGGACAGACACCAAAAACAACGGGAACTACGAATCTGCAGCCTGCAAAAAGGAGACCCCAAACACAGGTAGATAAGCAAAATGAGAAGACAGAAAAACACACAGCAGGTGAAGGAGCAAGATAAAAACCTACCAGACCTAACAAATGAAGAGGAAATAGGCAGTCTACCTGAAAAAGAATTCAGAATAATGATAGTAAAGATGATCCAAGATTCTATTTCCATGATCCAAAATCTTGGAAATAGAATAGAGAAAATGCAAGAAACAGTTAACAAGGAACTAGAAGAACTAAAGATGAATCAAGCATCGATTAAAAACACAATAAATGAAATGAAAAATACTCTACATGGGATCAATAGCAGAATAACTGAGGCAGAAGAATGGATAAGTGAGGTGGAAGATAAAATAGTGGAAATAACTGATGCAGAGCAAAATAAAGAAAACAGAATGAAAAGAACAGAGGACAGTCTCAGAGACCTCTGGGACAACATTAAATGCACCAACATTCGAATTATAGGGGTTCCAGAAGAAGAAGAGAAAAAGAAAGGGACTGAGAAAATATTTGAAGAGATTATAGTTGAAAACTTCCCCAATATGGGAAAGGAAATAGTTAATCAAGTCCAGGAGGCACAGAGAGTCCCATACAGAATAAATCCAAGGAGAAATACTCCAAGACACATATTAATCAAACTGTCAAAAATTAAACACAAAGAAATCATATTAAAAGCAGCAAGGTAAAAACAACAAATAACACAAAAGGGAATCCCCATCAGGTTAACAGCTGATCTCTCAGCAGAAACTCTACAAGCCAGAAGGGAGTGGCAGGACATATTTAAAGTGATGAAGGAGAAAAACCTTCAACCAAGATTACTCTACCCAGCAAGGATCTCATTCAGATTTGATGGAGAAATTAAAACGTTTACAGACAAGCAAAAGCTGAGAGAGTTCAGCACCACCAAACCAGCTTTACAACAAATGCTAAAGGAACTTCTCTAGGCAAGAAACACAACAGAAGGAAAATACCTACAATAACGAACCCAAAACAATTAAGGAAATGGGAATAGGAACATACATATCAATAATTACCTTAAATGTAAATGGACTAAATGCTCCCACCAAAAGACACAGATTGGCTGAATGGATACAAAAACAAGACCCATATATATGCTGTCTACAAGAGACCCACTTCAGACCTAGAGGCACATACAGATTGATAGTAAGGGGATGGAAAAAGATATTCCATGCAAATGGAAATCAAAAGAAAGCTGGAGTAGCAATTCTTATATCAGACAAAATAGACTTTAAAATAAAGACTATTAGAAGAGAAAAAGAAGGACACTACATAATGATAAAGGAATTGATCCAAGAAGAACATATAACAATTGTAAATATTTATGAACCCAGCATTGGAGCACCTCAATACATAAGGCAAATACTAACAGCCATAAAAGGGGAAATCAACAGTAACACACTCATAGTAGGGGACTTTAACACCCCACTTTCACCAATGGACAGATCATCCAAAATGAAAATAAATAAGGAAACAGAAGCCTTAAAAGATACATTAAACAAAATGGACTTAATTGATATTTATAGGACACTCCATTCAAAAACAACAGAATACACATTTTTCTCAAGTGCTCATGGAACATTCTCCAGGATAGATCATATCTTGGGTCACAAATCAAGCCTTGGTAAATTTAAGAAAATTGAAATTGTATCAAGTATCTTTTCCGACCACAATGCTATGAGACTAGACATCAATTACAGGAAAAGATCTGTAAAAAATACAAACACATGGAAGCTAAACAATACACTACTCAATAATGAAGTGATCACTGAAGAAATCAAAGGGGAAATAAAAAAATACCTAGAAACAAATGACAATGGAGACACGATGACCCAAAACCTATGGGATGCAGCAAAAGCAGTTCTAAGGGGGAAGTTTATAGCAATACAATCCCACCTTAAGAAACAGGAAACATCTTGAGTAAACAACCTGACCCTGCACCTAAGCAATTAGAGAAAGAAGAACAAAAATCCCCCAAAGTTAGCAGAAGGAAAGAAATCATAAAGATCAGATCAGAAATAAATGAAAAAGAAATGAAGGAAACGATAACAAAGATCAATAAAACTAAAAGCTGGTTCTTTGAGAAGATAAACAAAATTGATAAACCATTAGCTAGACTCATCAAGAAAAAAAGGGAGAAGACTCAAATCAATAGAATTAGAAATGAAAACGGAGAAGTAACAAGTGACACTGCAGAAATACAAAAGATCATGAGAGATTACTACAAGAAACTCTATGCCAATAAAATGGACAACCTGGAAGAAATGGACAAATTCTTAGAAATGCACAACCTGCCAAGACTGAATCAGGAAGAAGTAGAAAATATGAATAGACCAATAACAAGCACTGAAATTGAAACTGTGATTAAAAATCTTCCAACAAACAAAAGCCCAGGACCAGTGGGCTTCACAGGCGAATTCTATCAAACATTTAGAGAAGAGCTAACACCTATCCTTCTCAAACTCTTCCAAAATATAGCAGAGGGAGGAGCACTCCCAAACACATTCTAGGAGGCCACCATCACCTTGATACCAAAACCAGGCAAGGATGTCACAAAGAAAGAAAACTACAGGCCAATATCACTGATGAACATAGATGCAAAAATCCTCAATAAAATACTAGCAAACAGAATCCAACAGCACATTAAAAGGATCATACACCATGATCAAGTGGGGTTTATTCCAGGAATACAAGGATTCTTCAATATATGCAAATAAATCAATGTGATACACCATATTAACAAGTTGAAGGAGAAAAACCATATAATCATCTCAATAGATGCAGAAAAAGCTTTCGACAATATTCAACACCCATTTATGATAAAAACCCTGCAGAAAGTAGGCATAGAAGGAACTTTCCTCAACATAATAAAGGCCATATATGACAAACCTACAGCCAACATTGTCCTCAATGGTGAAAAACTGAAACCATTTCCACTGAGTTCAGGAACAAGACAAGGCTGCCCACTCTCACCACTCTTATTCAACTTAGTTTTGGAAGTTTTAGCCACAGCAATCAGAGAAGAAAAGGAAATAAAAGGAATCCAAATTGGAAAAGAAGAAAAGGTGTCACTGTTTGCAGATGACATGCTACTATACATACAGAATCCTTAAGATGCTACCAGAAAACTACTAGAGCTAATCAATGAATTTGGTAAAGTAGCAGGATACAAAATTAATGCACAGAAATCTCTGGCATTCCTGTACACTAATGATGAAAAATCTGAAAATGAAATCAAGAAAACACTCCCATTTACCATTGCAACAAAAAGAATAAAATATCTAGGAATAAACCTACCTAAAGAGACAAAAGACCTCTATGCAGAAAATTATAAGACAGTGATGAAAGAAATTTAAGATGATACAAATAGATGGAGAGATATACCATGCTCCTGGATTGGAAGAATCAATATTGTGAAAATGACTCTACTAGCCAAAGCAGTCTACAGATTCAATGCAATCCCTATCAAACTACCACTGGCATTTTTCACAGAACTAGAACAAAAAATTTCACAATTTGTATGGAAACACAAAAGACCCCGAATAGCCAAAGCAATCTTGAGAACGAAATACGAAGCTGGAGGAATCAGGCTCCCTGACTTCAGACTTTACTACAAAGCTACAGTAATCAAGACAGTGTGGTACTGGCACAAAAACAGAAAGATAGATCAATGGAACAGGATAGAAAGCCCAGAGATAAACCCATGCACATATAGTCAACTTATCTTTGATAAAGGAGGCAGGAATGTACAGTGGAGAAAGTACAGCCTCTCCAATTAGTGGTGTTGGGAAAACTGGATAGGGACATGTAAAAGTATGAGATTAGATCATTCCCTAATACCACACACAAAAATAAGCTCAAAATGGATTAAAGACCTAAATGTAAGGCCAGAAACTATCAAAGTTTTAGAGGAAAACATAGGCAGAACACTCTATGACATAAATCACAGCAAGAGCCTTTTGGACCCACCTCCTAGAGAAATGGAAATAAAAATAAAGATAAACAAATGGGACCTAATGAAACTTCAAAGCTTTTGCACAGCAAAGGAAACCATAAACAAGATCAAAAGACAACCCTCAGAATGGGAGAAAATATGTGCAAATGAAGCAACTGACAAAGGATTAATCTCCAAAATTTATAAGCAGCTCATGCAGCTCAATAGCAATAAAACAAACAACCCAATCCATAAATGGGCAGAAGACTTAAATAGGCATTTCTCCAAAGAAGATATACAGACTGCCAACAAACACATGAAAGAATACTCAACATCATTAATCATTAGAGAAATGCAAGTCAAAACTACAATGAGATATCATCTCACACCAGTCAGAATGGCCATCATCAAGAAATCTAGAAACAATAAATGCTGGAGAGGGTGTGGAGAAAAGAGAACACTCTTGCACTGCTGGTGGGAATGTGAATTGGTACAGACACTATGGAGAACAGTATGGAGGTTCCTTAAAAAACTACAAATAGAACTACCATATGACCCAGCAATCCCACTACTAGGCATATACCCTGAGAAAACCATAATTCAAAAAGAGACATGTACCAAAATGTCCATTGCAGCTCTATTCAAAATAGCCTGGAGATGGAAACAACCCAAGTGTCCATCATCAGATGAATGGATAAAGAAGATATGACACATATATACAATGGAATATTACTCAGCCATAAAAAGAAACGAAACTGAGCTATTTGTAATGAGGTGGATAGACCTAGAGTCTGTCATACAGAGTGAAGTAAGTCAGAAAGAGAAAGACAAATACCGTATGCTAACACATATATATGGAATTTAAGAAAAAAAAATGCCATGAAGAACTTAGTGGTAAAACAGGAATAGAGACACAGACCTACTGGGGGTGGGCTTGGGGATACGGGGAGGGGGTGGTGGGCTGCGACGGGGCTGGGGAGAGGCATGGACGTGTATACACTGCTGGGCGTGGGTTGGATGGATGGTGCGGTGTGGCCGCATTTCGCGGGGGGATCGGCTCGGTGCTTTGTGGCCGCCTGGAGGGGTGGGATGGGGAGGGTGGGAGGGAGGGAGACCAGGAGGGAGGGGATGTGGGAACATATGTATATGTATGACTGATTCACTTTGTTGTAAAGCAGAGACTAATAAAAAAAGGAAAGTGAGGTATGAGTTATGATTCCTTCTTAAATAGAGAACAATAAAATATTTGTACCATCCTTCTTCACCCAAATCTCCAAAGAGAAGGCTAAATTAGGGAACAGAAGTACAGCAGTCTTCTTTTTGCTCTGTGATCTTTAAATACTTTTTAAACACTAAAATCTTTCTTATATTTGGTTATAAATGCATAAGGAAATGAGAAAAAAGTAACTCTAAACCTATTTAGCACAGTGTAATTTAAAACATTAGAAAAAATGAGAATGAGTTTTATTTCTTTGTAAAATGTTTATTAAGAATATTTTGAACAGTGCTTGCCTTCCTTTTATTATCATATAATTAACAATATCAGAGAAGTATCTCCTCAAAGCCTTAAAGAATTTTCATACTGCTTTCCAAAAGTTTGGATCAGTTTCCACCATTTTATTCTTTGAGCTTTCAAATGTCATAAAATATCTCCCTGCGTTTCTTTAACGTGAAGTTAATTGCTGATGTCACTTCCCCTAGGATATCTTTATCCTTTTTATCTCAACTACTTTCCTCATCTATGTCAATTAGTTCACCTTCATTAATTTCTTCCGGCTGCAAATCCAGTCTTTCCATTGGCGGCAGTGCCAACATGTCCAAGGTCAGCTATTTCTTGTACAACTTCACCTACATTCTATTTGTATTTCACTTTCAGCATCACCACTTTTTTTTCTTTGCCCCTTGCTCCTCCCCCTTCCCCTTCTCCTCCTCCTCTTCCTCTTCTCCTCACCCTTCTTGTGGCTGCATTTTTACCTTCGCTGGCCAATTCTCTTTTGATCATCCAAGTTTGTAAAATGTCAGGTAAGTTTATCGCTGGGAGCAAGAAAGCAACACAAATGCATGCTTTGTTCTCCATATGTGAAAACTGAGTAATAGATGCACAGTGATTAACCACCAATTACCAACAGACTCTGAAATAAATGAAATGATTGGTCACTGCTCAGATGTACACCTGTTATTTATATAGAGATTTGTGGGCTGAAGTGCTAACAAAGAAATTTGAACTTTATGTAACAACTCGCAGTTAATATACACCATGGTAAATGAAATTTAGACCATGTTTTTGGAGGACTAGTGTCATTTAGCTAAACTGTGAAAACTATAATTTGTGCAACTCTGAACCACACAAAGTGAGAACTGGCTTCATTTCATAGTGCTTACACAGTTCAATAGTTAAATAAGGGGAACTTTTTTTTTTTTTTTTTTTTTTTTTGTGGTATACGGGCCTCTCACTGTTGTGGCCTCTCCCGTTGCGGAGCACAGGCTCCGGATGCGCAGGCTCAGCGGCCATGGCTCACGGGCCCAGCCGCTCCGCGGCATATGGGATCCTCCCAGACCGGGGCACAAACCCGTATCCCCTGCATCGGCAGGCGGACTCTCAACCACTGCGCCACCAGGGAGGCCCAAGGGGAACTATTGATATGTTAACGTAACCCATCACAAAAATAATATAAGGAAGATTACCTCAATCAGTGCAGTAATAACATTTGCTAAAGTTCAATATTTACAAGTGGTTTTAAAAAAAAAACTCAACAAATGCAGAAAAAATAACTACCTTAACATGGTAAATAAAACATATATGAATGGTAATGGATCTATAATTTATATGGAAAGACAAAAGGCCCACAATAGCCCATTTAATATTAAAGGAGAAGAACAAAGTCACAGGACTGACATGACCCATTTTCAAGATTTACTATAAAGCTACAGTAATCAAGACAGTATGGTGTTGGAAAAAGATTAGACAAATAGATCAGTGGAACAGAGCTCGGTAATACATCCACATAAATATAGTCAAGTGATCATTGATAAAGGAGTAAAGGCAATACGATGGAGCAAAAATAGCCCTTTCAACATACGGTGCTGGAACAAGTAGACATCCACATTAAAAAAAAAAAGACTTTAGACAAAGCTTATACCATTCACTAAAATTAAGTCAAAATGATCATAGACTTAAATGTAAAACTGTAAGATTTCTAAAAGATAACATAGGAGAATACCTAGATGACTTTGAGTATGGTGACAACTTTTTAGATAGGCATGATCCATTTAAGAAATAATAGACAAGCTGTACTTCATTAAAATTTAAACTTATGCTCTACAAAAGACAATGTCAAGAGATTAAGATGACAAGTCACACAGACTTGGAGAAAATATTTGCAAGAGACCTATCAGATAAAGGACTATTGTCCCAAATATACAAAAGATTCTTAAAACTCATCAATAAGAGAAACTACCGAATTAAAAAGTGGCCAAAAGAAAAGATATCTCACCAAAGAAGATATACAATGACAAATAAGTGTATGAAAGGATGTTCAACATCTTATGTCATAAGAAACTTCAAATTAAAACAACTAGATATCACTACACACCACTTAGATTGGCCTAAATCCAGAACACAGACAACAACACATCACCACACACTGGCAAGGATGTAGAGCAACAGGAACTCTCATTCACTGCTAATAGGAATGGAAAACAGAATAGCCACTTAGAAGACAGTTTGACAGTTTCTTTTCAAAATTAAACATTCTCCTAGTATAATATCCAGCACCTGTGTTCCTTAATATGGTTCAACTTATTATTGTTGTACTTTACAATGGTGCAAAAGTGATAGACATTCAGTAGAAACCATACTTTCAATTTTGACTTTTGATCTTTTCCTGGGCTAGCAATATTCAGTATAATACTCTCTCACAATGCTGGGCAGCAGTAATGAGCTGCAGCTCCCATCAGCCACATGATCAGGAGGGCAAACAACCAAGACACTGAAAATCATTTTATGTTTCACTTTCAGTACAGTATTCAATAAATTCCATGAGCTATTCAATACTTCATATAAAAATAGGCTTTCTGTTATATTATTTTGCCCAACTGTAGGCTAATGTAAGTGTTCTATACATGTTTAAGGTAGGCTAGCTAAGCTATGATGTCCATAGGTTAGGTGTATTAAATGCATTTCAACTTACCATATTGTCAATTTATGATGGGTTTATTAGAATGTAACCCCATTGTAAGTCAAGGAAGATCTGCATTTAGCCAAAGGAGCTGAAAATGTATGTCCATGCAAAAAAAGGCACCTAGATATCTATGGAAGATTTATTCATAATTGCCAAAACTGGGAAGTAACTAAGGTGTCATTCAGTAGGTGAATGGATAAACAAACTGGTACATCCAGACACGGGAATATTATCAATGCTAAAAAAAAAAAAAAAAAAAGTCAATCTGAAAAGGTTACATATTTTATGACTCCGACAATATGACATTCTGGAAAGGTGATACTAGGTAGACAGTAAAAATATCCATGATTGCCAGAGGTTGGGGGAAGAGAGGGATGAATTGGCAGAGCACAGGGGAATTCTGGGCTGTGAAGGTATTCTGTATGATACTATAATGGCAGACACATGTCATTATGCATTTCTCAAAGCCCATAGAATGTGCGACACCAAGAGTAAACCCTAAGGAAAACTACGGACTGTGGGTGGTTCATGGTTTATACCACTGTACACTCTGATGTGAGATGTTGCTAGTGGAGGATGTTGTATGTAGTGGAGACAGGGTACATAGGAAATCTCTGTTCTTTCTACTCAGTTTGCTGTGATCCTAAAACTACTACAAAAATATTTTATTAATTTAACAAACATTTTAAAATCTATTAGAGAAACTTCATGTGTTTTTGCTTTGAGTTAAAGAAAGAAACAAGTGAAAAATAAAACAAAACATAAAGCAACAATAAATATAACAAAAGAAAGCCCACTCTCATTACTGTCTAGCACTACACCAGAATTACTGACGAGGTATACTTACCTTGAGAAGAATTAAAACTGTCACTATTTGCAGACAGTATGATCATTTACCTAGAGAACTATTACAACTAACAAGAGAGTTCAATGAGTCCATCAGGTACAGAATCAGCTTACAAATTCAACAGTATTTCTCTATATAATTATGGATTATGGTATATAATGAAAAGATGCTGCTAACAACAGCAAAAACTACAGGCCACCTAAGAGTTAACACAACAATGAATGTATAAAATATGTATGGAAAAAGGCTTAAAACTAGTAAAACTCATGGAAATTTCTCAGAATGAATGGGACAGTCCAAACACTTAGGGTTTATTAATATATAGAGGTTAATCCTACTTAAAACAATCAAAATTCCATTTTGATTTTTTAAGGGTATTTACACAACACATTCTAAAATGCAATAGAAAAATAAATGTCCACATACAAATTAGTTAACCTTGAATAAAAAAATAAGCGAAGGACCAGAGGGAGGGCATATATGTATACATAGAGCTGATTCACTTCACTGTACAGCAGAAACTAACACAACATTGTAAAGCAATTATACTCCAATAATTTTTTTTAAATAACCAAAAACAAACAAACAAAAATAAGCAAAGGATTAAGAGGGAGGGAGAGGAATTTCTTTACTGCAACAACAAAAACAGATACATAGACCAATAGAACAAATAAGCAGCCAGCTAAGAAATAGACCCATACGTACAAAAATGCACGATATGTGATAAAGGTGATTAAATTATTGGCAAAAGTACAGATAATTTAATAAGTTCTATTGGAAAAACTGGAAAGAATTAAAACCTCCAATCTAATAGCACATGCAAGGTGAGTTGAATCATAAAGGAAGTAACAACCTAAGTGCAATCTAAATATAAATGTAATTATATTATTTTTAAAGAGAGGATATTTTGTTAAAGGCAAAGAAGGACATCCAGTTTTAAACACAAACTCAGAAAAAATAATTGATAATAATTATATAAAACTGAACATATCCTTCAATAAGGTACATTATGTACAAAGTTTACAGACTTAGCACACATTGTGGGAAAATATTTGCAATTTCTAAAACTAACCAGCAATTATTTGTAGAAAATGCAAGAGACTTTTGTAATCCAATAAGCATAAAATAATACTTTCCACTAGAACTCTATGGACAAATATACACAAAATTCTAGTCATGGAAGAGAGAATCCAAAAGGCTAATGGGAATATGAAGAGATTCTCCAAATCACTGGTAATCAGAGTAAAGCAAATTAAAACAACGAGATATTTTACATCTATTAAGTTGGCTAAATATTGAAAGTTGGATATTCTAAGTGCTAGTAGGGATTTGGGTGGAAACCCTTGTTTATTGCTGATGAGAATATAATGCACACGGCCATTCTGAAGACTACCTGTTAGTATTTGGTCAAATTAAGTATTCTTATATATTACAAGCTAATAATGATAATGGCAGTTTATATCCCCAAGCAATTCTCACACAGATAAATAAAGGAATATACATTGAAAAGGATGTTTCTCACAGCATTCTTTGTGTGGTGATTAGGAATATGCGACAGCCTGGGTTTCTATAACTGGGTTGATGGATAGGCAAAATATGATACATGTGCATCACAGATTACCATGCAGTAGTTAGAAGAATAATTATATACATGTAGCAACCCAAATGGAACTTTAAATTATAGCATTGAGTTAAAAAAAAAGGAATAATATTATACATTCATACATATATATAATATATATTTCATATATATAATATGAAATGTTATATATATGTAAATATATATATAAATTCTATACAAATTTATATAAATTAAAAATAGATGATGGAAAACAATATACATTTTAAAAGAACACCTGCAAGTAAATATACACATCTGAATAATTGTCTATAAATAAAACAAGGAGCCTCGTATAGAAAAATATAACTTCAGAAAAATAATTAATTCAACATTCTGCACCCAAACAACCCTATCTTACTAATCTATACAAGTGTTATACATATTTAACACCTAAACCAAAAAAAAACCTTTTTTATTTATAACACTGAAAATCAAAGTTATTTTAAATAAAGTTATTATCTGTCACAGACTTTTAAAAATATTATTGGAGTCTGAGTAGGAACACAGCATTTCTTATTTCATCTTTTCTCAAAAACTATCTTGGTTACAATAGTTTCTCATTCAGTTAGATCTAAATTATTTTGGAAGACACAACCAAATTTTCTACTGAGACTCTCAGGGCTGAACCCAGCAGCATTTAGAAGTTAAGACTAAAACCAAGAGTCAATAGCTTAATAAAGAAAAGAGTAAATCCTAACTTGTATTATTGTAATACTCCTATACATCTGGTTGAAAAACCCAAGTGATGATATATTGTTTTAGAATCTCAAATCTATACAGGTCATTTCTAGTTCTCCACTAGTAGCAGAATCAAATACTGTTTTATCTTTTGTACCACCTAATGTTAAATATTTTACAGTTCCACTTTCTTTAAGTGACCCTTTATATATAGTCAAAAATAAACAGTTGTTTACTGTGGGATCCCCCTAAATTTTCCAAGTCCTAAATATCGACACTAAGGACTTCCAAGTTCCCTGTGATTATACTTAAATCTAATATAGGGATGAACTTTGATAAGTCTTAAAAATGAGGTGATCTTTAACACACATATATACTAATACATGTATGCGTATATACACATACATATATAAATACATAAATATATATAAATAAATATAGTCAAGTCCACCTCATCATTATGGGCATCATTGGAGGTCAGTAGCTTACCACAGCCTTCCTCTTGATCTAGGGACAAAAAACTTATCCATCTTTCAAGAGCAGGAGCAAATAAAGACTTCCCAGCAGATAAGCTTTTCTCCTATTTGTTTTCTTCCTCACAATTTTTATTTATAATTGAAATACTTTAAATTCAGTTACAGATTTTTCATTACCTTAAGACAATAAAACTTCCATCTACATAGTCTTGGTCTGAGAAATCCTTATGTCTCAAATATATTTATTAGAAAGATTTATAGAAAATCTAGATTTAATCCTGGTTGTTGATGAATCATAAAAAAAATTATAATGGGAAACTATCAGACAGCATGTACCATGACATATCTCAATTTGACCTAAAGGTATGTTCCCTTACCAGAGACAAAATATTTCCTGATGGTAGAATTTGTCAAACTCAGCTGCACATGTTGATTTCCTGGGGCCAAGGAAAGTAGTCCATGATTTTTTATAACACTTTTTACAAAAGTTGGGTTTCTTAAACTTAGTAAGTACTTTATTAGAAATCATCAAATATTAGAGAAAATTTTGTGTTGAAATTCTTCCTAAGGAGATTGTAGGTGCTTCCAGCTTTCACTTAGGATGAAGAAACCTGAAAAGAAGGCTGCTCCCACTCATATACATTCCCCCATAATACTCAAGAGACCAAGTTTTTGGAAATTTTCAAAAATGCAATTAGAGATTTCCAATGATTAGAAAGAGATTCTGGGAAGAATCTGTTTTCAAATTACACAAGTGTAATTGTTGGCACTTTCAAGATGGCCACTTAATAGAGGTAAAGAAGTTTATACGAAAACTTGCAAAAATCGTATACGATTATGTGATACTAGGAGAAAAAAATGGCTATTCTGCTCAATCATCACTGTGCATGAAACTTCACTAAAATTGCTGATGTTTTTGGTCCTACTAATTTTGGTAAAATTATAAATTTGAGACATGGACAAGATCCCAAACCTCATGTTTCCTTTGGACATCCCTTCATGGTTCATGTAACTACACCTCTATGTGCTGGCTAATGGTGCATAACCACAGGATGGGCTGAAGTTTTTCCTCGCTGAAGAGTTTTTGGCTCTGACAGTATTGGGTAATCCCAATTTACCTCTGCAGTAACAGAGACATCCATTTTCATGCAGCTGTCATTAAATAGCTTTATAAATACTTTCCACTTTTTGAAAAGATCCACAGTCTGTTCCACCCACAATATTCAATATAGGTAGAATAAATGAATGCAATTTTAAAACTAAAATTAGCAAAGCCCTCAGAGATCCTCAAACTCATATGGCTTAAGATATTTTCCCTGACTTTAATAACAATGACTTCAACTCATTTAGGAGGATATCAGCTCTCTGATGCCATCTCATGGATCTGTAAATATCAACTCTATTTCTAGATCGTACCCTATTTTAATGAGAGAAGGCCAAATGCTACAAGAGACTCATATAACACATCTAATTTTATTATCAGCATGAATTGGCAGCCTTTCCTTAAGATCCTTCTAAGAAACTTTGCATAAACTAAAGCCTGAATACAGGTTTCCCCCACTCTCTGAAAGTAAAGTATTTCTATGAAAACTTTCAAAGGCAAAATGGCATACAGCAGTGAAGCGATTATCTTAGGACACACCTTGCTAAGGATGCACAAAACAAATCAGGATAAAGCACAGATGTTCAGACATAGTTCAACGTTATTACAGCTTGACGCTGAGATACTAAATGTAGTTCCCAGGAAAGGGGCTTGGTGGCGCTAGTCTGGCTGATCCTCCGAGTGGCTGCTGTCTCTATAAAGGCTCACCGCAAAACAAACGCTGAGTGCTGTGTTCACTCTTTGCTTTTTTTTCCCTAAAAGCGAATATTCTCTTCACATTTCTTCCAGTTAGTGAAAATGGGCACTAGTGTAGGTCTCCCATAAAAGCAAAGTGTCATAAAGAGATTTTTCAAAAAGTGGGGAATCCTGTACTTGGTCTTTTGGAAGAGATATCAGAGACATTCCGCCCTTGAACTCTAAATAGGAAGGAACTTATTGAAATGATAAGAATCAGTAATTAAATGTAAATGCTTCCTAAAGTGAACAAATAATAGGTGTCCCCTAAAATTTCAAGTCTGTTATGAATAGCAGTAGATGTGTTACTCAGTTATGCCTGCACTCTTTCTCCTATATTCTTCATACAAAGTAGTCTGCACCCACATCTGCTTATTTTTAGTAACTTTAAAAAAATGAGGTAACATTCTGTTTCATATTTAGGGTGCTTTTTTTGATCTTCTGATTTTTAAAATATTTCCTATTAATATGCTTGCCAACTTTTAGAGACTTTCTGATAGATGAAAGTTTGTATCTTGTCATAGATAGTCCCTTTGTAAAAGAGTAATCAGACAGTATTTTGTAGGAACATCTATTAAATTAATTTAAGATTCTTTCCATAGAAGGTAAAAAATTAAGCACAGAGATTTTGCCTAGATCCTCTGGACTTGAAACATATGTGGCTGTTTTCTACTTGAAAAGTGACTCCTTCAGTTATTAATTACCTTTGGATGTTAGAGGTCATGGAACCAGTTATTGTTTTCAAAAATGTGTGAAATTGACCTTAGGTTAAAAATGTATGCAGAAATAAAAGGCTACTAATGAGTGATCTTATTGGTTGTTTTCCCTTAAGAGTACCAATAGTATCCTCTCATCATGTATTTGAATCCAATGTAAGCTATTTAAATACTGTGCCATTAGTTCCCTTCTTACCATCCCACCAACCAAATACCAACAGAGTATTGAAATCAAGGCTTGCCTGGTGAATACATCCAATAAATACTTAAGAAATTCTGGAACTATTACCAATGATAACTTACAGTAGTCAAGCAGGCACATGTCTCCAAAATAGTTGAGAGGAGGCAAAAATATATAAATAGGTTTAAACATGAGAAAATTAGTATCTTGAAGATAATAGAATTATCACTTAAGTTTTATCTGAGCAGGTAAGGTGCCCTTGTGACAATGTAAGGATAGAAAACATTCCCCTGATACAGAGTACCACTCTGTTCCCACCTCCAGTGAAACATCTGTCTGTGTTAAACAAACATGCTTCCTTGACTCTTCTACTATGCCTGTCAGCCAAGTCGCTGTCACTGTTGTGACAGTGGTATATGCAAATATGAAAACCAAGGTAACATTGAATTGTTAAACAGAAAAATATATCATTATGTAATACTTTCTTTTGATACTTTTTTAATGCAATATTTACTCAGTGGTATTCTGTCTATATGTATCTTTTGGATTTAAATAATATAGTTTTAGCTGTCACATACTGTTAACAGTTAAAACTTACTATATTCTTATTTACCTACTATTAATAAAGAATTGCCAGAACACTTTTCATTTTGCAAATGTAGACTTCTCAGTTTCTTTCAAGAACTGGGAACAAAAATATTGTGTACGGTTTCCTTAAAATTATATTTTTAATTTTTCAAAGATGGACATTTCTCTTGAACATTGTATATATTGAACATTTATAAGTTCTTTGTTAAACATTGAACATTGAAACTAGAAATTAACAAAAGGTTAGACTTTTATGTATAACTGTCCTTAAATGAATACTTAAAGTTTAGAGCACAAAAAGCCAAAGAGTCTCTAACTTTGTTTCTTAACATTTTATATGCTCTTTAGACTTTGCCCACTTTACTACATATTTGCCACTGACATGCTGACTCTTAGGTGTTTGTTACACCTCTTATTATCTGCACCCTCAATTGGACACAAGCCCCTTCTTGCCAGTGAGACAATACTATTTGTTTAAAAGGCCATCTCATTTTCCTGATGAACATAGAAGACAACATTACCCTGTCTCCTTGCATTCAGATAGGGCATATAAACAGTTGTAGCGAATGTAATAAAGGAGTAATACAACATACAATTATATATGTCTTCTCCAGATCTGATACTTTTTGAAAAAAGTAAATCTCCTAAACATGATTTTTACTCTTCCCCTTCATGGTGACCCTGAAGTTCATGTATTGAGGGAGAGTATCTCCCAATAGACGGATTTTAGATAGCTTGGTCACTCCCTGGAAGAGGGTCATCTTAACCAGGAATATCTGCATTGAAATTTGTATAAATGAAAGAAGTTTTTACTGTATTAATGTAATGAGATTTTGGAGTTGTTACAGAAGATAGCATCAATTACGCTAACTAATATATTTCACTTGTAAAGCTAAGCTGGCTTGAATATTTTAAAAAAGAAAATACTAAATCCAAAGTAGTGTAGAAGTGTTAGAGTGAATGTGATGCATAATATCTGTCCTGTTTGAAACCTTGAGATTTCTGCTCTTTGGCCTCATGTAACCTGTCCTATTCAGACTAACCTAAGAAGTCTCCAATAGTGTCACAAAAAGGCTGATGTTTTTACATGCAAACATCTTGGTTCTTTAGTTCCTGATAATGGGACTTCTTTCATAAGCTATGGATCAGCTTCTCCCACCTACTCAGAACTTCCATCTATATGTATACACTGATGCCATCTAGGTACAGAGACAATGAGTTAGTCTCATACAGTTTGTAGGCTTCACCCTCTCCATTTCCATGTCAGCTCTCTTCCCAGACAGGTGAAACCAAATATTTCACCCTTTAGATAAGGCTATTAAAAGTTATCCTTATAAGAATTAAGTAGAAAGAGAATACCTTACTAATAACATCCATTTTCCAAGAGTCATAAGTATACTAAAATGAGTCATTCAATCACAGATCATCCTATAAGGTAACTTCAAATCTTATGAGGAAATACATAGCACCAAACAGTTATCTTACACGTAGCTAGCCAGAAAAGTTGAGTAATTTGGTGCTTTGTGTGCATCATAAGACATTGTAGTAACTCAGACTCTAAAACATAGTATCTGAAAAGAGCTGATTAAAAAAAACAGAATAAAATATAGTACTGAGAATGTAAAATATTTACTGTGTTTCACAGAACAGATTCAAGACGGAGGCAGATATATTTTATTATATTTCAATCACAGTATCAATCAGAAGTAAATGGAATGTCATTAATGGTTTCCTCTTTCAGTTTTAAAAGTAACAAAAGTGCCCTTTAATTTGTATATTTAAACTTCAAATATCAGAAAAATATTACTTTAGCTAAAAATAACCTAGAAGTTTAGATTCTTGTAATCTTGTCACATGCATCTATGGTTTCAATAGAATGAATCATTATTTTTGCTGCCTGCATGTACAAAAGAGGCGAATATAAGCAAACCAGCTATAAAGTGTCAACATAATTTGCATAGAGATAGTTGAGACATTCTTTCTATAGTTATGTTCAATGTAATTTCTTTTTATTATTTTGCTAAAAATAATCATTCTTATACTTTTCACTTTCTATTTTCCCCAAATGCACTTTAGAAGTAACCCTCTAAATTCCCTTGTAAGAATTTCAGTTGGGAGGGAAATTGATTCTGAAGGGTGATGAAATATGGAAGTTATTTCAATAAAATCTTTGCAGATATTTTTAATAATTTCAGTTTGCTGAATGTTCACATTCTATAAAGTAGCATCCCTAGTCTAGAGAATTTAATGGCTTTCTAATGGCTTTCCCTAATCCAAGAAGTCTGAAAAAGGCCTCTACCAATGCAATAGAGAGAAACTGAGTCGATGATAACCAAATATCAGAAGAGAATAAATATTGTATTTCATTGTTTACCCATGTTTGACCCTTTCTAGGAGATAGCCCAAGTAAATTTTGAAAAAATAAAGTAGGACCCATGTTTATATGGTAGTTAAAACATCTTAGCATTTAATCATCAATTTATACCCTAGAAATATTTCCAAAACCAACATTTCCCTTCCTATTCCCAATGTTACCTCCTCTTTCTCAAGGTTTTGTTATCTTTTTCCTAATCCTACTTTAGAGCCTGGACTCTAAAGCTAATCTCTATATTCCAGTTCATCAACTTTAACACGACTTTCTGTAAAAAGAGTTATTTTATGCAAAATATGCATAGATCATCTTATAGTCCAGACAACTGCAGAGTGCCTACTGGATAAATGATCTCTTTAGCTTTACTTCTATAAGTCTTAAGAATACACCCACCTCTCTAACTGTGCTTACACTCCTCCTCCTTACAGACCTGAATTTTCAGTCAAACAACTTCAAGCATCTGCTCGAAGGGAATATTCCACACCCTTTTGAAACTCTGTGTCTTTATACATGCTCTTTGATCCTTTAATAAACATTCCCACTTTTCTAATTGTCATGCTTCAGCTGATAGTTCAAGACCACAGAAGAATACTATTTTCAATTAAAATTTTTCTCAAAATTTCCTAGAAAATTGATTTGTTTTTCCTCCTGTTTCTCACATCACTTTATTCATATTCTATATTTCAGTTATCTGCTGGAGTCATGTTAAAGTTTGTTGATATTAATATATCATTGTACTGACTCTTTCAGCAAATATTAAGTGGGAAATTCAATATCTGCATCAAGATTTGGCAAATTCCTGGAACGTCAAGGCTACACAATCCTCTCTTGCTTAGTGAACAATCCCAATTGAATTGTTAAACTCATTGATATCTTTCCTCTCTCAGCATTTTATTCTCTCTATTTTATGGAAAAATCAACTTGGAATACATTCACCTTGACTTCCATCTCACTGAAACATCACAAAAATAAGTTATTTGAACATATAATAAAGTGGATCAAACTTCTTTGTTGATTTAGCTCCTATGTGATTTTTGTTCTTCTGTCCTTGAAATTATCAGGTTTTTTTTTTAATATGGAGAAGTTTAGCAAGTAATCTCATCATAAAAAATTCCTTTGATGAATGATAATATTTGTCTTTTGCTCTAAAATTCAATTCAGCTTATTGTGTTATGTATTTTAAATCAAAAACACTTACATTAAAAATATAAAGTGCCCAAAGACCAACTTACTTGGAAACTGTACTCTAATAAATCTTAGGTTTCTCTTTAAAACTTTTCCAAATATTTTCTCCACTTAAAAAACCCGTTATAAAAGTGGAACTTTAACAATGTTGAAATATTAAATATTTGGATATAGTAACTTCTTTTCTCTTCAAATTAATGCCAAGATTTTCTTGTACAATGATTAATAAATGGAACTTATTCAGAGAAACCATACACACACACACAAAACCAAAACCAACCAACCAACCAACCAACCAAACAAACAAACAAAAAAAACACTTGTGATGGAGAAAGATTATGATACTTTACTATGGGTGGAGCTTTTAGATGTCAACTGTGGTTCTGAAGAATAAGGTGTTTTTCTACAGATATCCTTCTAGGAAAGGCTTTTATTTGTGGTCATGCAACTGATATTTAATTGGAGCACCTCAGGTATTTAGACCATATTGTATTATTTGAAAACCTAGGAAGAAGCAAAATGTCTTGCATATATTAGGCATTAAAAAGATATAGTTATTGAGTCAATTAATGAATAGAAAGAACTAAATCAATTATATCATTTGAATTTGTACTTCCTTTCTAGATAATTAATTAGTAGTGTTAAATAATATTCTTGAAAAAAATATGAAAACCAATAATGGTTTTCTTTCTATCTAAACTGGGAAAAAGAAATGGTGGTGAACAGTAAACTTGAATTATTTCAAAATTTTTTTTTTTTTCTTAAGAGTTATAACATGCAGAATTTTGTAAGGACCTCACTAAGAGCAACAGTTTAGTATGAAGATGGATCTACATTCCTGGTGCCAAAATTGTGGTAACTGAATATCAAAATTCTCATTCATTTTCTGTGTAATAAATGATTTATAATGATTTATTAAAGCTTGACAAAATAGGTATTTTATTAAATAGTCAAATTGTATCACATTCAATTACTTTAACAGTCAATATAGAACTTATACTTCTACTGATATAGTAAGTTAGATAATCTGAACTACTCCACTGATGGATACCTCATAAAGTTAAACAAATATAATTTATAATGCTTTCCAAAGCTTGCTACCAAGTAAGACATGATGAGATAACTAGCTTCCCTCCTCTACTCCCAATCAGATAACAATCAGTTAACCAAATTATATATTGAGAAAAATTGCAAGATTATTCTCAAGGGAGTATTATCAGTCCAATGGAAAATAACAAAGCATACTTAAATCAGCAATTCTACTACAAAAATCACCAGTTAAGTGATGACAGCAGATAATAAAATTCATTCAAACAGAACTTCCAATTAGCTTTTTAGTTCTCACTCTTAAACATGAGCAAATGGACAAGGATCAGACATTTAAATAAAGTAATGAAAAGAAACTGAACAAAGCAAGTTAAGAGAAAATAATAATTTGATGGAAAAATGTAAAAAGAGGAGAATATTAAAAATAATTATTATGATGATCAGACCTAATCGAAGTTATGGCATCCATGAATCAAGGAACACTCCATAAAAAAAGACTCAATAGAAGGGTTGGGATATAAGACTAAGGAAATATCCAAGAAAATAGAGTAAAAAATGTAAAGGGATTTAAAATAGGAGAGAAAACATAAGAAATTAGGAGAAGTTGGAAATAGGAAATTAGAAATTAGGGAAAATAATTAAAGTGATATTTCAAAAACTTTCCCAAAATGGAAAGACATGAATTTTCTGATTCAAAGGACTCATCAAGTACCTGTATAATGGAAGGAAAAAAATAATCTATAACAGGCATATGAAATTTCAAAAAGACAAACAAATCTATAACTTTTGAGGAAGGAAATAAAAAACAAAATCAAAAAACAAAACTAAAAGTATTTCATAGGAAAGATCAGGGATAAAATTCCAGAGTACTTCTCAATAGGATTATTCAGAGACTATAAGGTAATAGAAGAATGTTTTCAAATTCTGATTTCATAATTTCTAGCCCAATATTCTATACCCATTCAAACTCTGAAGAAGTGAGAAAACAAAATAAACATATTTTCAGATAAACAGGATTCTAAAAGTAATGACTTCCCATGCATCTTCTCTTAAAAAGCTTCAGGAGTATGTGTTCCATCTAAAAAGCAGATTAACACAGAAGAAGGAGGACAGTGTACTCTGGAAAGAAGTGACCTTATATAAGAGCACAGTGACAGGAAGTCTTAAGGTTGAAGGGTCATTGTAAGGGTATGGCTAAGCAGCAGGTCTAAAAAGTAATGAGTCAAAACTAGACCAAATCAAAAGTCTCAGAAAGAGATTCTTTCCAAGAATTTAAAAAAATACCTAAAATGTTTGAACTTACTGAGTGGAGATTAATATTACTGGAAGAGAGTCAGAAGTTAAACTAGTGAAACATACATAAAAAAACTAAATAAATGGAAAAAAATACTACACAAATATTAACTTGAGAAAAACAAAATTTTGTAATGAAAGAAATATTACTAAAATACACTACATGGCTTATGTCTGACATTTAAATAATCATATATAAACAATAAGCATTGATTTCACTTTCATTAGTTTTATATCATAAAAATATGATAGAATCAGGAAAAATATCCAATTTGGCCACTTTTAGCCTTTGAAGTGGGAGAATTATAGTCCCCTCCAGTTATTCTGTCCTACCTAAGTTTGGGGGAAGCTCTTGTGAATTTACAGTCCAGAAGCACAGGCTCACCAAAAGACTGATTTCTAATCAAAGGGCTATAAACAGCTTCTCCTCTCTCTACACCTTACCACTCCATTGCTAAAGGCCTATTTAGAGTGGATCCTTTTATTGAGTATATCATACTTAGTATGATAGTATATCATACTATCATATTAGCATATTAGTATATCATACAAGAAAAAATATAAAGGTCAGTGAAAAGGGTGAAGGTGGTCAAAAGGTACAAACTTCCAGTTATAAGATAAGTAAGTCATGGGGATGCAATGTACAGCATGGTGACTATAGTTGTATTTGAAAGTTGCTAAGAGTAGATCTTAAAAATTCTACTATTGAATTTTTAAGAAATAATTGTTTGACTATGTGGTTATGGATGTTAACTAAACTTACTGTGGTGATCATTTTGCCACACAAAAATAAAATAAAGAAAAATACAAGGCATAATGAAAGGTAAATGACAGTTTGAAGAGATAGAGCAAGCATCAGACCCAGACCCAGACCCAGATATGGCAGAGGTATGATTAATATACTAAGGACTCTACTGGATAAAGTACAGAGAATGCAAGAACAGATGGGTAATATAAGCAGAGAGATGAACATTCTAAAAAGGAACCAAAAAGCAATGCTAGAGATCAAAAACATTGTAAAAGAAATGAAGAATGACTTTGGTGGGCTTATTAGTACATTGGACATGGCTGAGGAAAAAATCTCTGAGCTGGAGAATATTTCAATAGAAACCTCCAAAACCAAAAGCCAAAGAAAAAAAGAGACTCAGAAAAACAGAACAGAATATCAAAGACGTGTGGGACAACTACAGAGTTTTAACATATGCAGAATGAGAATACCAGAGAGGAACAAAGGGCAAGAAACAGAAGAAATATTTGAAATATAATGATTAAGAATTTTCCCAAATTAGTGTCAGATACCACTCAAGAAACTCAGGACAAATAAGGAGGATAAAGGGTAAATAAAAAGCAAACCAAAGAAACAAATCAACAACAAGAAACATAAACAAAATTACATGTAGGTATATAATTTGCAAACTAAGGAAGATCAAAGAAAAATAAATAATCCTGAAATAAGTCAAAGAGAAAAAAATATACCTTACCTATAGAGGAGCAAAGATAAGAATTACATTGAACTTCTCAGAAACCATGAAAGCAAGCCAAGAGTGGAATGAAATATTTAAAGTGTTGAGAGAGAAAAAACTCACCAACCTAGAATTCTGTATCCCTGGAAATTATCCTACAAAAGTGAAGGAGAAATAAAGATGTTTTATATAAACAGAAATTGAGGTAATTCGTTGATAGTAGACCTGCCTTTTGAGAATGTTAAAATAAGTTCTTTTGAGAAAAGAAAATTATAAAAGCAGATACTTGAATTTACATAAAGAAATGAAGAGCATTGGAGAATCAATGGGAATAGAATAAAAACTGAGTTCCATAAGATCCATACGTATTCTTAACTGATATAGCAGATAACAGTTTTTCCAAAATAATAACAACAATATATTCAGTTATGTATGCTTATGCATATATAAATGTTTATGTATGCTTATGTATAATGTAATCAATAACAAAATGATACAAGGGATGAAAGAGAGGAATTCAGATTACTTTGTTATCCTTAGATAGTCTAACTATGCATGGAATGGTATAGTGTTCTTAGAAAGTGGATTAGGTGTAAATGCATATTGCAAATTCTAAGGCAAACAGCAAAAAAGAAAAAAGAAAAAAATAAGTATAACTGATGTGCTAAGAAAGGAGAAAAAATAAAATCATTTAAAATGTGCAATCAAAACCACAAAAGGTAGGAAAAGAGTGAAAGACAGAAATAGGAACAAAGAACAAGGGCACCAAGTAGAAAATAGTAACAAATATGGTAAATATTGATCCAACTACAATCACTTTGAACATCAATGGTTAAATGCACTAATTAAAACACGGAGATTGTCAGAGTTGATCAAGAACAATTCCCACTTATATGTTGTCTACAAGAAACCTACTTTATTTTATTTTTTATTTATTTTTTTTTTAAGGTTTTTTTTTGTTTTGTTTTGTTTTGTTTTGTTTTGTTTTTTTTTTTTTATGGTACGCGGGCCTCTCACTGTTGTGGCCTCTCCCGTTGCGGAGCACAAGCTCCGGACGCGCAGGCTCAGCGGCCATGGCTCTCGGGGCCAGCCGCTCCGCGGCATGTGGGATCTTCCCGGACCGGGGCACGAACCCGCGTCCCCTGCATCGGCAGGCAGACTCTCAACCACTGCGCCACCAGGGAAGCCCAAGAAACCTACTTTAAATATAAAGACACAGAGGGGGAAGATCTAAAAGAATGGGGAAGAACTATTCTAACACTAATCAAAATAAAGCAGATGTTCTATATTAATTTCAGAAAAAGCAGACTTCAAGACAAGGGTGGTTATCAGGGATAAAGAAAGACATTACATATTGATAAAGGGGTCAATTGTTTAAAAGACATAATCCTTAAAGTGTATGCACCTAATGACAGAGCATCAAATAATGTGAGGCAAAAACTCATGTAAATGTAAGACGTAGATGAATTTGATCTAATAGTTGGGGACTTAAAACCTCCTCTATTAGAAATAGACCCAAGAGGCAGAAAAATCAATAAGGACATTGTTGAACTCAATTCCACCACCAATCGACTAGATATAATTGGCATCTATGGATTTCTTCATTCCATAACAGCAAATACATGTTATGTTTAGGCTCACATGGAATATTCACCAAGATAGAATACCTTCTGAGCCATAAAACACACATTAACAAATTTGAAAGGATAGAAATCATACAATGTATCCTCAGGCCACATGGAAATACACTAGAAGTCAGTGACAGGAAGATAGAAAATACCAAAATGTTATGTAGACATTAAATAACACACTTCTAAGCGATGGTCAAAGAAGAAATTAGAGAAACTAAACAATATTTTAAAATAAGTGAAAATGAAAACAACTTATCAAAATTTGTGGGATACAGTGAAAAGCAGCACTTAGAGGGAAATTTACAACATCAAATGAATGTATTAGAACAAAAATATAAAATCAGTTATCTAAGCTTTAACCTTAAAAACTATAAAATGTAAATTAAATTCAAAGGAGAAGAAATAAAAATTAGAGTGCAAATAAATAAAATTGAAAACAAGAAATCACTAGAGAAAGCCAACTAAAGCAAAAGCTGGTTGTTTGAAAAGATAAATAAAACTGAAAAGCCTCTCACCAGGCTAAGTAAGAAAAAATAAAAATGAAGACACATATTACTAATAGCAGAAATGAAAAAGGGGACATTACTACAGATCTCATGGACACTAAAGGGATAATGAAGGAATATTATGAACAACAATGTGCTCACAGATTTCATAGCCTAGATGAAATGGACCACTTCCTTGAAAGACACAAGCTTTCAAAACTCATACAAGAAGAAACAGATGATCTGAATAATATATATGTATTATATACATATTATATATATATATAATATATATATATATATATATATATATATATACACATATTTGAGAAATTGAATTACTAACCTTCCAAAACAGAAAACATCAGGCCCAGATGGATTCACAGGAGAACTCTATCAAATATTTAAAGAAGAAATCCCATTAAGTTTTTACAATCTCTCTCAGAAGATAGACACAGACACTTCTTAACTCATTTAATGAGGCAGTCATTACCCTTATACCAAAACCAAAGACATTACAAGATAAGTATTCTACTCAGGACCTTCACCTAGTGTCTGCCTATGGTAATAAAGGCTGTGGACCTAGCCACACTGATAGTCTTTGTTTTCAATGAGCCCCCAAACTGGTGCCCCTTCAATGTCAGTGTTTAGATTCAGGCAAGTCAAAATCTAGTCCTTAGGGAAGCCCCTGGCTAAAAGTCAAAATTTTGGACTTGAATTCCAGTCTTTTCTTTCCATTCCCAGAAGTAAATTAGGAGCTGGGAGGTTTCTATCATGCCACACTATGCTGGGGAGAAGGGCTCTTGTGAGTAAGTACCACAAATTTTCTTACTGGGCTTCCAGGCAGCTGTCTTTGCAATTGCCTGGGGTGCAGCAACAGTTTAACTGGTTTCTGATGTCTTACAAAGGCAACTGATCCGTGTGTTTTTATTAAGTTGGTGCATCTGTGGGGGAAAGAGTGTCTGTGGCTTCCTATTCTACAACTTTGATGACATCACTCTTTGTGTTTTTAAACAAGTTTAACATGCATTAAACTGATACTATTTTGGTAGTATACTCTTATTTCTTAGAATTTCAACTTGCATATATTAGTCTAAAATTAAAAATGGTATTTTAAACAGGGTAAATTATGCAATTTTTGAAATGGTCATTATGTAAGCATTTATCTTTTTTACATGCATTATTTCCTGTGATGAGAATCTATAAAATTATGTTGTACCTGAGAAATTTGCAACTGACAAAAATATTCAAGCTTACTGGTTCTGACTTATTTTGGTCTCAGAATTCCTTTTCATTTTGAAATGCTAAAATAAATATTTTTAAAAAATTAAAAGTATTTTTCAAAGAAAAAGATATTGAAAGAGTGGCATTGTTTTATATTTTTATAAAACTATTAGCTGGCTTAATAAACATGTTTAATTTTTTTAATCCGTTTATGTTTTCAAACTGTTGCAACTTGTTTTTCATTGAATTACATAAAGAATAGCCTATCTTATATAGATATGTAGTTGGAAAAACAAAGGGTAATTTAAGGACTTTTCAGTTAACTGAAGATATTCTTTGACTATATCAAAACTGAAAAGTGATATTTCTTTCAAAATTAGTTTTAATGTGGAATCTGAAATTGTATCAATAAACATTTTGAATATTGTCCAATTAAAACTCATGGGTCTGTCTTGAACTTTGAATAGACTTTTACCATTGAGGCTGACCTTTCAGTGAATCTTAATGAATTCTCAAGGGTCCCCGGAACATATTTTGAGAACCACTACCCTTGCTTTGTCGGAGAGATGTTCTCTCTCCCTCTCTATTTAAACTGGGATAGCAAAGACTATGTACAGTTGACCGTTGAGCAATGTGGGGGTTAAGGACACCAATGGCCCCTCCTCACACAGTTGAAAACTTTGTGTAACTTTACAGTTGGCTCTCAGTATCCCCGGTTCTGTGTTTGTAGATTCAAGCAAGCACAAATCTGTAGTAGTAGTAATACCTACTTAATGGGAAAAAAATATCTGTGCGATTTAAACCCATGTGGTTCAAGGGTCAACTCTCTATATAATTTGAAAGTATGTTTTATTCACTAAACATCATATCATAAACAGCTTCTTTTATTTTGAGGTAATCCCTTATAACAGGGTTACAGGTTATACCATATGATATATTCTGGACATATAAAATATATAGAGGGATTATTTAACCATTTCCCTATTATTAGAAATATAGTTTCCACTGTTTAAATATCACATATAAAAGGAAAATTTTATCCACATTCCAGTTACTTCATGAATGACGAAAATAAACATGATGGGAACTGGGAGCAAGAAAAGTAATAAGTTATAAAACAAAATTAAAGAAAAGTATCTATCTCAGTTCTGTAGATTTCACTAGGTTAATATTTTCTAGGCACTACAAATTCAGATAAGGACTCTGTACAAACTATTTTTTAGTGTGACCTGAAGATGCGACGATGGTATCACAGGAGTGGACAATGAGGAGGACTAGGAATGCTTCACACGACTGATTTCTGCCTAAATGCAGAGGCTGGATATACTCCTTCCCATCAAAGATTGAGGAAACAGACATAAACAAAAACACAATAAGGACTATATGCACAAAAGAAGAAGACTTAGAAGACCTACTTTTCTCATTATTTATTCTACAAATTTACTTCTAATTTTTAAAAGACAAATATAGCTGTTATGCTATGTTCACTTGATTTAAAATATTTCAGCATAGATAATATGATGTTACAATTAAATATTAAGCACACCAAAAGGGTCTGAGCTATCAACCAGAGGCTTTGCTAAATAGAATGATGAATATCAGAAATGAGTTTTCATTAGTAAAATCAGTGGTAATCAAAGTCAGAATTGTATGTTCATTGTTGAAATTAAAGCCATTCAAGACTTGCTAGTTGGATAAGAAAAATGTAGAAAAATGCTCCATGCCTGCACTAATGGGGTATGAGAACCCAGCTAACACTGTAACCTCTACTTTAGGAATCGTCCAACTCCTTGCACAGGTCCCTGGCTGCATGACGCCAACTGCAAGCCTAACCAAGTCCTACCTCTGGAGCATGTCCTGTCCTCCCCAAGTGAGCTGTGAAGCCCAAGTGACAGGGAACATGGACTCACATCAAGCCTATACAGCAGGTTTTCCAAGCTGTGTCCTTGCCCTCTACTGGCTAACAAATACCTAATAAACGCCTGTATGTGAGGACAAATTTCTCCTGGTGAGATTACCCATGCTCAAATTTTTGATGCTTGATTTTATCTACTGATAAGAACCTAAGGGTTGTGCATGATTAAACTGGCTTAGGTCATTTCACAGCAATAGCTGTAGGGATTTTGTAAACCTTTAGTAAAACTAGTAAAATTGAAAACAATTTACCTAATGATCAAAACACCTAAGACTAAATTATAGAAAGCATAATTCATATAGCAAAATCTAAATTAAAAATCCAGAAACCACACACAAAAAGCAAAATGTATAAAATTTAGACAAAGTAAGGAAGATATAATGCTAAGTATAAACAATTGGGTATTTTGTTTTAGCAGATTTCAAGTATACAATACAGATTAAAGTGTTATTTAATCTGTATTGTATACTTGAAATCTGCTAAAAAATTTTCTCAACACACACATACACACACACACACACAATGGTAACCATGTGAAGGTGATGGATAAGTTATTTAGCTTTACCGTGGTGATCTTTTCACAATGTATGTATATATCAAAATATCAAGTTGTATGTACACCTTATATATTTACTATTTTTATATGTCAAAGATATCAATAAAGTTGTTAAAATGATATTTATTCTGGAAATTTCAAGTACATTTTCCTATTAAGTCTTTATTAATCTGAAAGTATCATACAAAGTTATATAAATAAAATAAGCATTGCAAAACTTACTAGAGAAAATTAAAAGTTTACATAGAAGTTAAACGGATATATGAGTGAAAGAAAAGCTAAAGAAGCAATCAAAAAGTAGAATTTTAGTGAAAATGAAATAAAGTATAACCTCCAAATAAAATTTTACATTAAAAGTTGCAGTCAATAGGTAAAATATAATGTTATGAACTTGTCAGGCCAACACTACATTAGAACAATGTCTCAGAAAATGTAGAATCAGGCAGTTGGTGCCATTACCATTGTGGTAAGCTCATAAAGTGGGCCAATTTTCTCTTTTAAACTTTATAGGTGGGCTAGAGAATATTTTTTGTTAGCAACTTCTATTAGCCTCATTCCTACAGTTAATTCAGTTACCACCTTCAGAAACAGTGACAAATCAGTACATACAAAGAAAAAAAGTAAAGGAAGAAAGAAGAAAATCATATTCATCTAGTAATAATGATTTTACCTCCTACTAATATGATTGCATATGTAACTTTTTTCCTGTAAAGTGTTTAAATTAAATTGTGTAGACTGTAATCTAATTTATACAAGAAGTCTAGTATGAGGCATATCTTCAATCTTGTTGAATATCAAATTGGCTATTAAATATTAAAATATGAATGGGAAGTTAAGCGTAATGAGAATATATTTTACAATGTTTCTATTCACATATACTCATCCCTAAGTTTCAAAATGCCTAATATGTGTGAAGAACTGTATGGTCATTTGGGTACTACAGAAAAGTAAAGGATTTCTTATAACTAGCAGGTAAAAGAGAGATATACATAAATATATATGATGTAGTATATTTATTCATTATACAGAGCATTTATTGAAAATAAAAAAGTTTCACAAAAGAGGTATGGAGAGTGATATGAGAGTTTGTATCTATCTGCATTTTTTAAAAGCTTTACTTCACAAGGGAAAATACTTAAGAATAGTCAAATAAACTTTAAATTATTTTACCATATTTAAATGTATTTCAGAAACCTTATTTCTTTGAATTATGATCTTATATAAGTTAATGTTTATATTCTTAACTTTATTTTCTTGAAAAGATCATTGAATAATCAGAGTAGAAATGATACAAAGTATAATGCAAACTGTAAAATAGAAAAGAGTAATACTGACTTGTTTGTTCTAAAGAACTACTTTTTTCAAGAGATCACCCGCTTCCTAAAGAGCTGGAAAGTGAATTGCAGTATTTGCTATAAAGCTTTCACTCAGGAGCGAGGTAACATGAGAGTGTGTGATTAAGTTATCCACTTTTCCTATTGAAGGTTTTACAAATTTTATTTATATGGAGAGAAAAAATCATAAAATGATACATATTAACAATAATTTAATAATATTGTTTGGAATGAGGCATACCGTCTTGTTAAAATTTTAAAAGACTAATGTAGAGGCTATTACATAACAGCTGAGAGTCAAGATTATATCCTGAGTAAAAATGGAAAATCTAAAATTGTAGCTTGTTTTTCTGTAATCTATCTCCTTTAAATATTTTCTTATTGCTAAAAGATATTTTAATATATCTACCACTGTAAACGAACTAAATTTTCTTTGACAGTTGTAATTCTATTAAGAGTGTAAATACTGCAGATTACATCTAAAATCTTCTATGTCAAGTTTTTGAATTTATTATCCATGTAATGTTTATGATGAGATTTAAGAAAACTCTTTAATCCATTAGGATGCTGGACAACAGATCTGAGAAGAAATGACATGGTTCTCAGGGACCTGGGTTTCATTCCATCCTCTTTCACATTCTGGCTCTGTTACCTTGGGCAATAATTTTGACCTCTGAGACTCATTTTGGAGTTAATAATAAAATACAGTAATCTAGGTCAAGTAAATTATTTTGCACATATAGTGAAAAAGAAAACTTTGAGTAAGTATGATGACAGTTATCTGTAAGCTGGCTTTTATTATTATTATTATTGGAAATATCTATTTGTCTCCAAGACATAGTGATTTTTTTTTTTTTTTTTTTTTTTTTGCGGTACGCGGGCCTCTCACTGTTGTGGCCTCTCCCGTTGTGGAGCACAGGCTCCGGACGCGCAGGCTCAGCGGCCATGGCTCACGGGCACAGCTGCTCTGCGACATGTGGGATCTTCCCAGACCGGGTCACGAACCCGTGTCCCCTGCATCGGCAGGCAGCCCCTCAACCACTGCACCACCAGGGAGGCTCCTGAATTATTTTTTATAAAACTTTGTCAAACTGTAATGTGAAGCCAACAAAGGTTCTGCATTATTTTTAACAATATACAGTAATCTCTGATACATCAGTTGAGCCTTTTTCCCCAGAAGCACAAGGACAAAATGATGCTTTATAGTGCAGATTGATGAATTTTGTTTCTTTTTAAAAAAGAGAAGAGCTCAAATCCACAGAAAATCACTCCTCTTAGAAAAAACAAGCAAGACTTATTATGCCAAGAAGTTTGCAAACCCGATAGCAAATTTAATGACAAATTTTGTGCTTGGAGAGAAAGAAGAATGAGTTATTGGCAAAATACCTATACCCGATGACATTTTTGGTGCTTTGTAATATCACAGAGATAGAAAAGCAATTACTATTACCCTTCTTGGAGCGATATCACAGCCTGCAAAAGGGTGCATTGCACTCGGTGCCAACAGAGAAACAGCCACATGTGGAGCAATTAAGGCCGAGCTCTCCATAATATTTTAAAATATGTGAGGGGCCATATCCTCAGTTGTAACCCACACACACCAAAATTGTGAATGTCATATGGTCACAGACTTATCTAGCAAAGGGCTTAATGTAATGTTTAGTCCATAATTTTTAGGTTGACTTTGATCTGAACATCTAGAATGATCTGATACAGATACCAACATTTTTTCATTCCTGATGGCATAAAATTGAACGTTGGGATTGTCTGGCCTATACTTCAAGTTATTGTTCAGTTAAATATGAATAACTTGGTGAAAGACAGCAAAAAATATGCTGCTCAAGAGCAAAACACTTTCATAATTATGTTTTATCTTTATTATGTTAGAGAACACAAATGCTAAATGTTTCATAATTGCTCATCTCCAATTAAGCTATGTGGAAAAACAACACTTAGAACATATTTTGGCAACCTCTGCAGGTGAAAGTAATTATTATCAAGCTATATGCAGTGCTTTCCTGGAAGACAGGAAACCATGATAATACCCCCCAAGACTGATTTTAAAAATCACATAAACCCCAATATTTTCAGTACAATGGAAGAATTGATAACTAATTGTACTAAGTACTCAACTTCCCCTCTATAGTATTTTTAATAGTAGCCTCACCAAAGCTAGTGATTATGGTGTCATGGTCTAGGGTAGTGGCAGTGAATAAATGGAAAGAAATGTTCATATTTGAAATATATCAATATTTAGGAACTGGATTATTGAATATGAGAAAATGAAAGAGACGTGTCACAGAAGAAGCACCAGGTATCTGCTTAGATAATAGGGTGAATGATGGAGGAACAAAGTTACAAAGAGAAGAAAGCTTAAGCTGAAGACTGAGGACCATAGTTTTTGTTACATTATAAATGGCTAAAGGTTATTAAAGATGAAGAAGTCAAAGAATTAAGATTCTAAAACTTTTGGTGGGTTATAGACATTTCTCAGGAACTTCAAAACCTGCTGAGTAACGCAGCTCATGTCTTCATTGAATTAGAAAAGGAACTGAGAAGCTGGTAGTATATCCAGGTGCCCCAAATAAATAGATTTTAGACTCTGAATGATTTAATAGCGTGATTAGGGATGCCATCTCCCATGCCTGACATTTGTGGAATTTAGGACAATAAGCACCTCTCCTTAAGAAGGTTACATTTAATGCTAGGAATGGGAAGGAACGTTTTTTGAAGGGGCTGAGATTGTAGCTGTTTTTACTTTGCTTTCTAGCACAGTTCCAGAGGAGAAAATAGAGATTTCTAGGAAGGATAAAAGCAACAGGAGCTCGCATAAGACAAAATAATGCACAAAGCAATATATAGAGCAGAATACGGAGAGGAAGGGTTCAGAGAAGCTTACATTTGAATCACAACAGAAGTAAACTTGGGATGTGTGGAAGAGTGAATTGAGTTGTACTCAAGACTCTTTTTTTAAAAGGTATTAGTCCCCCAACTCCTTTTTTTAAATTATTATTATTTTTTTATAACAAATTCCTTTTATCTTTTAGGTATCACGTACACTTCCTCCATCAAACTAACCACAAAGTGCACGTGTGTGTGAAATGAATGTCAGTCTTAACTTTTAGCCTGTAAAATACATGCACGAATAGTCATGTTCATCAGTGTTTCTCTGAGCACAGGTTCTGGTACATAGTAAACTTGTACTATAAGCTATAAGATCTAGATTTGTTTTCTTATTTGGACTTAAATGAAAATGGTCTTAGTATGTGTAGTATTCATCCATGGGATGTCTATATTGGACTGTGTACAAAGACAGGAAAAAAGATGAATCAGACACTGAAAAGTTTATTCCACCTATTTTCTTCTTGAGTTTACTTTTATTCAAGCATTTTTCTTTAATGAATAGGTATAGATCGATAATTCCAATAAAGGTGAGGATATCTGTTTTGCTCACTAATAGATCCCCTGCATCTAAACGGGTACTTGTTAAAGAGTAGACACTTTCTATATTTGTCAAATTAATGATGAAACCTACCAACATTACTGAAAAACAACAACAACAACAACATCCTCATCACGTGTTCTTCATTGACTAACAATATTTTGGGGGAATAATGATAGTTGATAACATTCCCAACAGATCTACTACTTCAGCCACATTAAAGGGAACCAAGATATGTGTCTGTTATAATAGCAACTCATTGTATTTGCCATATAAAATATATTTTTCTAAGAGTAACATAAAGGTATACTAGAAGCCTCACACTCAAAGAGGTTAAAGTAATATTCTGAGAAACATAGTGAGGGATTTGTAGTGAGGTCACAGCTGCTGAGTAATGTACACAATAATAGTATAAACTATTTGTGTACTTATTTCTAAATGCATTTCTAACATCAATTTCCACTACCTTCAGGGAATAATTTTATTTCCTATTTAATTTTAGGTGCTGTAACTGCCTTAAGTTTGTTATAAATTGTGCATAGCCCTATATAGAAATGAAAGTTGCACTTTGTATTCTTTACCAAGTACAAACTTTGTTTTACATTAAACATGCTGTAGATTTATGGTTCAATTCACGATCTTGTTGTGGTTACACAATACTAATCAAATGAGAGTTTCAATGGACAACTTTGAAAAATGTCAGATTTTTCAGTAGATTATCAAGAATTCTATTAGTGCATTTAAGATTCACAGAATAAACAAATATATAAAATATAATTAAAAGCCTACTTCTCAACCTGAAATTAAGTTCCTTTTCTTAGAGCTAAGCCTTCAGTAGTGGTGAGTTTGTCTTTTAATTACCAACTGCAACCCTCAATTTTTTTTTCTCTCTCACATTGTAACAGAGCTTGAAAATCTCATGTCATTTCTATTTTTCCTTTGTCCTGCATAGCTAGGGAACAAGGGAATAAGCTGTGTTTTTCCTTCCCTATGTTTTTTAATGAAAATATTTGACAGAGAAATTATACTATTATATAATTGTTAATTTTTTCTCTTTTAATCTCTGAAATTTGGTTCACTTTATTAGCCTCCATGGGGTTATCATGTAACTGCATTACTGTACATAAGGGGAGCTTTTTAGACTAATTTCTTATCAAGCTTTTAATGATTCTTTTTCTCCAGATTTTCTAAGCAAGAAACTTTGTTATTGTATCTATTGAGATATTTTATAATTAAGCAAAAATTGAATGAATGAGAAAACTTCCCTTTCATGAAATGCAGTGAAATAGGCTTTTCAAAAAAAAAAAAAGGACAAATTATATTTATTAAACACAGGTTTTCATCTTTAATCTTGAACATGTGCAGCATTTGACACAGTTAACCACTCCATCTATCAGAAAACATCCTTCTCTCTTGAATTTTCTGGCACAATACTTCACTGCTTCTCTTTCTGCCTCTCTGGCCACTACTTTCCAGTACTAATCACATCATTCTCTCTATTCTCTGTGACCCTTGAGCTCAGTTCTGAGCTCTCAAACCAACTCACTTCTGACCACCTGAGTAACCTCAAAATTATAGCATCACTGAGCTTTTCCTCTGCTCCCCTTCCTTAATTATCTAGCCTTTCCCTGCTGTGTAAAGTGCTGAATATTGCACAGATCATTTCCCAGTTCTGGAAATCAAAATTTAAGGGATTTCTTTACTCCTCTCTTTTGCTAAGAGTCTCTTTCCCACTTAGTAAATGTTTTTCCTATTCCTCCAACTTTTCCCCAAACTTATTTGTCAAATCTGTTCTCTTCTATCTCCACTACCATCACCACCATATCTCATCTAAACAATTGAAATAGCTTCCTAACATGTTTCCCTGGCCCACTCATGAACCAAAGAGTTAATTCTCCACACAGCAACCATGGTAACATTTTAATAATATAAACCAACTACTTTCACTTTTTTGTTTAAAAACTTCACTGGCTCCTTATTGCTCTCACAATGAATCACAGATGCCTTGACCAGGTCTACACCACCCAGCATGATGGTCTCTCACCTTCTTTCCAATTTCATTTGATAACATAGCTCTTATCTCCCTCTCCATCATGTTATACCTTCACTAAATTCCTCTTAATTCTTCATAAAAATGACAAGCCCTTGCTCACCTCAGGGACTCTTACCTTACTGCCTCAATACCTGCATAAATTGCTTTAACCTCATATAGACCTCAGCTCAAATGTCATTTTTCACAAGGGCATTTAATGATCATCTTCCACAAAATAATCTTTCTTATTAACTTCTTCATAGTAGTTAGTAATCAGGAATTATTTTATTTTATATGTACATGTGGTCACTTTTCCCTTTCCTGAAGGCAAATTGAAAAGGTCATGGATAATGTAGTTGAAATATAGAAATATATATATTTCTAGCCACTAGCATAGTACTGGACTATTGTAGGCACTATGTAAAAACTTGCTAAACAAATGAATGAATAAATGTGTGAATGAATAAAAGAATATGCAAATCATATTTCCACATACCACTGGATGAAGTGACCTCTATTTCAGTCTTTATCCATATAGAGAAGTTATGTATTAGTGCAAGGGGGAAAATACCACAAACAGAACTACTCAATTCTCATGTACTGATCTTATTTAAAATCTCATAAATGACCTTCTTTCAAATCTGTTCACAATCTGTGGAAGACCTTTTTCTCCAAATATTCATAGTATTAGTTTGGTTAGAGCAATAATGACCTTACAGAAAGTCATAGCTATACCTTAACAACATGGACACAAACCATCTTCCTGAGCACTGATGGAGTAAATTTTTTGAGGTGACTTGTATCATCTGAGAAAGATGCCTTCTGAGCAAAGTCCTTTGCTTGGCCTATGCAAGCATATGTTACTATAACATCTGATCTCAGGAACCAAAGAGAATTCAAAATTGTTTGACATCCTCAAGTTCAATGATACAGAAAAGGCATGTGTTGCCAGTGAAGGAATAGGACAACATTTGCCAACTCCTCCAGATGCTTCTCTTTTTACCCTGATGAAGCCTCACAGCAAGTTTTATTTTGTCCAGATGCTACATTTTTAAGGTCTTGGGAAAACAAGTGTAAACTGGGTCTATGATCCAGATAAAGGTAGCGTTTTCCCTCTCTGCCTTTAATGTCCATATCAGGTTATCAAAAATGAGTTCCAAATTCAGAATTATTTATTTTGTTTACCCAGTTCACCTAATATTACATGAATTAAGGTTCTTTTCTGATTGGCTATAACACAGCAGCCATTGTACAGATCAACTGTATATTTCAAATTAAACAGTTTATACTGAATTGCTACACATGCACATAGTAGTTACTTATTGTCACTAAAAGATTTAGATTTAACATTTGGATTTGTTTCAGACATTTTTAAAGTTAAAATTTGCTCAATTATTTTAGCTGTCTTTTTACCTCATTATAAATCTTCAGTTTATGTCTGGAATCTCCCTATACTCATTTCATAAAATGTTCTCTTTTCTCTCAGGGTGGGAAAGCATAGCCATTCAAGTCAGGTAGATGTGTGTTCAAAGCTGGGTTTTGCAACTGAGCTGATACTCCTGGGCTAAGTATGTAGATTTGACTCACAGTCTTAATTGGAGTCTTACTGGAGCTAATAATCATCCCATAACAAGAATGTTAAATGATTAAATGAGATAATATATAAAACTGTTTTAAAAAGTGCCTCATAGAAATACTTAAAAATAATACATTTCATATATTATGACATTAACTACAGATCATCTCAACTATTTTTAAAGAAAAATATATTGGGCTAAATGAGGCAATGCTTCTATGAATGCATACCTCACTTTTTTTTTTTTTTTTTTTTTTTTTGAGCTCTTTCATATTATATATTTCAAAATAATAATGAAGCATTTCCTTAGGAATATGCAATTATCGCTCTACTGGTCTTACACCTTTTTCTTTTCTTTTTTTTTTTTTTTTTTTAAAGTTTATTTATTTATTTTTTTAATTAGTTTCTGCTTTATAACAAAGTCAATCAGTCATACATATACATCTGTTCCCACATCCCTTCCCTCATGCATCTCCCTCCCTCCCACCCTCCCCATCCCACCCCTCCAGGCGGTCACAAAGCACCGAGCTGATCTCCCTGTGCTCTGCGGCTGCTTCCCACTATCTATCTACCTTACTGAGCTATTTGTAATGAGGTGGATAGACCTAGAGTCTGTCATACAGAGTGAAGTTAGTCAGAAAGAGAAAGACAAATACCGTATGCTAACACATATATACGGAATTTAAAAACAAAAATGTCATGAAGAACCTAGGGGCAAAACGGGAATGAAGACGCAGACCTACTTGAGAATGGACTTGAGGATATGGGGAGGGGGAAGGGTGGACTGTGACAAGGCGAAAGAGAGGCATGGACGTGTATACACTACCATACCTCACTTTTGAAATGACCGTTTAAAGAGTTTTTTCTGTATGAATATAAAATACCATATTCAAGTGCAAAAGGAGGTAATAAAAACTGAATTTTGACTGAATAGGATTCCAAAGTTATTGAAACAAAATAACAAAATTATTGAACAAAAATCGGAGCCTGGGTCACATAAAAAAGTTCAGAACTGTTGAAGGAGGGACAAAGGTAGTATAAAACATGCACTTTAATCATTAAATAGTTGGATCTCCCACCCTTTTTTTTCTGTTTGCTTGTATTTCTGCATCTCACAATTCATATAGAAAAAGTTAAAGGTGTAATTCGTGCCCAGGTAGGGTGTCTAAAAATGTATATGTATTTGTGAAAATTTATAGTGAGGTATTGATGCCAATAAAGAATATGAGACTATACATAAAATATGCAGGTAGTTTTTCATAAACCCTTTTGAGATATATAGTCAAATTAAGTCATTTTACATTTCTTCTCAATGTATTTGTATTTATTAGTTTGGTATTATAATTTTTGACATCATTTTAAAACTCAAAAAAATACATAAACATAATTTATGCTTAATAGACCTATGATATTTCCAATTTAGATTGTTTCATCTCTGCCCGGTGCCTTCCACACAACAAATACAACCCTTGTTTGCTCCATAGCCAGGAATAAATGGATCTGGTCCAGCTTATCAGAGAGCCAAGATGCTTCTGGGGCAGAGAGACCATTTTTTTAAGATAAAATCATCTTCATTATGCTAAGCAATTCAGGGAAGGTTTGTAGCAGGACTGCAAACTCTGGATTTGTTAGCAAAAGAACACTGAGGGGCAAATTTATGTAACTTTTGGCTATATCAATTCTTCTCATCGTTTTCAATTTTTCTGGACTCAATTAGTTTATTTGCCATGAATGCAACCTTGGAATGTATGTTTTTAAATCCCAGGACGGACTGCTCAAAATGTTCCAACTATCCAGAACAGTTACTTTAACTTCAACAAATAAATTCAAGCTCTGGGGAAAAAAATAGATAAATGCAAATTTATATAACAGAGCATTGATTTCACCTGCATATGAAAAAGGTGGTATAATAACACTAAATTGTTCTACAAAACTTCAAGACTTCCCAAAGAGTGCTAAAGTCAGGCTAAAAACAGTGGGTTCTGATGTAAGAGTTACTGTTCTACCTGTAAAACTTACTGTCATTTATATTCTCCAAAAGAAAGTTGTGGTCTCTGTAAAATATTTAGTGAAAAGCAAAAAAATTGGTTCTGCAGAATATTCATGGACACTATTCTATTTTAAGTTGAACTGTATGAAATTGTCATTATATGGTCAAAAAAGTCAAAC
The DNA here is from genome assembly GCF_964165515.1 of Mesoplodon bidens. Lineage (NCBI taxonomy): Eukaryota > Metazoa > Chordata > Mammalia > Artiodactyla > Ziphiidae > Mesoplodon > Mesoplodon bidens. Next base: position 80,542,792 of record NC_138161.1, on the reverse strand, counting down.
AGTAGTTTGTTTCAAATGTTATAGTTTCATCTTTATCAATTTACATAATCTATCACTTTTCTGTTTAGCTTGCATCATTTTGCCAGTGATCTTCAAACTTTGCTGCACACTGGAATCACCTGGAAAGCTTTATCACCTACTAATGCCTGCTTTCCACCCCTAAACGTTCGATTTAATTGATGTGCAGTATGACCTGGGCATCAAAATTTTAAAAATATTCCCCTGTAATGTTCAGCAATAGCAATGTTTGGGAATCAGTTTGCTACCTTGTTGGTTTTCAATCTTTATTTGATTAAAATTAATGTAGGAAGCTAGTTAAAACTCAAGATTCACGAGCTCCATTCTATGGAATTCTGATTCAGAAGTTCTAGGGTTGTCTTCTTGGATTGAACTCTAGAAAAGCAGATAGTCCAACTACCATTTTTGTAGAAATATCTAGGTCAGTGGTTTGCACAGTGGATGTACCCTAGAGTTCATCCAATTAAAGCAATGAATTGATAGAATGAATGCAGAACTCCTGAGAGTGAGAGCGGCGACCCAATTTAAAATTTCCACACATAGTTCTAACATGCTGCCAGAGATGACAAACCATTGGTCTGCAATTTCAGTTAAATATAGTGATAAAAGCCACAAATGGAAACAGAAACCATAGTCTGAGCTCTGCAATTCACTTAGTAATCATATAACTTGGAATAAATTACTGAAATTTACTTAACTATTATATGGATTGAAAAACAGCAGAAACCTCATGGTTGTAACTTTTATAACAATTGAATGAGGAAAAAATTAAAATTGTTAAGCATGGTATGAAAGTTTTTACCATTCTTTAAAAAAAAAAGCAAAAACAACCAAAATGTAGTCAAGCCATTTTTTTTTTCCTGTAGCCAAATTCCCAGCTACCCTGTTCTTACTCTGATATACCCTGATAGGGCTCTAGAGTCAGACTCAATCAATTTTCACAAACAACAGTGAAACTATTAATCTTGTACAAACACTTTTTACCTTTGTCTGTGGGACATCAGCATCTTGGTTTTTCTCTTACCTTACTGGATGTATTTTCTTGTTGTGAAGTGCTCCAGAGCTTGGTTTTCAGAACACTCCTTGCTGTCTTCATTCACTCTCCATGGAAGTACTCTCATCCATTTCTACAACTTTAAATATTATTTATGTGTCAGCATTTCTGAACATCATTTCTAACAGCAGACACAGAGTCAGTACTCAATCATATATAATCTAGAGTTGGTCCTCACTTACCTAATCCTCCTTTAGAACTATCCAGCACACACCCATCTCCCTTTACTGAGTTCCTCAAGGTTGCCTGGAGGTGTGTCCTCCCTTTCTGCAGCAAACTAAATAAAATCTTGATTTACTTCAGCTGTGTTCCTACAGCTAGCACGTTCTCTCTCTCCCTCTCTCTCTCCCTCTCTCTCTCTCTCTCTCTCTCTCTCTCTCTCTCTCTCTCTCTCTCTCTCTCAGACAGCAGTATATCAAAACAGAACATGGATCCACTAGAGGCTTTTTATACTAACCCTGTTTATACAAAACGTGGATCCATTTGAAAAAAGTGATTGAAATAAACTAGTTTTCTTTCCAAAATTTTTTTTTGCCTTGAAGTCTGTTCAGAAGTAGAAATGTCATGAAATAAAACTAAATGAAATAAATATAAAAAATTATCTCATAAGTGAAGAGTCTGATTTCAAATTCTTATTCTTCCTATATTTTAAAGAATCTTTAAAAATATTATATAAAATATAAATTATCCTACAAAGACAGAATCTCACTGGAAACTCGTATTTTGCTATTGCATAGCGGCTAACAAACTATATATGTAATAGATAGGATTGGAAAGTGAAAAATGTGATTGGGTTAAACGAAAGTTCTGCCCTTATGGCAGCTGCCATTATAAACCCAAAATAGCTTGCTATAGGTAGACATTGATGGTTTAACTAATTAAAAACAGGTGGACTATTTGAACACGAAGGGCAGTAAGAGCTCTGCCATTCCCAGGTTTGGCTGTTAAGGATAATAAGATCACTTACAACAGCAGGTGTTTAAAATGTCTATGTGAGTGGAAAGAGATGTGTTGGGCATAGAAAGTTATTTTTAACCTGTTCAGGATTTTTTTCTCAATTAAGGAAATTAGGTTCTATTTAAATGTGATCTAAAGGTGGTATCTCTTCTGAAATTCAACTGATTAAAAAATTCTAATTCTTTAACATATAGACTCATAGATGGACATGTCAACATTTTGATAATATATAAACTCTTTATTTTTATAGTTCAGTGCTTAATCTGGGTCTTCAAAATACAACACAATAAGCAGATATCTTTCTTATACTTTGGCTTAAAATTCGAATACACTCTGTAAGGTGGGTGTAAAGCCTGAGCTGGTTTTTTCATGCCATTTTACTGAGTCAAGGAAATGGCTTGAGAGTATATGTAATTGTGCAAAATTGATTGTTTATATTTTTAATATTACTTACTAGTAATTTATGTTTTTAATTAAAAGATACAGACTGGCACTATGTACACTATTTTCACTTATCATGTGTGATTCTTAGCAGTTGATAAAATAGTTCACTTGTGAAAGTTACAGTATCATGTCAGATTGTGAAAGTTAAATGAATTGCTTTCTGTGTTTGAGTGACCTTGCTTAAGCCTTTTATGTGTGGCAAGATTCTTTTTACCATTACTTTTGTTAAGTAAAGAAATATCCACAACTTGGAAATAAAGCAGGAGTATGACTACATGTCCTTTCAATGTCATTGTTTAACAGTCTCACTCTAGAATTATATAATTATCTAGGAGAATGCACCTGTTTTATTTTGTTATTTATTATTTTATTAGATCCCCAAAACTGTGAAATTAAGTGTTAACTTACAGATTTCTGTCAGGTAGAAAAGATAAGCCTAAAGGATTCAAGGTTTCACTTTTAGGGTTTATAGGACATTTAAATTTTATTTCTATTATCAAATTCTATTCAAGAATCCATTGATAACAAAAATCTCTGTTCCTTGAATTATCCTTTGAACCAGTTTTACCATTTTAGTAGTTCCCTTTTTGATGAATGAGATTATTAAAATTGTTGAAACATGTTTATTCTATATTCGTATTGTAGTCTTGCTTTTAACTTTAGAAAATTACACTTTAACAGTTTTGCAAGTTCTGCAGAGTAGACCCACCTGCCAGAGATGATTACACTGAGTCACCTGAGGACAGTACCTGACCTCACAGCTTGTCTTGACTCCCAGAGTAATTCCCAAGAGGTATTAGAGCTCTCAGTTGTTGATTCTCTGTTTCTGTTATTTTTCCTAATTTTGTGTTTTTCGACTTTGTTTCCAGTTCTAGTCCAAGTTTGGCTGTGGTTGTCATTTGTTTAGGACTGAGAAATTATTCCCAGCTGGTAGCAGCATAAATTAGGATTCTGGTTTTATGATCTGATTACTTAGTGGTCTGTGTTGAGTAAATGATGGAGATATGTTCTCTGTTGAGTGAGAGCTGATAGGAAATCCTGCGTGATGGTCTTTTTTTTTTTTTTTTTTTTTTTTTTTTTTTGCTGTACGCAGGCCTCTCACTGTTGTGGCCTCTCCCGTTGCGGAGCACAGGCTCCGGGAGCACAGGCTCAGCGGCCATGGCTCACGGGCCCAGCCGCTCCACAGCACGCGGGATCTTCCCAGACCAGGGCACGAACCCGTGTCCCCTGCATCGGCAGGCGGACTCTCAACCACTGCGCCACCAGGGAAGCCCCCGTGATGGTCTTTTTAAATTTGCTTTTCTATTTGGAAGAACAAACCATTTGGGGAAATATCTCATGCCTTCTGGAAGAGAAAACAGGTCTTTGAAATCTGGACCAGGGGGTTATGATTCTGGATTTATTTTGATCTGTTATGGAGGTTATAGAACTTAAATTCTAAGTTCTGTATCTCTATGTCTGAATTGACAAGAGTCTTTATCTTTCATTTTGTGAGTTGAAATATTTTCCTAGTCTAAGAAGGTATTAATAAATTAGATTAAAAAGACTCAAAGTCAAGGAGTATTAATTGCTTTATAAAGAATAGAGGTGATTATATAATCTAATATTTAAAAAAAATAATAGGAAATAAACTGACCTGGTAATATTTTAATATACTACTGTTTAAGAGATACAGAAATTATTTATATTTTTTATTGAACTTTTAAGTTCAATTAAGCCCCATTTGTTTATATTTGCTTTTATTTCCTTTGCTTTAGGAGACAAATTCAAAAAAAATATTTCCGCGATTTCTGTCAAAGTATGTTCTGCCTATGTTTTCCTTTAGGATTGTTTATGGTTTCTGGTCTTACGTTTATATCTTTAATCCATTTTGAGTTTATTTTTGTATGTAGTGTTAGAGAATGTTCTAATGTTCTAACTGTCCAGTTTTCTGAGCACCACTTATTGAAATACAAATAATCTTTTGATAATATCTAAGTAAGCTAAAATACTAATGCTTTGGTTACTAAACATAATTTTAATACATATATTTATATTTATAGAATATAGTTTTATATTTACATTATATATTATATAGTTACATATATTTGTACAATATATATTTATATATTATATAATATATGATACATGTTAATTTATAAGTAAAATATATATTTTTATAAAATAACATATATATATATAATATATTAGTGTTTTAAGTTATTGACTCTTATTTTTATATGCTATAAAATAGCCAAATTCTTGGACCATGTTCAGGACTGTGTTCACTCATTCCACTTTAAGAAGGTACAAAAGTGACATACTTGCCTGTAAAACATTGTGCCATATGCTAATCTGCAAAATAATTATGTAGGATGTATATTTCTTGCTTATCTATAAATTTTCTTTGTAAAATGTAAGGAAGCTACTTTGGTTAAAAGTTATCATTAATATGAGTAATTGGAACTATAGTAGGATCAATATTAATAGAGAAATGCAACTGTGTACGTAAGGTTAAGGAATGAGTTTTTGATTTCCAAGGAAAAAGACAATAGTTTTGTCCTAAAGTTTCTGTTTGTTCCAGAACATGGAAGAGCATAGTAAAAGACACCACTTGAGAGCGTTTGACAAGTTGCGGAGGATTAAGGGAAATGAATTTTATTTGTCTTGGTTTCTAATAATTTAGTATGAAAACAGAATATAAAATGTGTCCAAATTTTGGAAAGGTTTATCAACATTGCCAGTTCTGAGTTGCTTCATAAGAAAACAATTTCTTTTAGAAAATAATACACCTTTACTTTCAAATATTATATTAATGCAAAACTAGAGTTTGGCTTTGCTTTATTAGAATGACAGTTGATCTTGACAAATTCAGTCTTCTCTTATCCAGGAGTATTACAAGGTTATTCTTTTAATAACCTGCCCAGTGAAATCTGTCCAGGTAACAGAGATTCTATATTTAACCAGAATACTTTTATGTTCTTGTGTTGACTCTTCATGTTTTTGATTATTTTTTGAAACAAACACAGGTTCCTCACTTCTGAACAGGGTAAGTTTTCATAAAATTATATAAACTTCTTCTATTTATGCTACAATATTTTAGTTTATTACGATTTGATAGGCAGCCAAGTATTGTTTCTTAGGTACACATGATCCTATCTTAATCAAGTGAGCAAATCTCCTTTGACACCTGTTATTTGTTTAGAATTTTGTTGGCATTATTTTAATACTAATACCTGTCTATTTTCTGATTGGTATATAAAAAATTCCTTTCTCTTTTTTCTTATGCTACCTAACCTCCAGTGATCTTAGACTCACTTTTAGGGAGTCTGCTAAGCCAACACCATTTTCATAATAATACTAAGATGTTATTTATATTTTTCACTTTTATTCTCTCTCAAGTATACAGAGGAGTTTTCCGAAAGCTCTATAACCTATTATATTGCAACAGATCCAATGAAGAAGTAGATAGGATAACCCAGCTGTTTTCTATTAAAGTATACCTTAAAGAAATTTGCAAAAAAATGTGTATATGCCACTCTTCTTACTAATTATTTTTGTTTGGGGTAACTTGTTTTTTTCATAAAAATTTATATATGTTTTCATGTACTGGGCTTATTACTGTTACTTTAATATTTATATAGCAAGTGTTGATAGATATAGCCTATATAAATAAAAGCTCTTTGGAATTTAAAAATAATATTTAAGATTGTAAAGTTGTATTAACACAAAAAAGGTGGAGAACACTGTGGTATACTATACTATGTAAACTGATGAGAATATTTTTTCAATGGTGCCTGATTTTTATTGAAACAAAGAATATTTAAATCATATAAACAAATATTTTATGGAGCTTCTTTACATGAATATACAGTTGTATGTATAGGTTCATTAAGAGTCTGTCCTGTTTTTGTCTTTTACAATTAAACAAATCAATTTTTCAGCCAAAGCCATATCTAGAGTGTCATTTAAGCATAAGCCTCATTTAATCAGATATGATATCATCAAAGAACAAGGATTACATTTGTAACAAGTTCTAGAAGAAATACTAAAAGGAGTAAGGGGTAAGGCAGGACACAGTACTTTCAAATGAACAAAAATAAGACCCAACATTACAAAAGAAAGTTTAAAAACAAAAGTTCTCTAAAATACTGCAAAAAAAAAAAAAATCAGCACCAGCCTAAAATCCTAAGTCCATAAATAAAGGAAAATGTAAGAAAGGAAAATATAAAAATTTAGAAAAATAAAATTGGGAAATGTTACTTGGAGTAACAAAATAGTAAGAAGAATTTTGTAGGAAGTTCTTTAGTTATAAGGAAAATGATAGCAGATGGAAAAGCATACATTCAGAAGTAAATACAGTAAGTAAAGAAAGAGCACTGGGAAAATAGTTTTACATATATATATATATATATATATATATATATATATATATATATATATATATGAAAACAATATTCTCATGGGATTTAAAGTATATGTTGTATTAAAATATACAATAAATGTACAATAAAATTGTACAAAAGGAAGGGGCTAATAAAGATACAGTATTCTAGGTTCTTGCATTGTCTGGGACATGGTGAAAGTGATTATTGACATTAGATTTAATAATTTAAGAATGTATGTATTTTTAAATTTGTAAACTGTTTACTAACATAATGGTAAAAAAAAATGATATGACTTACAAGGGCTTAAATTCCAAAATATACAAACAGCTCTTACAACTCAATAACAAAAAAACAACCCAATCAAAAAATGGGCAGAAGACCTAAATAGACATATCTCCAAAGAAGACATACAGATGGCCAATAGATACATGAAAAGATGCTCATCATCACTAATTATTAGAGAAATGGAAATCAACACTACAATGAGTTATCACTTCAAACAAGTCAGAATGGCCATCATTAAAAAGTCTACAAATAACAAGTGCTGGAGAGAGTGTGGAGAAAAGGGAGCTGTCCTACGTGTTGGTAAGAAAGCAAATTGGTGCAACGACTATGGAAAACAGTATGAAGTTGCCTCAAAAAATTAAAAATAGAGTTACCATATGATCCAGCAATCCTACTCATGGGCATATATCCAGAGAAAACTATAATCTGAAAAGATACAAGCACTCCTGTATTCATAGTAGCACTATTTATTGATACAATAGCCAAGACATGGAAGAAACCTAAATGTCCATCAACAGATGAATAGATAAAGAAAATGTGGTATTGGGGGACGGAGGAAGATGGCAGAAGAGTAAGATGCGGAGATCACCTTCCTCCCCACAGATACATCAGAAATTCATCTACACGTGGAACAAATCCTACAGAGCACCTACTGAACGCTGACAGAAGACCTCAGACCCCCCAAAAGGCAAGAAACTCCCTACATACCTGGGTAGGGCAAAAGAAAAAAGAATAAACAGAGACAAAAGGATAGGGATGGGACCTGCACCAGTGGGAGGGAGCCGTGAAGGAGGAAAGGTTTCCACACACTAGAAGCCCCTTCGAGGGCGGAAACTGCAGGTGGCGGAGGGGGAAAGCTTCGGAGTAGCGGAGGAGAGCACAGCAACAGGGGTGTGGAGGGCAAAGCGGAGAGATTCTGGCACAGAGGATCGGTGCCCTCATGCACACACCAGCCCGAGAGGCTTGTCTGCTTGGCCGCCGGGGCGGGTCGGGCTGGGAGCTGAGGTTCCGGTATCGGGTTTCAGTCGGAGCGCAGGGAGAGGACTGGGGCTGGAGGCTGGAAGAGAGCCTGAAGGGATTAGTGAACCACGGCTACCCGGGAGGGAGTCCGGGGAAAGGGTCTGGCGCTGCCGAAGAGGCAAGAGACTTTTTCTTCCCTTTTGTTTCCTGATGCGCGAGGAGAGGGCATTAAGAGCGCTGCTTAAAGAAGTTCCAGAGACGGGCGCGAGCCGCGGCTAAAGGTGCGGACCCCGGAGACGGGCGTGGGACGCTGGGGCTGCTGCTGCCACTGCCACAAGGACTCTGTGTGAGCGCAGGTCACTGTCCAACCCCCCCCCCCACCCTTCCAGGGAGCCTGTGCAGCCCGCCACTGCCGGGGTCTCGGGACCCTGGGACGGCTTCCCCGGGAAAGCGCACGGAGCGCCTCGGGCTGGTGCAACACCATGCTGGCCTCTGCCGCCGCAGGCCCGCCCTGCACTGCGCGCCCCTCCCACCCCTCCGTCTGAGGGAGCCAGAGCCCCCGAATCAGCGGCTCCTTTAAACCTGTCCTGTCTGAGCGAAGAACGGACGCCCTCCGGTGACCTACGCGCAGAAGCGGAGCCAGGTCCAAGGCTAAGACCCGGGAGCTGTGAGAGCAGAGAAGAGACAGGGAAATCTCTCTGTGCAGCCTCGGAGACAGCGGATTAAAGCTCAATGGTCCGCTTGATGTGCCCTGCGTCTGTGGAGTGCATGAATGGACAGCGAATCATCCCAAATTGAGGAGGTGGACTTTGAGGACAAGATTTAAGACTTTTTCCCCTTTTCCTCTTTTTACAACAAATTATCCCAAATTGAGGAGATGGACTTTGAGAGCAAGATTTTCGATTTTTTTCCCCCTGTTCACTTTTTGTGAATGTGTATGTGAATGCTTCTGTGTGAGATTTTCTCTGTATAGCTTTGCTTCCACCATATGTCCCATGGTTCTATCTGTCCTTTTTTTTTTAAATACTTACTTTATTATTTTAATAACACTACTATATTTTATACTTTATTCTATTTTACTTTATCTTCTTTCTTTTTTTCCTACCTTCCCTTCCTTCCTCCCTCCCTCCGAACCTCCTTTCTTTCTTTCTCTCTTCTTTCCTCCCTCCCTCCTGTCTTTCTTTCCTTCTTTCTTGCTTGCTTTTTTCTTTCTTCCTTTCTTTCTTTCCTTCCTCCCTCCCACCACCCCTCCTGTCTTTCTTTCTTTCTTTCCTTCCTCCCTCCTCCCTCGCTTCTTCCTTTCACTCTTTTTTTCTTTCTTTCCTCCCTCCCTCCTTTCTTTCTTTCCGTCCTTCCTCCCTCCCTCCGTCCCTCCTTTCTGTCGTCCTTCGTTCCTTCCTTCTTTCCTTTCTTTCCTTCTTCCTTTCTTTCTCTCTTTCTTTCACTCTTCTACTAATTCTTTTTTTCTACTTTTCTCCCTTTTATTCTGAGCAAGGTAGATGAAAGGCTCTTGGTGCTGCAGCCAGGAGTCAGTGCTGTGCCTCTGAAGTGGGAGAGCCAACTTCAGGATATGGGTCCAAAAGAGACCTCCCAGCCCCACATAATATCAACCAGCGAAAATCTCCCAGAGATCTCCATATCAACATAAGCACCCAGCTTCAGTCAACGACCAGAAGGCTACAGCGCTGGTAACCCTATGACAAGCAACTAGCAAGACAGGAACACAACACCACCCATTAGCACAGAGGCGGACTAAAAACATAATAAGGCCACAGGCACCCCCAAAACACACCAACAGATGTGGACATGTACACCAGAAAGACAAGATCGAGTCTCAACCACCAGAACACAGGCACTAGTCCCCCCCACCAGGAAGCCTACACAACCTACTGAAACAACCTTAGCCACTGGGGACAGACACCAAAAACAACGGGAACTACGAATCTGCAGCCTGCAAAAAGGAGACCCCCAAACACAGGAAGATAAGCAAAATGAGAAGACAGAAAAACACACAGCAGGGGAAGGAGCAAGACAAAAATCTACCAGATCTAACAAATGAAGAGGTAATAGGCAGTCTACCTGATAAAGAATTCAGAATAATGATAGTAAAGATGATCCAAGATTCTATTTCCATGATCCAAAATCTTGGAAATAGAATAGACAAAATGCAAGAAACAGTTAACAAGGACCTAGAAGAACTAAAGGTGAATCAAGCATCGATTAAAAACACAATACATGAAATAAAAAATACTCTAGATGGGATCAATAGCAGAATAACTGAGGCAGAAGAACGGATAAGTGAGGTGGAAGATAAAATAGTGGAAATAACTGATGCAGAGCAAAATAAAGAAAAAAGAATGAAAAGAACAGAGGACAGTCTCAGACACATCTGGGACAACATTAAATGCACCAACATTCGAATTATAGGGGTTCCAGAAGAAGAAGAGAAAAAGAAAGGGACTGAGAAAATATTTGAAGAGATTATAGTTGAAAACTTCCCTAATATGGGAAAGGAAAAAGTTAATCAAGTCCAGGAGGCACAGAGAGTCCCATACAGAATAAATCCAAGAAGAAATACGCCAAGACACATATTAATCAAACTGTAAAAAATTAAACGCAAAGAAATCATATTCAAAGCAGCAAGGGAAAAAAAAACAAATATCACACAAGGGAATCCCCATCAGGTTAACAGCTGACCTCTCAGCAGAAACTCTACAAGCCAGAAGGGAGTGGCAGGACATACTTAAAGTGATGAAGGACAGAAACCTGCAACCAAGATTACTCTACCCAGCAAGGAACTCATTCAGATTTGATGGAGAAATTAAAAGCTTTACAGACAATCAAGAGCTGAGAGTTCAGCACCACCAAACCAGCTTTACAACAAATGCTAAAGGAACTTCTCTAGGCAAGAAACACAACAGAAGGAATATACCTACAATAACGACACCAAAGCAATTAAGGAAATGGGAATACAAACATACATATCAATAATTACCTTAAATGTAAATGGACTAAATGCTCCCACCAAAAGACACAGATTGGCTGAATAGATACAAAAACAAGACCCATATATATGCTGTCTACAAGAGACCCACTTCAGACCTAGAGACACATACAGATTGAAAGTAAGGGGATGGAAAAAGATATTCCATGCAAATGGAAATCAAAAGAAAGCTGGAGTAGCAATTCTTATATCAGACAAAATAGACTTTAAAATAAAGACTATTAGAAGAGAGAAAGAAGGACACTACATAATGATAAAGGGATCGAACCAAAAAGAAGATATAAGAATTGTAAATATTTATGCACCCAACATAGGAGCACCTCAATACATAAGGCAAATACTAACAGCCTAAAATGGGAAATCGACAGTAATACACTCATAGTAGGGGACTTTAACACCACACTTTCACCAATGGACAGATCATCCAAAATGAAAATAAATAAGGAAACACAAGCTTTAAATGATACATTAAACAAGATGGACTTAATTGATATTTATAGTACATTCCATCCAAAAAGAACAGAATGCACATTTTCCTCAAGAGTTCATGGAACATTCTCCAGGATAGATCATATCTTGGGTCACAAATCAAGCCTTGGTAAATTTAAGAAAATTGAAATTGTATCAAGTACCTTTTCTGACCACAATGCTATGAGACTAGACGTCAATTACAGGAAAAGATCTGTAAAAAATACAAACACATGGAGGCTAAACAATACACTACTCAATAACGAAGTGATCACTGAAGAAATCAAAGAGGAAATCAAAAAATACCTAGAAACAAATGACAATGGAGACACGATAACCCAAAACCTATGGGATGCAGCAAAAGCAGTTCTAAGGAGGAAGTTTATAGCAATACAATCCCACCTTAACAAACAGAAAACATCTCGAGTAAACAACCTGACCCTGCACCTAAAGCAATTAGAGAAAGAAGAACAAAAATCCCCCAAAGTTAGCAGAAGGAAAGAAATCATAAAGATCAAATCAGAAATAAATGAAAAAGAAATGAAGGAAATGATAGCACAGATCAATAAAACTAAAAGCTGGTTCTTTGAGAAGATAAACAAAATTGATAAACCATTAGCCAGACTCATCAAGAAAAAAAGGGAGAAGACTCAAATCAATAGAATTAGAAATGAAAAAGGAGAAGTGACAACTGACACTGCAGAAATACAAAAGATCATGAGAGATTACTACAAGAAACTCTATGCCAATAAAATGGGCAACCTGGAAGAAATGGACAAATTCTTAGAAATGCACAACCTGCCAAGACTGAATCAGGAAGAAATAGAAAATATGAATAGACCAATCACAAGCACTGAAATTGAAACTTGATTAAATATTTCCAACAAACAAAAGCCCAGGACCAGATGTCTTCACAGGCGAATTCTATCAAACATTTAGAGAAGAGCTAACACCTATCCTTCTCAAACTCTTCCAAAATATAGCAGAGGGAAGAGCACTCCCAAACTCATTCTATGAGGCCACCATCACCTTGACAGCAAAACCAGGCAAGGATATCACAAAGAAAGAAAACTACAGGCCAATATCACTGATATACAAAGATGCAAAAATCCTCAACAAAATACTAGCAAACAGAATCCAACAGCACATTAAAGGATCATAGACCATGATCAAGTGGGGTTTATTCCAGGAATGCAAGGATTCTTCAATATACGCAAATCAATCAATGTGATACACCATATTAACTAATTGAAGAAGAAAAACCATATGATCATCTCAATAGATGCAGAGAAAGCTTTCGACAAAATTCAACACCCATTTATGATAAAATCCCTGCAGAAAGTAGGCATAGAGGGAACTTTCCTCAACATAATAAAGGCCATATATGACAAACCCACAGCCAGCATCATCCTCAATGGTGAAAAACTGAAACCATTTCCACTAAGATCAGAAACAAGACAAGGCTGCCCACTCTCATGACTCCTATTCAACTTAGTTTTGGAAGATTTAGCCACAGCAATCAGAGAAGAAAAGGAAATAAAAAGAATCCAAATTGGAAAAGAAGAAGTAAAGCTGTCACTGTTTGCAGATGACATGATACTATACATAGAGAATCCTAAAGATGCTACCAGAAAACTACTAGAGCTAATCAATGAATTTGGTAAAGTAGCAGGATACAAAATTAATGCACAGAAATCTCTGGCATTCCTGTACACTAGTGATGAAAAATCTGAAAATGAAAGCAAGAAAACACTCCGATTTACCATTGCAACAAAAAGAATAAAATATCTAGGAATAAACCTACCTAAGGAGACAAAAGACCTGTATGCAGAAAATTATAAGACACTGATGAAAGAAATTAAAGATGATACAAATAGATGGAGAGAGATACCATGCTCCTGGATTGGAAGAATCAATATTGTGAAAATGACTCTACTACCCAAAGCAATCTACAGATTCAATGCAATCCCTATCAAACTACCACTGGCATTTTTCACAGAACTAGAACAAAAAATTTCAAAATTTGTTTGGAAAAACAAAAGACACCGAATAGCCAAAGCAATCTTGAGAATGAAAAATGGAGCTGGAGGAATCAGGCTCCCTGACTTCAGACTATACTACAAAGCTACAGTAATCAAGACAGTGTGGTACTGGCACAAAAACAGAAAGATAGATCAATGGAACAGGATAGAAAGCCCAGAGATACACCCACGTACATATGGTCAACTTATCTTTGATGAAGTAGGCAGGACTGTATAGTGGAGAAAGGACAGCCTCTTCAATAAGTGGTGCTGGGAAAACTGGACAGGGACATGTAAAAGTATGATATTAGATCATTCCCTAACACCATACACAAAAATAAGCTCAAAATGGATTAAAGACCTAAATGTAAGGCCAGAATCTACCAAACTCTTACAGGAAAACATAGGTAGAACACTCTATGACATAAATCACAGCAAGGTCCTTTTGGACCCACCTCCTAGAGAAATGGAAATAAAAACAAATATATATAAATTGGACCTAATAAAACTTCAAAGCTTTTGCACAGCAATGGAAACCATAAACAGGACCAAAAGACAACCCTCAGAATGGGAGAAAATATTTGCAAATGAAGCAACTGACAAAGGATTAATCTCCAAAATTTATAAGCAGCTCATGCAGCTCAATAGCAAAAAAACAAATAACACAATCCATAAATGGGCAGAAGACTTAAATAGACATTTCTCCAAAGAAGATATACAGACTGCCAACAAACACATGAAAGAATGCTCAACATCATTAATCATTAGAGAAATGCACATCAAACCTACAATGAGGGCTTCCCTGGTGGCGCAGTGGTTGAGCGTCCGCCTGCCGATGCGGGGGATGCGGGTTCGTGCCCCGGCCCGGGAGGATCCCATATGCCGTGGAGCGGCTGGATCCGTGAGCCATAGCCGCTGGGCCTGCGCGTCCGGAGCCTGTGCTCCGCAACGGGAGAGGCCATAACAGTGAGAGGCCCGCGTATCGCAAAAAAAAAAAAAAAAAAAAAAAAAAAAACTACAATGAGATATCATCTCACACCAGTCAGAATGGCCATCATCAAGAAATCTAGAAACAATAAATGCTGGAGAGGGTGTGGAGAAAAGGGAACACTCTTGCACTGTTGGTGGGAATGTGTATTGGTACAGCCGCTATGGAGAACAGTATGGAGGTTCCTTAAAATCTACAAATAGAACTACCATATGACCCAGCAATCCCATTACTAGGCATATACCCTGAGAAAACCATAATTCCAAAAGAGACATGTACCAAAATGTTCATTGCAGCTCTATTCACAATAGCCCGGAGCTGGAAACAACCTAAGTGTCCATCTTCGGATGAATGGATAAAGAAGATGTGGCACATATATACAATGGAATATTACTCAGCCATAAAAAGAAACGAAACTGAGCTATTTGTAATGAGGTGGATAGACCTAGAGTCTGTCATACAGAATGAAGTAAGTCAGAAAGAGAAAGTCAAATACCGTATGCTAACACATAGATATGGAATTAAAAAAAAATGTCATGAAGATCCTAGGGGTAGAACGGGAATAAAGACACAGACCTACTTGAGAATGGACTTGAGGATATGGGGAGGGGGAAGGGTAAGCTGTACCAAAGCGAAAGAGAGGCATGGACATATATACACTACCAAACATAAGGTAGATAGATAGTGGGAAGCAGCCGCAGAGCACAGGGAGATCAGCTCGGTGCTTTGTGACCGCCTGGAGGGGTGGGATGGGGAGGGTGGGAGGGAGGGAGATGCATGAGGGAAGGGATGTGGGAACAGATGTATATGTATGACTTATTCACTTTGTTATAAAGCAGAAACTAATAAAAAATTAAATAAATAAAATAAAAAAAAACGTGTGGCTCATATATACAATGGAATATTACTCAGCCATAAAAAGAAACAAAAGTGAGCTATTTGTAATGAGGTGGATAGACCTAGAGTCTGTCCTACAGAATGAAGTAAGTCAGAAAGAGAGAGACAAATACCGTATGCTAACACATATATATGGAATTTAAGAAAAAAATCATGTCATGAAGAACCTAGGGGTAAAACAGGAATAAAGACACAGACCTACTTGAGAATGGACTTGAGGATATGGGGAGGTTGAAAGGTAAGCCGTGACAAAGCAAAAGAGATGTATTGACATATATACAGTACCAAACGTAAGGTAGATAGATAGTGGGAAGCAGCCGCATAGCACAGGGAGATGAGCTCGGTGCTTTGTGACCGCCTGGAGGGGTGGGATAGGGAGGATGGGAGGGAGGGAGATGCAAGAGGGTAGGGATGTGGGAACAGATGTATATGTATGACTGATTCACTTTGTTATAAAGCAGAAACTAATAAAAAAAGAAAATGTGGTATTTTATACAATGGAATATTACTCAGCCATAAATAATACTCAGCCATAGATAATACTCAGCCATAAAGAAGTGAAATAATGCCATTTGCAGCAACATGGATGGACCTAGAGATTATCATATTAAGTGATGTAAATCAAAAAGAGAAGGATAAATACCATATGATATCACTTAATGTGGAATCTAAAATATGACACAAATGAACTTATCTAAGAAACAGAAACAGATTCACAGACATAGAGAACAGACATGTGGCTGCCAAGGGGGTGGAAAGATGGGTAAAGGATGGATTAAGAGTTTGGGATTAGCAAACGCAAACTATTATATATAGAATTGATAAACAATAACGTCCTACTGTATAGTACAGGGAATTATATTCAATATCCTGTAATAAACCATAATGGAAAATAATATGAAAAAGAATATATATATATGTAATAACTGAGTCACTTTGCTGTACAGCAGAAATGAACACAACATTGTAAATGAACTATACTTCAATAAAATAAATTTACAAAATAATGGTAAAAGAATGTATAACAATACAGACAAAATAATTAGAAAAAATTTTTTTAAAGAAGCAAAAATTGAACATAGTACAGATGGGACAAATATAAATCCAAGACTAAACTTTTATATTTGAATTAAATTATAGACAACAATAAGACAAACATTATGACTAGATTTTTTTAAATGTTGCTTACTCTTTAGTAAGCATCTTAACCGTAAGGATACAGAAAGGTTGAAAATCAAGTGCTGGGAAAATATATACCATATTAACAGTAACAAAATAAAGTCATTGCAGTTATATTTATATCAGAATATGTAGATTTTTGAGATAAGGAGAATTATTTCATAATAATAAAATATCAAATTCAATATGTTATTATAAATCCTAATTTTTATGTATTTAATATCATGGAGTAAAATATTAAAAAACTTGGGAGATGTAAAGGAGAAATACACAAATCTACCATCATATAAGAAATTTGAATAAAGCTTTCCTGAAAACTGATTAAAGAAATCTAAAATTCAGCAAGAATATAGTTTTGACAAAACAAATGAAAAATTGGACTTGACACTCAACTGCCAAGTAGATATTCTTTGGAAAGTCCATAGAATATTTATGTTCTCAGAAAGTTAATTTCAGCCCAGATAATTTTACTGACAAATCTTTTAAAATATTTGCTTTTGCAGAGATTAGTAAAAGGAGAAAATACTTTTCAATTTTTTTTTAATGAGGATGTATATTTTATACCACAATCTGTCAAGGCTATTATGAGGCAAGAACATTGTAGGCTAATACCTTCAAATATGTAAGAATTCATAAAAGATAATACCTACTGGCCTTTCTTGAAAAAAAAAAAAACAGTTAATATTGAGTATCCAGGCAATTAAGAGAAGAATGAATATAATGGTCTCAAGAACAGAGAAATCATGTGAGCCTTGTGTTTACTTAAATATAGAATCAGTGCTAAACAAAGCTAGGGATTAAAGTTAGCAAACCTAATTGAATATAATAAATTTACATAGTATAAAAATTATTAACTGGTTAACAAAGATCAGTGATGAAGAGCATACTTGGAAAGAGGGCTAAAAGTGCTCATGTTCTCATCTTTCAAAGGAGGATGTCAATAGTCTTTATAATAAAGCAGGGGACTGCAAATATCATTATCATTCAGACATCCTAATACTTTTCATAAGCATTTTTAAACTGTAGAGTTATTTTTCAAAAAATAATATCCTTTCTGTTAAGAAATAATCTTTGAAACTCATTAACCAGTTTTACTTAATCTTTTTTCTACATAGACAAAAATAAGAAAAAAACACAAAAGGATATGAAAATGTAAATGTAATATTTTAATTATAGTACAATCAATGTATATTATCATTTTTATAAAAGTGTAATTGTTTTACATTATAGTCAACTTATCCATATTTATCTCTAATTATATTCATAGAAAAATTCCTGGAATGGGCCCCCTAATATAAATGAAGAAAATCAGTCAATAGTTAAATTTTAGGTTATTTTTATTAAGTTCATATTTGTTTAATTTCCTTCATTTAAAAAATTCCTTTCAATGCATATAGCATTAAAAAATAACAGAATGACTGTCTTTTGTAAAAATAAAACTAGGAAAAACAAAAATATACAAGTAGGCAAAACCATGAAAATGGTTAATTCCAAATGGTGAAAACATAGATGTTTGATATTTTCTTTTTGACCATGTTCATTTGTTCGAAATTTTCCAATAATTTAAAAAATTAAAATAAAGTAATTTGAGGGAATTTGACATTTTGAGTACCAAATAATTCTATTCAGGAAGTGTGTATATCCTATAGTACATAGGTTTGAAGGTTTTCATTAAAAAATTGATAAATGTTTGCAATGTTCTCATTCAGATCCCACACTGTTTTGCAAAACTTGTTCCTAAATATTTTATACCATATATTGCTTTCATATTTCAACAAAAATAGAAAACATTCTCATCTATCCTATTGTGTAAAGTTATATTGAGTTGAATTTTATGGCAGTTAACCTAGAAACACTCTGTCTACCTGAAACCAAGAATTTATTGGAAAGATATGGGACAGTCCAATTCCGAAAGGAAATTTTGAATTGCATGGTTAAGGATTGATGAGATGCAAATGAGTTTTAGGGCAGTAGGTACAAGGAACTGAAGAACAGTCTCCTCAGGTGCCTCCATTGCTGTTTATCAGCTTAAATTACAATGGATATTTTGGAGATTTTAATATTTAAAATTCCTAATTAAAGCATCTGGGTGACATCACATGGTTACATGTCCATGTCCACTCCTGGCCAGTGGAGGCAGGACAACTTGATTGGATTTACTAAAAATAATGATTTATTGGTAGTTTCTCCAACTGGGAGATATTGCCCAAAAAGGAATAGGAAGGAACTTAGGCAAAAGCACAGCTGGTTTCTGTTTTGTTTTGTTTTTTTTCTTCTCTAAATAGATTTTGGAAATGAAAGTTTAGGGTATTGATTTGAGGTACTTATTATTTTCTAATGTAGGGATTTATAACTATATATTTCACTTTCAGAAGTGATTTATGTGCCTCTCATATGTTCTATTCCCTCCAAAATATGAAACCAAGTTACTTGTCCTTATTTTTCAGTCTTTCATAGTTTGACCACACACTCTTCCTTCTTGAAAACACCTTCTTTTAGCTCCTGTAACATTGTGCTGCTCGATAGCTTTACTTCTTTGATTTACTCTTGCACATATGCCTTTCTCCTATGCCTAAAGACTGTTTTTGGTGTTCTTACCTTCTCTTTCCACATGCTCTTCCTTTTATCTACCCATATGACATTTATTAAATTTCACATTTATCACCAGTCAATTTATTTTCCCGAGCTCTAATCTAGCATTTCAAATATTCTGCTGTACACTTTTACCTGGAAAACTCAAAGTAATTCTAAAATAAAGTATTTCACTTCCTGCTAACAAATATGGAGCCTCTTCTCTATTTGTCCCTTCTTCCCTCCCTCCCTCCCTCTCTTCCTTCCTTCCTTCCTCTCTTCTTTCCTTCTTCTTTCTTTTTTCTTTCTTTCTTTCTTTCTTTCCTTTCTTTCACACTAAATAACCTAAGAAACATATTTTACAGATATTTAAACAATTATCTTTCCATTTAAATATAGTTGCAACCTGAATTATATCATTTCTATTTAAATCATACATTTTTAATACTTGTAAATGTTATCTGAATTTTTAATACAATAAGAATAATAAATGTCCTTTGAAATCACTATTATTTTCACTGTAATGATGCAGAAAGTATTGATAACTAGAAAAATGCAAAGACATTTGCTGGCTGATTTCCTACACTGGTTCACTTATAAAGGTTGGTAATTGTACTTAAACGTTAAAATTAACACTAAGAAATGTTTCATAATTGTTCTTTAATTAGAAACTAGATTGCAGATGATTAACTGTGTATAATTTATACATAAAATGTCTCAATTTCAGTGAGTGTTCATCTCTCAAAAGTGAACTTAATATTTATTTTAGTAATAGTGCAATTAGAAAAAATAAATATCAAAATCACAGTTAACAAAATACTAAGAATTTTGTATGGAATAATTATAATACTCTTAAGAAATATGTTTTCTATTTTAGGGGCACAATAAAATTTTTCTATGTATATTTTGCCAATGTTATATATGATTATAAATATCTAGGAGTTGTTCTACTCAAAAAATACATTCCAAGGTATTACATTTCAATCTGATTTAATATTCTACAACTATATTTTTTCTGATCCTCTAAGAAAAAAATATTTGGACAAATATGTCTTTATAAGGCATTAATTAAAATATACTGGGTAGTAGGCTTAATTAATAATATTTGCATTCATTTTGCACTTATCCAAATGCTGATTTTATTTTGAAATGACTAATATGATTGCATCAAAACATGCATATAAGGGCTTCCCTGGTGGCGCAGTGGTTGAGAGTCCACCTGCCGATGCAGGGGACACGGGTTCGTGCCCCGGTCCGGGAAGATCCCACATGCCACGGAGCGGCTGGGCCCATGAGCCATGGCCACTGAGCCTGTGTGTCCAGAGCCTGTGCTCCACCACGGGAGAGGCCACAACAGTGAGAGGCCCGCATACCGCAAAACAAACAAACAAACAAACAAACAAACATGCATATAAGATTAATTTTATTTATTAAGCCAAAATAGGCAACACAAAAACTTAAATTTTTATTTTCCTAAAACATTTTATATTATTAAACATTAGTATCAGTTTTTTAGTATAAAATAATTTTTCACTGTTCCCCATTTTATTTTGTATAAGTATAAATTTAAAATTCTATATCAAAGTTCATACTGCAGTGTTTTAAGTTATATTACTTTCAGGTCCCTGAGAACATAAAACATCTGAAAAGTCTTTTTTTCCCCCTTGTATCTATTAGGAAAATTAGTGATAACATTTTCTGTAGCTAATATTAAAATATCAAAGATAGATAACAGTATCCCTCAAACAGAAATACTTAATGGAATACATCTTCATTTGACTCATGGAAAACTTGGAAATGGAAGTCAATGAGGAAAGCTGGTTTTGTTTTGAAAAGATGTGATTTCTTTCTCTTTCTTAGAAGCTAAGTTTTATTGCCACTTTATTTATAATAAAAAGTAGAAATGCATCTTATTATAACACAGGGGTTACGTCTTCCACTGCCTGTCCTAAGGGATAATTCCTAACTGAGAAGTTCTACCTCAGTCAGAAAGTAAGGTTTTCTGTTATTCTGTCATTCTCTCTAAAGTTAAAAATCATCCAAATCTTGTCCTGAGAGGACTGAGTATGTCCAGGCAGACAGTATTTAGGAGAGTTTGATGCTGTATCCTTCTATTCTGCTCCCTGTCTTCAAGATGCAAGGTCCCTTTCCCTCTCTTTCTTCATTCCTTCCTTTACAATCCAGGTCAACCCTCTGCCTCCTCCTCTCCTTTCTTCCAGCCCTAATTTCATCTATTTCAGGCAAGCACACTTTCAAATCTTTCTATTGTCTACTCAGGCCAGAAAATGTTAGTGTATACATTTCTGTTTCGGTGTGAACAGGCAGAGGACAAAAGTTGCCCTTGGGTTCTCAAGGAGAGAATGATGAGGAAGGGAAATATTTAATAAACTCACAGATTAATTCCTGAAAAGATAATGTTGCCATCTCATCTTGAGTACTTGCAGACTTAGAACTCTAGGCTACAGAATCTGATGATCCCAGAATTTAAAGTAGAAGAGTAACACAGATGCAGGATAGAAATCTGTAAAGATCTGGAAACTGTTATGGTAGAGCTGGAGAAAGGACTTAAATGAGCAATGGTAAGTGGAGCACCAATGAGTAGCTGAGTTTAAAAGGAGATAAAGAACTGGGCAAAACAAAGACCTCAATACTGAATATGCTGGTCACAGAAGTAAGTCAAAATTATTACAAATAAATCCAGACAACCAATAAGAAAAGCAAGCTAAGAATATGAAAAACAGTGTAGGCAGACACCTAACAGGAGCCTGTCTGTGCAGTCCACGCTGCACGGAATAGACACACATAGGACTAAAGAGATGAAAAAGGTCCATAATTCCAGGCAAGGGGTTTGGGGAACAGGAAGAGTGACCAGCTAAATATAAACTGTTACAAAAAAGCTAATTTCCCCCCAATAAAAACAAATCTTTATATGCTTTTTCTTTAGGATAGAAACTAATCAAAGACACAGGTAGCATAACATTCATATTCCAATTAGATAAACATTTAGTTTTAAGAAAAAACAAACATTATTTAATAAAAGATATAATTTAGAATAATATATGTTAACCTCCTAATTATAGATATCTATCATTTAGATGGATATCTAAATGGAAAGAGAGAAAAAATATGCTTCAGATTATGATGCAGTTAACTAGTCATCCAATAAGATGTCAATTGCTCACAACTCTATTGGCATCAAACATTGGCCAAGAATCATCCTTAAGAACTTTAATTTCCTTAAATTTTTGCCAATTAATCATTAAGTGTGTTAATGTTAACACCTGCTCCATTAGGACAAATAACATTTGTTTGACAAGCCCTCTAGGATGTCCATAGGTAAGTGTCAGATGGATTGAAAAACTTGCATTCAATCCCTCACGTATTTTGTATGATGGAATCTCTCCATTAATTGGAAAATTCTGGAAATTGCCAGAAAAAAAGCATAACTATCAAGATATTTGGATATATACCAATAGTGATTGATACTATAAAGTATTAGTTACTAACCACAGTCATGTCTAGTTTTATTCTGGTCTATTAGCACAACTACTAGTATAAAAATCAATGGTTTTCAAAATTTTTATATTGAATCTTTAAGGGATTGTTTATATTAAGTAGTTATTTTTTCTGAAACAAATTTGATTAATATTTTGTATTTTTCATGCTGTCTGATACCAAAAAAGTAAAGTCTCAGCAGTTTTTGCTGAGGCAGAAAATGTTGCCTAGGTCACATGTATCTCATGACCAACCCCTGGGATAAGAATAAAGTCACTCTATGATTTTTACAGCCAACCACTAACCTTACTAAGTAACCATTAGGGAAAAAGGAACGATATCAAAGCAAATATATCTTCTTTCAATTATCAATGTGGAATATCCACCATTCTTAGAATTTTTTGAGAAAGCTCAGTCTTGAGTTGATAAGCTATTCAGCTATTCAGACTTATCCAAAAGTTCAACAGAAATAACCAAAAAGCCCCGTGAAACATACTTTTTATCAGGTAAAATAAAAGAAGGTTCCCATTTTCACACAATTATTCCTACCATCATGCTGGATAATTTTTTCATTGTAAGTAAATTTTTAAAGAAGAAGATAATTCCTGGAAAGCAGGAGAAAGTCATGATTATTTTCAATTAGAACAAGTTTGTTAATAGTGCTACTCAGGTCAACTATATCCTTAATAATTTTCCGTATGCTTGATCATCAGTTACTGAGAGAAGCATGGTGAAGTCCCCAACCATAATAGTGGACTTTCTTTTTTTTTTAACAGTTCTATCAGTTTTTGCATCATGTATGTTAACAGCATGCTGTTCAGTGTATAGACATTAGGAACTGTTATGTCTTCTTGAGACAGTAACCCAATTATCATTACGTGATGCTCATCTCTATCCCTGAGAATTTTCCTTGTTCTGAAGTTGGCTTTGCCCCAATTTTATAGCTTGTCTAGCTTTCGATTTGTGTTAGCATGGTGAATCATGCCTTATTTTTAACCTGAGTCTTTAAAATGTTTCTTGTAGACAGCATATAATTAGGTCTTGTATGTACTCTGATGGTCCCTGTCTTTTAATTGGTTCAATTGGACTTTTCACATTTAGAGTAATTAGTAATATAGTTGGGTTAATAATATCTATCATGTTTGTATCTACTTCTAATTTGTTGTAGTTTTTGTTTCTTCCCCTCCCCTTTTCCTGGTTTCCCTGGTTTTAATTAATATTATTTGAGTCTACTTCACCTTCTCTTAGAATACTAATTATACCTCTTTAAAAAAAATTGTTAGTGAGCAAGTCAGAGTTTGAACTACGCATTTTTAAACTAATCTAAGCTCACCTCAAAAAACACTATATTATTTTGTGTGTAATGCAGCTACCCTTTAACAGAGTATTCCCATGTTCGATCTCCTATCTCTCATGACTTTGCTGTCATTGATTTCTCTTATCCATGTGCTATTATCGCCCAATACATTGATGTCACTATTATCGCAAACAGTTATCTTTTAGATTACATAAGAAAAAAAATTCTTTTAATTTACCTGCATTTGTTTCTTCTCCAACACTTTTCCTTTTTTTTTTTAAAACCTAGATCCAAGTTTCTGACCTCTGTCATTTCCTTCTCCCTGAAGGAGTTTGAGCATTTCTTGTAAGGTAGTTCTGCTGTTGATAAATTCCCGCAGTTTTTGTTTGCCTAAGAAAGTCATTATTTCTCCCTCATTTTAGAAGGATAATTTTTCTAGAAATAGAATGCTGTGTGGGTGTTTTTTCTTCTTTTTTCAATAATTTACATGTTTTGCTCCACTCTCTTCTTACTTGCATGGTTTAAGACTAGAAGTCTTATGTAATTTGTACCCTTATTTTTCTATAGATGGAGTGTTTCGATTCTCTAGTTCCTTTCTCTTTGTCTTTAGTTTTCTTCAGATTGAATATGATATGCCTAGGTATAGATAGTTTTGATATTATTTTGCTTGATGTTCTCTGATTTTCTTGCAATTGTTATTTGGTATCTATCATTAATTTTGAAATGATCTCAGCCATTATTACTTCAAACATTACTTCTGTTCTTTCTTCTTTTTCTGGTATACCAATTACACATATGTTACCCTTTGTAATTAACCCATAGTTCTGGATGTTCTGTATTTTCTTTTTTTTTTCTTTTTGCATTTCCATTTTGCAAAATTCTATTAAAATATCTTCAACTTTCCTGATTTTTCCCTTGTCTATGTCCAGTCAGGTACACTTTATTTCTGTTTTGGTTTACAAAATTTTATTCTGATTCTTTCTTAGAGTTTTCTCTGGTTATATTACCCATCTGTTCTTTCATATTGTCTATTTTTTTCCATTAGAGCCCTAAACATATTATTTATACTTATTTGAAATTCCATCTCTAATATTTCCAACATCTGTGTCATATTGGAGAAAGGTTCTGATCATTTGTTTGCTTCTCTTGACTATTTAGCATGCCTGTAATTTTTGTTGAAAACCAATCAAATTCTATCAGAGGGAATTGAGATAAAGAGGCCATTAGTGTGAGGTTTTATGTTAATCTGCCTAGAACTTGGGCTCTATTTAATGTTTGCCGTATCAGTGGGTGCCAGAAGCTTCAAAATCCTCTAGTGTCCCTTCCTCAGCCTATTAACTATAATCCATTGAGATTATACTGAAATCCTATTGGTGTGGTGGTAGGTGTGGCAGAAGGGAAACATTCTTTAATTTTATGATGAAATCTCAGGTTCTTCCTGGGTCTGTGTGCCTAGGCTGTACTTTTCACAAGTGTTTCTTAGCACTCTCCTCCTATGTAACACAGGAAGGCTAAAGGGTGCTAGAGTCAGGGAATTGCCTATCCCTATCAGAGATATGTCTCTGATAAAGCCCTTCTTCCTGGAAAACAGGGCTTTGTATTGGAGAATATTCTAGGTGTATTTTTCAATGGTTGCTTTTCTCTTCCCCCTGCCAAAATCAGGGAAGTATCTTTCTTGGCTCTTCACCATGAGAATTATAAATTTCCTGGAGGTAAGATGACAGAAAGAGTGCCCCCTCTCCCCCCGAGACTAGCCTGCAGCTGTTTCTCACACTAACACTAGTTCACTTAGCCTCCAGCAATTTGTCAAAATTACCACTTAAGTGTCCCTACCAATTTATGGCTTCAGTTGCTTTTGTTCTTGGTAAGCAGATCTCAGCTGTGTCTCTAGATGTACCTATATTCCCAGATTGCAGAGTAGCATATTGCCCTGAAAACTTAGCTCTCTTGGATTCAAGAATAGCTTTCATTTTTTTCACCTTTTTTTTTTTTTTTTTTTTTTTTTTTTTTGCGGTACACGGACCTCTCACCGTTGTGGCCTCTCCCGTTGTGGAGCACAGGCTCCGGACGCCTAGGCTCCGTGGCCAGCCGCTCCACAGCATGTGGGATCTTCCCAGACCAGGGCACGAACCCGTGTCCCCTGAATCAGCAGGCGGGCTCTCAACCACTGCGCCACCAGGGAAGCCCTCACCCTTTTTTTTTAATTGAAGGAATGAATTAATGGTTTTCAGGCTCCTTACATGTTGTATCCTGATTATTTTCATGATTATTTTCACATGATATGATTAAAATACAAAGAAAATCAAATATGTTTTAACTGAAAAGAACATTCATGTGATATCAGGTTACAAAACAACTATAAATATAATAGTTTATTAGTTAAAATGATTTTAGCCTCAATAATAGAAAAATCTTTGTCTCAAACTAGTATAAATATATGATATTATTTCATATGTGAAGAAATTCATAGGTAGAATAGGCTTCAGATTTAGTGTATTCCATGTTCTGGTACTTTTCTATGATTCTCTTGATCTGCCCTCTCTAGATTAAATGCTTCATCCTTGGGCTAAGTTAGTGGACGAAGTTCCCAGAAAGTATACCATGTAAAGCAACAATCTTAAAAAGAAGCAGAAAGTTGTCTGTTCTGGATACATGGTCTTATGACTGATGATATGATCCTCTGAAGTCCAACAAAAGGTATTGCTTCCAGTATCATTGGCCAGAATTGGCTATATGCCCATTCCCACTTCAGTCATTAAAAAGAACAATAAGAGTATTATGACTAACTTTGTATAATCAGAAAAAAAACTGTTGCAGCTGGAGTTGGAGTTACAAAGTAACGTGGGAGAAGTTTGAATACCTGACCCTAGAGACTTCAGTCAGCAGGAAAGAATGGAGAATAGAAGAATGGTAGTGTGAATGAAAAATGTTGCCTGTCATATCAGTAAACAAAGAATGTTGCAGCCATCAAGCCAACACATTACAGCCAGCCTACGGTGTACTCTGAGGAAACTCAGGATAAGAAGCACAGGATACTGACCCCAGATAGTTGAGGTACACACCAAAGGAATGATTTCAATGAGGCCAGACTTTGCATCTTCCCATACATAGAAAAGCACTACATTCCTTAACTTGAGATGTCTGATTTTCCTTAATTGACAGTAATCTTTTGATGCTCTGACTATCTGGTCTTTGTTGCAAAAACCTCTATATATCCTGGCTTCTCCCTTGTCTCTTTTGTTTACAGATATAATAGTAATTTAGTAAGCAGTATGCAATAATTTAATATATATTTTATATTTCTTACTGCATTCATCCATTTAAAAAAAATAACCTGCTTTCATGCTACTTTGCTTTCCTTCCTATTTTTTTTGTTGCTTGAAACTTTGATCCTGATCATACTTTATATGTTCAAATCCAATTTTTCAACACGTATGTACCTGTTAAAGAATTATATACAAGCCCAATCTTTCAGATGCAACATAGCTTAATAAATAGCATATACTGTCAATTAAGGAAGTAAGCTAAAAAAGCATTCAATTCATACCAGTAGCATTACAAGAACAAATTTAAGACAAATGTCTTTAAACTTTTTCAGAATATATTTTCTGTTAAATGTAAAGGAATTAATGTCCAAAGAGTGTGATAAAAGAAATAAATCTATTTTTATGCATAACATCAGTCACTAGGTTTTTAAGATTAATAATTTTTACTTCCGATATACTGCAAATCAAACTCAGTAGGGACAACCACCCTGTCATTATAACACTAATCCATTGATTCAAATGCTTATAAATAAGCTTGGAAAGGTGTGGATAAAACTCATGTGTTACTCATAGATCTGAAAGCTCCATCCCATTCCACCCATTATAAATTATTTACCATCATGTTATACCATAGGTCCACTTTGATCAATTTCAAATTAAACACATTTCACAATTCACGTCACTAGCTTATCCTTGAAGCACAGTATACTCCTAAGTTCTGGGGCTAAGAAATAAAAACATGAATGTCTGAGAAATGAGGAACTAAGCTCCATCTTAAAGAGAATCTTCTTATGTTTAAAGAAGCCACTGTCAGACTTAAAGAAAATTGTGATTTGAGCAGACATAAAATATAGCCTTTGATGAAATTATTTATGGCAGTGCTTAAATAAAAAAAGAAAACTACAGGTAAGTTTATCTGTTGGTGCTCTTTACTATCACTTTATGTATGTCAGTATAAAAATATTAAAATAAAAAGTTTACTTCAGATGAATTCTTAATCTCAATAATGCCTGATACCTCATGCTGGGAATGTCAACCCTCTAGTCTGTTCTCTATTATGTAAATGGATGACAGACTTATGTGTCCTTTCTAACCCTGAGAAACCTCCTGGTGATAGCCTGTGACTTTGACCAAATATATAGGTTAAACTATTAGAGAGTCATTCATTATGGCCATTAACCATTATGAGAAGTAGGCTAGAAATAGCAATTTCCTAAGAGGCTTAAGATATTATTGAAGTAGATTTTACATTAACAATGGCTCTCATTCTTATTTTCATTCATAAAAAATACATATTTATAATGAATGTTTAAAATGTGCTGAACACTCATCACTTACTAACCTGCAATAATAATTTTAGATTGTGACTCCAAATTTCTGGATCTTAAATCTTTTCTTTTTTTAAAATTATTTATTTATCTATCTATCTATCTATCTATTTATTTATTTATGGTTGTTTGGGTCTTCATTGCTGCGTGGGCTTTCTCTAGTTGCGGTGAACGAGGGCTACTCCTCGTGGTGCACGGGCTTCTCATTGCTTTGGCTTTTCTTTGTTGCAGAGCATGGGTTCTAGGCACATGAGCTTCAATAGTGGCATGTGGGCATGCGGACTCTAGAGCACAGGCTCAATAGTTGTGGCGCATGGACTTAGTTGCTCTGCAGCATGTGGGATCTTCCACACTGCGGTGGCTTCTC
Organism: Mesoplodon bidens; assembly: GCF_964165515.1. Classification (NCBI taxonomy): domain Eukaryota; kingdom Metazoa; phylum Chordata; class Mammalia; order Artiodactyla; family Ziphiidae; genus Mesoplodon; species Mesoplodon bidens. The sequence goes on along the minus strand of NC_138161.1, from coordinate 80,513,826 downwards.
TTGTTGTGGAGCACAGATTCTAGGCATGCGGTCTTCAGTAGTTGTGGCATGTGGGCTCTAGAGTGCAGGCTCAATAGTTGTGGTGCATGGGCTTAGTTGTTCCATGGCATGTGGGATCTTCCCGGGCCAGGGCTTGAACCGTGTTGCCTGCATTGTCAGAAGGATGCTTAGCCACTGCACCACCAGGGAAGTCCCTTAAATCTTTTCAAAACTAAAAACAATATGCTGACCCCAAAGGAATGTCATACAAAAAAAAATAAACTAGTACTAAAGTTTTAATGACGAGAGGTTATTAGTTAATTATCCACCATATATATGGCTACTACCTACTGAGATATATAATTTAAACCATTTAATCTTTGCTGCAACTCTACATAGTAAATATTAGAGTAATTATTATCCTTTGTCTTTTTTAGCTAAAACTTTGAGTATAACAATTAAGTTGTTATACAACTTAAAATATGGATTCAAACCAAATGCTATTTGATTCCAAAGTTAGTGTTCATTCCAGATACTCTGTGAACTGAACTAGGTTAGATTTCTATTGAACGGTGTTTGCATAGTTCAAGGTTTTGCATACTGAGAAAAACATATAAATCTGACAGAATTCCAGAGAGAGTACTGAATTAAGAAATAGGGAAATATGTAAAATCAAAATTAGGTTTCCATATTTTTGCCAGTCCTTTAAAAACATTTTTGCAGACCAGTGAGAATTTTCCTACTGTTTCTAACCACAGAAAATCTTCTGGTATGTTATTTTAGAGAAACTTGTTACCTACTCATGGAAGGTTACTAGAAAGCTGTAATCTTGAAATTTTTAGATAAATGATTATTTCTCCAGAAATACTACACAAACCATCAATCAATAAAGGTAAACTTGTGGAAAGTAAAATCTAGAAAAAATTATGTTTTCAGTGTTTAGCTAAAAATTTTGTTCCATTGCTCATAATAAAAGTTGAGAGAGAAAAAAATAGAAATATTGGGAAACGTTTTTTTTTTTTTTTTTTTTTTTTACAGAAGAATAAAATATCATTCACGAATATCGGGATCTTCATGAAGCCAGCATGAAAACTTGGGTTCCTGTCTCAGAAACATGGTGGCCAAGTCATGGTGCCTCTCTGAGCCTAATTTTCATCAACTATAAAGTGCAGATAGATTTTCCCTCTCTCTCAGTATTTCCTGGAAGCAAATATCATAGTTTCTTATAAGCCCTTTATAAACTCCACCACGTTTGTTTTCAGTACAAAATTGTATAGTGTTCTTAGGAAGGTTGTCAAGTGCTACAAACACTGTGCAGTGTTACCTTTCAGAATGCTTGAAATTGTCATACTCTTTGTTAAAACATGTTTTAAAGAAGATTCCTGATATGGTAGATGTTATGGGCTGAATATTTGTGTCCCCTCCAAATTCATATGTTGAGATTCTATCCTCCAATGTGATGGTATTTGGAGATAGGACATTTAGGAGACAATTAAGGTTAGATAAAGTCTTGAGGGTCATGGGACCCTTGTGATTGGATTAGTGACCTTATAAGAAGAGACACCAGAGAGCTTGCTTGTCCATATAGGACAGAGAAAAGGTGGCCATCTGTGAGCCAGGAAGATAGCCATCGTCAGAAACTGACTATGCTGGCACCCTGGTCTCAGATATCCAGACTTCAGAACTGTGAGAAAATAAATTTTTTGAGTCACCAATCTATGGTATTTTCTTATGGCAGCCCTAGCAGACTAAGACAGTAGAATATGTTATAGTGATAATTTATTTCAATTTTGTAGTTTAAAAACAAAAATAATACTAGGACTGGATTGTGTTATTATGTCTAGACACTACAGACTTTTAGCGTTCTTACAAATGAAAAATTTATAGTGTGAATTTTAAACCCAGAACTGTAAGTCAGAACTAACTAATAGTTAATAGGAAAATAAATGACTCAATGGATTATTTATTTACTGTTGCAAGTGCAACAGTAAAGTTCTGAAGAGTGGAAAAATGTTCCATCTTCAGCCAAAATCATTCAAGCAGAACTCGATCAAAGATAATATGCAGAATTCTGCCTTCAGTGAGACCACAGGACTAGAAGGCTTCTGATGGACACAAGCCAGTTCTGAGCACTGCAGCTGATGGGAATTATCTCAGCCGTTCAATTGCTGTTCTTTCCAACTCTTCTTCCATATTAATGTCTACATAAGTTCCCAAAGTTGCCCAAATATCATTAATGTGGAGAAATGCTGTTCCTTTTTGAAGCAGAATAGACTAAAAATCCACAAAGAAACTAGGAGAAACTGTGACTCAAGGTGAATTTTCTATTTTAACCAGGATAATCAGAGTGGGCTGAAAAAGAGAATTCCAGGCAAAGTTTTCCTCATGATGTATACTGGAGAGCAGAAATGAGTAGACAGATCATAGCTAATAGTTTGAAAGGAGATTATATAGATAACCTAATCTACTTCAATAGCTCTTTCTTCCATGATGTACTTAAGTTATTCTTACAGTACATCATGGAAGCCCTGCTACTTTCAGGAATGGGCTGAAAAATTACTAATTCACATGATTTACAATCTCTATTTTATATGAATAGACTATACTGACTTCAAATAAAACTTTATAAAAAAGCAAAATTACATTATCTATGTTTGCGTATTAATAAGATTTTAGTTTGTCAAATTTTATTTAGAAAATAAATGAGTATCTTGAGTCTATGTAACTTTATATCATTCTTTTTTAAATTTCTATTTCATTCTTTAATAATTTTAAAGTGTATCTCTGCTATGTTTCATAAATTGTTTATCAGACTATTTTGAGATATTTTATTGTTTCTATTAATTTATAAACTGAATAAAAAATATTTTATTAGTGCCAAAGCATATGAAAATAACATTTTGAAAAATACATTATTGCCCTGGATTTCCTTTTTTTCTTCTTTTTTTTTTTTTGCGGTACACGGGCCTCTCATTGTTGTGGCCTCTCCCGTTGTGGGGCACAGGCTCTGGACGCGCAGGCTCAGCGGCCATGGTTCATGGGCCCAGCTGCTCCACGGAGTGTGGGATCTTCCCAGACTGGGGCATGAACCCGTGTCCCCTGCATCCGCAGGCAGACTCTCAACCACTGCGCCACCAGGGAAGCCCTGCCCTGGATTTCTGATGAGGATATTGAGACATTTAAAGTTTACCATCTAGAATTAAGATGTTTAGTGAACTCAAAAGAAAACATTTAATTATTACATAATCAAAATGGACTTACTATTCAAAGAGGAAACCTGAACAAGTGATTCTTAATCCCGTTTTAAAGTTTCCTTAGAAAATGGTTCACATGTGGTTTCAGAAATAAGTCTCATTTCTTTCTACCATGCTTCCCACATAAAATTCTAGATTATTTTAACCATAAATTCCAGGTAAATGAATAAAAATAAGTTTTCATTTCTACAGAAGAAGAATGGATTTTTTTAAATTAATGTTTATTGGAATATAGTTGCTTTACAATATGGTATTAGTTTCTGCTGTACAGCAAAGTGAATCAGCTATATGTATACATATATCCCCTCTTTTTTGGATTTCCTTCTCATTTAGGTCACCGCAGAACACCAAGTTTCCTGTGCTATACAGTAGGTTCTCATTGTTATCTCTTTTGAACATAGTACTGTATATATGTCATTTCCAATCTCCCAATTTATTCCACTCTCCCTTCCCCACCCCTCCCTGTATTCATATGTCCATTCTCTACATCTGTGTTTCTATTTCTGCTTTGCAAATAAGTTCATCTGTATCATTTTTCTAGATTCCACACATAAATGATATTACACAATATTTGTTTTTCTCTTTCTGACTTACTTCACTTTGTATGACAGTCTCTAGGTCCATTCATGTCTCTGTAAATTGCAGAATTTCATTCCTTTTTACACCTGAGTAATATTCCATTGTATATATGTACCACATCTTTATAAGAAGAATGGATTTTTTTTTTTTTTTTTTTTTTTTTGTTACGCGGGCCTCTCACTGTTGTGGCCTCTCCCCTTGCGGAGCACAGGCTCCGGACGCACAGGCTCAGCGGCCATGGCTCACGGGCCCAGCCGCTCCGCGGCATGTGGGATCTTCCCGGACCGGGGCACGAACCCGTGTCCCCTGCATCGGCAGGCGGACTCTCAACCACTGCGCCACCAGGGAAGCCCAGAAGAATGGATTTTTAAATTCCTATTGATCCTTTACTTCCTATGTTAAATTCTATGATCAAATTTAGTTCCTGTAATAATTTGTACATTTTAACTCATATTTAGTACCATGTTGCTTTCAAAACCACAGCATAATTTCCCTCTAAATGCTCTTTTTACTTAAAAAAAATTTAGTACAACATTATCCCATTTTAGAACACATTTATTTTGAAGTAATCAAAAATTCACCATAAGTTGCAAAGAAATATGCATGGAAATCCTGTACACTCTTCACATAGCCTGTCCCAATGACAACGGCTTGCATGATTAAAGTACAACATCAAAACTAGGAAGATCTATTCTTCTTGCTGAGCTAAATGAATTAATAAATTTTCTCTAAGCCTTTTAAATTTTACATAAATACATCTTTACCTATGTAGGTGTATAAGTGTGTGTGCGTCTGCATGTGTGAATGTGTGTATAAATAACTGTATGTTAAATATGTGAAAATTAGCTGTCTCTTTCCTTTTTCTTTCACATAATTTAAATATTCACTTATTAGCTATACCGTTTAAAAGACCATTCTTATCTAAATATCTTTATCATACTATATTTATAATCATTCTTTGCTTCCTTGTCTTACTTCTTCTAAAGGTACATTTCTCAATAATAGTTAACTGGATAATATGCATTCTTCACCCAGAGTTAATATAATGTAATGAATTTAATACTGTCTCAGGTGCCAAAAAAATGCCCTCAGAAATATTGCACTGGGAGGACAAGTTAGAGATTTGTTTGCTCTTGAAGAATCTGAAGAAAGTGCCTCATATAAAGTTTTCAGGAAACCAATAGTATTTAATGCATATATATAGCTTTCTCTTGGAATTTGACTTAGAGCTTAATGCTTCACTGTCATTTCCAGTATTAGTTACCAATATCCTTACATGACAGTATTTATAAGGTAATTTTTTACATCATTAATTTCACAATTCTCATAACAACAGTATGGCTAAATTTAACAATCCAGCTTTTGTGGAATAAATTATCTATCATATTGATGGAAAATTAATGACAAAACAAAGATTCTGTTTGTTTGTCCCCTTCTATTTATCTGTTTAAGTAATCTTAGATTTGAAATCCAATTTGCTGTACTTTATATTTGCATCCCTTTATTTAGACATGAGTAGGGAGGTGCAGATTTCATTTTAGGCTTTGACTTTCTTCAAAACTGGCTGTTTATAGAGCATCATTAGTCTGACAGCAAGTGGGAAGAACATAGGCATCTTTAGTTTTATGTCTGGAAGGAATCTTAGAGAAAAACAATCACATTGGACTGTGGGCAATATTTTCTGTTTTCAAGATGTGAACCAAGACAAGAGGCAGCAAAATATGGGGCAAAACTTTGTATCCATTCAAACTTTATATATCTCTAACTTGCTGAGGTCTTTAGGAATGACAGAAGACATATACAGGCAATCTGAAACTGGATAAATATTGAAAATTATACCATTGGTCAGTATCTTTGATAGGACCCAAGGCAATATTACCAGATTGGTGATGGTAAATAAAAAGGAAGAATAACAGAATGATAGGATTAGGAGATTTTCATGAACATTTAATGCTTCCAATATCCCTTGGAAACATTATTACCCTTACTTTAAAAATACAAAAAAGTAAAGTTCAGGAAAGTTGAGTAACTTACCTAAAGTTGCAAAGGAAGCAGTGATCAAAGTCAGAATATGAATTTAGTTGTGACTTCTCCAAAAGCCTCCAATTGCTCCTCTCCCTTTAACAACTGGAGTCTTTTTAAGTGTTTGTTTTCAATAAATCCTGAAAAGATATATAAAAAGACATAATTATTATTTTTCAGTTAATGTCAAAATAATCATATGAAGAGAATGAGTCTGTTTTCTAGGAATATGACAATTAATAAAAAGGAAAATGTTCAAACAAGTTCAAATAACTGAATTATATGTATGGTTGCAATTTCCAGAACTTTAGGTGTGCTAGGTATTCAGCATCAGCAGATATTTAACCAATCACATATACCTCCTTACATACCTGTCTAACCTCTCACATACCTGTGTGCATTGCCCAGCTAGAACTTTTCTTTCCAGATCATTACTGTCTATTCTATGAGTACTTCAAGAACCTCAACTGAAGTTTTGGAAAATTGAGACGAGGCTGATATATGTTCTGTACTGTTGACATGGGTTAGATTTGATGGGTGCCGAGTAAAATTTCAGAGGACATGCGATTATTATCCTCCTAGTTACTTACCAGGTCACACAGGCAGCATGTTCCCAGTGAAGGACCAAAATCCTCACCCAAAAACTACAAAAATGGCCTCTGTATTACATAAGGAGGATGTCACATGTTCACTTGAATGACAAAGGATGGGCCACAGGTAGAACCCTGGGTCTGACCAAAATGTGCTCAGCAGTCTCATCAACCTTATATCTATCTGCTCCTTCTACCACTCCTAAGTGGTCAGGTCTTACCACCATATGTCTCCCCTCACAGCCCTGGGAACCTTCATCTTGACAGTAGAGGCCAGAGTAAAGTTGCTTCCACTTCCCTCTGTTTGCTTCTCAATCTTATTATGGCATAATCTAAAAATTCCTCTCCCCTCAGTATCTTCCCTTTTAGTCTGCAAAAGTCTTGCTTGCAAATTCAAAAACACAAATTAAACAAAAACAAACTGAACATAGTTTCCTCATTGTATTTGGCTGTAATGCTCCCAATTTGCCTCTAGACAATGTGAATTTTTCTGTCCACCAGAGGAAGATTTGGGATAGAAAGAAAAACAGTAAAGTACATATTCTAAGATCTTATGTAGCTACATGCATGTATATGTATCCAGGTCAGTGATACAAGTGTGCACACACACATACATAGGCATATATTATAATAAAAATATGCACTAGAATATGAGGTCCAAAGAGAGCAGGGACTGTGCCTACTTTCTCACCTTTCTGTTCTCAACGCCTATAAAGGTACATATCATGGGGAAAGAAAGTCTTAAACAATTGTATATCCTGGTTGTATATCCTAGACATTTGGTGTGTATGTCCTGGATATTTTCTGTGGGTACCATGAGATCCACTTGCCACTGTTCACCACTATTCTCCGTGCCATATGGAGCTAATTCCAGGGACTTCATCAAATGGCTCTCTTGCCCTCTGGCTTCCAATTTGGTTCAAACACTGGGTGTCATTTTCTAGAGATTGAAAGACAGAAAAAAAATTATTCCCACATCCTCCCTTCCTGAACGTTCATGAGAGTTTGGTCATGTCTCTCTCCCAAAGGCCACAACTTCTGTCAGGGGAGCTGCATCTCTCAGAGCTATAACTCTTCTTTATCAGTCTCAGTGACTGTTCCCTTCAGTTTTATCTGAAGCCTAAGGGTGGCCAAAGCTCTAGATAATCGTGGTCAATCCTTGATATTTCCCATTAATCCTAGCCACATCTTCATAAATAATTCCTTTATTAAACTCCACTCATTTAAAAAATTTGATTGTGACACATCTCCCATTAGAACCCTAAGTGATACAAGTTACCTCTTTCATTTTTCTTTTTTCTTTCTTTCTTTCTTTCTTTCTGTCTGTCTTTCTTTCTTTCTTTCTTTCTTTCTTTCTTATTATTATTATTATTTTTTTTGCAGTACGTGGGCCTCTCACTGTTGTGTCCTCTCCCGTTGCGGAGCACAGGCTCTGGATGCGCAGGCCCAGCAGCCATGGCTCACGGGCCCAGCCACTCCGTGGCATGTGGGATCCTCCCGGACCGGGGCACGAACCCGTGTCCCTTTCATCGGCAGGTGGACTCTCAATCACTGCGCCACCAGGGAAGCCCTCTTTCATTTTTCCATAGCTTCTGAAGTCACACTTCTATTTTATTCTCCACTCTCATCTGGATAAATCATGATAATATTATAAAAACCCTAGTTCGTCCAAAAGCAAGAATTCTTGCTGAGATTCTCCATTTGTCAACATTTGTACCCTTTCAGCTCTAAGGAGCCCCCTTTCAAAGCGAAGATTGTGTCAGATGAAGGGGTCACAGAAGACTGTAGATAAAGGAAGAGATTGTAAAACATGACACACAAATATCAATACTTTTTCAGAGAGGAAGCATACCACCTTATAGAACCAAAGTAGGTGAACAGCAAGTAACACAAAATTTCCCTGAAACTACTTTGCTGGGGAGCCATGTAAATGTACATTCATTCCTTTTACTTTTGCAGTTTCCTTATCACTTGCTATTTCTACTAGCAATAAAAAACAAATCAGTGAAATGAATCAGAAGTCTCATTTTAAAACTATTTTCTTCCTAAATCCTAAAAGACAGACTTCTCTTTTCCTGATAAAGAATTTCTCCAGAGTTTTCAGAAATCACCTTTTGTCTCAACAGATCTCTTTTTACTCCAATTCCTGTTATGTTGTCCTCCTCTGATTCTTCAAATTGGTGTGTTTTCAGATTCTTATAATGGCACATTATTCCACAATCTTCTTCCTCTACTCCTTTTAACTGGTAAGGGTCCCTACAGTACTCCACAGATTTCAACTATGTGCCTAATAGTCATGTTGTTCAAGTTTGCAAACCTCACTGGAGGAGTGAAGTAATGGGAAGTGTGATGCAAGGCATTGTACACACAGTAAAATTATCTTACCCAGCCCTCAGCGGGGATGGAGCACAGCTCTGAAGTAAGTGACTGAAAGGAGGTTATTTCCTTCTTGGAAGGCAATGATCTCACGAATTAAGTTATTGCTGAGGGATTACTTCATAAAGAAGTCAGAGGCATCTATTATTAGCCATTATCTCTATTCTAACACAGTCATATCTCCAAAATTATTTCTAGTGTGAACCCCATGGAAAGAGTATAACCTCTTAGGAACAAAATTATATTGAAAACATAAATAGAAGAAAAAAAGAGAAAACATATCCAACTCAGTTTTGGTAATTCAGTTACTAATTAAAATCAAATGCAAACTTGCAATGTGCTTTATCCTAGTGCTCAACGACTTCTTTCATTTTTATAATTTTGGAGCCGTTTTCATTCAGGAATGACACAAGTTACTCTATACAGGTGAGATGGATGTTTTAGTCACTTTGAAATTTAAGGATTTAGAGGAAAGTTGAAAAAGTCACTTGTATGGTGAGTTTTTAATTAATATATTGTTATAGTTAGGTTAATTACTACAATTATTTATTCACAGCAAGACGAGAGCAAAATTGTTTAATTCTGCCAAAGTTGATAAAACAGACTAAAAATTAAATGAAGTAATATGAATTTATCTTTTATGAAAATTTACACTTGATCTTAGAATTCATATCAATTTAATTTAATCATGGATAGTTTTTTGTTCTTAACCCTTAGCTTTGGTTCATCAGAAGACATTAAGAAATTTGTTGATGGCCAAACTGAATTTTAAAATTAATAGAAATAGCTTTCAGATTAAATTGTCTTTTAACTATTGTAGCAGAAAAATATAAGTATCAATTTTAAAAGAGATTAATAAATATATATTTATCATTATATATCAGGCATTGCTCTAAATGCTTAAATATTATTTTAATAAATTCTCAAAATTACTCTAGGATGTAAGTCATCATTATCTCCATTATACAGATAGAGGGAATAAGTCTTAGAAGGTTAAATAATGCCTATATGGCAGATTTAGCATTCATAAAAGAGATCCATTCCTGCCCAAGACCATGTTTCTATCCAATCTGCTAAATTTTATATATGAAGAAAACTATTTTTGTTACATAATTTGTAGTTTTTTTCCAAAGTCCCAAGAAAATCACTGCTCTATTTTTTAAAAAATTCAGTTATCTCAGCAAACAATATCCTCTTCTCTATTACATTAGCACAAGTTCACCAACTGATGCACATGAGGACAAGAGTTTTAAGATAAAAATGTATTTTTTTAGTGTAGGTAACTCAGTTATTCAATGACCAAGTGCACAGTGTTTTAAATCCTAAAACAACCATTTAAACATCACTACAGCTCTTATTTGCAAGTGCTATTTTTTAAATACAAGCTTTAATTACTTGGAGTGTTTGAACTCTTAAACTTGAGAGCATTCAATGTATTGACATTTGTAGGACCAATAAGCATATATTACAAGACAAAGTCAGAATCACAGGTCTTGTCTCTTGGCCATTACAAATGAGAGCAGATGTATACAAACATCTGTTCAAATTCTCTTGAAATTCACTTTGGCCTCAGTCCCATTTTCTCTAAAAATTCTCTCCAGGGTCTGCATTTATTTGAGGCCAACAACTGGTCATATTATTTTCCTGTATTCTAAGATAGTCATTCTATTTGATTTTCTTCTAGAACTATTTTTAATCTTAATAAACATAAAGTTAATTCTGATTAAGTATTAAGTATATTAAGTAAGTATTGTAGTTTACATGGAAATTAAAACTACTGATGAATATTAGTAAATATTAAAATCTTTAACAATGATTCAGTAAACTAAATTAGAAGAAAAGTGACAGATTGGGGGTATTTGCAATACTTTCCCAAAATGATGGCAAAATACAAAATTTATGAAGAACATCTAGAAATTAATATAGAAATACTAGAGAGCTTAAGAAAAATATGCAAAAGATAAAAACTAACCAACTCATGGTAGAAGAAATATAAATGACCAATAAATGTATGAAAGCATTATTTCATTAAAAAATCAAGAATATAATACTAAAATGACAATGAAATGTTTTTAACATTCATGTTTCAAAAATGAATACTTCGGGGCTTCCCTGGTGGTACAGTGGTTGAGAGTCTGCCTGCCGATGCAGTGGACATGGGTTCGTGTCCCGGTCAGGGAAGATCCCACATGCTGCAGAACGGCTGGGCCCGTGAGCCATGGCCACTGGGTCTGCACGTCCGGAGCCTGTGCTCTGAAACGGGAGAGGCCACAACAGTGAGACGCCCACGTACCGCAAAAAAAAAAAAAAAAAAGAATACATCGATAATATCTAATATATGTGAGGTTTGGGGGAAAAATCCTTTCTAACTTTCAAACTGTCAAAATAAAGAGACTGATAATGTCCAATAATGGTGAATTTTGCAGAAATCAATTGTCTCATATCTTGTGATATTGTGATGGAAATGTGACATATTTGGAGAGCATTTAGTAAGTATAAACTAAATGCAAAAAAATAGTTTTTCTTAAAATTTAAAAATAGGCAAAAATTGTAATTGATATCTAATTTACATAGCATAGAGAAATCCTAGCACTTCTGCACAATGAAACATATAAGAAAATTTATTATAACATCATTATTTTGTGAGCAAATTGTATCAATAATCAAAATGTTAAACAAATACTAGGAAGTGGTTATAACAAATGAAATCAATCTAAATAGACAGATATAGAATGATCTCCAAGACATATTTTAAGCATTAAAACAAATAATCAGAACTATATGTAAAATATAGGGACTTCCCTGGTGGTCCAGTGGTTAAGACTTCGCCTTCCAATGCAGGGAGTGTGGGTTTGATCCCTGGTCAGGGAGCTAAGATCCCACATGCCTCGGGGCCAGAAAACCAAAATATGAAACAGAAACAATATTGTAACATATTCAATAAAGATTTTAAAAATGTTCCTCATCAAAGAAAAAAAAACTATATGTAAAATATAATACTATATATATAGATATAGGTGTAACTGTATATAATGTATATCTATATCTACATTTATGTTTGTAAATATGTGAAATAAAATTCATATTTTATAGTAAGACAAGACAAATTTAAACAAAAAGGTCTCCTCTGTCCTTTTACCTCTTCTATCCCCCCACTGTGCGTGGTGTATCTGCATTATGCATTGGCAGGAATACCTGCTCAACCACAAAGAGCAATATTCTCCTAGCATCAATGAGGCAATTCCTTAAAAGATAATATTCCTTCTTGATCTTGTAAGGGGTCACATGAACCACCATGATGATACTTAGACCCGGATTATGTAAACTGTCAATAATATGTCATTTGATGTACAGCCATCTGTCTCAAAATAATTATGTAACTGTGTTTTGACTTCTAACATGTGGAACAGTTCTCAGAGCTTTCTGAGAAGCTCTTCCTGGGTTATAAACCTCAAATTTGGCTTGAATAAAATTTTCCATTTCTTTCTTAGATCAACTGATTAATTTTTCTTTGACAGATACATAGATCTATACTATTTATAGATCTAAATTTATAGATATTGATACCATATATAAAATATACAATAAATATCAACATATTCATATGTATATAGATATATAGATACATACAGCATATTGATTACAGTGGATATCTATAGGTGAGCTTTCTTGAGATTTTAACAAAATAATTTATTCATATATTCATTATATAATAAATATTTAAATGAACAAGACAAAGAAAGATTTTGCTTGTTATTAAATTAATGATCCTATTTTTTTTTTTCTCTAAGTACAGGGGTTTTAGAATGACATACAAAAAATTCCTCATAATGAAACTCATTCTAAATTGTTTTAAGAGGAAATCTATTTAGATTGATTTTTTCAATTTCTTCAAATATTACTACTATTTTTCTAAAATAATACATAATTTCTAGTCAGGGGCATTTGTGAAAAACTGGAGTTAAGAAATCAGAGGATGCAGGATGCTGGCATTTGACAGTCTTCAGTCCTCTCTCAGCTGTGCCTGAAGTCAGTGATGCAAAGTTTCACCACCCTCAGCTCAGCAAGGTTATTTCAAGAACACATCAAAGAAGTTAACATTTTGTCTTAAGTTTAACACACCCATCTCCTTCTTTATTTTTTTATTTTTTTGGAGCTGAAATCCTTTTAAGGCAATGGATTTCAAACCTCTTTTGACAAATGGAATCATCTGGGAAATTTTTTTGTAATGCAGCTATCTGGAAATCCTGACTCAGAAAGCCTGGGGTAGTTTCAGCAATCAATCAGTCAGCCAGCCTGCGTGCGTGCGTGCATGTGTGTGTGTACGCACACACACACACACACACACACACACTTAAGAGGTCCCCAGGGTAATTTTGATGTGTCAGATTGTAAAATCATTCACGTTTTCTAGAAACACTGAATGTAATGTGCAGACCCATCTTGTGCTAGTTTTCTTTAGGGTTTAAATATATAACTGCTTGAGAGCACAGAGAATGTCTGTGTTTTTGAAATTACATATTGAGACCTGTATTTTAGTGGTTATTTTTGGTTGAATTGTATGCCCCAAAAAAGATATGTTGAAATCCTGACACATCCCTTCCCCCTAGCTAGGTACTTATGAATATGACCTTATTTGGAAATAGGATCTTTGCAGATATAATCAAGTTACAATGAGTTAACTAGAGTGGGCCCAGACAAACACAGACACACAGAGAGAAGACAACCATGTGAAGACAGAAGCCGAGATTAGAGTTAATGCTCCTACAAACCAAGGAATGCCTGGGGCCATCAAAAGCTGGAAGAGAGGGGCTTCCCTGGTGGCGCAGTGGTTGAGAGTCCGCCTGCTGATGCAGGGGACACGGGTTCGTGCCCCGGTCCGGGAAGATCCCACATGCCACGGAGCGGCTGGGCCCATGAGCCATGGCCCCCGAGCCTGCGTGTCCGGAGCCTGTACTCTGCAACAGGAGAGGCCACAACAGTGAGAGGCCCGCGTACCACAAAAAAAAAAAAAAAAAAAAAAAAAAAAAGCTGGAAGAGAAAAGGAAGGATCCTCCCCTAGAGGCTTTGAAGGTATGGACCCAGAGCTACCAAATAGATCCTCATTTTCAACTGAGTTCAGTGGATAAGATGCTATGGGTGTTAATTCTTTATTTTCCACCTCTTTCTTCTTATCCTTAAACTCTTTAAATTCTTTAACATGTCTGAATTGAAGGGAGTTTACAATCAATTTTGTGTGAACTTGAGGTTTTTCCATTTTGTGAAATTTGGACCATTTAACAAGTATGAAATTTCTCTAACCTTCAATTTTCTTATATATTCTCATATGTGTATTTCAGAGTGTTTTGGACAATTAGGAACAATGTATAAAAGTGCTTGGCATTGTATCTGGAAAATAGAAAGCCCATAATATAAAGTAACTATTTCTAACACTCTCCAGTCTAGAACTTGTTCTTTTCTGATACTTTCTATTTTCTGCTATTTTCATATGCCCAAACAATTATTCCATTTGAATAACCCTCACATTAGTATCATTCAAATATTTTGACCATGACTCACACTTAGAATATATTTTACAATGTAACTGAGTTGAAAATCGGCTTCAACTTAAACATTTGGCCAAAAACTATTTCTTGGCTTTAGCCTCAGCTTTGAGAAGGCCAAATAAAGATGAATATACTTCATTCAGTGTATTTTTTGGCAAATGTGAGTTTTAGCTTGTGTGTGATTATCATTATGCGAGTTCATGCACACACAATCTATCCATACACAAATGTATATGTAAATGTATAAATTATTATATAAATAATTACATATTATATAATTATATTTATAATTACATAAATATATGTAATTACATGTAAAATAATTACATATGTAATGTAAATGTATCAATGTAATTATGTAATTGAATAATTGCCTACACATTTATAACAATACAACAATTATAAAAGTAATACACAAAGACAGGTCATGTGGGCTCCCTTATCTTCACTCAGCTATCTCACAATCCACCTATATAAAGCTTTATCTAGTCTCTTTACATTTCCTTAGAGAAAACTGTGTTCTTTACTCTGTCTTGTGAGCTCATCTTTTCTCTAGTATAGAAAATTCTTTCTTCTTTATGTTATCATACTATCTCTCTCCTTCTGTTAACAATTACATAATTATCTATGGTTGCATAACAAACCAGCTCCAGCTTAGTGGCCTAAAATGACAGTGCAGAATTTCTCATCTTAGTTTAGCTGGGTGGTTTCTCTGCTTTAACCCAGGCCCAGCCATGTGATTCTACTCAGCAGGAGTCTTAGTTTAGATAGAAGGTCCAAGACGGCCTCACTAACATGTCTGCCAGTTTGTACTGGCTGACTGCCAGGAAGTCTCAGTTCTCCTCCATGTGTCTTCTCATCCTCCAGTAAGCTAGCCTGGTTTCCTAACATCATGTCTTCAGAGTGGCATCCACGAGGGTAAAAATGGAAACTGCAAAGCCTCATTAGGCATGAGCTCTAGAACTAATAGTGCCACTTTGTGTTGTTTAGAGCAAATCACAAGACTATCCTAGATTCAAGGCAGGAGGAGAAATAATGCCATGATTTGATGATGCGAGGAACAAACAAAATACAGCTGAACTAACACAAATCATTACCTTTAACTGCCAGGGTGTCTTTGCTATAGACCAAGAAAGGCTGCTTTTCAAGGAAATTCTAGGAAGGTGTTAGAGTTCAACATCAAAAGGCTAAATGAAATTGAATTAATAATTCTCTAAATACCTACTGTACCTACAAATACCAAGCAAAATGATGAGAGTCTGGGAATACACAGATAAATAAGATATTTCCTAGTTGTAACTGCAATTACAGAAAATTCAACGTAAATAAATGTGCTAAATACAATGAAGTAATATATAAGAGGTTGAATAAGGGAAAGTGTTTTAAATTTTTTGATGTAAGGAAGCATTTAATTTTAATAAATTTAGCACACTGAAACAAAACTTTCTTTTTAGGAACTTTTGTGCATTAAAATAATGCCCCTCCATGAGGCAAAATATATTGCATTATAAAGCAATAACATTCCCTCAAGTGTCAAGTATAAACCTTTAAAATGCATCATATACACTTTGCTATTATGAAAAAAAATTGTTAATGAATGAACTGATTTTTAAAGATATGATGTAAAAAATACCTATTTATCATATATGATAGTTTTGTCATATTAAACACTTTGATATCTCAAGATTTAAAATGAAAAATCTATTTAATTATCACAAAATTACTCTATGATATTTTTTATCTAGAGTCTCTCTTCAAACTATAATCAATATCTGAATACCAGGAACCTAAATGAGCAAATATTTAGATTTCAATACAAGTAGTATAAGCCAATACATTGAGAGACGTTAATAAATATTCATGAAATTGTAAAGGTTTTGCTGTTTATCTGCTAGCCTGAATCAAATATACATGTATTCATCAAGCTTTAGTTCAATAATATTTATTGAATGACAATTAATTCATACTATTAAGCAACCTAAAAATTCTGACATGCAAAATATGATTTCAAAAAATTATAAATTATATAATGTTTGTAAATCATCTTATAAAAATTAAATGTTCTATATCCATAAATATATTTGTTTAATGGCTAGAAAAGCCAATTCTGTAGTGGGTTATTATTCTTTCCACATATCTTTAGACTCAGCTTTGTTTTTGTTTTTTTGCGGTACGCAGTCCTCTCACTGTTGTGGCCTCTCCCGTTGCGGAGCACAGGCTCCGGACGCGCAGGCTCAGCGGCCATGGCTCACGGGCCTAGACGCTCCAAGGCATGTGGGATCTTCCCAGACCGGGGCACGAACCCATGTCCCCTGCATCAGCAGGCGGACTCTCAACCACTGCGCCACCAGGGAAGCCATCCCCTTATCTTTGATTTACAGTATATATATGATATGTCTGAGAGTGGGTTTTCTTTGATTTTATCCTGTTTGATATTTACTAATTTTCTTGAATCTGTACATTTGTCTTTTTGGTGGAGCTGTTAGCTGTTATATAAAAAAATTTTTTTCTGCATCAATATCCTTCTTCTCTGCTTCTGAAACTTCAATGACAAAAGTATTATATATTTGTATATTATCTCAGTGGACACTGAGGCTCTGTTTACTTTTTGCCTGTTTTTCTTTCTCTATTCCTCAGCCTGGATGATTTCTAGTGACTTATCATGAAGTTTACTGACTCTTTTCTCTATTATTGCCATTCTGCTATTGAGCCCTTTTAATACAAATTTTACTTCAGATATTGTGCTTTCCAGTTCTAAAACTGCCATTCATTTGGTTCTCTTTTACAGTTTCTATTTTTCTCCTGAAATATATCTTTCTGTTCCTTTCAAGAGTTTTTACTCATATTACAGGGCATGGTTAAAGCTGCTTTAAAGCTTATCTCTGATGATTCCAATATTTGATTCATCTTGAATTGGCATTTGTTCATTTGCGAGAGGCTCAAAATGGGCATTTTTAATAAGCACCTCAGTTACTCTGATGCAAGCTATTTATAATATCTGAAGAAAATAGATAATAATACAGAATACAGTAGGTGACCCTATTTAACTTTTAATGATATTCTTCAGTCTTAGAGAAAAAGAGCTTGATAAAGACATATTCTGTCTCCAAAAAAGAACATGATTATCCTACCTCATAATGTTCATCACCACTTGGAAAAGCACTTGCTATGACCCTTTTGATATAATTATATGTTTGAGATTCTGATGTCTTACTTCACTGGATACACTCTCACTATTCACCCCAGTAATTTGAGATATACGATATTTTTTTATATTAAAGAATATCCCTGATTAAAATAATCTAACTGAAGAGAATGCCAAACAAAAGAATGGGAGAATTCTACATAATTAGAAGCATGAAGTCCACTTAAAAGGACATATTTAGATTGTTGAGTGCACAAAGGCCCAATTGTAATCTGATTGATAATTTCTGTGAAAAGAACACTAATAGAATTAATAATGAAGAAAGAAATGCTCACGGAGCCACTGAATTTTTTTTTAAAGTAAAGATATACATTTTGTTCCTTGGGTACAAAAATTCCAGTTAGAGCTGCTCATATCAGTAATTATAATGCTCTCATCAAAAGCCTTAGAGTAACAGGAAAAATGCACAGAAAAATTACACTGTAGTTTTTCCCTACAATATTATAGCATATAGAAACAAAGTGTCTCATCAATTATCTTTATGTGGAAAAGTACAAGTGAATTCTTTATTGTCCATCTAGAAACAGCAACTTTTAATCACCTTTACTTTTTACAGCTTCAGTTTTTTGAGGTGTAGATATGCATCAGTTTAACAGGAATCTCTGATACATCTCCTCTGCCTGAATAGCTTTTCTCACCAGAAATTTAGTCAGACAACAAATATTTATTTAGTATCTACTTTATGTGAACACTGTGTTAAACTCTGAGATGACAGTCATGAAGAAACAAGTCAGAAACTTGGCCTTTTAAAAAAATACCTTAATTACTTGTACACTCAGTGAGTACACACCACATAGGCACAAGGAACTGTACAATGTATGCGTGTGTATACATGTTTCATACATATACACACACACACATATGCAGAATTTCAATTTATATTTTATCTGAAAGAATAGACAGAGCTCAGCCTTTATTCATACTTAATATGCAGATATTATATATGTACATATTTTATAAATATACTTACATGCATTAGTTATACACTTAAAAATTTGAATAAATGATGTACTATTGGATTCATAGCAGTAGCATATTGAACTTCAGTGAGTTTCCTCCTTTGAAGAAAAAATAAATAAATAAAACATTTTTATTCATTAATGTGCCTAGCACAGTATTTATCAGAGTTGCAAACGCTTGAATTAACTAATTAATTTTTAAAATGATAAATACACAAATATGGAATGTATGTGCCTTCTAAGGTAGTAAATTCCACTTCGAGGAAGTTGCTCAAACAGAAATTTTGAGAGAATATCAAAATGGTAATAGAAAGTAACATATTGGGTCAGGTAAACTATGCAATATTTAAATTAAATTCTATAATAATCCTCTATGAATGTATGTGAATTTATGATTACTACTTTATTTAGCTTCTTATAGACATTGTATGAATAGAAATGAATAGCTATGCCCCCTATATGAAAACATACATTTTAACAATATATTATTGTGGTTAATGTATTATCTAGTCATTTGAATATACATATTTTTATTTTAAACAACGTGGTTACTGAAATGTATTTTAGTATTTGTGAACAAAAGTTGCCATTATACACCTTGTCATTTTATATAAGACTGGAAAACACCTACTGTGAGCTAGCCAATCCACAAAAGCAGATGATAAGTACCTATGTATTTTCAGATATGATGCACACATTCCAAATACACATAAGGGCTGCCAAACGAAGCTGAAAATGGGCAGAAGGAAATAAGAGAAGAAGCAAGAAGAATGCAAGGGGCCTGACAGACCAGACTTTAAAAAGCAATTGTCTGTATGAATAACCTTGAAGAAGGGGAGTGTCTCTCCATGAAGTACAAAGGCTAAATCTCTTGTTTAACAGAAGAACATGGACCTGGGAACATGGGCACAATGGCTTTTGGCACAAGTTCTAGTCCTGGTGTCAGAGATGCAAGGCAGGCAAAGCCAAACACAAAAATTATGCACACTAGACATTTTTATGGGAAACATGTTTCCCTGTGACCACAAAGAAGGAGCTTCCCAGTTAAACAACCTAGAAGGCTAATGTGGCCCCATCCTATCCTACACCAGAAACTCTTGCAAATAGCCACACCAGAAAACCTAACTCTTTTGTTTAGTAGAAATAAAAACAAGCTAGGATGAAGTGAGGGAGTAGCACTGACATATATACACTATTAAATGTAAAATAGATAGCTAGTGGGAAGCAGCTGCATCGCAAGGGGAGATCAGCTCAGTGTTTTGTGACCACCTAGAGGGGTGGGATAGGGAGGGTGGGAGGGAGACGCAAGAGGGAGGGGATACGGGGATATATGTATATGTATAGCTGATTCACTTGGTTATACAGCAGAAACTAACACACCATTGTAAAGCAATTATATGCCAATAAAGATGTTAAAAAAAACTGACGTTTTTTTAAATGCAATAAGAAAACATGTAGAAAAAAATGCAGTAAACTTACTCAAAGAGATATTTTCCATATTTTCATACAACAAAATTATGATCAACCTTTTGCTATGAAAAAGGAAAACAAAATTGTAAAGACATAATCACCTTTATTAAAGAAGATCACGAAGCAGAAAATTAAGAATATAGAGTCAACAAAACAAAAGGATTTGAAAAATGAGCTGGAAAACGTAACAAAAGGAATTAAGACTTAAAATTTGGGAATTAATGTGTGTCATAGTCTAAGTCGACAAAACAAAACAGATACTGAAAAAAATGTGCAAATATATTACTTGAGAGTAAAATTTCAGGACGGCAAGAAGCTAAAGAAAAAGGGAACGAACGAGGCAGAGAAGAAAAGAGAAGCAAAGTTACAGAGGGCTTCGCTGAACTGGCTAAGGCATAGCGGTGAGCATCTCTTACAGCTTTTCTTGAAGTACACTTTCCTAGAGGCCTTATTGGATCTATGCATGCACCATCTGTCCTGAAGACAGGAAAGGAGAAGAATTTATCTGCAGGTTTCTGTATCCTATTTAGTGAAAGTTTACTTGATAGGGCTTCAACTCTCCCAAGATTCTGAATTGTACCAGTTTCCCCAAACCACTGCTGCAGAAGCCAGGGTCCAATAGAGCAAATGTCAGCCTCCGGGTCCTTGCACAGGTCAGTGAAGTCCTTACCTGTCTGTCCCCTGTTGCCTGCAGGTTTATGGGCCTGCACTGGGATCCCTCCATGACAAGCACATCCTGCCATTTCTCATGCATCAGCAGTATCAGGGAAGCCACAGAGTTAAATGTGGGAGGCATGCGAAGCTGGCATCAGATTACATACCACTGGGTTTTTTTTTTTTCTTTATGTGACTGGGAGGACCAGGAAGCAATCACCAAAGCAAAGCCCATGGTCTTTAGAGCCTGCAGCAGCAACAACAAGCTAACTCACGCCTAATAGAAGAACAGGTTCTTGCTTGGGGTACTGTGGCCAAAAAGCAACCAAGTTCACAGATGCAGTGTGGTGCATAAACTGAGTCCAGTGTGGTGTGACTCATGAAGATGCAGTTAGTAAGCAGTGAAAATGTAGCCATAATGCATCTAGAAATAAATTTGGATGCAAGGGAGAAAGAATGTGGTTATTGGGATAAGTTTGCTGATAGCTTCACTAATGGTGGAAGACAAGGAAAGTCTCTTCCAGCTATCCAATCAAGTCATGAGAATAGAAGCATATTTAATGGTATAAATTGAAACACTATGAAAGATTATATCATTTCCTAAATTTGAATGGTAGAGAAGAGAAATGGAAGAAAGGGAATAATTATGCATGTCAGTGAAAATGAATGAAATTACCTTGCCTAAAATAAATTTAGTGATATGGTCAAGGTCACAAAATTATTAAGTAGCAGCATCAGAAAGGGAATTCAGGTCTTCTGATCCGTGGCAGGTGATGAAATGATGTCCAGATAGCACTATTCCATAATGCTTAAGAAGAAGATGGTAATCCTCAGAAAACTCGGAGCTGTAAACAACAGGATGCATGAACTTACGCACACCCAACCACAGGGAGGAGTGTGTGAACACACACACACACACACTCACACACATACACCTTAAGATAAGCCTATGCTCATTATGAGTACTGCACATCTAGTTTTGTTATTTTTAATAAACTTTAAATTCAGAGAGGGTAAAAATCTTGTCTCCCATTTTTGTTTTGGACTTTTGACAAAACACTGTGTTGTGCATTTTAAATCTTAAGGAGGGATTCCTCCATCACAGATATGGTCATATCGTACATAGATGAGAGTATATACCAGAGGAATTTACAAAGTTGCTATTGACCATGAGCCTAATGTCCCTCTTCTTTGGACAAACTCAATCAAAAATAATTATATCTAAATTTCAGAATGCATTTTGGAGCATATCTCAGGAATGTGAAATAGACCTGCTGAAAAATGCAATTTGATTTTTAATCTTGTTTTCAAACTTTGAGCAATTTCTTATTTTTAGTTCATATTAGAGTTAAAATTTAAAAATTTAGAGTATTTTTTTCTTTTTACTGCTATTAAAGTATATCAAGTCATTTTATTGTTTAACTTGAAATATTCTTCGAATTACTTCAGACTGAAGTATTGAAAAAGGAAACAGTGAACCTGACCAGAGTAACGATCCTACAAATATACAGAAGAACTAGAAGTTAAACGCCCAGAGAATCAAGTGACAGTATTTACTCGGGCCCCACAAAAAGAAGCCTGACAGACATTCTGCATCAGAAAAGTGTCATCAGGTCCTCAAGCCAAATCGTGACTTGAAGTTCTGTGGCTATTTGCAATACAGGCCTGTTCCAAGGGTCACAGAAGCTAAGCTAAGCTTTCATTTGATGCCAAGCCATATCAATAAATATAAGAAGAGTGTACTGCACCCAGAAACCTTTGTCAGCGGTGGTGCAATAGAAACTAGTTGCCTAAACCAGAAGAATGGCTGCTTGGACAGATAGCATTTGGTATGTGGCATGGCTAGACCTCAAGGGTGAGAAACAGCCAGTCTATTAGGGCTAATTTTGTTTTTTTCCCACTAAAAGAATCCTAGTACGTTTGTCTTCTGGCTATGGCTCAGCGATTGTCAACCAGGAAAATAAGGTTTGACAGGCTAATGGGTGTACTGAAAAAATAACAACAAAGTGTGATAAAGCAGAGACTAAACTAGTGGCCTGTGGTTCAGATAATGCCATTGCAATGATGGCCTGAAACCAGTATGTTTTTCCAAGACTCAGAGCAGTGAATCCACAACTGACTGCCACAGCCACTTGGCTGATGTCTAGACCAACTTAGGGCAGGGGATGGCCAGAGAGGGTTTAAGATAGACACTGCCAATAAGAGTTGAGGGAAGGGCATCTCCTATTTGTTGTCATATAGCTCCCAGTTTCCAAAGATCTCAGGTATTAAAGGGCTTTGCAGTAGAGACTATTGATTCTGAATGTCTTGTTAGGAGATGGTATAGAGAAACAGACGAGACACCTAATCGTGCACAGAGACATAACTCTCAAACGGCTGTGCTTCCATAATGTCTCAGGCAGGGCAGGACAGGCAGCCAGATTGGTTCATTTACTGTTAATTCTGTAAGCAGCAGATTGACAAAGCAGAGCCCATTCATCAATGTGTCCAGAACCAGGAGTTCAAGCCTTCCATGGAGTCTTTGTGGCAATTTAACTTAATACAGTTTCTGCATGTTTGGTGGGTTAGAAGACTATGCAGGCTAGGGTGTGTTTAAAGACAAACACTTATGGGTACAGAATACATTTACGCTGGTTGAAGATTATGCAGCACGCCGGACTGGCTTTATAGGATGATTATTTTCTGCCTTTGAGAGGCAAGGTTATATAGAATTTCCATCAGTGACACAGCCCCCATCTTCGGTGACATGTGTTACTACAGCCCTGCACCAAGGGTGCTGATACTTCATGATGCTCTCTCATCTGTACTGTCTGCATACCTTAAACACATGTGCCCAACACCAGATGAAACTCAGGAATGATCAGCTGACATTATAAACAATGGTTGCAGTTTCAAGAATGAGAGCTCCACAGAATTACCATGAATCAGAGTTGACCCTCACAAAACTGGAATGGGCCCAGATAGTAGGAATGAAGGTAAAATCTCACCATATATTGCCTGCCACCCCAGTAGAGTGTAGTGCTTCAAATATAGACTTTGATATCCAACAAATCACTCCTAATAATCTCTCCACTACTTCCTATGTTACTTTAGGCAATGCTAATTCTTTAAATATCAGGGAATTCGTGTATTAAAAAAGGAAAAAAATGGTAATGGGACACCTAACTCACAGAAATTTTGTGAGGATTACAGAAGATAATGTTAAAGTGCTTAGCATCATGCCTAATATTACGCAAGCCTAAGAAACATTAGTTATAATGATTACGCTGATCACATTGCTATTTTGAGTGACATTTTTTTCTAGGAATTTCTTTCTAATTTGAAGCTCTGTGATGAGATGGCCACTCAATCACTATTTGTTACAACAGCTTTTTTTTTTTTTTTTTTTTTTTTATGCGGTAGCAGGCCTCTCACTGTTGTGGCCTCTCCCGTTGCGGAGCACAGGCTCCGGACGCGCAGGCTCAGCGGCCATGGCTCACGGGCCCAGCCGTTCTGCGGCATGTGGGATCTTCCCAGACCAGGCCACGAACCCGTGTCCCCTGCATCGGCAGACAGACTCTCAACCACTGTGCCACCAGGGAAGCCCTACGATAGCTTTCTACACTGTTTTTTTACACTAAGAATGTAGAGTGGGTTTGGGACAGAATAACAGATCTAATCACAAGGCAGTCTGAATAGAGCATACTACCAGCTCAGTGGAAGCAAGAGGGTCCAGGGCACATGCATAATATAACATGCCTTAGGAAGAAAGCACTGAAAAATGAAAGTGATGGATGAGGAGGACAAGAGAAATTCATCTGCTAGGTTTTTCATTGGTTTTTCATAGTTGAGCCCTCCTACCATAGATTGAAAGCACAAAATAAATCCAAAGCAAAGAAGACAACCACCTCATTGAGATAATCTAGAGCCTCCCATCCTGTCACCTGTTCATTAATACATTCTACAATAGCAAGAGTGTCTCAAAAAGTGAATCCCTCAGTTGTTATTGCCTCTACATCAAAGGGCATCTTGGATATCACTTCCAAATCCTCTCACCAGTCCTGGGATTTCTCTCTCTCTCAGCCCATAGCTCTGTGACCCCCAGTTTCTCCCTTGTTTAAACTGAAAAGGCAATTCACATTCTGTAGAAACTCAGATGGGGTAAGATGGATGACAATGCTGTGTGAATTGTACAGCATTGCTGAAGGTTCAGTTCTAGGAAATCAAATGGTCATCAAGTGTGAGTTCAAATCTAAGCTCTAGCACTTAATGATTATGTGACCTTGGACAAGTTAAGGTATCTTTAAATCATAGTTGAATAATATTTTTAAACAAGAGAGAGAGAGGGAGATTGATTTAGTGTTTAAATCATTCAATTAGAGGCTTTTTTCCCTAGCAAAATGTAGCTCTACAAGAGAAGCTAAATGCGTGTGTATGTGTATGTATGTGTGTGTGTATGAATTTTGGTGGCAGGGATGACAGGAATCTAAAAACTTACTAAGTGATCAGAAGAGGTAAGAGCACAGGGAGATCAGCTCGGTGCTTTGTGACCACCTAGAGGGGTGGGATAGGGAGGGTGGGAGGGAGGGAGAAGCAAGAGGGAAGAGATATGAGAACATATGTATATGTACAACTGATTCACTTTGTTATAAAGCAGAAACTAACACATCATTGTAAAGCAATTATACTCCAATAAAGATTTTTTTTTTAAAAAGAAAGGACAAGACAAAGGGAAACAACACTAAATTTTAACAAAATATACTTGGCATCTTTGAATAATCTAATACTATGAGTTTTCATTAAATGTCAATCCTTATATGTTATTTCAAAATACAGTTGACCCTTGAACAATAGATGTCAGTGCCCCTAACCCATGGATAGTGGAAATTAACTTTACTGTCAGCCTTCTGTAATTACAGTCTCACATGCACAGATTCAACCAACCACAGATCCTACAGTACTGTGTTACATATTTATTGAAAAAAATCCACATATAAACGACCCCACACAGTTCAATCCTGTGTTGTTCAAGGGTAACTGCACACCATTTATTTTGCACACTGTTCATGTTATGCCCTTGTTTTCTGTAAGTTTTAGGCTGGCTAAATGCAAAGACATGCTTTTGACCCATTATGAAATCTAACACAGATAGTAAAAAGAGGTTAATAATTTAGGCCCTTTTATGATGAAACTTTACTAAAAACTTTTTCTAATTAAAAAAAAACTTCAGATTTGCATAGAAGTTCCAAATAAACAATAAACCACATATGTCCTCTCCACTGATATTGAACAGATGATAAAAATTTGCTGTCTTTCACTGAGTTATCCTTTTTCAGTAAAGGATACAGCTAAAGTTCAACTCATTATCCCTTTAAACTAGCCTAAATTACCAGGAGATGCTCTTCAGAAGTTGGTGTGTATCATTCTCATGAACCTCCACTGCCCCTTTAGACCTTCCCATATTACAACTTTGGACAGTCCAAATACATCTAGACATCAATAGAGGTGGTATAGGTGATCTGTCCATGCTGCCCTCACCTTCTAATTCCCTCTATCTTCAGGATTTTTTTTTTTGTGTGTGTGGTATGGGGGCCTCTCACTGCCGTGGCCCCTCCCGTTGCAGAGCACAGGCTCCGGGCGTGCAGGATCAGCGGCCATGGCTCACGGGCCCAGCCGCTCTGCGGCATGTGGGATCCTCCCGGACCGGGGCACGAACCTGCGTCCCCTGCATCGGCAGGCGGACTCTCAACCACTGTACCACCAGGGAAGCGCAAGGATGTGTTTTTATAGCCTTGGGCTTTTAGTATAACTGCTTATTATGTCCCTGTAACTCTTCCATTATCATTAAAGAATAAAAAAAAAAAAAAGAGGAGCATTTTTTTTGCTTGTCTCAGCAGGTAGCACACATATGCAAAACTATGGATTGGATTGAAAGGATTTGACTGAAAACAGAGAAAATGTACTTATGGTTACATAGAAAGGCATTTTAATAACTGGCACAAGAGAAACAAATTTTCTAATTAAAAAAATCTAGGGAAGAAGAACAAGGAGAACCTCTCCTTTTTACTGAGAATAGACTTGATGGCTCCCCCAGAGGTGAGAGTCAGGAAAACCTGCAGGTGATGATAACAAAGCATAGAAAATGTGAAATATAAAGGCAGCCTGGGTGGGATCGCTATGGGTCAAGACATCTGGGGATAACTCCCCCACCTGTATACTCATATCACACACACACACACACACACACACACACAAATGTCCTTTAAGCCCTGAATCAGTTTTGACCTTGTGGCCATATAGCTATCAATTCCAAATCACGTCAATATTCCTGGAATACTTTTGGCCTTTCTTGAAATGGCCAAAATAACAGGAAAACTACCAAGGAATAAAAACATAACACCAGAGAGATAATCAAGAACATCTTACAAGGCATCCCTGGTGGCACAGTGGTTGAGAATCTGCCTGCCAATGCAGAGGACACGGGTTCGAGCCCTGGTCCGGGAAGATTCCATATGCCGTGGAGCAACTGGGCCCGTGAGCCACAACTACTGAGCCTGTGCGTCTGGAGCCTGTGCTCCGCAACGAGAGAGACTGCGACAGTGAGAGGCCCGTGCACCACGATGAAGAGTTGCCCCCGCTTGCCACAACAAGAGAAAGCCCTCGCACAGAAACGAAGACCCAACACAGCCATAAATAAATAAATAAATAAAGCAAACTGTCAACAAGTAAAAATAAATAAACACTATTATATATATATATATATATATATATATATATATATATATATATATATATAAAAGAAAGAACATCTTACAGTACATAATATTTTACCCAAATATGTTGAGCAGTAAAACTTCAAAAGCAATAGTAAAAATATTTTATGTAGTTAGGAGGAACAAGCCATGTGTTATAACAAACCAACTCTAAGTAAAATGCATACATACCTTAGAGTTAATGATGTGCATTAACATGATATTTAAGAATGTGGACAATACAGGTTTTGGATAGGAAAGACACAGTGAGAAAAATAAATTATAACATGCATCATAGCCCACACTATATTAAAAGTTGGCCTTTGAGATTATATAGCATTAAACATGCACTATGAGGACCAACTTCATCCACCTAGTTACATAGGAACTGCTAATTACAACATGATTTCACTTGTAGCAAAATACCAGAGCTGAGGCAAAGCCACCCCTGCTAACTAAAGAAGAAACGGAAAGGAAACAAGCAGTCCAGTCCCCCAGGATTATACTTCTTGGCTGTGTATTGCATCGATTTATATTTTTCATGAGCTTTATCATCACATTTACTAGGTTAATTTCTAAGCTATACCAGCCAGACTGCCTTTTAGTATTATTCACTGAACATATTTCTATAGGCTACAAAATAAATAGCACATCCAAGAAATTCAACAGGCTATTCTTTTAGAACCTGAAAAACACAAATGGTTTTCAAATTCTTGAGAATAAGCCTAAACAGTTAAATACACTTTGTTAAGAAAATAAATTAGCCTTTTATTTTTTTTTCATGGATTTACAAGAATATTGATAGTCTCTGGTAGCCGTTCCTATCTCTAGCTCTTGTCTGGGGTAAAGAACAGGAAGGGATGACCATGATATTGTGAAATTATGCAGATAGGTAGAAATAAAAAGAGGGCTACAAGAGCTGTGGGCCCAGACCTCTGCCTGGTTGGGCACCATATCTGAAAAATAGAGATGGCAGTATTGTGGGCAGATACTTATCACTGTAAATCATTAGGTGCCTCAGGCTTAAAAATAAAAATGTATCAGCTACATCTCATGGTTTCCCAAACTCAGTACTATTGGACAAAATAATGGCACTAGGGAGACAACAGGCACAGAAAAAGTGCCTCTTGTTGTATTTTCAATTTATTATTCTCCAAACATTTCATTATAACTTGGCCCAGCTCTTAAGTTCAAAGGGTGCACATTCTGAACAAAAAGAATATATGATGAGGGAACCACCATATAACCAGGACATTCATCTAAGCTTTAGTTTTAAGAAAAATTAATAAATTAATGATTTTGACATTCTGTGTTCCAGTGGGAAGAGAAAATTAGCACAAGAAACAGATGAAGAGTATTAATTCCATATGATGAAAACGTTTTGAAGGAAACTGAAATGGGCAAACTTTGAAATTACAACTTTGATTTGACATTTTCTTATAACTTGTCCTATGCTTGCTTTGACTTTATCTATCACTTAGAATATGCTCTTAAAAAAACAAAGTTCAATAATTGAGTTAAAATTATAGGTGAATTAATTACAGTTGTGATAAATGGTAAATATTAAAATGAAAAATAGATTCAAATATTTGTCTTCATATATTTATTTGCAATTACTATTAGACTAAGAATTACACATCCATTATTTTAAATGGGAAGGAAAACTAGATAATTCATGAGTCAAAGTTTACTTTGTGATTGTATCATGACATAATCATTTAATGATTTTAGTAAGTTCATATAAATAGGAAAACATTTTTCTGTCAGAAGGAGAATGTATTAATATCAGATTCTAAGAAATAAAAATGTGAATACATTTTTCTATATCTCATTGGTAAATGTGGATTTGTTCAAATAAGAACATCTGACTTAAAGTAAATACTTTGTCCTGACAAAAGCACTTAAGTTGCTAATTAATAGCTTCTCTGTTGTGTACTGAATAGGGCAATAGATTTTAAGTAGAGAAACCTGGATATTAATTTGGGTTCTGCCATCAGCTATCTGAGGGATCTGAGCAATATGCTAGAGGTTTTAATTTCTTTAGGAAACAATGAGAATTATCTAGGCTGAGCAGATCCACAGGAACCAGAATCTGGAATTTCTTTCTCTTACCAAGTAAGAGTTGTGTCATGTTCAAATCAGAGATTGATTTCAGTTGATCTTAGTTTCACATTTGCTGTGGAAACACCACTTGATACTAATGTTGATCAAACAAAAACATCAGATGCCATGTAATACTTATCACACGTTAGGAATTTGTTGATCAAGATTTGCATATTAGTGATCTATTAGACTGCTTATTTTTTAACAACAGTTATTTGAAAAGTGGAATCACTTAGCCCTTCCATGATATAAGTTCCAGAGAGATTCAGAATGACCCAGACCTTCAAAATATCAAAATTTGCTTGAATTCTTAAAAGGAACTTGGTATCAAAAAATGAAAGAAGGGCTTCCCTGGTGGTGCAGTGGTTGAGAGTCCGCCTGCCGATGCAGGGGACACGGGTTCATGACCCGGTCCAGGAGGATCCCGCATGCCGTGGAGCAGCTGGGCCCGTGAGCCATGGCCGCTGAGCCTGCACGTCCGGAGCCTGTGCTCCGCAACGGGAGAGGCCACAACAGTGAGAGGCCCGCATACAAAAAAATAAATAAATAAATAAAAGAAATCTCGACGAAGTACAGGTTTCTTTTCCTGTGCCAAAAATGGTGAATTCCCTCAATGTGCAGCACTGTTGTTTGCTTATTGGAAAGGAATGAACAATTGGGAAATAAATCATCTTTTTGGCATTGTCCTTTTATCTTTGTCCTGTTCAAATACTTACTCCAGGGAACACTTACAGAACGACAAGTGCCACTTGGCATTTTGCTATAAAACATCAGGTTTGTTTTCAGCTCTCAGTATAGAAAGTGAGCTTATAGTCTCAGGAAACGTAATTAATTATCAATATGTTTGCAGTAATTTAAAATAACCATATCAAGGAAGAGTGCTTATGACATTCAACTGATCTCATTTATTATTGTGCAGACTTCTAGCATCTCTATAGTTAATGGCCCCTCAGTATCTTGTTAGCAACACCATTTTTAATAACTTTAACTCAACTAGATTGAAAATAAATCTCTTTGGAGATTCAGGCTAAAACATAGTAAACCAGTTTTTAGGTTAACCATATGTTTTCTGTTTTTCATCATTCATTTAAAATCAGTTGAAATTTTAAGACTTAAATACACCCCCATAGGATAAATACTGTCATGTATAATCTCAAAGACCAAATTTTAATATATTGTGGGCTATAAAGCATTTTAAAATGAATAGCTATCTTTAATAAGTAATAATGATCATGTGTCAGATGTTGCACTAATCCCTTTTCATATGTTTTTCATTGATTTAACATATAAATTTTGAGGTCCTACTATGTGGCATGCCTACATAAGGTAATAAGACAATGGTGAGAATAGACATAAGATCTCTACCTTTATGACACTCCCGGTTTATAGGGAAATATACTAATCATGAATAAATACAAAACTACAATTTTTATTAAAAAATAAGTGCATGCTAGTCTCAGAAAATATAACTTCATGGTGACCTTCCAATTATATAAGTAAGAAGTGTTATTATATCATTCTGGGAACTTTACTTAATCTCTATAAACCTAAATTCTCAAAAATAACTAAACCCAAGATTCAAACTGGAGGTGTATATCTGCAGTTCTCAGGTGGGACTATATTTTGTTATATAAATAAGTTATCTTTAATTATCCTTTCTCAAACTTTTTAAAAATAAATTGAATGAGAATATTGAACCATTCTAGAATGTCATCAATAGTAAATACTATTTTTTTATTATTTTAGTGAAAGTATGTGTATCAAATTGTCAGACTATGTTCAAACCTTCAGTATAATGTCATCACAGTGACATCTACAGCTACCAAAAATACATTTTTTTCTATTTTCTATTACCACATCACAGAAATAAGATTGTATGCTTTTTTTCCCCAGACGTTTGTAGGGAATGCATGATTTAAGATGTAGTAAGCCATGTGACATATATGAAATTCACTACTGGGGAAAGGTGTGATTTTCATCAATTCAATGAACAATCCCAAAAGGTAGCTGCTCAGAATTGCTAGGGTTGTTTTGCAGTCTAGCTATTTCTCACACATGCAGCTCAATGTAGCATATTCCAGGGCAAGTAAAAGCAGAAGTTTAATTATTTAACAAAGGTCGACAATTCTCTCGAGCAACACCATCTAGGCCTGTTTGACTTGCATGTATGAGCGTATTGACAGGGACACAGTGCAACAGTATAAAATCATCCATGTTGTCTTGTCTCATACTAAACTATCATGAACTCCACTTTTCACTTATAAAGTGAAAAAATATCTTCTCCCAAAGTGAAGTTATAAAAGAAAATACATGGAGAGTATTAGTACTGTATGTAACACACTTTCTTTTCTCTTTTTCCTCTTATTCAAACATTTTCTTCCTTTCAGCATCTATCTCATATGTTGAAAGTGTGTCCTACTGCTGCTATAATTAGAGATTCTTTCCATGGAAAAGCCATGAATGATGGAACTCATGGGACTGAAGCTCACTTTACTAACTCCTAACTAAGTAAGTCAAATAATCTTTAACGTGCTTAAACATCTAAAAATGGTCAAAAGTTTGTGCAAAAGTGCCTAAGACCTAAAAACTTGTAACCATAGAACCACTGAAAGAAAAATTGAGATGGATTCACCACAATAATAAAAATAATAATAGATTGCTATAACAGAAGAATATTCTACAAAGAAATGTCAGTGTAAAGGAGGCAATTAGTAACCAAATATCTTGGCATTTCAATGGATTAGGAAAAGAATGTTATGTTGAGCAAATAGTGCCAGTCCTAGAGATCATGCATCAGATAGAAACAGTGGATGAACCCCTTCCTGATGTCACATATAATTATAAGACTACATAGATTAAAATTTTAAACAATACAAATGATAAATTATTTTAGGAAAGAATTTAGGACTACATCCATCAAGAAACCCAGACACTTAAAAAAGCAAGGTTAAATTTAACTATGAATTTTAAAAAGCCAAAAGATTAACAGTGGCCTGGGGAAACATGTACAATATACCTAGGAAATATAGAGTTAACATTAATATGTGGAAAGTTTATACTAACTGATTTTAAAAATGGAAACAATTCAATATAAAAAATCTGCAAAGAATCAATAAACATTTGAAAACAAGCTGAATTGTGCAGCAGCCAGGGAAATATAAAGTATTATACAGTGACATATTAATTTTTTACCCATGAGATTTAAAACATTTAGAAATACCATACATAGATGATACATTAATCATACATTTGTGAATGTCTACTGCTGTTTAGAATTTAACCTTACAATATCTTTTAGAATTATAAATGTGTATACCCTTTGATCTAACAATTTTGCTTTTAAGAAAATATCCTGGAGAAATAAAATATTTATAAAGATTCAGTGACTAAATAAAATACTTTAAAACCATTTAATTAAAAAATTAAATCAATTGAACTTGATGGATGGACCGAAGGAAGTCCATGATGCATTAATGAATAAGAAAGCTAGCTTGCAAAAAAACCCCAAATAAACAAACAAAAAAAAAACTGTGATGAATAATCTTTTTTTCATAAAAATAATTCACGAGAAAACATGTCATGAATATGTGTTTGCATGTATTTATACTTCATATTTTGTATGTGAGTGTGAAGAAAGATAGTAGAAGTTATCAATCATGGCATCGACATTGTTATATTATGAAGATAGAAAGTAGAAAATGGAGAGGAGAGAGAGAACACTGTTATTATTAAAGAAATACATAGCTCTTAAAATAATTTCAGTGGTTGCACTGAGTCCCTGATAATTTTGTTCACACTGTTAAATTCTTTATCAAGCACTCATTCTGGAACAACCTATATACTACATATCTTTGTAGGTTTTCCATCATACACAAAGATTATAAAATATTATCTTTTCTTCCTAAAGAATTCATATTTAGAAAATTGCTTAAGTATCATGCCAGGGATTTCAGAGGAGAGAAAATTTATTTCAGCTAAAATCAGGAAATTTTCATGGATGAAAAACTTTTTAAAATATAAAAAGAAAAATGTTTTTTAGGGAGTTGGAATATAACGGAAGCTTCATTTGAAATTCTAGGTAGAGATGGTAAAAAAAACACACACAAAGGCGTGCGTGACCACACACACACACACACAGCTGAATCACATATAATCCCTCCTTCAGTATTGAGGAAACATAAAGGAGATCATAAAAAGAGAGGAATATTCAGAGCAAACTGCAGAAGGAACCCTCATACCATAAAAATGGGAAAAACTAGTAAGAAGGAAAACAACAAAAGTAAAAAAAAGAAATAAAAGATTCAGCCATGATTCAGTGTCTACTGGCTATATTCTTCTCCCTCCATTCCAGATGGAAAAAGAGACTGCACCAATAAATTCCTAACATCTCTCACTTAGTATAATCTAATTTCTAGAAAAACAAACTATGACAACCATTACATATGGTCAGAATTTCAGAGAAAGAGGAAAAGTTGCAAGGAATTTCTATTTTTAAAGGTTCACTATTATGAGACCTCTATCTAAAACCGAGATATATTCTCCATAATGACAGAATAAAATCCAACCAGGTGAAGTGGATTTTGACTTACATATGTAAATAATACATGATACCTTTTACGTGGCAACAGGGCCCATCAAAGTTTTACTGCACTACAATACTCTATCTCCAACCACAAAGTAAATACAACAGTACTCTTGCTCAAACTAGTTAAGAGAAGAAGAAAAACAATTCTCAGATGAGGAGGGATGGGTGTTAACAATAATTTACTCATGCTAACTACGAACAAATTAAATGTTGCATAGTGCTACCAACTGAAGAATAATCAACTTGAAAAACAGATGCCAAGGGAAATTTTGCAAACTAGGAAAATAAATAAAAGAGAAACATAGTAGGCAGAAAAAACACTCTAGTCTGGAATAAAATATAGATTTATGAATAGGAATATCTTTTCCCAAAATGCTTTGTGCCCTAGGATAATTTAATATGAAAATGAATTGAATACATGGAAAACTCAAACACTATATGAAAATACAGAAAGGGTGGAAAGGAGGGATGGGAGGTCTAAGAAAATCAGACTTACACTATTAAAGGAATAATTATTGATGTTCGTCATTCAAAGACCACCAGAGACACAACTGTAGTTAAAGTTGAACTTATTGATGCATTTCAATGATGGAGATCTCACACCTTGAGCAACCATGGGATATCTCAGGAAGAGGATGTTAGAAAGAATTTATTATAGGATTTGAGCCTATGTTAGGTGTTTTGGGGAAAGGTTTCACAAAAGCAAGACTTTACTCTCGATTGGATGCTTTCAGAAAGCGGGGTAATTCTATTGATTACCTTCACAATTCTTATCAGAGAGACAGAAAGAGTGAAGTGACACTAAACATGTAATTGAAAGGAAACGTCAGGCATTTATATTAAGCAAGATAGGAAAACATTGAGCCATTTTTACAGTATGGATAAAGTGGATGTTTTTTTCTGCATTCAGACATGATTACAGGGTAGTCTTGATTTTGTGTTGATCTATTAGGTTCACATAGTGACCTTGTCTGATGTCGGTGTTCTGTGAAATTATTCGGGTTCAATAGGAGAACACCAACGCCAAGTGACACAAGTCCAGCTCCTAGAAATATCAAGTACTAAACAGCAATGCGAAGCCAGTTCTATGCTGTCAGAAACTGCTTTTCCTTTTTTCCTTTTCTTCTTATTTTTAGTTAATAAACTTTACTCTTTAGAGCAGTTTTAGACTCACAGCAAAATTGAGTGGAAAGTGCAGTGTTCCCATATGTGCCCTGTCTCCACACACACACTCACCCACTATTGATGTCCCATGGGACAGTGGCAAATTTGTTAAAACTGTTGAACCGACACTGACATGTCACATCACTCAAAGTCCACAGTCTACATTAAGGTTCACTCTTGGTGTTGTTTACTCTATGTTTTGTTTTGTTTTGTTTGCGGCACGCGGGCCTCTCACTGTTGTGGTCTCTCCCGTTGCGGAGCACAGGCTCTGGACGTGCAGTCTCAGTGGCCATGGCTCACGGGCCCAGCTGCTCCGCGGCCTGTGGGATCTTCCCGAGCTGGGGCACGAACCCGTGTCCCCTGCATCAGCAGGCAGACTCTCAACCACTGTGCCACTAGGGAAGCCTGGATGTTGATAATTTTAATAGGTCTGTAGTATTATCTCATGGTTGTTTGAATTTTCAACTTCCTAATGACATATGGCATTGAACATATTTTCATATGCTTATTTTTTAGTTTTATAACTTCGTGGTGAGGTGCCTTTTCAGTTCTTTTGCCCACTGTTTAGTTAGGCTCTTTATTTCTTATTGTTGCGTTTTATGAATTCTTTGTGTACTTTGGCTAGCTGTTGCTTATCAGATATATCTCTTGCAAATATTCTCTCCCAGTCTGCAGCTTATCTTCTCATTCTCTTGACATTGCCTTTCATAGAGCAGAAGTTTTAAATTTTAATGAAGTCTAGATTATCAATCTGTTCTCTCATGGATCATGCCTTTGATGTTGTATTGAAAAAGTCGTGCTTTACCCAAGATCATCTAGATTTTCTCCTCTGTTATCCTCTAGGAATTTTATATTTTACATTTAGGTCTATGATCAGTTTTGAGTTAACATTTGTGAAGGATCTAAGTTCTGTGTCTAGAGGCTTTTTTTTTTTTTTTTTTTTGCATGTGGGTGCCCAGTTGTTTTAGCACCATTTGTTAAAAAGTTTATCTTTGCTCCATTGTATTGTCTTTGTTCCTTTGTCAAAGATCAGTGAACTATATCTATGTGGGTCTATTCCTGGGTTCTTTATTCTGTTCCATTGATCTGTTTGTTCTTTTGCCAATACCATGCTATCTTGATTATTGTAGCTTTATAGAAAATTTTGTATTCGAATATTGTCAATCCTCTGATTTTGTTCTTTTCCTTCAATATTTAGTTGGGTCTTTTGCTTTTCCATTTAAACTTCAGAATCAGTTTGTTGATATCCACAAAATAAATATGTTATAGCTCCTGAAGGCAAAACTGAGAGAAATGTGAGGTTTCCCCATGACTGCAATGTCTTAGAGTTTTTAACTCTCAGAGTTGTCCACATTGAGCCTCCAGCAATCTGTCAACTACAGTTTTGGTTTCTCTACCCTGGCACTGTTCCCATGGAAGTTTCTGTTCATAGGTTTCTGCTCCAGTAAGATGTGATGCTCTCTCTCCATTCTCTAATTCTGTGTGTCTCAAATTTTAGGAACAGCAGTTAGCTCTGTGACCTCTTGTCTCTGACAGATCTAATAAAATGAGTTGCTGATTTTTTAGTTTGTTTAGCCTTTTATTTTTTGTTAGGACAGAGTGCAACTTCCAAGTTCCTGACATGCCAGACCAGAAACTAAAAGTCTGTGTTTCACAATAAAATAAATTGGAAACTACAAGTAGGAGAATAGCTATGGCTGAAAATTCAACTATCAACCTAGAAAAAAATCTTTAAATAATAACAATAAATCACAGAGTGAAACAATTAGAGAGAAAAGATGATAATTGGTAAAACTAATTGGCCTCCATGAAGTAGGGAACAGAAAATAGAACTAAACATTTTAAAAGACAAATAGCAGAAAAAAATCCCTGAAATGAAAGAAAATCTGAATATTCAGATTGATAGAGAATATCAGGTTATTAAAAGAACTAAATAGGTGACTACAAGTAGTGGTTGGGGAGATTGGGGGAGGAATACAGGAGACTTTGGGGTCTTATCCATCATTAGAAAAGTAAAAGTCTGTAGATATTTGTAGAATTTCCTAAAGTTCTGAAGTAATGAAAAGTTGGCCTCCAAATATGATACCTATCCACACTGCTATTAACCAGTAAAAGCAAAAGATAAATATTCTCACCATTAAAGAACTCAGTAATATAAATCTGCTGAGCTCTTCTGGCATAACACAGAAAAAAAAATAAAACAAAAGAAGCAACAATATGGACCAAAAAAGCAACTTGATGAAATCCAGCCAAGATGTAAGTAAATAAAGCTCTTAAATTTCAGTAAAACTAAATGTACTATTCTTGTGCAAATAGTTTTTCTAGCTTTCGAACCATTGAGAAACTATAATTTCATAGATTTCTCCAAGCCATTGTTTACCTTCTCTTATTTTGAGAAGTATGGCTGTATTACATGTAAGTATGTGACCATGTTTTAGAATTTAACAGAAAAAATTTTTTTCAGGAATTTATGAACTTCAAATTAATGTTTCCTTAGTAGAAGAAATAATAGTTCTTAACATTTCCAGTTAAGGCAAATAAAACAATTTTACAATTGATTTCATCGTAGGTGTTCGTTTAATTCAGGTGCCACGAAGACTCTTTCTTGAGATCTTTCATGTGTAAGAATGCTTATATATCTTCATTAAGCCTGAATAACCATGTAACTATATATAATTTTCTTAGATCAAAGTTACTTTAAAAATGGTCTAGACATTGTTTCATTAACTATAGCATCCAGTAAAATGGAAAATTTCTGGAGAGCTGTAACTATTTTTCCCACTGAACAGGTGACTTGCTTTTTCTGCTTGCCCATCTGGCCAGCTAACACTCTCTAAATATGCTTAGAAAAATGTTTGAGGCAATGTTCGGCTAATGTTAACAATGTCATTTGATGGTATGATTTTGAATGTATTTGCAATTTACTCTTGCACTTTATAATCTGCATGTTTATTGATGTATATATTTTTAAATAAAATTCACTTTTTAAAGGGGAAAGCAAGGAACATGGAAAGAAGCAGATTCAGTGGAAAGCACAGAATGTATTTGAGGAGAATGCATGAAATGATGAAGGTATGGCTGTTGCATAAACTGAAGAAAGGCTTCCATGCCAAGCTGAAGAGCTTAAACATGGTCAATTAAACAATGAGGAATTATTGGAAGGTTTTGCATAGAGTAAGGTGTGTTCTTCAAGAGAATTCATATGCCAGGCATAGTCAGATAAAGAGACATTTGAAACAGAAGAAAACCTGCAGTTTCTTTCTTTGGTTGATATGAAATAGATAATGAGACCTGAAGAAAAGAAATGATAAGGTTTTGGATTTGGGACTTTATTTTCCTTTTTCCTTCTAGCAACTTGCTAAGATGAATACTGTATGAAGAATACTGATGCATATGGAAGTGCTAAGGTCATACTCAAAATTAACTTAAAACATTTGAGAGCTGAGATTTGCCTCTGTCCTTAATTCCAAATCAAGCAGCCTAAAAATGCATTGCAATTATTCTAACAAATCATAAAACCTAGGAAAAAGAAATGAAAGAATATAGCCCTTCAGAAGTTGTCTTTTTAGATACTATAGCCAGAAAATAACCAGTGGCAGTGTCTTATAACACTAGTGGCTTAACACCTGGCTGGAAAAAAGAAGTAAGCACCATTCTTTATTATATAAGTTCCATTTGGTGTTTGGAGGGTTTTTTTTTTTTTTTGAGTATATCTGTGAAGTACTAATCTTTAAAAAGAAAATCACTCGATTATTTGACCTAATACAACTGTAATGTCTGGAGGTTTCCCAGATGCCAAAAATATTACACAGCTCTTTCATTCTCAAGAACCTTAATCCTGCTCTAGCCTAGGGCTTTAGGATTGCTTCCTACATCAGAGCAACTTATAAACTAAAAATTTTTTACAGAACTATAAAATGCCTCTAATGAATGACTGCATTATGAGGGAGGGGTTATAGGAGATAATAGGATCATATGTAATTTTCCATGGAAATATGAAAATCTTTCATCATTTTGTACTTTCCACTGAGTTTAATATTCTAATTCCAAACATTCTATTTTCTTTACCTTGTATAAAAATACACTATATGATAAAACAGTGAAGTAGGCTAGAACTTTAAAGATTACATCATTAGTCTCATTTTCTTTCTAGTGGGATTCAAATCTAAATTGATAAGACAAAATTCATGAACTACAATGCAGTTCTAAAAATATGACATATGATTCTTTAATAGTATATCAAAATGCTATATAAGTATTCAGGGAAACAAATAATTATTGTTCATAATACCTTTGATTAAACCAATGATTTGACTACCTTAGAAAAGTATAGCTGAAACCTTACATCCTATATTTTATAACCACATGACCTAAAAACAGATAAAATTGAGCTGAAATGTTACAAACAAATTCTGGATATAGCCGAACAACACAATCCAACTTCTGAAAATGAAATCACATCTTAAAAATTATTCCCTTCACTTTACGGTCCATATATTTAGAATCAGTTTGTGTTCAAACCTAGAATTACAGTAGTTTATACCACTAATTTAGGAGAAATATGCTTGCCTTTCCCTCTAAATCTTTATTCCAATTTTAATGCTTACTTGATAATTATTTTACATATATATATATATATATATATATATTAAACATCAACAATTTATTCATCTCAGGATGCACTGCTTGAATGTCTAGAAAGTAAATATGTAGTAAAGGATAGAAAAAATATTAGGGTAACATCATTAAGACCTTCTCAAGGAAATATAAACAAACAAACAAAAAATACTTTAACATCTCCAATTGTAATCTCAATGGCAACCTTCCAGACAAAAAATAACAGACTAAAAGTTGTTGGCTTTGTTTATAAGTGGTTTAAGATTTGTACTGACAAATCACTAATGAAGGGGTTAAGAGCGATGATGACCAGGAGGAGAAAAAACAGGTTCAGTTGAATTTTTAAGTTTTTAAAACTGACAGTCATATAATTTCAGTAAAAACATTTTTCATAGCTATATTTCTCTGTTTTTTCCTCCTCCCCGTTCAGTCTGTCACAGTTATACATATTCTCTAACTACCAGCTCAAATGCCAACACCCACACGGAAACTTCCCAATCACCACCTTACTTCAAATGAGAGCTAATCTCTATTTAAGTTGCTAAGTGGCCAAGTATTGAGTAGCTCCTGTCTGCTAATGAACACTTGCTGTTTTATTTTTAATTTTCACAACAACTTTTCACAATGGACGTTAGAACCCTTAAGTAGCTTGCCAAAGGCGATACAAGTTCAGTTAGGATTTGAACTTAGGAATACCAGTCTCCAAATCTCATGTTCTCTGTACAAATGTATGTTTTTTATTCTGGATAAAACAAATAAAAATAGACTATCTCAAAATAGTCCTTATACTCATTGTGGTTATAATTTACTACTGTTCTTAAAAATTATCTGATTGATATCAATAGGATATCTTCAAGTTTCACTGGAATGTAGTAAAAACATTTATAGCCTCCTGCAGATTCAAAAGAATATAAATGTCAATATTGTCTGTGGGTAGGCTTGCCTGGCAGTAAAACTTAACTATATTTATGTGTAACTCAGAAATTCTACTAAGTGAAACAGAAATAGATATAAGCAGTGGAAGGCTTATTCTGAAACAATTGTGAGAAAGCAAATGTGAGAAAGAGCAAATTGTACCATCTTCTTCTTACCAAAAACACTTTTAATGAAATTACTGTGTGCTTCTTATTGTTGTTTGTGGACCAAATGACTAAATTAAAATATTGGACTTTTCCTCTTAGTAACCTGACCTAGAGTTAGCATGAGCTGACAACAGGGGAAGAATGGTACATCAATGGCCTCAGTATGGGAAGGTCCAGGATCACCACTAACATGCTTAACTATATTATATTGAAGGAACCACTTGGATATTCTACTTGGTTTGCTTTTTCTTTAAAAATAACTTATTTTTAAGTGTCTCAGTCCCAACTCTAAATCATATTTTAAGGAACTGAAAACTCTTTAGTACTTTATTCAATAATTCCTAATTCAATGTTATTCTCTCCTCCTACTTTTAACTTTTAATTACTTTAATGAGTCAATAGTCAGATATTTCTTTTGCATGATATTAATGAAACCCCGGGACTCCTGGATGAC
This sequence comes from Mesoplodon bidens, assembly GCF_964165515.1. Taxonomy (NCBI): domain Eukaryota; kingdom Metazoa; phylum Chordata; class Mammalia; order Artiodactyla; family Ziphiidae; genus Mesoplodon; species Mesoplodon bidens. The sequence continues at coordinate 80,472,456 of NC_138161.1, read as the reverse complement.
AGTTTCTTATAACTTTCTTCACAATAACATATTTTAACTTTTCTTATAGGTACTCATAAATTAATTCACATATTTATTCATCTTATATTTAACAATTTCCCTACCTGTGCCAAATGCATAAAGAGATTAATACAACCTAGATCTTCCTCTAAGAAGTTAGCTGACTCTGTCTGCACTGTACAATATGGTAGCCATTAGGGCCTGTGGCTATTGTGCACTTGAAATACAGCTACTTAGAAATGAGGGTGCTGTAAGTGTAAGATATCCACCAGAATTTAAATACTTGAAAATTTTAAAAGTACATAAAATATCTCATTAATATTTTTATACTGACCACATGTTGAAATGACTATATGTTGAATATGCAGGGTTCATGTATTATTAGATTAATTTCATCTGTTTATTTATTTTATTTTATTTTATTTTTTTTGTGGTACGCGGGCCTCACACTGTTGTGGCCTCTCCCATTGTGGAGCACAGGCTCAGCGGCCATGGCTCACGGGCCCAGCCGCTCCGTGGCATGCGGGATCTTCCCGGACCGGGGCACGAACCCGTGTCCCCTGCATCGGCAGGCGGACTCTCAACCACTGCGCCACCAGGGAAGCCCTCATCTGTTTATTTTTAATGTTTTAATAGTTGAACTAGAAAACTTTAAATAACATTTGTGGCTTGCACTATATTCCTATTAGACTGCACTGGTCTATAAAATCATAGATGTAGTTTATAGATTTAAGGAAATATATGTTCTAAATATGCACTAGAATATTAGATATATAAAAACATGTCAATTGGAACTTTATTAGAGTTTCATCAAAGCTTCAAAGCTGAAGTGAATGAGGTACAAATGCACACAATTCCAAATAGCAAACGTAGAAGCATAAATGTGGGACTCATTAAGAATGAGGCAGTCAGGTTTAGTAACTAATACTAGTCTCCAGTGTACATCCATCATGGTAAAGATTTATTAACTGGGGTGTGGGAAGTTGTTATAAAGAAATTGCTAGGAGTATAGAATAATGAGTATAAAATACTCTTCAACCCCATGGTGGAGAGGATGGGGATGACCCCTCGCCCATCCCACCTCAAGGCAAGTGAAGGAGGCACAGAGAGAACACTTCCAGAGGTTGTGGATGCTTGCTTGGAGGGCCTGTGCAGGGTGGGTAACAAGACAAAAGTCAAGAGAATTCTTGGGAGAACCATTATATAGAGGTTGGAGGTAGGGCACAGCTACCTGAAATGATTTTCCTCTGAAATAGTCTGAAGACAAGAGGCTTCATTTAACAGCCTGCAAAAAAGAAAAAAAAAGAAAAAAAGAAAAAGAGGACAATAATGAGAACAAGCTGCACTCTTGTGGTTGGCAGGTGAGTATACTTCAGTTTCCTAAGGCCAGGTAGATACCACAAAGATAGCAGGAGCTGACATGTTTTGAAAGGCTACTGCCCAAGAGAAACACCTACTGGGGCAAAAGGGGTTCCAGAAGAAAGAATCTGTATCGGGTTCCACTACAGTATAATAGCTGTGAGTTGATTAATATAAAGTCAGACAGAGAATGTATCACCACAACAGGGGACAGTGAAATTCAGAAGGCTTTTCACAGTTTTGAAAAGATGCACCAATAATTCCACACAAAAGAGCAAGCCCTAGAACACCTATTTCTCACCAGCTAATATTGAACCACAGGTGTCAGCTAAGGAGGGAAATATTTGCCCATATTCTTCTCATTCTGCTTTACCAGTCCATCTCTACATGAGCCGGAAGCTGAGAGTGAGGGGCTAACAAGTGGAGTTAAACAGAACATGGAGGGTCCAGAAGAGACCACAGCATTCTTCCCTACTGCCCTGGAAAAGCAGATCAGGCTTGAGCTGAGGGTTCAAGGAAAAGATTGATTGTGACAGCAAAGCTTTGATTTAGACTTGTGCCAAATTTGAATCCCTGAAAACAAATATTTTGATTTATTTTGTTTTGTTTGTATTCTTAATTATTTCTAACGTCTGGAAGTAAACAGACTGATATGGGATCTACCCAAGATCCCATAGGGTGGAAAATTAGCTTGTGATAAATCATGTTTGAAACAAGTGGCCAGAAAAAATAAAGTAATCCGCTGATCATAACTATCCATTTCTGCCTATTAAGTACTTATTAAATGAGAAATGTGGTGAATTGTGAAAGGTAAGTTATCAGAGCAAGTCACCAATGATTTTGAAACTTACTTCTTATACAGATTAACTCTTTATACTGTCAAAGGAAAGGAACTCCTATTCTTATTTGACACTGCCTCAAAATGCTTTATATAAAACTTATTAAACTTTACATGTTACAACGTCACACAAATTATAAATCTTTACTTCTTTTAAATAACAATACAGGAAGCAGTTATATTTGCCTAATAATTTTAATTCCTAACTTAACTAGACAATATTTCAGAAAAATACATAGCGAGACAAGTGGGGCTCTTCTTATAGAGGGTTAAGATGTAAAATGTATCTGAATCTGTGCGGAGACAAGTGAGGAGGAATGTCCTAGAAGTGGCTTAGATAGGAGTAGAATAAACTCATCAGGGAATAAACTCATCATTATGTTTTTCTTCCCAAAGTCTCCTTCTGGGGGAACATTTGCATCTCAAATCATTCAATCTTGAGGGGGCATAGAAAACCCATGCCCGGTTCAGACCTCAGTGTCCATGTATCCATAAAGAACCAGCAGAAATTGTCAAGACTGGAGGGGCTTTATGTCGGTGGTGGTAGCGAGGCACATCAGAGTGATGTGCAAGTTTTGTTAGAAGCAAGATCCAGCTCCAGGTGAAAAAAGAAAACGGTATGGGAATGCGGAGAGCTCCAGGTAACATACATATCTTTCTGGAACAAAACACTGCTCAAGTGATAGAATGGAAGCAGAATCCCATGACAGACAGCAAGTAAGGCAGGAAAATAAGAGGTGGGGTTAGGAGTAGAAAAATCAGTCTGCTCATACGTACCTCACACTTGAAAGGTATTTACTTTTAACATTTTATTGAATTGTAATATAAAATGAAAGTGTAAACATCATAAGTGTCCTCTTGATAACTCTTCACAAATTAAACACACCTATATAATCAGGACCCAAAATAAGAAAGAGAATATTATCAGGGTTTTGATGTCTCTTTAATGATTCCTTTTAGTCATTACCATCTCCCAAAGTTCCCATTATCCCAAACATAAAAGTATAAATTAGTTTTGCCTAATTGTTTTCTTTTTTTATTTTTATAAGTTAAACTATACAGTGTGTATGCTTTGTGTCAGACTCAAGAGTATTTTGTAAGATTCATCCATATTTTTCTGTATAGTTGTAGGTCATTGATTCTCATTGCTGAACAGTAGTCCACTGTGTCACTATATTACAATTTATCTACTACTCCCTAACTGGGCATCTGGATAATTTCTAGTTTGAGGCAACTATGAATAGTGCTGCTATAAACATTCTACCTCATGTCTTTTGTTAAGCCTGTATACATATTTCTTCTGGGTATATACCTAGGTATAGAATTGCTGCATTGTGAAATATGCAACTCAGATTTAGTAAATGCTGATAAACAATTTTCTCAGGTTATTGTAATAATTTTTACACCCACAGGATTGTAGGAAAATTTTGTTGACTCTACATCTTCATTACACTTGAACTTTCTATTTCATTTTAACCATTTTGGTGGTATTACGTTGGATGTTTTGATTTGCATTTCTTAATGACTAATGAAGTTGGATGGCTTTTTATATCTTTATTAGCTATTTGGATATTTTTGTTACTGTGTCTTCAATGTTTCTCCCCATTTTTCCTATTGGATTACTAATCTTTTTTTCATATTTATTAGGACTTCCTCATATATTCTGGATATTTTTCATACATACATATTTATAAATATTTTCTCCTTTCCTATGTGTTATTGTTACACACTATTAATGGTACCTTTAATTACAGAAGTTGTTAATTTTGATATAGGCCAACTTAACTTTTTTCATTTATGGTTAATTCTTTTTGTGTCCAGTTTAATAAACCTTGCCTACTTTAATGTCATGAAGATGTTCTCCTTTTAAGTTTTCCTTTAAGACTTTTATTGTTGTGTCCCACCCATATTTAAATACCATATAAATTACCCCAGGGCACTGAGGCAAACTTTCTGTCTAAACCCATTGGCTGGTATGGAAGAAACTTCTAATATCTCATCAGACTAGGCAAGGCTCTTGGTTCAGTATCAAGATAGGGCTATGCCTCCTCAAAGCAGGACTTTTCAAACATTCATCTGAACTTGGGAGATCTAAGATTTTAAAGAAAAGAAGCAAGCTGCTTCCAATACACTTACTGTCTAATTATGGTCCCAGAAGATGTCAGAGAGTAATATGGTGACAGTGAAATTTGCAAGAAATGTAAAAATAACTCTAGTTATAATAGCACTGATTTCCATTAAGATGACATCAAGCTGTTTCAAGCTCATCCACAGCCTGAGTCACAAGCTATTAGTGCAGAAGGGTATAATAGCCTCCTCTCCTGTTTTGTCACTTGAGAGCTATTTCAATCCTCCATGTAGGGGAATTCAGGGAGGTACAGACAAATATGAAAATACTTCTTGTATATATCAGTGAGTTAGACACTACAACAGTCAATGGCTGCTTGTTACAAATTGATATACTGATAGCATTAAATGTAATCTGTGTTTGGACATATATTTCAACCAACTGTGATTATTTTGTTTTCTTACAAAATCTTCAAGGTCTAGTTTTAACCCTTCTCTCGTCATTTGTCATCCCAAACATATTTCCAGGAAATATGACCGCAGGGGATATTCTGACATTTAAGGGTGTTGATTAGGGGCAGCTCATTCTAGCTAACATACGTCCATCATGTGAAAGTTCACCAAATATATAACCAAATGATGCTGGAAGGCATTGATGCACCTTAGGGAGGCCAGGTTTTTACACAACCCAGACTGCAATGCTCTATGTATTTAGGAGTTTTTATTTAAAAAATAATTTGAAATATTTATCTGTGCTCACCTAAGATCAGTGCATCTCTCCAGTGATTAGATACAAGGAAAAAAAGTAAAAGAAAATTCTCAGCCATTGGTTCAAATTCATTAGTTCCTCATTAGGCTCAAGAAATCTGCATTTTCCAAAGTCTAAAATAATAATACATGGAAGACAATGTGTTTTATGCATAAATAAGATACATAGTCTATCATTGTCAGTTATTACCTTTGTAATTCATCTTTATTTAAAATGGCATGTAACATCTCAGCAATATTTATAATGGAGAACATCTGTATTATTTCATAAAATGCACATTGCGTACAGCTGTTCATGGTACTGCCTGCAGCTGTGGGATGGTTTGTTTAGTAATGCCTGAGCTTCCTATTTTATCAGTGAAAAGAAAAGCATGAAGCCCAGATAGTCAGTATTATTTATGCTGTAAAAAGTGTTGCCTGGTCTTCTCCTTCTCAGCAGGACTCCTATTGATCTGACTTCTGTTAGGATCTGGTACGATTGTGGACAAGACACTTTTTTTCCAAAGTCTCATTTTCCTTATTAGTAAAATGAAGATGTCTGGTTTTTTAACTGAAGTATAGTTGACTTATAATATTCTGTTAGTTTCTGATGTACAGCATAGTGTTTCAGTATTTTTACAGATTATACACCATAAGATGTCTGTTTTAATTCTGTATTTTGCAAAGACCTGAGTTTTCATGGGCATGAGGACAAGCAAACAGAGTTCCAGAAAATTCTGGCCTCTTTCATATATTGTAGCTCTAGAAACATCTTTATTTAAATAAAATACTTAAACCTTTAAGCATGATTAACAATAATGCCCCTTACTTTCTAATGATCTTTGAATCCCTGCAAAGGAAAGGTAGTTATTGTAAGGTGTTTAAAAACTCTTAGTTTGGGGCTTCCCTGGTGGCACAGCGGTTGAGTCCGCCTGCTGATGCAGGGGACACGGATTCGTGCTCTGGTCCGGGAAGATCCCACATGCCACGGGGCAGCTGGGCCCGTGGGCCATGGCTGCTGAGCCTGAGCATCCGGAGCCTGTGCTCCTCAATGGGAGAGGCCACAACAGTGAGAGGCCCACATACCGCAAAAACAAAAAAACCAAAAAACCTCTTAATTTAATTTTAGAATTGAAATTTCATCATGGCTTGGATATTCAGCCAGTGTTAAGGGAGAAAACAAAATCTCCCTCTTTGTTCACTTCATCTATAAAAAGGGGTATTATAGTAATTAATTCCTCATGAGGTTGCTGTGATTGGCAAATTAAGTAATGCAAGTAGAGTACTTAGCATAGATCTTAGCAAATAGTAGGCACACAAAAAATATCATCAGTGCTCTATCACCTTTTGTCATATATAACATGCACTCTCTTGATCAAGTACAATAATTATATAAAATTTAAACTGATTTAGCTATTAATATTAGCATTTTTATAATAAGTCAAAAGCTACCCTTAAAAACACAAGGACTCTGTATTAGTTTCCTAGGGCTGCCATAACAAACTACCACAAATGGGGTGGCTTTAAACAATAGACATTTATTCTTTCACAGTTCTGGAAGCTAGAACTCTGAAATCAAGGTGTTAGTAGGGTCATGCTCCCTCTGAAGGCTCTAGGAAAGAATCCTGTCTTGTCTCTTCCTAGCCTCTGGAGGATGTCAACAATCCTTGGCACTTCCTGGCTTGTTGTTTTTTGCCTCCTTCTTCAAAGAGTCATCTTCCCGCTGTATGTGTCTATCTCTATCTCCCTCTCTTTTCTCTACTATAAAGACACCTGTCATTGGATCATTGGATTTAGGGTTCATCCATATCCAGTATGACCTTAACATGATTACATCTTCAAAGACTCAGTTTCCAAATAAGGTCACATTCACAGGTACTGAGGATTATGACTTCAATATACCCTTATTTGGGAGATATAATTTAACCCACAATAGGCTCCATAAAGATATAGACAGATATTGAGCTTAAAATGCTAAATAATTTAATGGAAGTATGCCTATTCTAAAAATAATTAGGCATTAATAAAAAGAAGTTGAAGAAGTCTTGACATAATATAAACAAACCTAACTATATTGAAGGTATGCCTTGTTAAGGTATAGCTAACTCAATTGTTTATAATATCCTACAAACTTCTCCCCATATTAATTTTTTTTAAATTTTATTTATTTATTTTTTATTTTTTTGCCGTATGCGGGCCTCTCACTGTTGTGGCCTCTCCCGTTGCGGAGCACAGGTTCTGGATGCGGAGGCTCAGCGGCTGTGGCTCATGGGCCCAGCCGCTCTGTGGCATGTTAGGTATGTTAGTGGGATCTTCTCCCATGTTAAGTGGGATTTTCCCGGACCGGGGCACGAACCCATGTGTCCTGCTTTGGCAAGCGGACTCTCAACCACTGCACCACCAGGGGAGCCCTCCTCATATTAATTATTAATTCAATGTAATTCCAATCAAAGTAAGAAAAGATTTCTGACTATGGACGTGGAGTTCAAACAAACTAAATCTAAGATTTATAGAACTCAACCAAGTGTTAATAACAGCCAAGTCTAATTAGAGGGAAAGGAATATGTTTATAGATCTTGAACTACTATATAATGAGAAATTATTAAGCTATCATAATTATCACATTGCAACACTGGCACACACAGAAACAAATAGATGAATGGACCTAATTAACTAGTGCAGAAACAGAACTAAATATACATGAAACCTTGGATTATGAAAGATATGCTATTATAGATCAGTGATGAACATTTAAATGCTGCTTTAACAATTGCTTATTCATAATGGAGAAAAAAATTGAATCCCCCTGTTATGCAAACAACTCCAGACAGATTAGAAAACTAAATATAAAAAGTAAACTTTAAAGTTTCTAAAATACATGTAGGAAAGTTTTGTATGATCTCTGGGTAGGCAGAATGTCTAGAGAAATTATAAATTCTAAAATGACATATTAAAGAAGACTGATGAAATCGATCACATTAACATTCAAGTCTTCTGAATGATAAATGAAAACATAAAAAGGTGAAAAGATAAGTCAAAGCTTTTGGAAAAACAAATGTTAGGAAGTATCTATGCACATAAACAAGAAAACAGACAAATACTTTGTAGTATATAGAAAAAATGTAATTCTATATATCAATAAAAATAAGCTATAAACATAAGAGTAAGTTAAAAAAATCAATTTGCAGAAAAATTTAAATAACATCATCCCATTTATATAAAATTAAAAGGATAAAACAATGCTTGGGAATGAGAAAAAAGCCAAGATAGTGGTTATTTTTAGAGAGGTTCCAAATAAGAATATTATGATTGTGTCAGGATATACATTTCTTCAGATGAGAAGTGTTAATAAATATTAACTCATTATTCTTTATACCTTTCTATGTATGGCTTTTCACAGTATTTTGAAAATTACATACAATAGTAAAGTTCAGCCTCTTATTCCTTTGTTATCTTAAATCACAAAAAAATGCACTTTAGATATCTGAATATGTGTTATATGTTAAATCTAGTGAGGAGGGGATGAGAAGATAGCAGTAGCATTTTTTTTTTCAATCACCTGTAGCTCTCCATTTAAAAACAGATAGAGGATCAAGGATAGCAAAACAAAAATCCATACACAGCATCAAACAGAAAACTAAATGACCAGGTTCCCTTTAGCTTAAAAATAAAGTCTGATGATGGCAACCACTGACAACAGCAGCAATTGTGTTGTGCTCACAATTGTGCAAAAGGATGCAATGGAACATCTGACTGAACAGAGTTCCAGAAGAGCCAAGAGGTGCTCATTGTAAAGCTTAGATCACCAGTGTGAGAATGGCAGCTGACATGGGAACGAGATTCACACATTCCAGTAGAATTGGACAGTAAGGTTTGAAGGACCCAGAGAAGTCTGATATCCTAATTCTACAATGTCACCAGTAAATGTCATAACAAAACCCCACAGTGAAAATCACCTGCTGCAAATTGAATCAAAACTGAGCAGGAACAATACAATAGATATTCAAATCTAAGAAAGTATGGAAAAGGGGTTAGGGAAGGAAATAGGTAGGAGATCTCAAAAAGTAAACTACATTTTAAAAAACTGCATAGAAGCAATATAAGAAAGAGTTCTGTAAAGTTAGAAAAACTATTCAGTATCATGCCTCCTCTAAAAGTCCAGGTAATTAATTTCTTGTAAAACTGGACAGCTAAAATGATTAGGTCAAATCTATTATAAGTTCTTGTTAGAGAGAATAAGGAGCAAAATATATCCCTAAAGATAATAAGAGCTAGCCACAAACATGCGAAAAATTTGTAAAATATATAAACTATATATTTAAAAGTAAGCTAAAAGACATTAAGAAAATAAGATATTAAAGAAAAAAAAACCAGAATTAGAAAACTCAAAAGTGTGATGACAGGACTCAAGAAATAATTAGAAATAAAAGAAAAAATATTTCAGAAATAGAAGTTAAATTAAAAATAAACATAGAAAGATAAACACAATACATGTTTCCTTAAGCAATAAAGAAGGTGATCAGGAAAAAAAATTAAAATAAAAAATAAATGAATAAAATAAAATGATTTCTGAGGGAATGACAAATTTAGAACATAAGTAATGAGGATCAAACATTCATAAACTGGAATGTCTGAAGACTAAAAACTGAAAGATATATTTAAGAAATATTTGCTTTAAAAAATATTTGAATCTCCATAAAATTCAATGGTAATTTTTGAATTATGATATTTAGATTCTTATGGAAACAAACTGAAAAGAAAAAAAAAACTTCCCAAAAAAACAACAACAAAAAATTCATAGACAATCAGACGAAATGTGATGAATAGCTGGATATTTGATGATACTGAGGAATTACTGTCAATATTGTAAGTGTGCCATGATTATTGGGACTATGTTCAAAAAACAGTTTCTATCTTCAGAAACTCATATGAAATATTTATAGGTGAGATGAGGTTTGTGACTTGCCTCAAAATAATCCACTGATCAAGTGAGAAAAAGTGGTTGGTGGTCTAAACAAAACAGAATTGCTCATGATGATAATTGTTGAAGTTGGCGAATGCTACCAGCTGGGGGGAGTGGTTCATTATAACATTTGCTCTCATTCTACATATGTTTAAAACTTTTCACAAAGTATAAAAAAGGTATAAAAATGTTATTAGAAGATAAACTTGATAATCTCTACTGTAGTATAGGGAAAAAGAATAAATGTATGAAAATTAAAAAGAAGATGATTCACACTAAGGGCAGACAATGGCACTATCTTCCTCTCCAGAAATAAATTATCCTTATTTATAAAGAAACCATGACAAAGACAAACCTTAAAGACTTAATTGAGGAAAACTTTCATGGATTAAAAACAAAAATAGGTCTTTGCCTCCTTAAGTAGGTTTATTCCTAAGTATTATATTATTTTTTGATGTGATGGTATGTGGGGCTGTTTCTTTAATTTCTCTTTCTTATCTTTCATTGTTAGTGTATACGATTGCAAGAGATTTCTGTGTATTATTTTTGTATCCTGCAACTTTACCAAGTTCATTGATGAGCTCTAATAGTTTTCTGGTAGCATCTTTAGGATTTTATATGTTTACTGTCATGTCATCTGCAAATAATGAGAGGATTCCTTTTATTTCCTTTTCTTCTCTAACTGCTGTGGCTAGGATTTCTAAAATTATGTGGAATAAGAGTGGCAAAAGTGGACATCCTTGTCCTGTTCCTGATCTTAGAGGGAATGCTTTCAGTTATTCCCTATTGAGTATGATGCTAGCTGTAGGTTTGTCATATATAGCTTTATTATGTTGAGGTAGGTTCCCTCAATGCCCACTTTTGAAGATGACACAAACAGATGGGAAGATATACCATATTCTTGAAATCAATATTGTCACAATGACTATATTACCCAAGGTAATCTACAGATGCAACTCAATCCCTATCAAATTACCAATGGCATTTTTCACATAACTAGAATAAAAAAAAATTTAAATTTGTACAGAGATTCAAAAGACCCAAAATAGCCAAAGTAATCTTGAGAAAGAAAAATGGAGTCGGAGGAATCAGCTTCCTGACTTCAGACTATACTACAAAACTACAGACATCAAAACAGTATGGCACTGGCACAGGAACAGAACTATAGATCAATGGAACAGGATAGAAAGCCCAGAAATAAACCCATGCACCTATGGTCAATTAATATATAACAAAGGAGGCAAGAATATACAATAGAGAAAAAGCAGTCCCTTCAATAAGTGGTGCTGGGAAAACTGGAGAGCTACATGTAAAAAAAATGAAATTAGAACATTCTTTAATACCATACACAAAAATAAACTCAAAATGGATTGAAGTCCTAAATGTAAGACCAGACACTATAAAACTCTTAGAGGAAAACATAGGCAGAACACTCTATGACATAAATCACAGCAATATTTTTTTTAGTTCTGTCCCTTAGAATAATGGAAATAAAAACAAAAATAAACAAATGGGACCTAATTAAACTCAAAAGCTTTTGCATAACAAAGTAAACCATAAACAAAATGAAAAGACAACCCACAGAATAGAAGAAAACATTTGCAAACAGTGTGACTGACAAGGGATTTATCTCCAGAATTACAAAGAGCTCATGCAACTTAATATCAAAGAAAGAAACAACCCAATCCAAAAATGAGCAGAAGACCTAAATAGACATTTCTCCAAAAAAAAGATATATAGATGGCCAAGAAGCACATGAAAAGATGCTCAACATCACTGATCATTAGAGAGATGCAAATCAAACCTACAATGAGATATTACCTCACACCAGTCAGAACAGGCATTATCAAAAAGTCTACAAACAATAAATGCTGGAGAGTGTGTGGAGAAAAGAGAACCCTCTTTCACTGTTGGTGGGAATGTAAATTGATACAGCCACTATGGAGAACAGTATGGAAGTTCCTCAAAAAACTGAAAATAGAAATACCATATGACTCAGCAATCCCACTCCTGGGCTATCCAGAGAAAACCATGGTTCGAAAGGAGGCATGCACCCCTATGATCATTGCAGTGCTATATATAATAGGCAAGACATGGAAGCAACCTAAATGTCCATCAACAGATGAATGGATAAAGAAGATGTTGTACATATATAAAATGGAATATTACTCAGCCATTAAAAAGAGTGAAATAATGCCATTTGCAGCAACATGGATAGACCTGGAGATTAATATACTAAGTGAAGTAAGTCAGAGAAAGACAAATATCATATGATATTGCTTACAAGTGGAATCTAAAAAAAAAAAGATACAAATGAATTTATTTACAAAACAGAAACAGACTCACGGACTGAGTGAACAAACATGGCTCTCAGGTGGGGAAGGTTGGGGGAAGGGGATAGATTGGGAGCTTGGGACTGGCATATACACACTGCTTTATTTAAAATAGATAACCAACAAGGACCTACTGTATAGCACAGGGAACTCTGCTCAATATTCTGTATAACCTAAATGGGAAAAGAACTTGAAAAAGCGTAGATACATGTATATGTATAACTGAATCACTTTGCTGTACACCTGAAACTAACACAACATTGTGAATCAACTATGCTCTGATATAAAATAAAAATTAAAAAAAATAATACAGAGTTTTATTCAATTAATACTTTCAACCAATGTATTTAGTACAACCTGTGTGACAGATACTCTTCTAGATACAGCAGTAAATATATGAGAAAAAATTGAAGATACAAAAAATATTAGAAAAATATTAGAATTAATATTCTAATAAGCAAGGATAATTAAAATAATCCAAAATGCAACCAGGTAGTAAAAAGCATTTTCACCATAAAAACCAAAGTCAGTTTGGCCCAATATGTTTTCTGTGGCATGGAATATGAGGAAAATATTAGTAAAAATAAAATTTTCATTAGAACATTTTAACATATAGAAAATGGAATTAGGGTGAGAAAGAGGGAAAGGGCCATGTGGGAAGAAGAAATAGAAATAGTGAATGAAAACCAGTATAGAAACTGAGAATTGTTCGGTAAATGCTGACTTGAGTTATTTCATTAAAAGGTATAATGTACTTTATTTTGAATGTTACATCCACTCAAATTATGCTAGGATAACTAGGATAAACCAGACTTTCTTTTTTTGGTTTCTTTCCTTTTTAAAAAAAAACCAGTTAGTTAATAAACAAATTATATTGGGTCACTCAAAAACTTTCTAAATTAAAAATGTAAGACCACAGTTGTCATTCCCCACAACTCATGGGGAAATATTCTGTGATCACCAAAGAAAGGGAGGAGGACCTTGAATGGAATGATCCCTTTTCATAAATGTGCCCATGTTAAAGTATCACTTTGCTTGTTATTTAAGATGTCCATGTAAGATATCACGGTGGTTCTTAGTATTGTTTAAGAAGCTACAGAGCTAGTGTCCTGTTAGAAAAAAAGAAATCTCATTTACTTGTATACTGTGCATATGAACTAACAGTAAAGAAGAAACAATAATATTCTGTAGGAAATGGATCCACTGGAAAAGGCATTCTAGCTAAAATCAGAAAATTATTTTAAAAAGCAGGTTGTTAAGTTTCTATAAGGTCATTCTTCTAAAGTAATAGTGATTTTTAAATGTCAGTTTAAAAGCCCCCATTTTATTCATGTCAATTTATGATTGTACTTTGATGGTATTTTTCAATAATTTTAATTGACAAAACTATTGATATTATGGACTGCTAGCCATTTCTTCCATAAATATATTATTAACGATAGAGGAATATGCTGAGCTATGAAGATATTTCAATAAATCCTTAGTAATTTAAAATTGACTCAATCAAGAATACAAATTTTAACATGGGAAGTACGCTCTTTCGTCTTTCCATCAATTTATTGCCAACAAATACAAAAGATAAACTTCATAAAGCTTGTCGAGGCAGATGGCTGGAACACTTGTCACTGACTTTTCCAGTTTATTTCATGGACTTACTACATAAATACTAACATAAACCATGAATATTCTACACTGTGTTCGAACATAGTAAACATTTAAAATCACTCTTTGTTAACCATTTTCACATTTTTCACATTGGTTATTTGGTATCTATTCTTTCCTTTATCAAATAATAATGATGATAATAATAACATTTGATGTGTATTGAGTACCTATCTCATGCCAGACCATATTCTAAGTGTTTTATACACACTACCTTCTCACTAAAATTCTGAGTAAGGTGCTTTGGTTACCACCATTTTAGAGATGACAAAACTGTGATCCAGAAAATTAAGGTATTTGTACAAAGGCACACAGTGGGGAGGAAATAAAGATAGAATTCACACTGAGCTAGACCAATCCTCAAGCCTGCAATTTAACCACTGCAAAGTACCAGCTCCATAGAACGAGGCTTACAGACACTGAAACAAAGATGTTTTTGAGTTCTAAACCTCACATGTTGGAATACCAAATAATTACATGAAGGTATAGCATATAAAGGTTTTCATTTAAAATTACACATTATGGCTTAGAAAATTTCCTTCTAAGTAAAACACTTTTATATTTTTAAGTTATTTCAGTCTTCATTCTTATGTTTTGTTTTTAGTGAGTTTGTATCTTTTTTTCTGAGAAAGATGTTTGTTTTCCAATTTAAACTTCTTTCCTTTTCCAAACGAAGTATACTAAAAACACATTCTTAAATAGGATTTTTAGAGGTGAGCTTGAAAGCCTCGGCAACTTTCCACAGAGAACTAGCAGATTAGAAAAATCATCTCCCTCTCACTTTCACTTTCTTTGATTATAAATCTGAAAAGCTTATAATCTTTCCAAAATTCCATTGTCTGTCTGGTGGGTCAGACTAAAACTTAGAGAGGAGTAGGGTTGCCAGGTTTAGAAAATTAAAGTACAGTACACCCAGTTAAAATTTAATTTCAGATAAACAACAAATAATATTGCATTTTATCTGGCAACACTGAAAAGAGAAATAGAAAAGATGAAATAACAGAGGCACCTCAATTGACATTATGGATTATCTTAGAATAGTTATCAGCTAAAATAGGCCACCAGCAGTCAACACAGCCCCAGCAGATAGGCCTTATGACTCATGCCCACCTTCAGGCATCTCCTACCAAATATAAATTAAACAGGAGGCCAGCTTGGAAGCTTCTGGTGCTCAGCTCTATAAAGGGGATAAAATATCATTGGACAGTAAGTATAGGAGTAGAAATGCAATAATATGGAGACAAATCTCTGTGTCAGAGTTCCGCTCAGAGAGGAAAACATATGATTAGAAGGAAAAATTTGAGATGCTGCTTTAGATCCCATGGATTTTGTTAAATTGTCTTCTAAAGAGGGTCAGGGCTTCCCTGGTGGCACAGTGGTTGAGAGTCCGCCTGCCAGTGCAGGGGACACAGGTTCGTGCCCCAGTCTGGGAAGATCCCACATGCCGCGGAGTGGCTGGGCCTGTGAGCCATGGCCGCTGAGCCTGCACATCCGGAGCCTGTGCTCCGCAACGGGAGAGGCCACAATAGTGAGAGGCCCACATACCACAAAAAAATAAATAAATAAATATAATAATAATAATCATAATAATAAAGAGGGTCAAAATGTCAAGCAGCATTGCGCTCTCTCTCTCTCTGTCTGTCTCTTTCTCTGTCTGTCTCTCCTTCTCTCTCTCTTTAGTAGAATAAAAAATCTGGTAAAAAACCAAATTGCTTAGTATACAGAAAAGCTCAAGCTTGTCAAGAGCTCATATTTCTCTATCTCTCTCACTCTACCACTCAATAGCTCCACTGAATTAATTTTGAAAAAATAAAAATACTGGTTTGAATGAATGCCAACATATTATCTGCCTAGGCTATCAATCTTTGGCCTATTTGGCATACCTAGTTGTGCACTAGTAAATTGGTTGTGGGAAAGGATAGTAGGGTTGATTTCCAGCATGTACCAACTTCCATGGTGTAAATGCTACCACTATGGTAGATTTCAAACCCCCAAAAAGGGCTTGCTAATTTCTAAATATTTGATAATTAGCTCTTGCAAGAGTAAAAAAGCAGCTTCTGAATAAGATGTCCACAGACACATGTTACCTCAGGATTAAAATGACAGGAACGTGCTCAAGAGCCCTTTCTAGAAGTATGTGACATCTGGGGTTTTAGATTGGTGTGACAGAATGCATAGAGTGAATAACCAATTCCTTAAAACCTGGGAGGGAGGAGGGGAGAAAGAAAGAAATGTCACAAATGCAGGATAATTGAAATACTTCAGAAATGTATAAGCACCACACTTGTAAGTGTTCAGAGAGATTCTTCAGGTGTCTCTTTAATTTACTATCTTTCAGGAGACCTTCCATGATCACTTCTTAATATCTCTGTGCTTACAAGAATACATGGTATGTTTCAACTCTAAGTAAACAGTCAAAAATTTGTTATAACTGTTAATATCTGTTTAAATATTCATCATGTCTGACTATGAGCTCTCTGAAGGCAGAGATAAGTCTTATTTGTACCCCAGAATCTTTCAGAGTCTATGGTGAATAGTAGATGATTAATAAAATAAAGCTTGATGGAACTGAGTATCAAAAATCCTTAAGCTGTTTAGAAAAAAATTGGTGTTTATAGGATACTTATCCCATCACTTTAATTTTAATTCCTCCAAAGAAAGAAGAGCATTATTTTATCATCCTTATCAGAATGCCAAATAAACTGAGTTTCATGCTATTGTTTATTGCCCTCCATCCCAAATGTTGATAGAATTTCCTTTTTTTGAAGATGAACAAAGCTTTGTTCAATTACCTCTATGGTGAACTCACAGAATCAGAGAGCCTGCTGTAATTGTAGTATATAGTTTCTGTGACTGGCATAGACACCATTTCAACAGGATTCATATCTTGTGATGAAAGTGTCAAGTTCACCCACACTGATCTATTGCATACAAGCACAGCATGCAACTGAAAGTGTCCTGTCAGTGAAAGACTGATGAGAAGGTATTTCATTTCAGGCCTTATGTCTAGCTAATGATGAGAAATAAAAACAAAGGGCATAAATGATGAATTTGCTGAATTTGTTTTAATATCATTCTATAAAGTAATGTAATTTTCATTAAAATCAAACCTATTATTTGCATACTTAAAGTTCACAAAAAATGTTATTTCCTTAAGGAGTAAACTCAGGTAGAATCATGAAAGAAAGAACTTCGGATCATGCTATAGCCACTTTTGAAATATATTTTCATGCAACTTTTGTGATACAGTGATGTGTTAGTGGTCTCTGCATATGATATTGAACTGAATTTAAAATAAAGTTAACAACACTCCTCTGCTTAAATTTGGGTTATTGGAGAGTCTTAGAAAAGCAGATCATGAAACACAACCTTTCAAACTCCAGAAATCACAGGTTAAGAACAAACATGAGATAAAAAACAAAACCTAAAATATTTATCTACTATGTGTTATACATGTAATATGTAGAAAAGGTTTATATGGAATTTTTTTTCTAAACTGAAGCTTATGACATGACTAATAGATGAAAATTGGAAATATCTTCACATTATTTTAATTAACAATAAATATGCTTGTCAACAATAGCTTCAAGGTAAGTAAAATTATACAAATGATATCACATTGTATTGATAAAAGAACTCAGAGCAACATTTGTCAAATCAGTTACCTGGTATAGATCTTTTATTATTAACTCTATTGGTTCCATCTGACATTTAGAAATATTATACCCAAACTTCAATATTATTTTTATGAAAATCTAGATATCTAGGAATTCCAGATAATTAAGAGCTGCCCTATTAAATATTAAATCTCAGAGAGAAGATGCATGATTCAGAAACCAAAATAGGTATCAATTCCTGAAGATGAGTTTAAAATAAAGCTGAAGATCTGATTATAGAGATTAGTTGTAACTGAATAGTAAAGAGAAGTAAAATGCTAATACAAGCTTATTTTAGAAATTGGCATTTTCATTGAAAGGCATTAATACTAAGCTGCTTGTTACATAGTCTTTATTAGAAGACTATGAAATTTTCCTATCTATTTAATCTAAACTTACTTGAAGTAATGATATTTTTCTTAATATTCTCAGTAATCCTATTAAATATCTATATAGTTTATCATATAATATTAAATCTGATTTTTAAATCAGTTTAGCTGTTATTCAGGGTCTTGGAAAGTGTCAGAAAATCAGAACATGTCAGAGTTGAAGGAATTCTAGAAATCAAATTGTCTAATTTCTACCCACACAAAATTTGCCAGAATTATTATAATTTGAAGATTCATATCCATAATTAAAATTTGAAATCATATTATATTAAAAATATGAAATATTACTACTGCTAATTTAGCATAAAGTATGGTATGTCTCTTTATTCAATTGTCCAGCAAATGTGTATTCAGTAAGTAGATTTAAAGTTAGCTGATGTTGTAAGATTGATTTCCAAAGACTATAATATTCCACATTCACACTAGCAATATATGAGTGCCCTTTTCTCTACATATTTACTAATAAAAATTGTTATAGTTTTTTCAGTTTTACTTCTGTGAAGTGATTACTTCTTTTTAGAATAACTTGCATTTTCTTAACCCTTTAAATTTAAACAAGCTTCTATTTCCATATAGAATTAGACCAAGCCAATAGATTTGTACTTTTTGACACATTCACTTATTTATTCACTCAACAAAACTACTTTGAGTTCCTCATATGTGATATTATCACAACCAAAATCAACATGTTACTGAGTTAAGAAACAAAATATAAATAAATAATACACACATAGAAATACAGATATAGATAGAAATAGATTTAGTAATAAGTATTAATGAAAAAATAAGGCAGATGATTGGGATATGTAATTTTAAATAGAATAATTAGAGAAGGTGTCATGGAGAATATGACTTTTGAACAAAAACCTGAAATGATATAGGGAGGAATATTCCATATTGAAAGAAAAATTGATGTAAAAGTATTATTCAAGGACCATGTCTAGTTGGAGAAATTGTGAGGATGTTAACTGAGAGAAAAAAAAAAATCACAAAGGTGAGTTTACAGAAATAAGGAGAGCAAATCATGGGAAGCCTGAAGGTCACAAGAGTCTGAACTTACTCTGTTTTACATGGGAAGCCACTGGAGAGTTTTGAGGAGAGGCATACAATGATTTGACCTATGTTTAAGGAGAGATCATTCTGCCTAAGGTATTGGGCACAAACGGTAGGGAGACAAGTTGTAATATAAAGGAGGGATAACAGAGTTTCAGAGCTTCATAGAGCTAGATGGTGAGAAGTAGTTGGATTTTGAGTGTATTTAAAAGGGAATGCCAACAGATTTGCTGATGTAATTTGTGTGTTTAAGAGAAAAAGAATAGTCAAGGATGACTATAAGATTTCTGACCTGAAGATATGAAAGAAGAGCTTAAACATTTATTGAGATGGAGAGAATGACAAGAGGAGGTTTGCAGGGGAAGACAAGGGGTTTGATATTAGGTGTAGTAAGTTTAAGATATATTTTAGAAATACAAGTGGAAATATTGAACAGATTTTATATATATATATATATATATATATATATATATATATCTGGGAGTATGTAGAGGACAACATTAGATACATACATTCTGGAGTCATCAGCATACAGATGACATATAAAGCCAAGTAAACAGACAAACTCAACTAATAAGTGAATGCAGATAATGATAGATTACCACACCCTGATCATTAAAAGTTAAGAGTTTCGGGAAATGCAAGGAATTCAGTGCAAGTGAATGAAAAGGAACAGTCAGTTCAGTAGAAGGAAAACCAGGAGAATGTGGTATCCTGGAAACCAAATGCAGAAAGGAATGTGTCTGATAACCCATGTGAAATGTTTCCAGTGAGTAAGATGAAATGGAATAGATTCTCACATTTAGCAAATTAAGGGCCTCGGTGTCCTGGATAGTAGCAGATTTGACAGAGTACAGGAGACAAATGCCTATCAACAATTGGTTCAAGACAGACAGGGAGAAGAATTGAAACTTCTTTGTGGAATTCTGATATAAAGACAGCATAGAAATCAGCATGGTTTGAGGAGATTATAAGATCAAGAGAATCATGTTTTCTCAACCTGACCCCAAGGAGACATGGGCAAGCTTAGCTGGTGCACCACTGTACATTAGAGTGAAATTTTATTACTAAGGGAAGTTATGCAGAAATTGTGGTAAATTCACATGATAATATATTATACAAAAGTTAAAAGAAATAGATTCAGAAGAATATATTTATGGAAATAGAATAACATATAACATCTATTTGAAAAAGAAAATTATGAAATAAAAAACATAAAATAGTGAGGTTGGAAAAAGAGAAGAAAAAACAGGATTATCATTTTTTTCTTTAGAACTATTAATTTTAGATTTTAACCTCAAATACTCTTATTTCATCCTGTGGCTTTTATTTCATATATATATGTGTGTATATAATATATATGTAGGTATTTATGTATATATATGTATTTATATTTGTGCATACATATATGTATATTTTTGTTTCAAACTCTTTAAGCAAAAAAAAAAATTACACAAAAATTTGAGATCTCATTTGCACTCATCCCCAGTTCCATTTCTTCATTAATATCCCTGAGAAAACTACCATAATCAGTTTAACATTTATCTTTCCAGTTTCTGACTTTATATTTTTGCCAGATATAAATATATTCAGAAACAATACATACAGAGTTTTTGTGTGCATGTTTCTGTGTATCTATTCTCATTAACCTGCTTTTCTATCTAACATTATATTTTTTCTACCTCTGGTGTTAATATAAAATAATGTCTCCCATTTTATTTGCCAGATAGTAGTCCATAGCATAAATACCTGACATTTCAGCTATATATTCCCTGAGAGACATTTAGTTTGTTCCTAATTGTTTGCTGGCCAGTTGTTAAATATAACCTTCCATTGTTATGGAATGTGGAAGTCTTCTTGCCCCCAGAGCTTCCGGTTCATGTATGGTGTCTGTTTAATGGTCAGGAGCACTCTGTGATGATGTTCCATATTAACCCCATTTTACTGATTAGGAAATAAGGCTCAGAGAAATTAAATAATTTTTCAAGATCATCAAGGTGGTATGTGGGGAGCCAAAATTTGAATATAGGTCTAGGTCATTCAAGAAATGGTGTTGCAATCAAAGCATTGTATATTATATACCTGAATCACAGAATTAAGTCATTATACCATTTATTTTCCCACATTTTCACAAAACAAATTATTTTCCTAAACATATAATTTATAACAATGATGAATACCATTCCCCAAATAAGCTAAAATCCAAATGATACAAGATTTTATTTACAAAAGGAGATAATTTTTGAAAATATTTTTACTTAGTTTAAAGGTTACAAAGAAAGATACGTTTTCATATAAAAATGATAGACTGTTTCTAACTCAGTTTAAGACAATCAAATGATAAAGAAATAAACTCATGGGATTGCTACTGGGTGAAGGCAACTCAAGTTTATCACCTTCAGGTCACAGATTTGAATCTTTCCAAGCCTGATGCTGACTGAAAATCACTGCCTTCTGACAGCTATGTGCCCTTATTCTCTTTTCATCACAAAACAGTAAGAATCAGCACTTTCATATCTGCATAAAAAGTTTCAGTTACAAAATAAAAGATAAAGTGAGGGTCAGATCTTTTCCTCTCAAAACCATAAAAGTTTATCTCAAAACTAGAGAAAAAATGTGCTAACAATTAAGAAGAGTTCCATTTTTGAATAATAGAAAAAAAATGTTTAGGCTGTATACATGTGTTGGGGGTGGGACATTTATGGGGGTGGAGAGAAATCCTGTACAACAATGAAAACATGTAAAAGCTAAATTCACCCAAAAAGGGATTGCTACAGACCTGAAAATCTTCCATGCGAACATTTTCTGAAACCAGAGATTCCCTCACTCTTCCATCATATTCATTTTCATCAGAGAAGTTGGCAGGATGCAACCAAAATTTTCCTTTAAAGAGGCATTAAGGTGCAGGTGGATATCAACTATTGTTTTCATAGAGTAAATGTGCTACAAATTTCTTGTATATATATTCTCGGGAACTGTTTATTATTTAGATATGTAAGATATATAAAGCATTGAGCATAGTCAAAGTAAAACTTCTAAAATATTGTCAAAATGAAACATTTTCATGTTAACAGCTTGAAGCTGGCCCTAAGATATCAATACAGACTTTCCTATAGATAAATTTCATTTCCTTAAAATCACCCTTCTTTTCAAATGTATACAAATTTATTTAAACTAATATATAGTTAAGAATGCTTTTCATTCATATAGAATGGGTATTTCTTAAAAAGTGATTATCCCTTTAAATGCTGCTAATTAAGGCAAAAACAAGGAGAACCTATTTGCTACATATACGACAAACAATTTGTATAGCAAATAAATAACTCACGCAAATCTATAGGAAATAAAGTAGTATAGCACAGATATTCCACAAAAGAGAAAATATGGATGGCCAATAAATACAATGATCAATATCATTGGAATTCTGGACAATGCCATTTAAAACAACAGTAAGAAATCATATTAAACCCATCAGCCTGGCAAAGTTAATAGGTTAGGCAATGACAAGAATAGTCCAGGATACAACACCAGAAAATTTCATTCATTGCAGATGAAAGAGAACGTTAATAGAGTCACTATGGAAAACAATTTCATATTACCTAGTAAAACTTATTAAGATCAGACCCTGAGCCAGCAAATTCACAAGTCTATAACCTAGAGAAACCCTTGTTTTTGTTAACCAAGACATGTACAAGAATGACCATAACAGCAGTGCTTGTAATAACAAGAAACCGGAAACAACTGAAATGCATTTTGAGAGGAGAATGGAAAAATGAATAGTGGTATATCCATAAACAGAATACTGTGCAGCAGTGGAAATGAATACACTATGTCCTATACGTTATTATAATCACATCTCAAAAATATAATTTTGAGTGATAAAATAAGTCTCAGAGGACTACTAAATGTATGATACTACTTAAATAAAACCTCAAACTTGCAAAATTAACAATATGTATTTTACTAATCAATACACATGTAGTAAACTATAAAGTAAAGCAAGGGAATGATAACAACATTCAAATTAGAGATTATCCTTAGATTAAAAAGTGTGGGATCTGATTGTGAACTTTACAGAGGGACTTTCAAAGACCTTGGTGATAGCAGTATCCTATTTCTTAATCACTTTCAAAAATAAATATATAACAATAATTGAATATGTACAACCAAATAAATAAATGAAACCAAAAGATGAAAAGTAAAGATGCTTCACAGGTGCCATAAGAGAGGTAAACTGGGAGATGCTTTGGTTTCCCTTTCTAAAGTCAAGAGGGAGCCATTTCTTTGTTGCATGAAGAAACTAAAAGAAAAGCACAAAGTGACAAAAGAAAGTTCATTAATAGTTTTCATGAGTCAAGTTTGATGGCCATAGCTGTCCCCAGCAGGAAGAGAATTCATGGTATCAGTGATGGCTGTTGAGAATCAGAATGGTGGGGAGCAGGGAGGAGACTGAAGGGAAGGATACTGATAGAATATATGCAAAAGTAAACTAATTTGCCTACATACCAGTAGCTGATTTTTATACCAATAATTTCTCTGCAATTATTATAAAATGCTTTAAATGCTTAGTTTCAAAGACACATAAATATGTCTTACATACAGACCAGCAGTTGAAAGAATTGTAAATCGTTGGATAATGATCTCAACCTAGCTCCCTCCCTTCACCCGAACAGAACTCTTCAACCACCAGCAATTGTTTTGGACTTGAGCTTTTCAGGAAACAAACAGCAGATCATGATCAATAGCGGGAAAAAAAAAAAAAAAGATGTAAATGTAATGCTGTGACTGATAAATTCTGTAAAAGGTGAATTCATTCCACCTTTCTA
The DNA here is from genome assembly GCF_964165515.1 of Mesoplodon bidens. Lineage (NCBI taxonomy): Eukaryota > Metazoa > Chordata > Mammalia > Artiodactyla > Ziphiidae > Mesoplodon > Mesoplodon bidens. The sequence goes on along the minus strand of NC_138161.1, from coordinate 80,448,563 downwards.
CCTATAATTACTTGTCAGTTAAATGAGGAGATTATATGAGATCATATCCAAAAATCTCCTCTATTATCTTTGATTAATTCTAATGTCTTTGATTCCATAATAATTTACATGACATACTCTATTTTGGTAAATGTGGGGCATGCATCTACAAATATCTTAGAAATTCAGTCATTGTAATCATAAAACTTAACTTTCATTTCTTTCTACATTTGCTAAGCCTTACCTAATCTTTTCTCTGAAAAAACAAGTCTCTAATGGGACACACTGAATTCATTCCACTTCTATAAACATAGATTAAGAAATGTTAAAATTATTGATTTATGTGTGAATTAATATAATACCACATCTACAGATAACAAATATTATAGTTATTGGTGTAAGAAATGAACAATTTGCAAGTACAATTTCAAGATGAAATTTTAAGAATAATAAAATTCTCATATTCACGATCGACTTCCTACCATGAGGACATAATAAACCTTGCTTTATTCTACTCTTATTTAAAGTTTATCTTGCCCTCTAGAAGTTATCCTGTATCTTGCTGAAAAGCTTTACTGCCAGTTTTAAGTCTGAAATAAAAGATGCATGATCAGAATTTTGTAGCTGCCTTAGGTTAATTCAATATGAAGATCATAATATAGATTTGTTTAGAAGCCAATTACTGAAGTGGATTAGTTTCTTTACCTGGGAGGGTCAGTGAATATTTCAAATAGAAGCTGAATATAGTTTCCTTTTAACTTCCCGCTCCTCCTAAAATGTTCTGGAACTAAAGGTGAAAATATCCAGTTCGGATTCCATAAATGGAACCCAATTCTTGGTACAGCAGAACAATATGTCACTAATCAGCAAAGCAGACATGTGAATAAAGCTTGGACTTTGCCTTTTATAGGAAAGACAGTTTCATTTGATAAATGACGCAAGGAATAGAAAGGAAAGGCTGAAAGTAAAATATCTTTATGCTTACTGCAGAATGGAATAGGGCCAATAAGTAGGTCAATTCTGTTATCTTCAGCCTCCCTTCTCTGTACATCCATGGATTTTAATAGACAGCAGTGCTGAGGCCACCATCATTACTGCAGTCAGGGAATAGTGTGCAAGTCATGGCCAACTGAAATAGAGAAATTGCTTTCTGGAGCTGTATATTTGGTATATTCGTAAGAGCATTGGCCTAAACAAATTCTCTATGGGGAGTTCCTCTTTTTATTTCTCACTTAAATTGAAAGCAAATGCTTTGTTTTAAAAACCAAAGCCCTTATAGGATATGTTGATCAAAATCTAAAGAAATATTATTTAATATCTAACAGAAATGATTAACTCATATATCACATAATAAACTCATTAAGTCATTTTTGACAACCAAAACCTGCCTCATCTTTAGTTTGATGTCTTTTTAAAAATATACCTTTGTAGAAGATATGAAGCACAGAATACTGTAAACTTATTCTACTCTTACTCTTGAAGTTTTCCATATTTCTTGAAAGTAGATTATAAGAGGGAGGGCATATATGTATAATGGGAAAGAGATGACAGGGGAGATTAACCAAATATAAAAATGCCTTGTAGGTTTTTATATGGCAAGTACAATATGTCACGATTGAGGTTTATAATTTTACTAAGTTGAAATAAAGCAAGTTCTAAAAATTTACCAGCAACTGTATGGTATATTTTATTTTCTATTCTTTGGCAAGAAGAAGTAACATTTCCTATGACATAATTTAAACACTTGCATACTATTTCTTATTATAAGAGTATCTTTTCAATATGTATTAGCACATTTAATTTTCAAAAAAAATTATGAAATAAACATATTCATTCATACTTTACAAATACAGAAACTAGGGTTGACACAATTGAAGTCCCATAGCTGGCAGATGGCAGAGCTAGGATGTGCTTTCTGTCTCCAAAATAATTTTTTTTCCAGTTGCCAGCATTTCAAATTCAGCAAGTTTTATATTCAGTCTTATCAGTAAAAACCATCACAACTCCAAGATTAAAAAGAAATGTATAGTAATTATATTTTTGGAATATGGATGTGTAAAATTATGTTATAGCACAATAAAATACAGCTATTTCTTTCTAATCTCTCTTTTGAGCCCCTACTTAAGGGGAAAAAAAGGGCTATAATTGGACAAGCTTTAAATTTGTGACTCTCAGCATTTCCAGGTTTTAATGTTCTCTATTAAAGTACTGATTCTTTCCAATACAAATGCAGACACTCACATTAAATTCCATAGTAGAACTTCCAATGCAGTTTGCTATCTGGGTGTCAAAGAGTCTAAATCTATGTACACTGGGCATTATGTTCACTGGATGGGGATGTCCACATGTGTCATTCTCTAGCTCTGAGTAGAAGTACAAGTGGGTGCCCTGGACTAGGTCCTCCAAACCTGATCCCTCTCCTCCTGCCTTTAGATGCTTAATTGCAACTACTCTTCATCTCCTGCCACACCACTGCTCATGGTCATCAGGTCCCTGCCTGAGCAGATCCTCCAAATGACTCCTGTGAAACAGAAGTCTGATCAATAATTCCAAGCTCCTGACCAGGCCACACAGGAACATCTGGATCCTGCACACAGGATCTGGGAAGCCAGGAGCTTGTAGCCAGCCACTCACACCACTGTTGCTCTATCCTTCCTTTCTTGTCAGACATGCCAACTGCAGGGCTCCTCCCAGAGTCCTGGTTCTCAAAACTGGTTGATCATTGGCATCATTCAGGCAATAAGAAACACCAACCCCTACCCGACTGTCCAAGACTGATTTAATCAGATTCTTTACCATCAGAAAAAACTAAATTAGAATTTAAGTGTATGGGAAATACAACATTGGGATTTTTTAAGATTATCTAGCTGATTTTAATGCATAGCCAGGATCACTATTGTATAGGCCAGTGGCCTTCCCTGGGCTGCTTCCAGGGAGTTATCACATTAGTCCTCCCCACCCCATGTTCAAGTAGCTGCCGCTTCTATCACTGCAGCACTGGTTTATCCTTTTAGAATATTAGCAAGAGTTTAGATAAGACAAAAAGTTTTCCATATACACAACATGGTCTAAACCAATTTTTCACCTATTTAAACAAATTTAAGTGTGTGTGTGTGTGTGTGTGTGTGAATCTCTGTGTATTACATCTAGTTTACATGAGTAAAACTTGTGGATAACTCAAAAGATGACTCTGGCCATCTATGTATGGCTTCCCTTGAGCTCTTTAGCTTATTGCTCTGAAGTCCCCCAAAACACTTTCCACTACTTTCACTAGCTTTATTAAACTGAGATTTTTGGTCCAGTTTTCAACCCAAGAAACTTTCCCAATACACTGAGCTTCTACCTTTCTGCCCTGTTCCTCCATCAAGGACATAACGGATTAGGTCTCTTCACCTACTCTTAAAATTATCCCACAGTCCACATCTCATCTATAATCAAGGTCAGTTTCTGGTTGCCCAAGTTATCATATGAAACACTTCCACTCAATTCTCATTTTCTACTACTATCTCTACCTCTCCACATCTTCTTTCCCTTGGAGAGTATAAGACTTTTAGCCTAAAAAAATGAAAAATGTCCTTGTTCTGCAGTCCTTGTAATTTTCCAAGCTGGTACTGTCATTAGTATTTCATATTGCTGTGTTTTAAAGAGGCCAAACTTTTCCTGTATCTCTAAACCTTTTCTGGCTATTTGAGTATGAAATGTGTATATAACAATAAATACATATAGAGTATATGTACAAATACACATGTAAACATAAATGCAAATAAATAAACATACAAAATGCTTCTCCACATCTGCTTTTATAACAAGAGCAAATAGCATATTATGATAGGGGGTAAGAAAGGGTCCAGATAAATTATACATATTTCATTTTTTTACTCAACTTGGATTTTCTTTTAATAACCAGTTTATACTTAACCTCTCCATATATATTTTTAAAAAGCAAAATAACATTGTTGTTATGCCTCTGTCACCCTTTATCCAAGAAAAACTTTGTAAAAGCAAACACCACTGTAGCCAGTAACTTTATACTGTTTATAATTGAATTTGAAATAACTTTGACATTCTGAAAGTTCACGTTAGGAAATCAGCAATTGTTCTGATTGATGGGCATATGGTGTGTGTACACACTCTATGTCCTTCAACAGTATTGCTATTATTACTAGATAAAGAAAAAAAAAGATGACTTGGGGCATGAATGAAAATTTCCTGATTTCTTAGAATAATTTCTTGTTTCTAACTGAAGGCTAAGCTGTCAACAAACCAAGATATGCCATTTATGTTAGTATTTATGAGGATATTAGATTTCCTGTGAATTATATATCATAGTATAAATGTATTTTTGTCAAAATGTAATTTAATTGCAAATAACATTTGGCATTTTCCAAGTAGCTTATACTTATTTTGCTATTAAAATAGAAAGTGATCAGAATTATTTTTAATGATATCAAGACAGCTTTAATACAAGCTAAAGTCCATTAATTTAGAATCAAGAATTTAAATCTATAATTTACATTTTCTAAAAGCTCTTGCAGTTTGATACTGTAAACTGTACTTGAAAGAAAAGCATTAAGGAACTCAAGTACATTGTGAGTAACCTTGTAGTATTTTGCTTTAGTTGTAACCACATAGGAGATTGTTATTCTATCAACCTCACTTTATTTTATTTTTTTATTAGTTTCTGCTTTATAACAAAGTGAATCAGTCATACATATACATCTGTTCCCACATCCCTTCCCTCATGCATCTCCCTCCCTCCCACCCTCCCCATCCCACCCCTCCAGGCGGTCAAAAAGCACTGAGCTGATCTCCCTGTGCTCTGTGGCTGCTTCCCACTATCTATCTACCTTACGTTTGGTAGTGTATATATGTCCATGTCTCTCTTTCGCTTTGTCACAGCTTACCCTTCCCCATCCCCATATCCTCAAGTCCATTCTCAAGTAGGTCTGTGTCTTTATTCCCGTTTTACACCTAGGTTCTTCATAACATTTTTTTAATTCCATATATATGTGTTAGCATATGGTATTTGTCTTTCTCTTTCTGACTTACTTCACTCTGTATGACAGACTCTAGGTCTATCCACCTCATTACAAATAGCTCAGTTTCGTTTCTTTTTATGGCTGAGAAATATTCCATTGTATATATGTGCCACATCTTCTTTACCCATTCATCCGATGATGGACACTAAGGTTGTTTCCAGCTCCGGGCTATTGTGAATAGAGCTGCAATGAACATTTTGGTACATGTCTCTTTTTGAATTATGGTTTTCTCAGGGTATATGCCTAGTAGTGGGATTGCTGGGTCATATGGTAGTTCTATTTGTAGTTTTTTAAGGAACCTCCATACTGTTCTCCATAGTGGCTGTACCAATTCACATTCCCACCAGCAGTGCAAGAGTGTTCTCTTTTCTCCACACCCTCTCCAGCATTTATTGTTTCTAGATTTCTTGATGATGGCCATTCTGACTGGTGTGAGATGATATCTCTTTGTAGTTTTGATGTGCATTTCTCTAATGATTAATGATGTTGAGCATTCTTTCATGTGTTTGTTGGCAGTCTGTATATCTTCTTTGGAGAAATGCCTATTTAAGTCTTCTGCCCACATTTGGACTGGCTTGTTTTTTTGCTATTGAGCTGCATGAGCTGTTTATAAATTTTGGAGATTAATCCTTTGTCCGTTGCTTCATTTGCAAATATATTCTCCCATTCTGAGGGTTGTCTTTTGGTCTTGTTTATGGTTTCCTTTGCTGTGCAAAAGCTTTGAAGTTTCATTAGGTCCCATTTGTTTATCTTTGTTTTTATTTCCATTTCTCTAGGAGGTGGGTCCAAAAGGATCTTGCTGTGATTTATGTCATAGAGTGTTCTGCCTATGTTTTCGTCAAAAACTTTGATAGTCTCTGGCCTTACATTTAGGTCTTTAATCCATTTTGAGCTTATTTTTGTGTATGGTGTTAGGGAATGATCTAATCTCATACTTTTACATGTCCCTGTCCAGTTTTCCCAGCACCGCTTATTGAAGAGGCTGTCCTTTCTCCACTGTACATTCCTGCCTCCTTTATCAAAGATAAGTTGGCCATATGTGCGTGGGTTTATCTCTGGGCTTTCTATCCTGTTCCATTGATCTATCTTTCTGTTTTTGTGCCAGTACCACACTGTCTTGATTACTGTAGCTTTGTAGTATAGTCTGAAGTCAGGGAGCCTGATTCTTACAGCTCCTTTTTTCGTTCTCAAGATTGCTTTGGCTATTCGGGGTCTTTTGTTTCTCCCAACAAATTTTGAAATGTTTTGTTCTAGTTCTGTGAAAAATGCCAGTGGTAGTTTGATAGGGATTGCATTGAATCTGTAGATTGCTTTGGGTAGTAGAGTCATTTTCACAATATTGATTCTTCCAATCCAGGAGCATGGTATATCTCTCCATCTATTTGTATCATCTTTAATTTCTTTCATCAGTGTCTTATAATTTTCTGCATACAGGTCTTTTGTCTCCTTAGGTAGGTTTATTCCTAGATATTTTATTCTTTTTGTTGCAATGGTAAATGGGAGTGTTTTCTTGATTTCATTTTCAGATTTTTCATCATTAGTGTACAGGAATGCCAGAGATTTCTGTGCATTAATTTTGTATCCTGCTACTTTACCAAATTCATTGATTAGCCTTAGTAGTTTTCTGGTAGCATCTTTAGGATTCTCTATGTATAGTATCATGTCATCTGCAAACAGTGACAGCTTTACTTCTTCTTTTCCAATTTGGATTCCTTTTATTTCCTTTTCTTCTCTGATTGCTGTGGCTAAAACTTCCAAAACTAAGTTGAATAAGAGTGGTGAGAGTGGGCAGCCTTGTCTTGTTCCTGATCTTAGTGAAAATGGTTTCAGTTTTTCACCATTGAGGACAATGTTGGCTGTGGGTTTGTCATATATGGCCTTTATTATGTTGAGGAAAGTTCCCTCTGTGCCTACTTTCTGCAGGGTTTTTTATCATAAATGGGTGTTGAACTTTGTCGAAAGCTTTCTCTGCATCTGTTGAGATGATCATATGGTTTTTCTCCTTCAATTTGTTAATATGGTGTATCACATTGATTGATTTGCGTATATTGAAGAATCCTTGCATTCCTGGAATAAACCCCACTTGATCATGGTGTATGATCCTTTTAATGTGCTGTTGGATTCTGTTTGCTAGCATTTTGTTGAGGATTTTTGCATCTATGTTCATCAGTGATATTGGCCTGTAGTTTTCTTTCTTTGTGACATCCTTGCCTGCTTTTGGTATCAAGGTGATGGTGGCCTTGTAGAATGAGTTTGGGAGTGTTCCTTCCTCTGAAATTGTTTGGAAGAGTTTGAGAAGGATGGGTATTAGCTCTTCTCTAAATGTTTGATAGAATTCGCCTGTGAAGCCATCTGGTCCTGGGCTTTTGTTTGTTGGAAGATTTTTAATCACAGGTTCAATTTCAGTGCTTGTGATTGGTCTATTCATATTTTCTATTTCTTCCTGATTCAGTCTTGGCCAGTTGTGCATTTCTAAGAATTTGTCCATTTCTTCCAGGTTGTCCATTTTATTGGCATAGAGTTTCTTGTAGTGATCTCTCATGATCTTTTGTATTTCTGCAGTGTCAGTTGTTACTTCTCCTTTTTCATTTCTAATTCTATTGATTTGAGTCTTCTCCCTTCTTTTCTTGATGAGTCTGGATAATAGTTTGTCAATTTTGTTTATCTTCTCAAAGAACCAGCTGTTAGTTTGATTGATCTTTGCTATCGTTTCCTTCATTTCTTTTTCATTTATTTCTGATCTGATCTTTATGATTTCTTTCCTTCTTCTAGCTTTATGGGTTTTTTGTTCTTCTTTCTGTAATTGCTTTAGGTGCAGGGTCAGGTTGTTTGCTCGAGATGTTTCCTGTTTCTTAAGGTGGGATTGTATTGCTATAAACTTCCCCCTTAGAACTGCTTTTGCTGCGTCCCATAGGTTTTGGGTCGTCGTGTCTCCATTGTCATTTGTTTCTAAGTATTTTTAAATTTCCTCTTTGATTTCTTCAGTGATCACTTCGTTATTGAGTAGTGTATTGTTTAGCCTCCATGTGTTTATTTTTTTACAGATCTTTTCCTGTAATTGATGTCTAGTCTCATAGCATTGTGGTCAGAAATGATACTTGATACAATTTCAATTTTCTTAAATTTACCAAGGCTTGATTTGTGACCCAAGATATGATCTATCCTGGAGAATGTTCCATGAGCACTTGAGAAAAATGTGTATTCTGTTGTTTTTGGATGAAATGTCCTATAAATATCAATTAAGCCCATCTTGTTTAATGTATCATTTAAAGCTTGTGTTTCCTTATTTATTTTCATTTTGGATGATCTGTCCATTGGTGAAAGTGGTCACCCTCACTTTAGAATAAAATTAATGTTGTTTAGAACTGAGAGGCTTGTTTGTTTAATCAGTATGGTATAATTTAGCTTCTCACTAATTTTAAAGAGTGATTTGGTGAATTGTAGGATTTTTAAAAGCAACACTCTAAAGTGTTTCTCTTTTTAAATGGAAGTAGCATTGTCTGTCAACTATTCTCAAGAACTGATCATTTTAATGTATTTGTAATGTTACTGATTAAATATTCTTCAAGGATTGTACATAAAGCTGATTTTGAAATCTTTCTTTAAATTTAATTGTGTAACAATACAAATAATTCACACGGTTCTTTAGATCCTTATTTCATGTATATATGTGACTATCACTCTAGTGTAATCTTCAAGAGACATTAAAATGCAAGCATATGGTCTTCTAAAATAATATACATCACTTGGATTTGGTCATTTCCACAAGTTTGTAGTCTTCTATGATAGCTTCTGGGCTAAGCTCATTAATTACTTCCTGGTAGTATTAAATTCAATATTTAAATTGGTAACTGTACCATCATTATACATATATATGCTTTTATTTCAGTGCTGATTCAATAAAGATTTTAAGAGAACAACATTTTTAAAGATTATTTTTTTTTTCCTCACTGGCATAACATTCTATTTGCTTTTTAACATTTTCCTCTGGGCTTTAAATTTTGTTTTTACCTTTAAATATCTATTTAAATAGATTGTTTCTGGTATTAAATTGTTCATCAACTGAATGTGATCTAAGTCCCTTAATAAAAATGATATAACTACCCCCGTCAACAGTGAAGTTTAAGGCCAAGTAGTGTATCAGATAAATATTTCAAATACTTGATTTGACAGAAGATGTCATGATAGTCAAATTTTTATACTTGATTTTAAAAAATCTAATTTACCAAGCTATTTGGTCCAAAACTCAAGTTTCTATCACCAAAATCTTTATTTTCCCAATTATAATACTATTGTTACCATGATGGCATGTATTATTTGTAACACAGATGCACTTATATTTTGAAATAGTATGTAAGTTGTAGTTATTATGTGTCAAACAATTTTCTAAGCACTTTTCAAAAATAATTCACTTAATTCTTATTTGGCAAATAAGAAAGAAAAAAACAAAGTGAAGATTACATAATTTAGCCTAAATCACACAGGTAGATGGAAAATAGAACCAGGATTTCAATCAGGCAAGTTGACTTTAGAGTTTCCTCCTAAGCAGTTCAACACTACACTCTATTGTCTGAAAGAACGTTGTACACCAAAATGAAGCAAACCAGTACTGTCTGCCATGGTTCTAAATTAAAGTCTAATCTTCGTGTGTTTTGAGACCAGCCAGATTAGATGATTCCAGGCTATACATACAAGGGAGAGACCATCTGTGTTTTCCATTCATCAGTGGTGATACTGTTGGGTTGTTGTCTCCCCATTCTCAATATATTTGGGTTCTTTGACATTTCCTGGCTGGGGTAGGCCAAGTTTACTGCTTATTAATCTTCAACTGAGTGTACAGCCCTGGATTTTTTCTCCCAGATTCCAATTCCTGAGAGGCTGTGACACTTTAAATTTAAGCTCACTATGGCAAATGCCCTCAATTTTCATAGCAAAGTTCAGAGCTCTACTCAATTCATTAGTTAACTACTTATAGTTTGGGAATAAGAACTCCTAACTTTGTTTCCTGTTTATCCAAGCATTTATATTAAAAAAAAATTGTATCCAGGATATTTGTTGTTTGCCATGGAGAAATGATCTGTATTCCTAGTCCTCCAAAATACCAGAAGCTGGAGTTTATTTTAGCTTTCCTTTAAAAGCATGATATTCAAGACCTCCTCACTTTGACCACAGATGCTTGTGTTCAGTCATATTCAATAAAGAAACATTAAATATTCCAAGGAAACTTTAAGAGTACTAAGGGGAGGGACAGAACTGCTTGCCCTAACAATTCATATCATGTGGTTACTTGGGGTAATAATGTACATCATATCAAGGTTTTCCAATGCAAATTAGAACCCTCAAAATTGTTCATCCTTTCTCTTAAGGTCTAAATATGAGAGAAATCTAGAAAGAAAAGCTGAGAATCCAGTTTATAAAAATTTAAAGTCATTCTTCTAACAAAATTAACTAATGAATACCAAAAACCCCTTTACTTTCATTTCTTAATTTGTACATTTATTCATATACTCAAATTTCAAAATTGTGTCACTTACAACTACTACATTGCAGTTAAATATTTAATAATATATATGTGGAAAATACTAAACCAAAAAAAAAATGAAACTGAAACATCTATCAATATAAACGGTGATTATCAATAAAGAGGACAAAAGTTGAGTGTTTAAACAAATATGTGACTAATTAAAGTCAAAGATATCAGATATCAATAAAAACTAGGGAGGCCGGGAGGAAGATGGCGGAAGAGTAAGATGCGGAGATGACCTTCCTCCCCACAGATACATCAGAAATTCATCTACACGTGGAACAACTCCTACAGAACACCTACTGAACGCTGACAGAAGACCTCAGACCCCACAAAAGGCAAGAAACTCCCCACATACCTGGGTAGGACAAAAGAAAAAAGAATAAACAGAGACAAAAGGATAGGGACGGGACCTGCACCAGTGGGAGAGAGCCGTGAAGGAGGAAAGGTTTCCACACACTAGAAGCCCCTTCGCGGGCGGAGACTGCAGGTGGCGGAGGGGGAAAGCTTTGGAATAGCAGAGGAGAGCACAGCAACAGGGGTGTGGAGGGCAAAGCGGAGAGATTCCGGCAAAGAGGATCGGTGCCCTCAGGCACACACCAGCCCGAGAGACTTGTCTGCTCGGCCGCTGGGGCGGGCGGGGCTGGGAGCTGATGCTCGGTTATCGGGTTTCAGTCGGAGCGCAGGGACAGGACTGGGGCTGGTGGCAGGAAGAGAGCCTGAAGGGGTTAGTGCACCATGGCTAGCCCGGAGGGAGTCCGGGGAAAAAGTCTGGAGCTGCCAAAGAGGCAAGAGACTTTTTCTTCCCTTTTGTTTCCTGATGCGCGAGGAGAGGGCATTAAGAGGGCTGCTTGGGGAAGCTCTGGAGACGGGCGCGAGCCGCGGATAAAGGCGCGGACCCTGGAGACGGGCGTGGGACGCTGGGGCTGATGCTGCAGCCGCGGGGCCTGGGTGCGAGCGCGGGTTCACTGTCCGCCCCGCCTTCCAGGGGGCCTGTGCACCCCGCCACTGCCGGGGTCCCGGGACCCGGGGACGGCTTTCCCGGGAAAGCGCACGGAGGGCCTCGGGCTGCTGCAACGTCACGCCGGCCTCTGCCGTCACAGGCCCGCCCCACACTGTGTGCCCCTCCCTCCCCTCTGCCTGAGTGAGCCAGAGCCCCCAAATCAGCGGCTCCTTTAAACCCGTCCTGTCCGAGTGAAGAACCGACGCCCTCCGGCGACCTATGCACCGAGGCGGGGCCAGGTCCAAGGCTGAGACCCGGGAGCTGTGAGAGCAAAGAAGAGACAGGGAAATCTCTCTGTGCAGCCTCGGAGGCAGCGGATTAAAGCTCCACGGTCCACTTGATGTGCCCTGCGTCTGTGGAGTGCATAAATGGACAGCGAATCATCCCAAATTGAGGAAGTGGACTTTGAGGACAAGATTTAAGACTTTTCCCCCTTTTCCTCTTTTTACAACGAACTATCCCAAATTAAGGAGGTGGACTTAGAGAGCAAGATTTCAGACTTCTCGCCCTTTTACTCTTTTTACAATGAATTATCCCAAATTGAGGAGGTGTACTTGGAGAGCAAGATTTTTGATTTTTCCCCCTGCTCTCTTTTGTGAATTTGTATGTGTATTCTTCTGTGTAAGATTCTCTCTGTATAGCTTTGCTTCCACCATATGTCCCAGGGTACTATTTGTCCGTTTTTTTTTTTTCAATAATTACTTTTTAATTTTAATAACACTACTATATTTCATACTTTATTCTATTTTACTTTACCTGCTCTTTCTTTTTTTCCTACCTTCCCTTCCTCCCTCCCTCCCTCCGCCCCTCCTTTCCTTCTTTCTCTCTTTCTTTCCTTCCTCCCTCCCTCCCTCTTTTCTTTCCGTCCTTCCTCCCTCCCTCCCTCCCTCCTTTCTTTCTTTCTTTCTTTCTTTCTTTCTTTCTTCCTTCCTTCCTTCCTTCCTTCCTTTCTTTCCTTCTTCCTTTCTTTCTCTCTCTCTTTCTTTCTTCTACTAATTCTTTCTTTCTACTTTTTCTCCCTTTTATTCTGAGCTGGGTAGGTGAAAGGCTCTTGGTGCTGCAGCCAGGAGTCAGGGCTGTGCCTCTGAAGTGGGAGAGCCAACTTCAGGACAGGGGTCCACAAGAGACCTCCCAGCTCCACATAATATCAAGCGGCGAAAATCTCCCAGAGATCTCTATCTCAACACCAGCACCCAGCTTCAGTCAACGACCAGAAAGCTACAGTGCTGGTCACCCTATGCCAAGCAACTAGCAAGGCAGGAACACAACACTACCCATTAGCAGAGAGGCGGCCTAAAAACATAATAAGGCCACAGGCACCCCAAAACACACCACCAGACATGGACCTGTCCACCAGAAAGACAAGATCGAGCCTCAACCACAGGAACACAGGCACTAGTCCCCCCCACCAGGAAGCCTACACAACCTACTGAAACAACCTTAGCAACTGGGGACAGACACCAAAAACAACGGGAACTACGAATCTGCAGCCTGCAAAAAGGAAACCCCAAACACAGTAACATAAGCAAAATGAGAAGACAGAAAAACACACAGCAGGTGAAGGAGCAAGATAAAAATCTACCAGAACTAACAAAGGAAGAGGTAATAGGCAGACTACCTGGAAAAGAATTCAGAATAATGATAGTAAAGATGATCCAAGATTCTATTTCCAAGATCCATAAACACAATAAATGAAATGAAAAATACTCTACATGGGATCAATAGCAGAATAACTGAGGCAGAAGAACAGGTAAGTGAGGTGGAAGATAAAATAGTGGAAATAACTGATGCAGAGCAAAATAAAGAAAAAAGAATGAAAAGAACAGAGGACAGTCTCAGAGACCTCTGGGACAACATTAAACGCACCAACATTCGAATTATAGGGGTTCCAGAAGAAGAAGAGAAAAAGAAAGGGACTGAGAAAATATTTGAAGAGATTATAGTTGAAAACTTCCCTAATATGGGAAAGGAAATAGTTAATCAAGTCCAGGAGGCACAGAGAGTCCCATACAGAATAAATCCAAGGAGAAATATGCCAAGACACATATTAATCAAACTGTCAAGAATTAAACACAAAGAAATCATATTAAAAGCAGCAAGGGAAAAACAACAAATGACACACAAGGAAATCCCCATCAGGTTAACAGCTGATCTCTCAGCAGAAACTCTACAAGCCAGAAGGGAGTGGCAGGACATAATTAAAGTGATGAAGGACAGGAACCTGCAACCAAGATTACTCTACCCAGCAAGGATCTCATTCAGATTTGATGGAGAAATTAAAATATTTACAGACAAGCAAAAGCTGAGAGAGTTCAGCACCACCAAACCAGCTTTACAACAAATGCTAAAGGAACTTCTCTAGGCAAGAAACACAACAGAAGGAAAAGACCTACAATAACGACCCCAAAGCAATTAAGGAAATGGGGATAGGAACATACATATCAATAATTACCTTAAATGTAAATGGATTAAATGTTCCCACTAAAAGACACAGAGTGGCTGAATGGATACAAAAACAAAACCCATATATATGCTGTCTACAAGAGACCCACTTCAGACCTAGAGACACATACAGATTGAAAGTAAGGGGAAGGAAAAAGATATTCCATGCAAATGGAAATCAAAAGAAAGCTGGAGTAGCAATACTTATATCAAACAAAATAGACTTCAAAATAAAGACTACTATAAGAGACAAAGAAGGACACTACATAATGATAAAGGGATCGATCCAATAAGAAGATATAACAATTGTAAATATTGATGCACCCAACATAGGAGCACCTCAATACATAAGGCAAATACTAACAGCCATAAAAGGGGAAATCAACAGTAACACACTCATAGTAGGGGACTTTAACACCCCACCTTCACCAATGGACAGATCATCCAAAATGAAAATAAATAAGGAAACACAAGCTTTAAATGATACATTAAACATGATGGACTTAATTGATATTTATAGGACATTCCATCCAAAAACAACAGAATACACATTTTTCTCAAGTGCTCATGGAACATTGTCCAGGATAGATCATATCTTGGGTCACAAATCAAGCATTGGTAAATTTAAGAAAATTGAAATTGTATCAAGTATCTTTTCCAACCACAATGCTATGAGACTAGACATCAATTACAGGAAAAGATCTATAAAAAATACAAACACATGGAGGCTAAACAATACACTACTCAATAACGAAGAGATCACTGGAGAAATCAAAGAGGAAATCAAAAAACACCTAGAAACAAATGACAATGGAGACACGACGACCAAAAACCTATGGGATGCAGCAAAAGCAGTTCTAAGGAGGAAGTTTATAGCAATACAATCCCACCTTAAGAAACAGGAAACATCTTGAGTAAACAACCTGACCCTGCACCTAAGCAATTAGAGAAAGAAGAACAAAAAATCCCCAAAGTTAGCAGAAGGAAAGAAATCATAAAGATCAGATCAGAAATAAATGAAAAAGAAATGAAGGAAATGATAGCAAAGATCAATCAAACTAACAGCTGGTTCTTTGAGAAGATAAACAAAATTGAGAAACCATTAGCCAGACTCATCAAGAAAAGAAGGGAGAAGACTCAAATCAATAGAATTAGAAATGAAAAAGGAGAAGTAAAAAGTGACACTGCAGAAATACAAAAGATCATGAGAGATTACTACAAGAAACCCTATGCCAATAAAATGGACAACCTGGAAGAAATGGACAAATTCTTAGAAATGCACAACCTGCCAAGATTGAATCAGGAAGAAATAGAAAATATGAATAGACCAATCACAAGCACTGAAATTGAACCTGTGATTAAAAATCTTCCAACAAACAAAAGCCCAGGACCAGATGGCTTCACAGGCGAATTCTATCAAACATTTAGAGAAGAGATAACACCCATCCTTCTCAAAATCTTCCAAATAATTTCAGAGGAAGGAACACTCCCAAACTCATTCTACAAGGCCACCATCACCTTGATACCAAAAGCAGGCAAGGATGTCACAAAGAAAGAAAACTACAGGCCAATATCACTGATGAACATAGATGCAAAAATCCTCAACAAAATACTAGCAAACAGTATCCAACAGCAAATTAAAAGGATCATACACCATGATCAAGTGGGGTTTATTCCAGGAATGCAAGGATTCTTCAATATACGCAAATCAATCAATGTGATACACCATATTAACAAATTGAAGGAGAAAAACCATATGATCATCTCAACAGATGCAGAGAAAGCTTTCGACAAAATTCAACACCCATTTATGATAAAAAACCCTGCAGAAAGTAGGCATAGAGGGATCTTTCCTCAACATAATAAAGGTCATATATGACAAACCCACAGCCAACATTGTCCTCAATGGTGAAAAACTGAAACCATTTCCACTAAGATCAGGAACAAGACAAGGCTGCCCACTCTCACCACTCTTATTCAACTTAGTTTTGGAAGTTTTAGCCACAGCAATCAGAGAAGAAAAGGAAATAAAAGGAATCCAAATTGGAAAAGAAGAAGTAAAGCTGTCACTGTTTGCAGATGACATGATACTATACATAGAGAATCCTAAAGATGCTACCAGAAAACTACTAAGGCTAATCAATGAATTTGGTAAAGTAGCAGGATACAAAATTAATGCACAGAAATCTCTGGCATTCCTGTACACTAATGATGAAAAATCTGAAAATGAAATCAAGAAAACACTCCCATTTACCATTGCAACAAAAAGAATAAAATATCTAGGAATAAACCTACCTAAGGAGACAAAAGACCTGTATGCAGAAAATTATAAGACACTGATGAAAGAAATTAAAGATGATACAAATAGATGGAGAGATATACCATGCTCCTGGATTGGAAGAATCAATATTGTGAAAATGACTCTACTACCCAAAGCAATCTACAGATTCAATGCAATCCCTATCAAACTACCACTGGCATTTTTCACAGAACTAGAACAAAACATTTCAAAATTTGTTGGGAGAAACAAAAGACCCCGAATAGCCAAAGCAATCTTGAGAACGAAAAAAGGAGCTGTAAGAATCAGGCTCCCTGACTTCAGACTATACTACAAAGCTACAGTAATCAAGACAGTGTGGTACTGGCACAAAAACAGAAAGATAGATCAATGGAACAGGATAGAAAGCCCAGAGATAAACCCACGCACATATGGCCAACTTATCTTTGATAAAGGAGGCAGGAATGTACAGTGGAGAAAGGACAGCCTCTTCAATAAGCGGTGCTGGGAAAACTGGACAGGGACATGTAAAAGTATGAGATTAGATCATTCCCTAACACCATACACAAAAATAAGCTCAAAATGGATTAAAGACCTAAATGTAAGGCCAGAGACTATCAAAGTTTTTGACGAAAACATAGGCAGAACACTCTATGACATAAATCACAGCAAGATCCTTTTGGACCCACCTCCTAGAGAAATGGAAATAAAAACAAAGATAAACAAATGGGACCTAATGAAACTTCAAAGCTTTTGCACAGCAAAGGAAACCATAAACAAGACCAAAAGACAACCCTCAGAATGGGAGAATATATTTGCAAATGAAGCAACGGACAAAGGATTAATCTCCAAAATTTATAAACAGCTCATGCAGCTCAATAGCAAAAAAACAAGCCAGTCCAAATGTGGGCAGAAGACTTAAATAGGCATTTCTCCAAAGAAGATATACAGACTGCCAACAAACACATGAAAGAATGCTCAACATCATTAATCATTAGAGAAATGCACATCAAAACTACAAAGAGATATCATCTCACACCAGTCAGAATGGCCATCATCAAGAAATCTAGAAACAATAAATGCTGGAGAGGGTGTGGAGAAAAGAGAACACTCTTGCACTGCTGGTGGGAATGTGAATTGGTACAGCCACTATGGAGAACAGTATGGAGGTTCCTTAAAAAACTACAAATAGAACTACCATATAACCCAGCAATCCCACTACTAGGCATATACCCTGAGAAAACCATAATTCCAAAAGAGACATGTACCAAAATGTTCATTGCAGCTCTATTCACAATAGCCCGGAGCTGGAAACAACTTAAGTGTCCATCATCAGATGAATGGATAAAGTAGTTGTGGCACATATATACAATGGAATATTACTCAGCCATAAAAAGAAACGAAACTGAGCTATTTATAATGAGATGGATAGACCTAGAGTCTGTCATACAGAGTGAAGTAAGTCAGAAAGCGAAAGACAAATACCATATGCTAACACATATATATGGAATTTAAAAAAAAATGTCATGAAGAACCTAGGGGTAAAACGGGAATAAAGACACAGACCTACTTGAGAATGGACTTGAGGATATAGGGATGGGGAAGGGTAAGCTGTGACAAAGCGAAAGAGAGGCATGGACATATATACACTACCAAACGTAAGGTAGATAGATAGTGGGAAGCAGCCGCAGAGCACAGGGTGATCAGCTCGGTGCTTTTTGACCGCCTGGAGGGGTGGGATGGGGAGGGTGGGAGGGAGGGAGATGCATGAGGGAAGGGATGTGGGAACAGATGTATATGTATGACTGATTCACTTTGTTATAAAGCAGAAACTAATAAAAAAAAATGAAGCTGCAAAAAATAAATAAATAAAAATAAAAAAATAAAAACTAGGATTAATTATAATAATTATTTTTTCCCAAAAATTTTGCATTTAAAGAAATTTTTATGACTAATGTAAGAATTTGGATTTTAGATTGGTATTTTAAAATGCTGATTTAACAAACAGAGGGAGAGATATATCATGTTCTTGGATTGGAAGAATCAGCACTGTGAAAATGACTATATTACCCAAAGCAATCTACAGATTCAATGCAATCCCTATCACACTACCAATGGCATTTTTCATAGAACTAGAACATAAGTTTCACAATTTTTATGGAAACAGAAAGACCCAAAAGAGCCTAAGCGATCTGGAGAAACAGAAACAGAGCTGAAGGAATCAGGCTCCCTGGCTTCAGGCTATACTACAAAGCTACAGTAATCAAGACAGTATGGTACTGTCACAAAAACAGAAATATAAATCAATGGAAGAGGATAGAAAGCCCAGTGATAAACCCATGCACATATGATCATCTTATTATTGATAAAGGAGGCAAGAATATACAGTGGAGAAAAGACAGCCTCTTCAATAAGTGGTGCTGGGAAAACGGGCCAGCTACATGTACAAGGATGAAATTAGAACACTCCCTAACACCATACACAAAAATAAATTCAAAATGGACTAAAGAATTAAATGTAATTCCAGACACTCTCAAACTCTTAGAGGAAAACATAGGCAGAACACTCTATGACATAAATCACAGCAAGATCCTTTTTGACCCACCTCCTAGAAAAATGGAAATAAAAACAAAAATAAACAAATGGGACCTAATGAAACTTCAAAGCTTTTGCACAGCAAAGGAAACCATAAACAAGATGAAAAGATAACCCTCAGAATGGGAGAAAATATTTGCAAATGAGGCAATTGACAAAGGATTAATCTCCAAAATATACAAGCAGCTCATGCAGCTCAATATCAAAAACACAAACAACCAAATCCAAAAATGGGTAGAAGACCTAAATAGACATTTCTCCAAAGAAGATATGCAGATTGCCAACAAACACATGAAAGAATGCTCAACATCATTAATCATTAGAGAAATGCAACTCAAAATTACAATGAGGTATCACCTCACACCAGTCAGAATGGCCAACATCAAAAATTCTACAAACAATAAATGCTGGAGAGGGTGTGGAGAAAAGGGAACCTTCTTGCACTGTTGGTGGGAATGCAAATTGATACAGCCACTATGGAGAAGAGTATGGAGGTTCTTTAAAAGACTAACAATACAACTACCATACAACTCAGAAATCCCACTACTGGGCATATACCCTGAGAAAACCATAATTCAAAAATAATCACGCACCACAATGTTCATTGCAGCTATATTTACAATAGGTAGGACATGGAAGCAACCTAAGTGTCCATTGAAAAATGAATGGATAAAGATGTGACACATATATACAATGGAATATTACTCAGCCATAAAAAGAAACGAAATTGTGTTATTTTTAGTGAGGTGGATGGACCTAGAGTCTGTCTTACAGAGTGAAGTAAGTCAGAAAGAGAAAAACAAATACCGTATGCTAACACATATATATGGAATCTGAAAAACAATAGAAAAGGTTCTGAAGAACCTAGGGGCAGGACAGGAATAAAGATGCAGATGTAGAGTATGGACCTGAGGACACTGGGAGGGAGAAGTGTAAGCTGGGACGAAGTGAGAGAGTGGCATGGACTTATATATACTACCAAATGTAAAATAGATAGCTAGTGGGAAGCAGCCGCATAGCACAGGGAGATCAGCTCAGTGTTTTGTGTCCACCTACACGGGTGGGATAGGGAGGCTGGGAGGGAGATGCAAGAGAGAGGAGATATGGGAATATATGTATATGTACAGCTGATTCACTTTGTTATAAAGCAGAAACTACCATACAATTGTAAAGCAATTATACTCCAATAAAGATTTTAAAAAAATTAAAAAATAATTTTAATGAATGGCTTAGAACATTTTACTTCTAAATCTTATTTATGGAATTCTACAACCACATGGTATTCACTGAGAAAAACGTTAGCTTAAGATATACAGTATTCATTAATGATTTAAGAAATTCTAAGTCTCATAGATCTCATATATGTATCTCTATTTAAAGGGACTTATTATGGGTTGGTAGGAAGCAATAAATTAGAAGATGAGGATGAATTTTATATTATTAAAATTATTGTAACATGTTTTGGCTAATAGAATGTAGTGTAAGTAACAGTGAGCCAGTTATATGACTAGCCTTCAAGAACTTTGGGGTATCCACGAACTTTCTTGGATATTTGCCACTACCATGTAAATAAATACCAGCTAGCCTGCTGGATAATGACAGATCCATGATCCTGAACTTTGATGGCTCCAAATAGTTGCCAATTTACTGCAGATACATGAGCAAGCCCAACTAAAATCGATTGAGCCTGGCCCAGAGCTAAAAAACTGCCCAGTCATGAACCAAATGAATGGTTACTATTTCAAGTCACTTTTTTGAGATGGTATGTTATATGACAGTAACACCTTAAAATCACTTAGCACACTCCAAGCACATGGTAGGAGCACAAAATGGCACCCTTTATTAATAATTAAATGTTACATAAATGTCCTCTACATGCTAACATTACACCACTCTGTGTTTGGATACTTCCCTGTCTCACCTCTACTTCCATTGCTTTAAATAATACATTTAACTAATTATTTTGTACTGTTAAAAATTATTGATCTAAAAGTACTATGTGTTGATTTTTGCTAATAAGAAAATAAGAAACAAATTTTGAGATTAGCATACCTAGAACTAGTGACAATGTATCTTCTGTTATCTATTCTCATTTGACTACAAGTATACTAAAGTTTGGATCAAAGGGAATATAATTCTTTCCCCTAAAGGATGATTGGGAAAGAATGCCTTTAATCTCAGAAGAGAGAGATAAAGTGACCTCTATTTCCAGTATTTATGGTTATTAGTCATAACAACTCAGAATAAAGTTCAATTGAGTAACAATGCCTTGTTTATGTACTGTTTTCCTAGTGTGATATAGAACATAGAACTCAGAGTGAGGAAAATCTAGGGTTGGAAGGAAGGGATATAATAAAGTCTTTGTCTAAAAGGACTGATGATTTAGTTTAAGTGACAAAATGATATTTGTGGAAATATTAAGGAAAAACATAGGCACCTTTTGAGACAACGGAAGATGAAAAAATTAGGAAGAAAAAGGGGACTAAGCATATTGAATATATATCAACTATAGTATGTGGATGCTGAAAAGTTAATCTACTAAATCAATCAATTGCCCCATCCATAAACCCCACAAAATGAGACAAATCAACCAGAAAAACCTAGGCAACAGTAATAAGATTATCTATATTTATATTACAATATATTATATGTACATTATATATAAACTGGGGTGGCCTCCATTTTGTGGGTTCCAATATACAAATTAACTTTAATAATATAATAGAAACAAGGGTTCTGTTCCCAATTCCAATGTGCATAGGGGGGGTGGGGGAGGTAAGCAATTCTCTGTGACACCAGATGAGTGTCCTACAATTTAACTCAACTCTGAAACCATCTACCTGGAGATAGTGTCAGATCCCACAGGTTAAGCGTTCAGTCTCGTAAGACTTCTCCCCACCCCACTTCAGATGCCAACTGCAAGTCCAGATTGTCACGTATGCTTCTGTGCTTCTATAAATCACAGGTTCCCATGACTCTCTCCTCAGGTTGGATCAATTTGCTATAGCAGCTCAGAGAACTCAGAGGAACTGTTACTTACGTTTACCAGTTTGTTAAAGGACACAGATGAACAGCCAAATGAAAAGCTGCAGAGGGTAAGGTCTGGGAGGGTCCCCAGTTCAGGGGCTTCTTTCCCCTTGGAGTTGTTATGCACCACCCTCCTGACACGCATACGTTTTCATCAACCTGGAAGCTCTCTGAACCCATTCGTCACTGCGTTTTATGGAGGTTTCATTACATAGGCATGACTGGTTAAAGCATTGGCCATTGGTGATTGCTTCAGCCTCTGGCCCCTCTCCCTTCCCTGGAAATAAGGAGGTGGGCCTGAAAGTGACAACCTTCTATTCATAGTTGTTTTCCCTCACAATCAGTCCCCATCCCTGGGTCCTTTCCAAAAGTCACTTCATTAACATGAACCCAGCTGTGGTGGAATGGGCTTGTTATGAAAAACAAGACACACATTTCACCTTTATGGTTCTGAAGTGATCTTAGAAACTCAGGACAAGAGACCAAATATTATGACAAAAAAATGGTCCCATTGCTCTTATTGCTCAGGAAATTCCAAAGGTTTGGGGACCTGTGATACAGGAACCATGGAAGAAGACCAAATCATAGGCATGTTTATTATAAATCACAATACCACATATATATATATATATATATATAGTGATATATTTATATTAAATATAATATATAAATAAAGTAGCAGGGATGCTAGCTCCCAAAAATACCCTATGTTGATAAAGTGGCATCTGCTAGATGGTAGCAAACAGAATGGTGAGAAAAATAAAAATCCTTTCATATTAGAATTGATTGCTTGAGGGAACCTGAATCAGGTGAATGCATTCAAAGTAATGAGACAGCTGTCTTTAGAGAAATTAGACTTGTTCTGTTTGGTCACAGGATTGAAATTAGGACCAAGGATGAAAACTACAGTGAGATGGGATTAAATTTTATGTCAACAAAGAAGAACTTTCTACTATTCAGACACCACAAATATAGTCTGTCTGCTTTAGAGATAATAAATTCACAGTTTCTACAGTTGTTCAAGGCAAAATTAAATAGTCACTTGGTGGCATCACTGTAGATGTTATCCAAGTGTAAGATGTGACATTATAGTTAATGTACTTAAAGTACCATAGTAGACTGCAAAGTGTATGAAACTAATGTAGAGGGAATCAATTTATCATGGACTTTTAATAGCTCCTCTTTTTCCCCTTTTATGGATGGCTGCCCCTCCTGCTTTAAGGAATAAGGTGGGTAAATTACAGGTATAAGTTGTTATAATCATTGCAACCACATTTTAACTCATAAGCACTGCTAAGGAAGTAAACCTTGTTTGCAGTAACTCAAATCAGTAGAGAAGGCAAAGCAATATGAATGTGCTGCCACTGATTTATTTATACTGAGGGATTTCTGGGCCTGTGGAAAGTCCTTCAGCACCCATGAAGATTAATATATACATGCTCGGAGTTTTAATTTATTAAATAACAATATCAGCAAAACAACAGCAAAGTCTTCATTTTATGTTTCCTCTTTCAACACCCAAATTTCCACACATTACTTCCTTTAGAACAATTTTTCTGGCCCTGGATATAGCACTATGCCAACCCTTTCAACATCAAAGCTTTATATTGTAATACGGGGATTACATGATGCTTTAGTCTACCTGAACTAGCCCTGGCCAGGCCTGCTTTGGAGGAAACCCTAATGTTACTTGATTGTCTTCCATGGAAGTATTATGCTTTTCAAGGTCAGAATCTTGAAAGAGTCAGTCCCCTGATTTGCTTTCTCCCATCATTGCCAATTACTATTAATATGATACATCTCCCTTTATATATTGTTGGTTCTATTTTTTATCGGAAAACCCTGCTTTCCTCAGATAGTTATTAACTTATTTCAAAAATATTATCTGAACTCAAATATACAAAATATATTGGAAACTTCACTTTTCAAAATTACATTCCCAGAAGAAGCACTTAGCGTAAATATTAGGAGTCTCCTCAAAAAAGGTATTCACACACAGAACTGTATTATCTGAATAGTGAATCTTCCTTCCCAGAAAGACTTGAAGATTTGATAAAGAAGTCATTGTTAGGTATCAGAGATTGTAACTCATTTTGTGATTCTGAAATTTATATAAAAGATTTCCACTTGCATATATATCTTACTTTAACTAATAATAGGACCTTGGATTATCAGTACATTTTTTCCTGAGAATAGCACTTTTCTGAAAAGAGAACATTTCTGTGTCTAAAGCTAAAGTCATAAAAAAAACTTAAATCCCCTGTAATCAAATTATTTCAGTTTCTATTAACTGTTCATCGAGCATATTTTTAATGCTTACTAAAATAAGAAGTCATTTTATACATTCAAGCTTCCTTGTTTCTATTCTAGATTAAAAGAAAAATATGTTAAGAAAAAATACATACATGTATATTTATATATGTATATATTATATATATGTGTGTATATATATATATATACATATTATATATATATATATATTGATCTTCCTATATCACTGTCTTGAACCAGAACTGCAAGTTGTGGCATCTTAATAAAAATTAAGAGTAAAGGAACTACAATAAGATGAAGCTAATGTTCTGATTGAATGCCAAGGAGGACCTGAGGAAAAGTCTAGCTTTTAAGCATTAGGATTGCATTTTCAGGAATAGCTTAGAATACTTTGAATGAAAGGATTGGAACTCTGCTTTAACTGGCAAAACCGTTACATTCCTATTTTCCTGCCCTCAACACTCATCTCCTCCCAGGGACACACTGCATCTATGGCTATATATGAAACAATTTCCTCTGGAAAAAATCCCAGAACTGGTGGAGGGATGCTTTCACATCAGACAAATGATAAGGAAACCACAATGAAGTGTGTAAAAAAGACTGAGACACAATCTCACCATAAACTCCAACTCTAGTGCTATGACCCACAATTGTGAGGGAACACGAAAACAGGGGCTTCTATCCGAGAAACAAAAAGGGGTGGTACCCCACACCCGACACCCCAACTTTTAAGGTCAGTAGCCGAGAGATGAGTCCCCAAAGCATCTGGCTTTGAAGACCAACATAGCTCACATCCAGGAGACCTACAGAGCTGTGGCAAATTGAGGAACATCTTTTAAAGGGCTCATGCACAGACTGACCCAGTTCAGGGCCCAGCACAGAAGCAGTCTTTTAAAAAGAGCCCAGAATTCATGTGAAAGAGAATCATTTCCTAATTTTAAAGGTTAGGTTTATGGGGCAGAGACTTGCTGCAATAATCTGAGGATGGAGGCTGGTAGGCACCATCTTCCTGCTCTCCTTCTGCCTTGCTAAAGCTGGCAGGTGCCATCTGTTTTGTGTTTGCTTGTTTGTTTCACTTTCTTTCAGGTACCATCTTTATCTAACTGGCAGGTACCATCTTCTGTGCTCCCTATGCCTTGCTAAAGTCTGTGGACACCATCCATTTTTTATTTTTTCTTCCCCTTCTGTCTTTTACTCTCTTCTTTTTTTTTTTTTTCTTTTTCTTTTTCTTTTTCTTTTTTTTTTTTTTTTTTTGCGGCATGCAGGCCTCTCACAGCTGTGGCCTCTCCCACTGTGGAGCACAGGCTCCGGACGCGCAGGCTCAGCGGCCATGGCTCACGGGCCCAGCCGCTCCACAGCATGCGAGATCCTCTCGGACCAGGGCACGAACCCATGTCCCCTGCATCGGCAGGTGGACTCTCAACCACTGCACCACCAGGGAAGCCCTCTTCCTTTTTTTAATTGGCCGCATCGCACATTGCAGGATCTCAGTTCCCCGACCAGAGATTGAACCCATGCCCCCTACAGTGGAAACGCTGAGTCCTAACCACTGAACCATCAGGGAATTCCCTTTCCTTCCTTTTTTTCCCCCTTCTGGTGAGTGCCATCTTTGCATTCCCCCTCTTCCATGCTCCAGAGCATCAGTATCTCCCAGAGGTGAGCATCTGCACACACGTGGTGCCCTGGTTTTTACATCTGGTGACAGTTTTTGAGGCTGTCAGCCAGGAGACATCCCTTGGTCGCCTGACTCTGGAGGCCGGGGAGAGCTTGTGTTCCTGAGTCCCATGGTACTGTAACAACTGGATACACAGTTCATGGCAGACTACCATTCTCAGGGCACTGCACAGATAGCAGACTGAAACATACACCAGTCTTTCTGAGAAAGGGGCCTTTTTGCTGGTACAGAAAGGAGCTTTGGACTGAGGGAGGTGCTCTTAGGAATTAAGCCTGGTGCAATTGAGACATTCTCCTGTTGTCTTGCTCTAGCTTGCTGATATCTCACATAAAGGACCTTATATGTTTTTTTGGTGTCCCGATCTTTGCAGCTGCTGTCAGGAGACAGTTCTACATCACCTGGCTCTGGTCACAAGTGGGGCCTTAAGCACAAGTGTCCCACAGGACCATAACCAATGGAGAAAGTGTTCTCAAATAGCTACCACCCCCCAGGGTACAGCAAGATGTCACAGACACAGGAGCTCAATCTTTCTGGAAGGAGACCTATTACCTTATCACCACAGCTGCAGCCTGAGGGCAGGCTTCTAATTAAACACACATTTAAGGGATGTAAATAAACCATTCCTGAGACTTGGAGGATGGGCACCATATTTGCATTCTCCCTCTGCCATGCTCCAGAGATACAGTGTCTCTTGGAAGGGAGCACTTATATGTGTTTGGTGCCCCAGTTTTTACATCTGGTGCCCTGGTTTTGGTGGCTGCCTCCCAGGGGATACCCCTTGATCACCTGCCTCTGATAGTCAGGAGAACTTACCTTCCTGGGTCCCATGGGACAGCAACAAGTGGAGGAACAGTTCTTGACAGGGTACCACACCCAGGGTACTGCACAGACAGCATAGTGAAACATACCTCCAGCCTTTCTGTGAAAGAGGCCTATGTGTTTGTCCTGGAGCTTTGGCTTTAGGGGCAGGCTTCAGGTTTTGTACACATCGAGAGGATGTGGAAATGCTTTCAGGGAATGTAGGGACCTGGGGAAATGCTATCTTTGAGCTCTCCCTCTGCCTCACCACAGCTCACCAGTATATCCTATAAAGGACCCTATGCAGTCATCTGAAGCCCTCAATTATGTAGAGACTGAACAACATGCTACTGAACAACAAATGGGTCAATGAAAAAATCAAAAGAGGAAAAAAAAATACCTTGAGACAAAGAAAAATAGAAATGCAATGTATCAAAACTTATGGGGTGCAGCAAAAGCAGTTCTAAGAGGATAGTTCATAGTGAAAAGTGCTTACCTTGAGAAACAAGAAAAATACCAAGTAAACAATCTAATTTTACACTTCAAGGAACCAGAAAAAACAACAACAAATGAATCCCAAAGTTAGTAGAAGAAAGAAAATAACAAAAAGCAGAGCAGTAATAAATGTTGTAGAGACTAAAAAGACTTAGAAAAGATCAATGAAACAAACAGCTGTTTTTTGGAAAAGATAAATAAAACTGAAAAATATTTAGCTAGACTCACCAAGAAAAAAAGCTGCAATGAGATGTCACCTCACACTTATTAGAATGGCTATTCTCAAAAAGACAAAAAATAACAATTGTTGGCAATGTGGAGAAAAAGGAAACTTTTGCACTATTGGTGGGAATGGAAATGGGTGCAGCCGCTATGGAAAACAGTATAAAAGTTCCTCAAAAGGTTAAAAATTGAACTACCATATAATCCAACAATTCCACTTCTGGGTATTTATCTGAAGAAAACAAAAACACTAAATTGAAAAGATAGATACATCCACATGTTTATTACAGAATTGTTTACAATAGCCAAGATATGCAAACAACCTAAATGCCCATCAATGGATGAATGAAGAAATGTAGTATATGTAAACAATGGAATATTACTCAGCCATTGAAAATTAATTCTTGCCACTTGTAACAACATGGATGGACCTTGAAGGCATTATGCTAGTGAAATAAATCAGATAGAGAGAAACAAGCACTGTATGATGTCTCTTATTTGTGGAACCTAAAAAAATAATAATTTTTAAAAGCTGGTATATACATAGAACAGATTGGTGTTTGTCAAGGATGGGGGTGGGCAAAATGGGTGAAGGGAGTCAAAAGGTACAAACTTCCAGTTATAAAATAAATATATTATGGGGGTGGAATGTACAGCATGGTGACTATAGTTAATATTGTATCGCATATTTGACAGTTGCTAGGAGAGTGAATCTTAATACTCATCACAAGAGAAAAATTCCGTATGGTGATGGATGATAACTAGACTTATTGTGGTAATCAAGTTGCAACATATACAAGTATCCATCATTATGTTGAACACCTGAAACTATAATATAATGTTGTATGTCAATTATACCTCAAATTTAAAAAATTTTAAAAAAAGATTCCAAGACATAAAATAAGAGATCAAAGATAAAAACCAGACAATTATTTCATATAAATAAACATGTATTTTTCTTTACTCTTTCTCATTGTACCTGTTGTTGTTGCTCTTAATAGTCACTTTAGTCAGTTATTTTATGGGATAATATGGGAATAATACTCTTCCCTTATTCCAGCAAGGCAACAGAGCAATGTAGGTTAACTGCTGTCAAGATTAATATATTGCTTAATTTAATGCAGAACTTTAAGATAATTTATTAAATTGTATATGTAATATGTTTAAAATATATGGAATTAAATATATAACATAAATATATATTAAAATATATAAAAATTACTATTAAATAAACAAACCACTCCACTTATAATTAATTACTTGCTCAGACGCTGCTGCAAGGCAAGTTTGCTACAACATGGTTCAGTGAAGTATAATTGAATTTCAATTCATTTTATCTGGGCCATTCTATCTAGTTACTATTTGCATAGCAAAAGGACTTCATGAAAACAGAGCTTCAACTTGTAATGGGTCTCACAGTATGTTTCCCCAGCTTCAGATTTGTTAAGGGGAGCCTATCAGCTTGGAGAATTATGAGCTTGGTCTCCCCAGTTAGTGAGCCCTATGGCTTCAGGCTATGATTCCCTCCAAAGCAACCTGACAGCACTTATTACTAGGCTTGTTCAACAGACTGCACAACAAAGCAGTTAAATCATGGAAACACTGCATCAGCCTATGCCTAGTTCCTATTGATCCTTACACAATCCTGGTCAGAGATCATATGCCTTCCTGATAACCCCCTTGTTGGGGGACAGGGTGAGGGTGCGAACTGTCAAAGGCAGGGGTACATCCAAGGATGCCCTTAATCAAGCTGCTATAATGCTTAAGATGGTCGAACCCATTCCCCAATGATACTTATCAGAAGACAAACTAGGGTGAGTATTAGTCATGATATCCTAAATCCCAAATGAAAAGTTATTGCAAAATAAATATTTTCTATTTTTTTAATATAAACTACCACCTCAATAAAGTGAAATACTGTCTATTTGACTATAACTGTCTAGAAACCCACACATCCCAGAATCACACTGACTCCTTTGTTGTGTTTCACACTGAGATTTTTGTTTTCTTTGCAAAGGGTGAGGAAGTGTCTCCATGTGAAGTGGAAGCAGGCTTAGTGGCTGGGAAGTAGAAGGCCATATGTGTCTGATTTTTGCCTGTGAGACACACCTACTAGTGATGACACAAGGGCAGGAGAGTGTGAGAGTGAGGTGCACCAGCTTTAGCACCAACCAGACCATTCTTATACCTTCTTACTTTTATGATAAGAAAAGTCACTTGTTCTTTCAGAGCTTTGATTTCTATGTCTGTAACACTGTCAGTTTTCTCTCTCCTTTGCCTCTCTCTCTCTCCCTCCCTCCCCCTCTCCCTCTCTCTCTCTCTCTCTCTCACACACACACACACACACACACACACACACACACACTCTACTCATGCCTCACTCTATACTCTCATTTGGAAATGGCTCTTCTACAATGTAAGACAGATCATTGTAAGTTATTATTCTCCCAGTGTCTGCCTAGGTAAGCTTCAAGAACCCAATTTTTCCTTCTTGGTAATGTTCACATTTTATGGGAGAAAGCATAAGGCTTCAGCTTCAGGTCCACACCAAGTCCTTAAATACAGCTTTACAAGCAATGAAGTGCTCAGAGTATTTTAATTCCCACTTATCTCCTTAGTGTATTGCACAATTGTTTGGTCTCTGGAGTAGAGAGGGTGAATGGAAGGGTTTCTCCACAACTCCTATCACTCATGTGAGCAAGTTAGTTTTATATAAGTATGCCAATTATTTCGATTGGAAAAAATATACATTTTGTATATTCAGAATGTTGAAATGTCACTTTACTTAATGAGCTAATGTAGTTTGCTAAGGTCCACAATTTTTAATTTACTGAGGTATTAGGAAATTATAAAACGTATGGCAGAGGACAACATGCAGTCAGGATGTGATCATTTTTTTCAAATTAACTTGAGTAAAGGAATTGTTTAGAATCAGAGTCTGAGAGAGTTTCACTATTAACCAAAAGGCCGCAATTGACTGTAGAACATCAGTATTGGATTAGAACATAGACGACTTCTAATCTGACTCCTTCCTCATCCAGATGAAGTAAATGAGCTCCAGGGAGGTTAATGAACTTGCCTAAAGTCACTTAACTATTGAGGTGACAGTGAGAAAAGTAGAGCCACACTGATCCAGTCGAGCAAACTGAAGCTTGGGCCACACAGTTCTGGAAGCATGTGAGTAGGGATAAAATAAGAAGTATAATTATTTAATTAAATCAGGACCATTCTGATTAACTATCATTAGAATAGCATTTTCAGTATACATGTTCTAGTAACAAAGTTTTAAAACATAGCAAATATATTTCAGGCATCAGAGCCTGAAAGCACATTTCAAAGGGTTTCCTTAACTTGGAAATCTAGCTATGTTTATTCATGGGTTTTAGAGACGTCCGAATCTGACATAAATAGCAATTATGTTACAGAAGTATTGGGATTTTTAAAATCCATATGCTGTATTTTAAAATAACCTGAAAGTGTGTATTTTATTTCTATGCCCCACTGACGTATAAGATACTTGGGACAGCTTTGAAACCAGTGTTCAGGCACTTTAAGATTAATCAAAGCAAAACTCTGAAAGAGAATGAATGAAAGTGGTTCTTGTTTCTGGAGAAGACTGAGCACACAGATTTTACTATACAGAGTCTGTAATGGAAGGTGACTTAACAAAAATCAATTTAGCCATGACTATTTCCTATTTCCTCTTTGGCTGAAAATGTTAATCACACATACTGAAGACACAGATGGTAATGATGGAGACATTGAGAATTTAAATATTAACAGAGAAATATACATATATTGACATTATTTAATTCAAAACTTTAATCTATAGGTTAGGTTATATTACAGAATCCCTCAAACCTACTACCTTAGCAATTTAGATAGAGGTAGAGGTCATTAGAAAGGTGGTATGTTATTCCAACTAGCACCTTAGATTAATTTAACAGGGCAATGATGGTTATTTAAACAGTTTAACAGCTGTGTTGACCTTAAAAATGTCTTAGAAATTAATTTTTGACAGAAGGCCACAATGTTTGTGTGGTATTTCAACAGCAACATTTGAATATTTTCTAAATGCACAAGATTTACTAGTAAGCCATTTACCATTGGCAATGATAAGAATGAGTATGCTGGTAGAATAAAAAGAAAAGAGCATAGAGGAAGTGGGATAAGGAAAAGAACAACAGCCTCCCAAAAGCTCTCCACTGCAATCAGATGTTCTACCTTGGAAAAGCTTTCTCCATTAAAAATCACATATTAGTTGTGGATTCAACCAATGATACAATTTTCTTTTTAGTCTTAAGTCTGTTGTGGATATAATAGTGATCAGACAATCACCAGCACCCAGGAAGCCTGGGTTGACCATACAAGGGCTCTACAAAGAGGCTTAAAAACAGCATATATGACTCAGGCCCTGGTGCTGTCACCTGAAAGGCAATAGATCCATGAGACTTTGCAACATTAGCAAGCATTGTCTGGTTCACATTCCCTTACCCAACTCCATAGTTAAGAGAAAAAATAATCTCTCCTTATGGTCTCAGACAACTTGCTATATTTTTTTCTTATATATTAAAATTACAATTTATCTCTATATATTTTCAGAGTCCCTCTACCCCCATAGGAATATAAAATTCGATGAGGAGGGACCATTTGTTTCCGCTTTATTACTGTATCCCTAGTGCTTAGTTTGTACAATGTCTGGCACAATAAATACATGTAGATATTTTTAAAAAAATAAATGAATGAATATTACACATCCTTATCCTTGTGTTTCTAGGATATCTATGAGTTTTCAACTCTCCGTATTTCTGGAATTCCGATGGATACTCTGAATTTTTACCTTGGCCCAATTCCATCTCTCTGGAGACTCTACCTGGTTTTCACTCCCTTTTGGTTCATACCAAATTGGTTTCCTCAGTAAGCAACATTATCTGCATTGATAAAGAGCCTTGTTATTTTCCAGAAATCATAAGGTCACAGTCTTGACTAACTCCTTAATTAGATACTTCTTATATATAGATGCATGCTTAAAGTTGAACTGGAGCTCTGCAACACCCCCTTGGAACTTGGTTGTTGTAGATATGGGTACCACAGGAGAGGAGGGAGGGTACATTCAGAGAGGAAGTAGTGTTGCTTCTATTCTCCAGTACTTTCCCTCTTAAAACTTACTTTTTTTCCTCAATTCTTATTTCTCTATATTTCCATCTTATCTAAAAAAGTATATAATCACATTGCAATTTATCTTTATACTCACAAGTTTACAGATAATTCCAAATATGCTGCTGTTTTTTGGACTAGGAATCATGAAAACTAGACCAATCATTCTATAGAGTCTTCAGACATTTAATAATCTCAGCTCTATCTTTCATAGCATCAATTATTCATCATTGTATTAAACTGATGTTAGATTTTACACATACTTAGATATTTTAACAATGTTAACACTCGGCCCATTATTTTTATCATATCTTAGTGTATATATAATTCTCGTGGTGAAGGGGTTTTTAATTGTCTTTTGAAAATATCCATATTTTTAGGTCAGAAATTATTTTTCAAAGGCACAATAAAGTTCTTTGGAAAACGCCATCTCTGCATCTCTGCTTTCCAGATAACCAACTACCAAAAACTGATGTGAAATAATAACTCAGTGGCTTCTAAGAATTTGAAACAGAGATAAAAAAATAAAAGCAATCTTAAGAGTGGTACGTGGAGCATGAAGCAGAATCCTGGAATAGAATCTGAGTAAAGTCAGACTTGGATAGAACATAAAGGGAAACTTTTCAAGAAAGACTGCATTGTCATAGATTCATTAGGAGTTACAGTGAAAGAGGTGAAAACTAAAGTCTACAATATGCTGTATGTCCCAAGATGTGCTTTATTTCTTTGCTTACTTTCTATCAAGGCCTTTGAGAGAAAAAGTTGAAAAAGTTAATAACATTGCAAGCAAATTCAGACCATGAGAAGCATACAGTTTTCCAACCTGCTTCACAGCAAGGAATGCATTTAGACATATCTGAGAACCAATCAGCATTTCAATCCCAGGCAGAGTTTCTGCACAGCAAGCAGAGAAGAGAGCTGGAAGTACAGCAGGGGTAGCTATTTTTTCCACTAGTTCGGACATGACAATGTTTATTTTTAAACACCAACAGACACTACATGACAGTAGTTCTGGCACCTTAGGCAGGTGCATATTTCACAGTCCCAGATAACAGCCACGAAGTCTAGGTCTCTCCAAAGGACAAAGAACTTCTTGAAGAAGGTCAAAGATTATTTTTAAAAAGCTAATTCTACTTCAAAAATAAAAAGAGAGAAAGAAAGAAAGAAAATAAAGAAGGGGAAGACAACGATTTATGTGACTACGTTATAGTCATTGTAAACTTCCAATTTCAACTTAATTTTACACAGCCTTGCACACAATGTGTTCAATGTACATCAAAAATTTTATAACTAATCAATGCTGGACAATATTTTAATGATATGTAGAATATTTTAAAGTCAAAGAGCAATTACATCAACGACTACAATATTCATTGATTCTAAGGCTTTTAAAACTCTTAAAACAGGGTAGAAGTAAAGATCATATCCCCATTTACTAAGCGTGAAAGTTGGAGAATGTAAATATTTAAAGTAACTCACAGTATTTGACCTCAGTCCACAGACAGAGAATGTGGTAGTTAAAAGTGTAAAGTAAATGAAATTTGTCTTTGTAATACTGCTTTTTCAGAACAATTTTCTACACAAATACCTGTCCTGGGCACCACTGAACTTAAGTCCTGCTTTCTGTTTTTTTTAACTTCATTTTAATGGATTTTAAATCTCTGTACTTCACTTTTCTCACATCTTTAATATTCATCCTTTATCTAATCTATTCTATGGCTCCAAAGATGTCATGTGTTAAACTACTCCCTCACTCACTACAGAGAGGGCAGCTCCTAGATACAATAGGTATATTTTACCTGATCTTTGATAAATCTTTCATTTTTAACACAGGCATAAGCAAAAATTCACTGAATTATTTATTCTAAATTTTCACTTAAGGGTTGGCATAAATGCCTAGAAAGAATAGTTTAGGTGAAACAAGGAAGGACAGCAGTGGGGAATCCAAAAGGCTTTTTTTTAGAGTAATTGTGAAGGGGCATTTCTTGGCCAGTTTATGTTGTCTGACTCTGTTACTTACCAAGGATATGCTAGAAAAATCCTAGGCTATCAAGTCTCAGGCTGCTGCTGAGTACCTGAGGGGCTAGAACAAGACATGAAGTTTCAATCCAAAAGGTAAGCATAATCAAAGATACAAAATCATCTGTGAGTAATTGTTGTGGGTTTAACATGACCACACACTCTCTGACACTCCTTGCATTGAGAGGTCATGGCTGTCCTCTCCCCTTGAGTCTAGGCTGGCTGGAATCACTTTGAATAGTAGAGAATGACCCAAATAACACTAACAAATCTCTTGGTCCAGGCTTAAGAGGACTGACAGCTTCTCTTTTGTTCTTTTGGAGCTTTAATCTACCATGTAAAATGTCTGTCCATCCTGATGGAGAGGTCCTGATACTACATGAAGAGGGAGAAGGGCTCAACTGAACCCAGTCTTTCTTCTACCCCCACCAAGATGCCAGACATTTGAGTGAAACTGACAGAAACCTTCCAGAACAGCCCAGCTGTCAGCTGGATAGCACCCAGTTTACTCTGTCTGCCATGTGGAGCAGAAGTGTCACCCAGTCAAGCCCTTCCCAAATGACTGACCCACAAAAAATATGAGTTAAAATAACAGGTTATTATTTTAAACCATTAATTGGAGGGGGGAGTACTTTTTATACAGCAACTAATAACCAAAACAATGACAGAACATAATGTGTCATTTTCAGCAGCCTGGATAACCCGTTCCCTGTACCTACCTGGGAGAATGCTAAACTGCTTTTTCAAAGCAATTCACACAAATCTCTGCAAAGCTGGAGACCTGTTCTGACATCAGACTCTGAATACCTCTCTAAATGACAAAATTCTAGTCATACCCTTTGAACAAACCATTGTCATACTACATGGCTATCATATGTTTAGTCCTCTAATTACCTAATGAACAGAGAGAGTGGTTGTGGGAAATGAAGTTAAATAATGTACATAAGCTTCCTTTGTGAAGCAGAAAATATATGACAAAAATAAGATACCACTACTGTCAAGGTTTTATGGACACTTTTCTTTCTGAAACATTTTGGACTGGAAAACATTTAGTCTGGAGCCAGGAGAGCTAAAGTATAATGGTGTTGTTTTAAGAAAAGCACTGTTACAACAAACAACTGAAAAACAGGGAAACATTCAAAATAAATCTGAAGGAAAAGATGTCTTTAAAAAAATGTTTAAGATACAATTCAACCACCATAAAATCCACCCGTTTAAGGTGTACAACTCAGTGGGTTTTAGGATTTATACAAAATTGTGAAGCCATCACCACTAATTCCAGAACATTTTCATCACCCAGAAAGAAACTTTGTACCAAGAAGGTATCTTTTAGGAATAAAAAAAGTTGATGGTTGCAATTAGAATAATAATAATCTAGGACAAACACATAGATTCAAACATAACAGGAAACAAATCAAGGGAGTAGCAAGCAGGGAAAGGGACACAATGTGTATACAGAAAATAGTTAATACCACAGGCCTGGGACTGTTATCATCAAAAAGGCCTGCTTCAAGGGTTGGCCCTTGGTTTGTGTCTGGGAACTTGACTGTCATTCACTCTGAATTGAAACTTTCTTTAAATGATGTGTCTCACTGTGTGTAAACTATACAAGTAATGTGATTCATACTGGAACTTAATTTTCTTCTGGGAGTATGGAATTTTGGTAGGTGATAAGCCAAAAGTGCCTACTTTACCCAATAAAACTTTCAGAACTTAGTCTCTAATGAGCTTCTCTAGTAGAAAACACTTCACATGTGCTGTCACAACCTGTTACTGGAGGAATTAAGCACCTTCTGTGTGACTCCACCAGGGGAGGACTCTTGAAAGCTTGTTCCTGGTTTCCTAAGGACTTTGCCCTGTGTACCTTTTTCCTTTGCTGATTTTGCTTTGTATCCTTTCACTGTAATAAGTTTTAGCCATGAGTATGACTACACGCTGTGTCCTGTGAGGCCTCCTAATGAATCATGAAACCTGGAAGTGGTCTTGGGGACCATCCAAAAAAACACGTTAAAGGTGATCAGTCCTTAATCACCCTCTAAAGCATTTTACAATTCTTCCCTAAGATCTTTTTATTATCAACTTAATAATCACATTAACATTTAATAACTTAATAGCTAAAACTGTGCCCCAAAAAAATGTGTCTGCTCTGCTATGACTTTGTTGTTAGTGAGACTGAAAGTAAAGTGTATGGCAGAATTGGAGCAGAGATTTTGTCAAGTAGCCTTGGAAAAGTAAATAAACTTAATTCTTATCTGCTAGAGAGAAACAAATAATTTAGACATATATATTTTTTCACATACACACACACACATATATATATATATATATACATATATATACATATATAGTTGATGAAAATAGATTAAAGAGTTTCTTCTAGATTTGTCTAATCAGGGACATAAAATTAACATGGGAAGAACAAATGTTATAACTACATATTGAGCAAGAAGTTGTTTTAAAAAATCCTGGAATCACAAAGAGTTTTTCTTCAGACCCACACCAAGGTGAGTGAGTTTATAGATTTTATGATAATATTTTCTTAAATATCCCATCATGGGCATTAAAAATAAGTAGATTGAACATCACCAGGCTTCTTCATTAAAGGATGCCAGCACATTACTTATTTGTAAAGAGCAAAGAATCATTAAGAGAGAGCTCAATGAAAAGATATAATAGAAATTGCCTATGCTTAAACTTGTATAGATAACTGTTTTCTTGTTGAAGGTTGAAGGCCATAGAATTGAAGAAGAATCCTGATTAAGAGTTGTTTCTCCTTTTCCCCTTTGGTGAAAGGAAACAGAAACACAACAAAAGACAAGAAAATTCCTTAAAGCAAGCTATAAATTTAAGGAATTAAAGCAAGAGATCAAGCTTTTACAGGTGATAGCTACTGCAAATATTATAAATAGTGAAATGGGCATCTATAATTTAGCAACAATTTAGGCTATTCTAAAATGGTAAACATAATACTTAACAGCTTGAAGAAGAAGCTATTGTGACCTTAGAATAGCTAAGTCCTCATGTCTGAAGACAAAATAACATAAAGTCCATTAGCAATTTCAAACTGTGATTTTGAGTTTAATAAATACCAATTGTGTCTAAAAAGTCTATTTCTCTAAGTCTTCCTCATAAGTGAATCTTTTTTGTCTATCAGTATTCTTTAGTGATTTGTTATCTCATTTTCACTGCTTCTATAATAAAGTTCATTTTATCTTGGAAAACAATGTGGTAAATTAAGCTCAAGCTCTTAATGCCACAATTTGGAAGTGACACATATCATTTATATTCATCTTTTACTGTCAAAACAAGTCTCATGCTCTTATGAATATTCTCAGGGGCAGGAAAGTGAAATTCTACTACTATGCATCTAGAAGAAGGAGGACGAGAATGTTTTTGAAAAGCCCTAAAGATTATTACAACACATTTAAGAGTCATATAAAGATGTTTTCACTTCAACCTACTTAAGAGGCTATGTAGGCGGTATTCTGCTATACAAAGAATACAGAGACACAAGCCACTACGGTTGACTCTGAGTATGCCCATGATCTTATTGGTGATAAAAATAAATCATTCATTTAGTAAATGTTTACTAAAACCCTACTAATCTATGGTCTAGGTATTATGCTAAGTGATGAGAATTTAATGGCAAACAAGGTATAATAGCTTGCTCTTAAGTTTTTTACATAAGCCTAATTTTTCATATAAACTTTGAATTTTTCATACAAACTTTGAATACGTATTTATCTTCTAAAATATACATATACTACCTTTATAAAAATGTTTTCAAAATATGTGTTATTAGCTAGTGGCAGATAAGGACACACAGGTAAGGAGCATGAGAGTGTTATAAATGTTACTATAAGATATATATCAGGTTGTCAAGGAATGAAATGGTCACAGAATGTACTTAACCCTAAGATATGCCTCATTAGTGATGGTCAGTGAATTCTGTATGTTCCTCTTATGAATAGAAATGATTAGAAAGCTTAGATTCAATTATGATCCAAGCAATATTTATGAAATATCAACCACTGATGTCTTGGAATATCCTGAGTCTGGGACATGTGTCTAAGTGGCTTGTGTAGAGTAAAGATGGGCTGATAAGATTATACCTAGTAACTGTGTATAAGAAGGGCATTTTTAGACTCTCTTGCCCACTCCTCTAAAAAAAATTCCAAAGATGAAATCCAAAGACTTTACCCCTTGGATAATCTGAGACTGCCTATAATCTCCAGTTCAAATATTAGCACTGAAACAATATAGAGCCTTAGTCGTGTTGAATTGATGGGTGCTTTCTATTCATCTCAGAGAGTCACCCAGACTCTGCTCTTTAGGATATTACTAAATGAAGTTTTATGGTCACTCTATAACATGTAGGCATTTAGGATGTGTTCATGAAAAGTTTCTTCCACTATTTCTGCATTATAGGACACCATGTCTAATAAGATACATTCATGAGAAGCCTCTTACACTATTACAAATAAGGGAGAATGATATGATGGTTTATATTGGGTTGGCCAAAATGTTCTTTCGGTTTTGTCCATAAGATGGCTCTAGTAGCGCTTAGTTGTCTTTAACTTCATTCAAAACAATTTTGTTAGACTGTACTGTGACAGCTGTCATATCAGTATATTAAAAAAAAAACTTGTCAAAATTGGTAAATTTTTATATAGTCATTTTAATGTTGAAGATGGAAGAAAAAAGCAACATTTTCAGAATATTATGCTTTATTATTTCAAGAAAGGTAAAAATGCAACTGAAATGCAAAAAAAAATAGATTTGTGCAGTGTATGGAGAAGGTGCTGTGACTGATCAAACGTGTCAAAAGTGGTTTGCGAAGTTTCATGTTGGAGATTTGTCTTTGGACAATGCTCCACAGTCGGGTAGACCAGTTGAAGTTTATAGCGATCAAGACAGTAACTGAGAACAATCAACGTTATACCACACAGGAGATAGCTGACATACTCAAAATATCTAAATCATGTGTTGAAACATCATTTGCACCAGCTTGATTATGTTAATCACTTTGATGTTTGGGTTCCACATAAATTAAGCAAAAAAAAACCTTCTTGAACATATCTCTGCATGTGATTCTCTACTGAAATATAATGAAAACGTTTCATTTTTAAAACAAGTTGTGACAGGCGATGAAAAGTGGATACTGTACAATAATGTAGAATGGAAGAGATCGTGGGGCAAGTGAATGAGCCACCACCAACCATACCAAAGGCCGGTCTTCATCCAAAGAAGGTGATGTTGTGTATATGGTGGGATTGGAAGGGAGTCCTCTATTATGAGCTCTTTTCGAAAAACCAAACGATTAATTCTAACAAGTACTGCTCCCAGTTAGACCAACTGAAAGCAGCACTCGACAAAAAGCATCCAGAATTAGTCAACAGAAAATGCATAGTTTATCATCAGGATAACGCAAGACCACATGTTTCTTTGATGACCAGTCAAAAACTGTTACAGCTTGTCTGGGAAGTTCTGATTCTTCCGCTGTATTCACCAGACATTGCACCTTCGGAATTCCATTTATTTTAGTCTTTACAAAATTCTCTTAGTGGAAAAAATTTCAACTCCCTAGAAGACTGTAAAAGGCACCTGGAACAGTTCTTTGCTCAAAAAGATAAAAAGTTTTGGGAAGATGGAATTATGAAGTTGCCTGAAAAATGGCAGAAGTTAGTGGAACAAAAGGGTGAATACATTGTTCAACAAAGATCTTGGTGAAAATGAAAAAAAAAATGTGTATTTTATTTTTACTTAAAAACTGAAGGAACTTTTTGGCCAACCGAATATTATGTTTTAAACTTCATTTTGGGGTCTTAGTTTTATGCAATGCTTATTTTGGTCAGTAATATAGGT
Organism: Mesoplodon bidens; assembly: GCF_964165515.1. Classification (NCBI taxonomy): domain Eukaryota; kingdom Metazoa; phylum Chordata; class Mammalia; order Artiodactyla; family Ziphiidae; genus Mesoplodon; species Mesoplodon bidens. The sequence continues at coordinate 80,408,174 of NC_138161.1, read as the reverse complement.
GGGAAGGGGGAAGTGCTAAACATCACAACAAGTATTAAGAACTTTAAGTTTCTCCATCTTCCTTGATGTAATCATTAAAGTGGTGCTCTAGGAGCACAGAGGAGGCCTAATATAATCTAGTGTTTGTGAGAAAGGGAATGATAAGATGTTTATCTCTAAACTGATTTTAAATTCATGGAGATGGTCATTAAAGTAATGCAACAGAAGTAGAAGTAATTCTTACCGCTTCTGATGTTTCTTTTCATCTAGTGGGTATTCAATTATTGTAACCTCCATGGCTTTTCTCTGACCTTTATAAATTCTTCCTTAAAAAACTATGAAAAAAATTAAACTACTTGCTGAGCTGACAGGCAGAGGCTTGAAGCCACTGAAATGTACATTATTTTTATTATATTATTTGTTGCCCCAAGCTAGTGAAAGTTGGAATCCACTAGAGACAGTGAAGCACATACTCATTGTATGAGGAGTCTCACCAGAATCTACAAAATGAGAAGAGGGGACAGGGCAGAACACTGGGTAACTCTGTGGTGTTTTCATCCCATTTGTGTTCTGAACAGTAGCCCTAAATTTTGGGAAGAATTCCTCCAATATTTGTGGTCCTAGTAGGATTGTCAGTCATTGTATTTGTTTCCCCAAGCTATAGGGATGGTCATCTGATACAGACCCAGAAAATTCTAATGCCCCAGATTGTTGGTAATTGTTATTGGTCCACTGGCAAGTAACCCAAATATGTTCAACTACATTGTTCTCTGAGGTTGGTAACGTGCCTTCCAGGAGTAAGACACTCTTTTTCCTCTAGGACAAATTACTTGAGTGATATGAAACTAGAACTGCCAACTGTCACTTTCTGTGCCATGTGGATAGAGGCTATATACAAAATTAACTCAAGTGGAGACAGGAAAGATCTGGGGTAGCACTGAGACCCTTGTTCCAATCCGTAAGACTTTTTTAGTTATTTTGACCTACTCCCACATCCTACTCAGCTTCATGAATCAGAACATTTCTTTTGGACAAATTTGTTGCATTGGGTGTTTGCCAATCATAAAAATTCAGTATTTAAGTAATAAACAGAGTGTCTACAAAAGATATTGCCATATACTCCATAGACTTATATAATTTAATGAAGGCATGATGACTGACCATATTAAAGGAGTAACTCCCAGACTGCTCTTCATACTAGCCATAGAAACCACCACAAGGAGAGTAAAATAATGCAATAGAAAATATATTGACTTCACAACACGGCCCAGGAAAGGAGGGGAAGACAAGAATGAGCATTCCCGTACAGAGGTACAAAGGAAATCATGTAAGAAGTCTGCAAAAATTTAAATTTAGATACAATCAACTAAACTCCATAAGTAGCACTGGAGAGTATTTGAATTATAAATGTGCCATACTTTAGGCTACTGTATTTTGCTCTATATAAGACCTACTATCAAATAATTATTTTCCTAAAATAAAACTTCCTTCTGAAATACCAGAGCCAGCATTTTGGCAAGAAGTTTGATTTTTATTACTTTTTTCTGTGCTAGAGCCAACTGATTTTGCCTCCATGCCAGAAATTTTGCTAGCCTTAGAGATACGTAATGAGAACCTCTCTACCAAAATGAAACTAAGTTTTCACATTTTAAAATGAATATTACTAATACACAGAAGTAAGCTCAGTTAGTGCTGAGATTTCCCAAGAGATTTTAGCAATACAGTAATTTAAATATTAAAATATTATAATTTGAGTATACTAACAATTACAGGGCTGATCTGATGTTCTTTATAAGAATTGAACCTCAAAATTTCTGAGTTCCAATTACTTTCATCTGAAACAACAGAATAATAAAAGCTTTTTCTAACCACCTAGAGTTCATACCTGTCCCCAAACCTTTTGAGCCATCTTGCTATATTGTGTACAGTTCTCATACTGTGTACACACTTTTCTAGAGGAGGGTAAAAAAACCACTACATTTCCCAGATTCCCTTGTGGCTAGGTTATAGTCACGTGATCTAAGTTTTACCAATGCCAGCTGACTTTCTGAAATGTGGATGCAGGAGGGAGCAAGATGAGTTAATAGCTGTGTGGGAGAATCATCTCCTGGCATGCAGCATCCAAAGGTATCTGCTTCTTCGAGAGCAGTTCCGTGTCTCCACAGCCCAGATGTTGACAGCCCTGTGATATGGTGGGCACTGTTGCTGATGACTTTGTCCTGAGTGTAACATCCCAGCTTGGCTTCCCCAGCTATTGCAGGGTCCATGTGTTATCAAACATGACATAAACTACTCTCTGCTTAAATTGCAAGAGTGAATTCAGTTGTTGCAATTAAGGACTAATAACTTAAGATGTGAAGTTAAAAAAAAAAGATACATAGGAAAATGCTCAGTAAACCTTTATGTACTATGTAAACAGAAGATGGTATTATTTTTGTGGGGATTGTTACATGTCCTTCAATAATTTTAATCTGTGACACTACTACACTTCGGTTTTTTGTATTTTTTAAAAACAATAAAACAAAAATATGAATAGGTTTTATAAAAATTCCAATTACTCTAGGAATTTTTAACTTTTATTTTTTTGTTTTTTTTTTTTTGTTACATGGGCCTCTCACTGCTGTGGCCTCTCCCGCTGCGGAGCACAGGCTCCGGACGCGCAGGCTCAGCAGCCATGGCTCACGGGCCCAGCCGCTCCACGGCACGTGGGATCCTCCCGGACCAGGGCACGAACCCGCGTCCCCTGCATCGGCAGGCGGACTCTCAACCACTGCGCCACCAGAGAAGCCTGGAATTTTTAACTTTTTATCCTACTATTTCCTTTTTTAATAGTGGATAATTTATAATGGATACTATTGGACATAAGAACGAGACAAATTTGTCCCAAAGACTTTAAATATCACATCTGAAATCGTTCTGTGAAATGAGGAATGTCATGAGCTAACAATGCTTTCAGCCAACTGTGAAAGTGAGAAGGGCAAGAGTGACTCTGACAGTCTCATGCATCTTAAATTCAGCACCACGCTACACTGCTTCCCAAGGGGATGCCTAAATAGCCCTAGAAAATGAAGATATCTAGTAATAGAGTGCATTGATACAGAAACTTTACAGGCATGTAAATGAGAACAGTCAACTCCCAGAGGAATCAGCTAGGAACCAGAATTGTCACTCCTTGTGAAAAGATGTAGCAACAGCAGTAGTGGTGGCAGTAAGACTACAAATAACTGAGTACCATAATACAAATGTAATAATTGGATTTTTGATTCTCAGTAAAATATCTTAGACTGTTTCAAGAAAATTGAATTGATGAGGGACTATATGAGCTTAAAAAAAATTTCCAGAAGCACCATTTGTTCACCTGTAAAATAATATTAACTTACCTTTCAATTTTCAAACTCATTAAACAAAAGATTATTGCACCAGTTGCCCTGCCCTAAATGAATCCTCTGCAACACACACTCACTTGCATCATATCGCAAGCACCTTCTGTATTGCAAAACTATTCTCTGCTTTTCTTTGCCTGTTTCTAGCTCTGATTTCTGCTTTCAGATGATGAGCTACTGCATGTTTTCCATTTGCAATGAGAAAGCACATTGAGTTTACATTGGATCTCTGAAGTTAAAGTGCCATCTTGTGCCGAAAGAAATCATCTCAATACGGATTATTTTTAATATTAGCAAGATGCATGATTGTTTTCATACAACAGAGATATACCAAATGCATGTAACTCTTAATATTAAATTGCTTAAACATGGAAATTTTAATAAAAATATTTATCTGGCTTTGTCTCATTTTTTTTTAACAACATTATGTTAAGCTTCATTTGGGAAGTGTAAACCACACATTCCACAAACATGCTGCTGTATTTTGCCTCTTGTTATTACAGTACTACCAGCAGAAATGGATACTATAGATGTCATTCTCTCACACAGAAATAAAGATTGTTTAAGACTTAGGTAATAGTTCTTTAGTTCTTTCAGGACCAATGACAAACCCCAGTCTCTCTAATAAACTTGTACTGCCTGTACCAATCATGCTACTTGGACCTGATCCATTCTAGTTCAAGAATTTAAATGGCAGCAATGTTCAAAACATTGTACCCAGGAGGGAAGGCCAATGCCAGCACACACTATGCTGCCAATGCACAGTCAGCGATTGCAAGCGTTCCGTACAGCAAACAAAATGGTTTCCTGCATTTAGCCTGACAGCTTTCAAAAGCTGTCTCATGGGACTGGCAAGACGTTTTATAGTATTTTTCATGCTGACAATGTCTCGATGTTAACAACACATAGGGCTGTCATCCGCTTGGTATTATAATTCCCTAAATTAATAATGTATAGGTGAATTTTTTTAAAAAAATAAAGAATCTAGATGATATTCTTAAAGTGTAGCAAAGAATACAAACATGAAATTATACCACAAGACACAATCCACCATCTGAAATGGGAAAACATCTCTCATATAACCTCAACTATGATGAAAGAAGAACAGATACTAAAATAGATACACTAGTTTATAGGGAATGTGAAATCAAACAGAAGTACAAGAGAGGCTGATTTGGAGGTCAGTGATCTGATAGAGTCTTAGATAATTAAGATCAGACTGGTGTCCAAATATAAGGCTTAAATACACACAAAGGATCAGTTAAATAATTATTTTTCTTCTTGAAAAAGATCACAAAATGGATGAATATGCATGAGAGTCTTTCACTCAAAAATATACTGTCTTATTTTGTTTTTCCTAGCCAAATTTTATAACACTTAAACTCTTTGAAATAGCATTCTTTTTCTTTATAACACAGTCTTTGGAGAGGCCATAAAAGGGAACCACCATATAGGGAAACAAATATATTTTTGAGGTTATTTTGACATTTTTTGTACATCAAGAAATAAATAGTATTTGATGAATTTCTAAATAACCTAATTCTGCTCTGGGTACAGGAAGCTGTAGGAGGTCAGGATAAAGTTCATGTAGATTATTACTAGTATTAATCTCTTCTAAAATATAGTAATGATATGGTTCTAATTTTATCTTTTGCTTAAAGATTTATCAGGTAGTTTTATTTTTCATAATTATTTTTATTGAGAACTTATTATAGGTCTATCATTCAACTGAGTGTTTAAAAGAAAGATCTTATTCAATCCTCACAACAGCTGAGGCTCAGAAAGATAAAGCCTCAGAGCTTACCAAAATTAAATAGCTAATTAGAGTTGGCTGCATCTGTTAACAACCATACTTTCAACCCAACTTTCAAAGACTATGACAAACAAACCAAAAAATTATATGTTCTTTATTCAATAAACAAAAAAAGTTAAAAGCATTGCAGCATTTAAATAAATAGGGTACGCTTATATGACTCGTGTGTAGTTTGCCTTACAGAATATAAATACCCATAGTGGTTTTGTTCAATTTCCTTCTAACAGTTAAATGCAATGCTATATTAGATTCTTCTGCTAAATACCTCCTGCTCTGAATATTTAAATGGCATCAGCCATCCCAGGGCCTCTCAATATTACTTTTTCCCATTATTAAAATGGCTTTCCATTGGGTTTGGCTGTTTTATCTCACAAAGTCCAATGTCTACAGTCGAGACTGTAGATAGAGTGGTGATGTTAACGATATTCAAGACCCGAGGTAGCACGGGTAACATTCTCATCTCATACATCACATGTCCCTTCCCTCTTTCCCCTTTCCCCTCCACATCTGCATAATCTTTCTGTTTCTTTCCCTCCTTTTTGGGGGGTGAGTTTGTGAGAGGAGAGATGAAGAGTATTATCTTACAACTGCAAGATCCATAGCCTACCAGTATTTTAAAAGAAAAAAAAATATGATTTATGTGCTGAGGCACAGGCATTGCTATATGGCCTTCCAATGGACATTCAACACACTACAGACTCCAAATAGTGTAGTGGATCAAGAAAGAGTCTGAGGGGCATATCAACTTCAGGTCTGTATTTGACAAGGGGCCTTAGAAAGCTATAGCAAGTCTGGTGTCAGCTCAATATTTCAATGAACAAAAATCACGTCTCTTTATAACCATCAACAATTCTCCTTTTCCCTTTTCCATGTTCTTTGGGTTCATCAGTTGCACCTAAGGCAGGACACTGTGGAGCACATTCAAGTCTACAGAGCCGCTAAAGGTTTTGATTGCAAAATTATCTTTTTTTGGTAGTCCGGTTTCCCTATTAGAAAAAGTGAGAGAAAGCTCTCTTTCACCTTCCTTTGCTCTCATTCTCTTTCCCTCTCTTCATACACACACACACACACACACACACACACACACACACACTCAAATATAGTCCTGATGCAATTTATACGAGGTCGTGGGAGAAGGGCATGCGATTCTATTTAATTCATTCCTATCCAAAAGGACTGACAATACAATGTATCGAATGTCTGACTATGCCTAGGGTCATGAAGTAAAGAAATAGAATGAAAGCCATTCCTAACATGCCCATGCTTATATGTTGTTACTGATTGGTTTTGAATCCCTCTTCACCCTGACCCCAACCACTACAAGGGAAAAAGTGTCTGCCCTTCTGAAGCTTCTAACACAAAAAGATGAAATCACATAACTATACACCTGAAAGATGAGAGAGAAGATGTGCTTGTCTTACATTGCCTGTCTTGCCTCTGGATACGATTCTATCAAGGCAAGTGGCAACTTCTCCTAACAATGTCACCCACATCTGCTCTCCTCCTATTCCCAATCAAATTGGCAAAATTAAAACCCAAAACTTTAAAGTGAATTTAAAGAAAAACAAAAACAAAAGCCTGGAACGGAAAGTTTATGTATTGTGCAGAAATGTAACGTATGCTTTGAGTTTCCCTCAAGAGTTACAAGCTCCTCTCTGACCAGAAAGGACTGGGATGGCATCTCACCCTGAGAGTGCAGGTTAGGGAAGCATCCTCTATGCGTTCATTCACTCCCTCCTCCTGGGGCCACTATTTGGACATCAGTTGTGTGCCTGGTGCTGAGATAGATGCTCAGGATAGATAGGAAAGTAAGCAAGGTCTCTGTCTTCACAACGCTTACAGTACAGGGCGGGGGACCCCAGGAGCAGAAAAAGATTATGGTGTCTCCAGCCAGAGGAAGGGGAAGGCAATCAAAAAAAGAAGACTCCCCTAAGAGTCATATGAGCTGAGCCATAGGAATAAGCAAGAGTCATCCCATTGGAAAGGCGGGCAATGTCAGGCCAATAAAGGCAGAGAACACTTCATGCGCTAAGGACCAGAGACCAGAAATACTGGGGTATATAGATAACAAGGATTTGGGGGTTGGTACAGACTATCCAACATCAATCTTCTCAAGATCACACACTTTGGTTTAATTTGTTTTTCTTACTATGTTTCCTCACTCACATAATAACAATATATTACTCTTTATATGGTAGGGGCCTCATGATTCTTACTTTACATCAGGAAGTTTAGTACTGTTAGAAGAAAGCACATGATTTCACTGTCTTTATACTCTTTTCTGCAGCCACTAGATCACAAGTTCCCACATCACTACTTGCTCCATGAAGCTATATTATAAAATGTCTGACGAAGAGTACAGGGTACATAGAGGCTCATAAAACTGTCATAACCTAATTTATATCATGTCGAGTACTGAGAATAAATTCCTTCACAACAGTTCCTTCCTTTAAACCACTGGAAATAACTCAGAACTTCTGTCCAATAATTGTAAACATCTGAGTATAGTAGATTTCTAGATAAACATTTAAAATCATTTCTCATGAAGATGATTTGGTGCATTTCTGCAGACTAGAGCAGTTACTTTCAGTTCAAAATTCTACTTCTTAGGTTATAGCAGTTTGAAGAAAAGTTTTAAAGCTAGGTCTATTAACAATTAGAATATGTATTCCTCATCATTTTTCCTCTGGAAATTATAAAAATGAAATTTTATACCTTAAAATGTCTGAATTTTTATTAAGGTGTCAGGATTGATAAAACCAATTGACAGATTCATGTGTTTTCCTTTGACCGTGTATCAAATGGCCTCCCAGTGAAGTTCAACTCTACTGTCTATAATTTTCAGAAAAAAAAGTTTTCCTTTAAAAATTGATTTTATAATTGGAGTTCTATTGTACTAATGTCATTTGAACTGACATATGATCACTAATTTCTCCCTTCTTACTGTACTCTTAGTCTTCCTCCAAAGTCCTGTTTGAAAGTCATGTACAATTCATATTTTGTTTCTTTGACAGCTTCATATCTTTTTCCACCTCTTGTTCTGAAACATATATATGAAGATATATATGGTTTTCATAATTTCTCATTTTGTGAAGTTCACTCTTAATGGTGAACTTTAAAATATGCCTAGGGTCATAAGAATCATAAAAAATTAAATTTGTCAAAAAGGAAATAAGATAAAATTTCCCAGCAAATGAAAAGTGAATACAGCTTTCCCACTACATTTTCAAACATTTTCTTCATCCTTGACATCAAATACTCAGCAGATTTCTTACCCTAGATTAGTTCGCAATCCCAATTTTAATATCACCCCATGACATGCTACCTGTTATGCATTGAGTGAATAACACAATCAAAGGTACTAAAGAAAGTGAAAATAAAAATCGTCTATTTTAGATATTTATACTGTTGAGTAATTAAAATTATTTGAAATAATCAGAGTCTATATGTTATCATTTTATATCAAGTATTAAACATAATTATCCTAACTCTTTTTTTTTTTTTTCTTTTTGCGGTATGCGGGCCTCTCACTCTTGTGGCCTCTCCCGTTGCGGAGCACAGGCTCCGGATGCGCAGGCCCAGCGGCCATGGCTCACGGGCCCAGCCGCTCCGCGGCATATGGGATCCTCCCAGACCGGGGCACGAACCCGTATCCCCTGCATCGGCAGGCGGACTCTCAACCACTGCGCCACCAGGGAGGCCCCTAACTCTTTATTAAGGTAAAGAGGTAACAGTAGTCATCTCGTAAAAAATGCTTCTAAAAAGGATCTCTTAAATAAAAAAAATTAATCATTTGTAATAACAATAATTACTTATGTACTCCACTATTTTATGGTTTTCCAAAATGTTAAGTCAACTTCTTCTTGGTCAAAATGTTAGTGTGAAAGATGATGATTGACTCAAATCTTGGTACCTGTAACACTTTATACCATAAGGTAGAACTCAAATTTTCACAGGCTTATTATTGGTCTTGCTAGACGTGTATTTTTTTTAAGATTTTTTTTAATGTGGACCATTTTTAAAGTCTTTATTAAATTTGTTACAATGTTGCTTCTGTTTTATGTTTTGGTTTTCTGGCCACAAGGCATGTGGGATCTTAGCTCACTGACCAGGGATCAAACCCGCACCCCCTCCATTGGAAGGTGAAGTCTTAACCACTGGACTGCCAGAAAGTCCCTAAGTGTATTTTGCAAGATGTTAATGGAAGTGTACCTCATCACTACCATGGGGTACCTCTAAAGCACCCCATAAAATTCAACTTCAAATAAGTTACGTGGAGAGTTATAAATACATGTGAGAATTTCTACAATGTCAGGGACCACCTGAGGCTGCTCACATCAATACCCAGATGATCCAGATCAGTGGCAGGTACCTGGACTAATGGGTAGAGTCGTCACTTGTGGTTTCAATTTAAGGATATTGTGAGTACCTGCATCACACCAAAATCCCTACACCTCTCCAATCCAGTTGCCATGTATATACCTAAATACAGAGCTGTGAAATATCTAGAAGTACTTTCTAGATAGAAGGTAGGGAAAGAAAAATAATGAAAGATGTCTTTCTAAAAATGAGTGCATGTACATGAAAAGATGCTCATCATCACTAGTTATTAGAGAAGTGCAAATCAAAACCACAATGAGGTACCAGCTCACACTGGTCACAATAGCCATCATCAAAAAGTCTACAAATAGCAAATGCTGGGGAGGGTGTGGAGAAAAGGAACCCTCATACACTGGTGGTAAATTAGTGTAACCATTATGGAAACAGTATGGAGGTTCCTCAAAAAACTAAAAATAGAGTTGCCATATGATCCAGCAATCTCACTCCTGGACATACATGTGGACAAAACTATAACTTGAAAAGATACATGAACCCATGTGTTCATAGCAGTACTGTTTACAATAGCCAAGACATGGAAGCAACCTAAGTGTCCATTGGCAGATGAATAGATAAAGAAGATGTGGTATATTTATACAGTGGAATATTACTCAACCATAAAAAAGAATGAAATAATGCCATTTGCAGCAACATGGATGGACCTAAAGATTATCCTACTAAGTGAAATAAGTCAGAAAGAGAAGGACAAATACTATATGATATTACTTATATGTGGAATCTAAAATATGACATAAATGAACTTATCCACAAAACAGCAACCAGACTGATAGAGAACAGACATGTGGTTGCCAAGGAGAAGAGGGGGTGGAGGAGGGATGGAGTGGGAGTTTGGGTTTAGCAGATGCAAACTATTACATACAGAATGGATAAACAACAAGGTCCTACTGTATAGCACAGGGAACTATATTCAATATCATATAATAAACCATAATGGAAAAATATGAAAAAATAATGTTATATATATGTATAACTGAATCACTTTGCTGTACAGCAGAAACTAACACAACATTGTAAATCAACTATACTTCAATAAAACACATTTTTAAAAAATTTTAAAAATCAAAAAAAAAATCTTGTGTGTAGAAATTTAGGCAAAATGACTATTTTCAGAAAAGCAACTTTAGGAAAACAGTTATAAAAAAAAAAACCAACCAAAACCCGCTATTATTATTAAGGTAGAAAACAAGGAGAAATCAGAAACCAGAAGAAAAAATTAATCAGATGAAATGAAGATATGAGTATAGAATTACATTTCTGAATGAAGTAGCTACCTTCAAAAAGCACATTTGATGTGAAGTTTACATTAAAATAAAAGAAGCATTCTTTAGAATAGTGATTCCTAAATATTAGTATGTATTAGAATTAGCTGGAGTCTTTTTTAAAGACAAATTCGTGTGTCAGTTTTCCCATGATTCGGACTTCTGATTGACTGATTTAGAGCTTTTTGAGGAGTAATTTTGTTTATTTTCCTTCTTCAATTAAAATCATTCCTTGTTGAAGGAATGAGGACAAGTGGGCAACTTTGGATTTCCCCAGAAATAACTGAAGGCATTTCTTTTGACAAGTACAGTTTTAATGAAGGAAATATAACATAAAGTAACATTTGGGAATCTCATACCTTACTTGAATTTAAAAACTATTTATTATCATCATTATAGTTATCATCTTGCAGAAAGTTCCTTAACAGCAACAAAAATCAACACATGAAAAGATATAGACACAAATACATCCACACATACACAGATACACTCATATAGAAAAGCACATCAAACTTCAGAGACATATTCTTGCATAAATTTAGATAAAATTAACAGTCATTTGTGATAAAAAATTTAAAAAGCATAAATATGTAATTTGATGTGATTTAGGCATTATCTTCTGCTGTCGGAAATAATAAGAATTATAAGATGATTTTTGTAGGCTACCTACATATTTAATAGAGGTATTTCAACTACTTTGATGACATATGATATTAATAAACAAATAATCAAACCATAGCCACTAGGAATAGTTCCATGAGAAAGACTCTTAAGGTCATTTCAAAAAAGCCACATTTCACAGTTTGTTTTGGTTTCATTTTCATTAATTTACATTTTTCATTTGTGAAGGTCATGGTTGACCTTTTTATCATCATAAAAAATATGACAAAGAAACTAGAAAATAAAAAATCTTTATCACGGATATAAGGGAAGAAATCCCAGTGACCCACTCCCTGCTCCATGACTCAAAGAGGAGGATCTGCTTTGTCATGTGTGAAAAAATTGATATTTCCTAATCCATTTGTTTTATCTATCTAAAACAGATTCATAAAAAGTAAAACAGACTATACCAACAAAACATAGGAAAACATCAAAGATTAAACGCAGTAGCTTAAAATATGTGTGTGTCGTGGCATTAAAGCTGTCTGATTATAGGATGCTTTGGTTTAAGGAAGGTAGCTGCAAAAAGATGAAGAGACCCTCAACTACATACTTTTAAAAGTAATTTCTTTCTTGTTTATGGATAATATGGTAAAATACCCTATATCAAGATTGATATTACTATTTATTGAATAAATAAGATGAACCAATAAAAAAGTATCAATATTAGGAATCTCTAAAAACACTGTTTTAAAAATCATCACTCAGACATATCTATTACTTAGTAAGCTTTAAATTGTTATGTGAGATTAATTCTCAAAGTTTTCCTGAAGTCAATTACTTTTCTAAAATATTTTAACACTCAAATATTTAATATTCTAGCCCTACAAAAATTTATATGAGAATGTTAGCCTTTAAGTATAAATGGATTGTGTAAAAGGATATATATTCAGTTATTGACCAAACCACCTAAGTTTTAACTTTCTTGACTATTTTTGAGAATCCACCATGATTTCTAACACCAGTGATCAGTATTTATGGCAAAAGCATCCTAATCTTTACTTCCTAAGTAGTTCTTGAAGGTATTTTCAAATAATAATACTTGTATCATTCCTTTTGTGAGAATAATGATCTTAGACATGTCTCTTCCAGTTTTCTTTCTAATTCTGCCAAATGACACGCTACATTATCTCCCTCTGAAGTGGAGTGACAGGTGTTGTCAGCACGAAGTCTGATGAGTGAGAGGCATGTTTGTCTTCTAATAGATTCAATAAGGCATAAAAGAGAGGCAAAGCAGCAGTGCATACAGTCTGGGGAAGCCTTTGGCAAACCCCTTTTGAATGATGTGAAATCTTTGACTACTCTGATTGAAGCACAGATACAGGCTGCACTGTTCTCTTCTTAAAATACTCAGCCAAGATGCCTGATGGCATATTATTTTCTAGAAAACGGTGATGCATATCATAATGAAGCCCACATCCATGAGATTTTTTCGTACTTCCAAAAAAATGCTGTGATCGAGTGTTGTTAGAAAAGTGACACAAAAATCTGTCTTAAGGGTCCGTTATCTCTTATTTCCTCTGCAACTTTGAAACTGTGCTGTGAGCATCTTCTCAGCAGCACACATCTCCAGCCTGCTGTGAGTCGTTACACCCTCAGAAAGACTTCCTCCCCTCTTCCTTCCACCTTCATTTAGTTCCCCTAAGAAAACACCGTGTGCCTTGTATTCATCTTCTGCAACCCTTGGATCCTTAGCATAGCTGAACGTAAACTGACCAATTCTGTAATAAGCAATCTCTTCTATTAGTCATACTGTCACCTGTGATAATACAAATTCTTCTTTATGATTCTAATCATCAGCTGTCATACATATAATGCCAGGTGCTTGGCAAAACACTCTGGAATTTTTCATCCATCTGTCCAGTCTTAGAGATGACCTTCCATCACTTTCCTTTGTACATATGTTATCTTTAAATAGGGCATTTGCATAACAAAAGAATGCCTCTGACTACACTAGGAAGTTGCATAGTGAGAGAAGAAATTGTACTACATTCTTTGTAATCTATATAATGATATTGAAGGCTGTTGCAGTTCAGCCTCAGGCCACCAACACTTCAGTGTATTTATTTAAGGGCAGCAAATGCTAACTGTTAACAAAAATACAGCTCTCTCTTTTATCAACTACAAATTTATTAGCAGCAGAAAGAATCTATTCTACAAATAGACATTTGTATTGCAAATGCCTAAAGGAGTAACTAATGAGGCCATTTATTGTCCAAATTTGGCTAATTATTATGTTGAGAAACTTCCTAGGAGCCAGTATGTGCTTTGAAATTAAGCATTTTCATTAAGTGCATCAAAGGAGTTGGAACTAAAATAACAGCATGAACTTCAGAAATCTGTCTATTCATATGAATCCCAACTTGTATGGTGTTATATAGAAAACTAGATATAGTCACTTTAAAATAAATGATCCACAGGCAAATGTAAAGAAATAATGAACAGCCTCCTAAGGAAAAGTATTCTAACTAGACTGACCATCTAATTAATCCTCCAAACTGAAATACCTTTGAGAATGTAAGAGGCCACTATAAATAATTACATCAGGACCACAAGCATAAAGCTGGATATTCCCAGGCAAACCAAGATGTATGTGCTCTGTGTCTCAACTTCTATTGCTCCACAGGCCTTAAATGAACGTTTAAGTCATTACCTATTGCATAAAGCATACATTTCTTTAAATGCTTCCACGATATTGCCCCATCCCACCATTCTATTCTTTCATTACATCATTCTAACCTGAACCAACTGTTTGAGAATATTGACCTATATGTGTTGGCTGGCCATGCTCTTCTGAAATTCTTTTCCTGGGACTATAGGCTCTGCTTGGGAATGACATCTTGCAACTTAATATATCAAAGGTAAATCATTCTTAAAACACAAGGTTGAGTTAATTTGTGTCTTTTTTTTTTTTTTTTTTTTTTTTTTTTTTTCTTTTTGCGGTATGCGGGCCTCTCACTGTTGTGGCCTCTCCCGTTGCGGAGCACAGGCTCCGGATGCGCAGGCCCAGCAGCCATGGCTCACGGGCCCAGCCGCTCCGCGGCATATGGGATCCTCCCAGACCGGGGCACGAACCCGTATCCCCTGCATCGGCAGGCGGACTCTCAACCACTGCGCCACCAGGGAGGCCCTAATTTGTGTCTTTTGATGGCAAATAGTAGAGAGGCTTTAAGCTCCTTTAAGTTATGGAATAGAATAAACCTTCCATAGGCAAGTCAGCTCTGAGGAATGGTTCCCCTGTCCATTTCTCTTCACATTTTTTTTTTCTAAATAGAATTTTATCTCAAACTCCTTTCTTACTGACAGTTCAACTACCTCAATATTATCTGGCCTAAGTCCTGGATGGAGTACTTTTGATGAACTTAGGTAATAATCATCTTTCCTAGGAGTTTGAGATTTCATACTACACCACAATTGGAAGTGTGGCACTGGACTCTAGAAAACACCAGTGTCCAGTGAAAGGATAAATTTCCATGGCTATCAGTGGGCCCTCTTAACTTGAAAAAGAACATGGCATAGCAAGCAAGGTGAAGAATATGGAGAGCTTCACAATTCCCTCTCTTTGTGGAGCCTTTCTAGAATCTTCCCAGGTAAAATCAAGTTTTCCCTACTGAATACTTTCAGAGAATTTTGTGTTTCTCCTTATCACTGAGATATATCTGTTGAATCAGAACATTTATGTTTCAGTTTCTCTCCCTCACTGGGTCCCAAACTTCCTTTTTTTCCCAGCTTTGTTGAGATATAATGGACATAACACATTGTGTAAGTTTAAGGTATACAATGTGATTTGATATACATATATTGCAAAATGATTACCACCACAGCACCAGCTAATACCATCACATCACACAACTGCCATTTCTTTTTTTGTGGTGAGAACATTTAAGATCTATTCTCTTAGCAACTCCCAAGTATATAATACCATATTATTATCTGTAATCACCATGCTGTACATTAGATCCCCAGAACCTATTCATCTTATAACTGGAAGTTTGTACCCTTTAACCAACATTTGTCCATCTCCCTCACCTCCAGCTGCTGGTAACTACCACTTTATTCTCCTTCTAAGAATTTGGCTTTTTTAGATTCTATATATGAGCAATATCATAGAGTTTTTGTCTTTTTCCATCTGCCATTTCACTTAGCATAATGCCCCCAAGGTCCATCCAGGTTGTCACAAATGGCAGGAATTTTCTTCTTTCTCTTGCTGAATAATATTGTGTGTGTGTGTGTGTGTGTGTGCTATATTTTCTTTATCCATTAATCCATAGATGGACACATAAGTTGTTTCCAATTCTTGGCTATTGTGAATAATGCTGCAGTGAACATGAGAGTGCAACTATCACTTGGAGACTCTGTTTTCATTTCTTTTGGCTGTATACTCAGAAGTAGGGTTGCTGGATGGATCATGAACTTCTGAACGTGCTGTTCCTTATGGCACAAGTAACATGGCATTTAGTGTATATTCAATAAATGTTAATTACATTGAACTGACAAATTAGTAAGCTATACTAGTTCAATATAAGGTTAAAAGTGGCAATATAAACAAGATAAGTCAACAGTCCTTTCATTCTAAGATGCTGAGAAATAAGTCATCATTCATCTCATCTTTCATTCCTTCCTCACCCCTGTCAATGTTATGCTAGACAGAGGAATAGGAAGAATGGATGTGTGTTAAGTAAAACAATTCACAGGATACTAATGAAGGCACCAGAAACAAAAATTATGGTAGCATAAATCATATAGTCTTAAAGAAGTGTGTGTCAAATAAATTTAAAGTTTTATACTAGTTTTGAAGTATATTCACTTTAATTTCACCCAGTCAACATAATAATAGGATTGGCGAACTCCACCATAAAGAGATTAATAAAAGATCAGTAAAATACAAGGTGCATAAGAAGCAGAAACAAACGAACAAAAATCCAATCTCTTATCAACCTTTATAAATAGCATTTTAAATACTAGTTAGTCAGGTTTGGTTTATACAATGTTGTATGTTATGGCAAACACACACAAACATACACACACACACATACATATCTTCTTATATCTTCTTAAGGAAAAAACACTTTTCAAAAGAGGACTATTGCCAACACATAACTAAAAATTCAAGAAATGCCGAGCACTGAAAAGTCATTACACAAATGTACGAGGGAAATAAATTGAGGTCAGAGTTAATCTGACTCAGAGGTATCATAAAGATTAACATAGAATTCAATTGGCAGCATATTACAAGCCAATTTTCTTTAGACTTAAACAATTATTCTTGAATCTTCCTGGCATTGTTAATTTTGTCCTTGCAAACAAAATGGAGCCAAACTTTTCCCACCAAAATTATGACAGGGTCTAAACTCTTTAGCTACTCCCTTCATTAAGATTTGAAGATTTTGGTGCTTCCCTGGTGGCGCAGTGGTTGAGAGTCCACTTGCCGATGCAGGGGACACAGGTTCCTGCCCCGCTCCGGGAAGATCCCACATGCCGCAGAGCTGCTGGACCCGTGAGCCATGGCCGCTGCTGAGCCTGCGCATCCGGAGCCTGTGCTCCGCAACGGGAGAGGCCACAACAGTGAGAGGCCCACGTACAGAAAAAAAAAAAAAAAAAATTGAAGATTTTGGAGACTACTGTGAACACTTTAATGAGATTGGATCCCTTTACCTTTATTCTGCAAGCCCTAAGAAATGCTTTCAAAGGGTGATCAAATTTATATCCTCCCAAGTGAAAATCTTATTGGTTACTTGAAAACAGCATTCGTTTGTACATCTCTCTATTAAGAAACTAAATTTTGGAACCAAAATCGCAGGGGGAAAAAAACTTCATATACAAGTAGTTAAAAAGGGGAGGGGGTAAGGAGAAAAAAACAAAACACTGAACAAAGGAAAACTCCATTGTGTAATGTTTTAGTGCTAATAGAATACAGATGACTCAATATTCAGTATAATTTTTATTTTACTAGAAGCAGTTAAATATAAAATGCATAAATGAGGTGCTAAACATGCTCCGAATCCCTTTTCTCTGAGGTTCAAGAATGAGTTAAGATTTCCAGCTAGGGAAATTGTGCTGTGTTAAATCTCTGACTTATGGTAAGAAACAACGGGACGAATTTTCTCACTGAACTTCTAGTCTAAGCTGAAAAAAGAAATGAACACATCAGTGAGCAGGGGTTGGAAGGAGTGTTAACAGTAGCATGATAAATGCAGAAAAATGCTTTTTCTCTTAATGCATGGCAGATATCATTCAGCAGTTTATCTGTACAAAAATAAAATGTGACCCCCTATAAAACAGCCAAGGTCATGGAAATTAAAGTTCCCTCAGGACTATTCAGTCTTTTACAAGGTGTTTTCCCCTTCTTTCTAAGATGAATAAGACTTTTATAGAGGGTTGTGGGGTCCATTTGAAACTCTCATTCAACTTTCTAGCTTTTGTTACATGCATTCTTTCAAAACTGTCATTAAAGGAAAATTTTTAACATGCTAGATTATTTGGAAAACTAAGGACATCTCATGATTTAAGAAAAAGTCTTGTTTATTACAAATTTTATGTTTCGAGTACTCATGTTGCAACTAAGTAATTTTTTGGTACTAAAAAGTCATTGACTCCATAATGTTTAAATCTCTCCTTGGAGTAAGGAGTGACTCCACAGATAGAAGCTACATGAGGCAGATAGAAGCTACATGAGGCAGATTACATGTTTGAAGATCCCTTCTTGCTTGAAATTTACATTCATCAATAAATAACTTAAAATTTACATTTTGACAATTAGCAGTTGTTAAGCTTGGTGATTTATTATAGCTTGATACATTAATTTATTATTAGGTCATTGTGCTTGACAACATATAACTACTAGTTTAAAAACACAAGCTCTTTAAGAGGGGTCTCTCTCTCTCTCTCTCTCTCTCTCTCTCTCTCTCTCTCTCTCTCTCTCCATTTATTGAGTGCCTACAACAGGCTGGCACATAGAAAGTCTCCAATAAATATGTGTGAATGGATGAAAGAATAAATTAATGAATGAATAATTGACTCAGACATTGAACCTATACTACACATAGATTCAAAACTGACCCTATAATTTATTCAAAAGAGCAAAGTTTTATTTCCAGAGTAAAAAGAAACCTGAACTTCAAATGGGCCTTAAACCTAAGTTTCACATTTGGTTTATAGTATTCCTGAGGCTATAAGCTGATTTATTTATTTTTAAATTTATTGACTGATAAAATATGAAAAGAAGAGAATGAGAGACTCTGAGTACTAAGAAACATTCACTGTGGTTCTTGGATGTCTTTGTCCCCTGCAGCTCTTCCTTCGCTCCCAACAGCACATGACCTTAGCCTCAGACTCTCCCTTTCTCTTGCCCTTGAGAAAATCAAAAAAGCCCAAACAATGACTGTTGATCTGCAAAACTAATTTCTTCCTCTTCTGAGTGCTATCCCTGACCAACTAGTCTCAAAACTAGCCTAATCTTACTTGACTTCCTCCTAGTGAAGCCCTGTAAAACAGTCGGCCATGCTTTCCCAAGTTAGACCCTCAGCTCCTTTGCCAGTCTCAAGCCTGGCATTTTCAAATAAAGATGTGTGTGAATGGTACTGTGTTTGATTTTCTTCCACAAAGAGAATCATTCATTTCAGAGCTAGAGTAAGCCTAAGATATATGTACACTCTATTTATAAGTAAGTATACTGAGATCTTATCCTCTATGAAGAATGTAACGCAAGAAAATATTTTTCTTATTTTTCTCACTCTATGGCCATCAAGCCCTGAATAATTAGTATAAAGTATATGAATAAATTTTAAAATTTGAGAAAAAAACAAAAAATAGACTTTCAGCTTTTTGTTTTTTATTATCCATAAAGAATGTCTTCTTAGCTTATTTATAACTCCTCTCAATTATTTTTCTATAAAATTTCAATTGAGGAGTAGTTCTTTTAGTCCTGGGACAACCATTTGAGTATAAATTACTCTTTAAGGATTCTTGGCTTAGCTTCTCTAAGACCTCCTCATGAAGAAGTTGAGAGCTTCAGGTGCAACATAAGGAGCTTTTGGTGTTTATCTTTCTAGAAGTATCTCCAGCAGCACTTACAGCCAATCTAGAGACCCATGACATTCATTAGCAAACAGATTTCTTTACTGATAAAGAAGCAGCTCTGCGCTCTGAACTCTGCTTTGTCCACCCTCGTGTCTAGAGTAGAAAGATGATTACCAGGCTTTCTGCTAATTCTTCTATGGGTACCAAGGTGACCAGGGTCCCAGAAGGTATCCTCAGATCACAGAGAACAGCCAGCAACTTGAGTGGCCTTACTTACCCTCTTTGCCAAGGGCACCTAGGAATAATGTGCTCTTATCTCTACCCTACCCTACCCTACACCATATCCCCTACACCACATCCTACCCACCAGAGTATTTCTGAGATTACTTTTTATTAGTCATTGGCCCAGTTACTAAATCCATCAGGTCTTAACCATGGTACAAAATATAAAATTCCCTACTCATTTTTCTTCTCCTGAAATTTTATCCTCAAACTAATCTATACTTCCTTCTCCCTAACCTAATTTTATTTCTTCTAAACCTTTTACCATGTTCCCTAAAATGTTTCTCTCCTTGTAAGAAATATGATTTTTTTTTAAATAATTAAAAAATAAAAACCTACCTTGACTGTTTTACTGAGAATCCCCCTCCACCTTCTTGCTGTAACTGGATCCTGGTCCCTTCCTGGGAGCAATGATTTTCCCAGAGCTTCCCAGAGTGGAGGCTTTACACAACACATGACTCAGGTTTCAAAGAGAAGGTCAGCATTCTACTTTTCCCAAGTGCTCCTTCCAGACTCTTCTGCCATGATGCTCATATTAACATCTTCCTCCACTGACACTGAGGCAATCTGAACTCCACTTTGTCACTGTCACTACCGACCTCCTGATCACTCCTTCTCTTTCAGAAAAGAACTTTAGCCCTGGCTCATGACATTCCTCTCTACTATAGTTCTATTACTCATTCAGAGATGACTCAAACAATGGTCTACCCTCTTAGCTTCTTAAATTTCTCAATTTATGTTCCTGTTAATTCCTCTGTTCCCTTTTAGCCACCCAATCTCATGGCCACACCACAGCACTTTTGCTAATTCTAAATTGTTCCATTTCTAAAAAGTTATATTAGAAAATACCACTTTCCAAAAACTGTCTATCTCCATTTGGGTCTCTCTTATAGTCACCCCAAAAGACCTGCTCTTTAACCTCACAGGGATCCAGGTTTTCAGTCCCTACATCCTCTCAGACTCTAAGAACTTCTCTGCCTCCATCTAGCCTAATTAATTTCATGGTATATTATTTCAGTTCAACTATTCCTTTGTATCTCTCTGACACAGCTACCCAGTAAAATCCATTTTTTAATCACTCCATCATTCAGTACCTTTGTACCCATGCTTGGGATGTTCAGCAATTCTTATAAGAAAAAAAATCACGATGCTACCAATCAACATCCTAGAAAGTCATAGACAAGTTTAGCCAAATTCTTTAAACCAAGATTAAGAAATAGAGTGTACAACTGTATTTCTGGGTGTAAGAAACAAGACTTTCCAAGGAATAGTAATGAAAACCTTTTTAAAAAATGTAAACAAAGAACTGGTTTTAAGGTAAATCTTCGACTTTCGTATGGATTCTGTTCTAAATTTGATCTTTTTGAGAAATCTTCTGTTTTCTTAATAGCGTTTCATATCACTTACAAAAGAAACAAGTATCACTCACTGAATCTAGATCATACCATGCTATCATTCCATGAGAATATTTTCCAGGCTCTAAACAAGAGGAACTCTCTTTAGTGACCGACCACAATGCTATAAACATTAAGGCCTTATTTCTTGTCTCGAATAATTTTTGTTATGGTTTCACATAGCAAAAGGAGCATTTTGACCTGCATTGGTATGTTTGGAGTGCATATATATGGTAGTAGGTGGATTAATACAATTTTTACTTAAAAACATTTCCTCTTCCTTCTTCAGACAATTTTCAATAAATACTCTAAGGAAGTATTTATTTGCCTCCCTTTTTCCAGACAATTTTCAATAAGTATTCTTGAGGGAGAATTCCCATGAATATAATGAGAGCATCAATGAGAAACACAGAATGCTAAAAATGTTTCCACCTACTCTCTACATATTTAAATACAATAAATTATTTTCAAATATTCTTAATTATCATTTCTAAAATATGTCAATATCTGGAAGGAAACCACATTTGAATAGCTGAAGTAGGGACTGGTGATGTAGATTCTTTTACATGTAACTGAATTATTTTCCAAAAGTACTAAATTTTTCTAAAAACATTAGAGAAACATAAGGATAAAATTATTTTTTTTTTGCATTTTCAATGTAGTTGAGGTTTGTTATATCAAATCATATCATATGGAATAAATATTCTAATTATAGCCAATCTTCATCTTACTACAACTTGTAAAATGATTTTATTTTTATCTTCAATAAAATAATATATGTATATACTAACTGTTGAACCAGTTTGTGTTTAGAATTATATACACTTCTCCTTTATTAAATATATAAGAAAAGCTTGTAAATGAAGTCCTATGAAATTGAGTTATTTCTGATCTTTATACTTTAGTCTTGGTTAATTATTCTCAATAAATAAAAATCAAATTTTGATAGGTGTGCATGCATACACACACACACAACTTGGCAAAAGGAATTCTATGACCTATTGTCAGTCTTTGATACTGTCTTTGTAAATTTCTAGTTTTCAATACATTTTGTATTATGTTATGTTACATTACATTATATTATTGAAGTAAAAAATGAGAAATAATTGTTTTATTATTGGTACTTAACTTGTTATAAAATATGTAAGTTAAAATAACTCTATTAAATTTTTGTTGTTGTTGTTGTTGTACGCGGGCCTCTCACTGTTATGGCCTCTCCCGTTACGGAGCACGGGCTCCGGACGCACAGGCTCAGTGACCATGGCTCACGGGCCTAGCTGCTCCATGGCATGTGGGATCTTCCCAGACAGGGGCACGAACCCGTGTCCCCTGCATTAGAAGGTGGACTCTCAACCACTGCGCCACCAGGGAAGCCCTATTTAAATATTTGACTTGATTATTTTTAGTTATATATTTTGCAAAAGAGTCTACAATGTATTCGTCACTGTTTTTTTTATACTACTCCTCAAAAAAGATTATTAATATATTTACTTTAATTGAAACATTTAGACTTTTTTCCTGACAGAAAGTTATTCTGATCCAACTAATTGTTTTGGCAAAGAGGACTTGCCTGTTAATTAATTATATGGCAGATATTCCTCATTAAAATGAATTAGTTAAATAGGCAGATAAAAGCAATTTGTGAAAATGTTTAAAGCCTATGGACTATTTACAAAAAAAATACTGTATTCACAGAGGCGGCAATTAAATAAACTTTACTTCCATTTCCCCAAGCTTTCTGGATATATTTTGTTGAATAAAATGTCTCTCAGTGAAAGACTAACATGTATAGTTCTTTTTTTTTTTAACAACTTTATTGGAGTATAATTGCTTTTCAATGCTGTGTTAGTTCTGCTTTATTAAAAAGTGAATCAGCTATACATATACATATATCCCCATATCTCGTCCCTCTTGCATCTCCCTCCCACTCTCCCTATTCCACCCCTCTTGGTCACCAAACATCAAGATGATCTCCCGGTGCTATATGGCTGCTTCCCACTAGGTACCTATTTTACATTTGGTAGTGTATATAAGTCCATGCCACTCTCTCACTTCGTCCCAGTTTGCCCTTCCCCCTCCCTGTGTCCTCAAGTCCATTCTCTGCGTCTGCATCTTTATTCCTCTCCTGCCCCTAGGTTCTTCAGAGCCTTTTTTTTTTTTTAGATTCCATATATATATATATATATATATATATATATATATATATATATATATATGTGTGTGTGTGTGTGTGTGTGTGTGTGTGTGTGTGTGTGTGTGTGTTAGTATACAGCATTTGTTGTTCTCTTTCTGACTTACTTCACTCTGTGTGACAGACTCTAGGTCTATCACCCTCACTACAAATAACTCAGTTTCATTTCTTTTTATGGCTGAGTAATATTCCATTCTATATATGTGCCACATCTTCTTTATCCATTCATCTGTCAATGGACACTTAAGCTGCTTCCATGTACTGGCTATTGTAATTAGAGCTGCAATGAACATTGTGGTACATGACTCTCTCTGAATTATGATCTTCTTAGGATATATGCCCAGTAGTGGGATTGCTGGGTTGTATGGTAGTTCTATTTTTAGTTTTTTAAGGAACCTCCATACTGATCTCCATAGTGGCTGTATCAATTCACATTCCCACCAGCAGTGCAAGAGTGTTCCTTTTTTCTGCACCCTCTCCAGCATTTATTATTTGTAGATTTTTTGATGATGGCCATTCTGACTGGTATGAGGTGATACTTCATTGTAGTTTTGATTTGCACTTCTCTAATGATTAGTGATGTTGAGCATTCTTTCATGTGATGGTTGGCAATCTGTATATCTTCTTTGGAGAAATGTCTATTTAGGTCTTCTGCCCATTTTTGGATTGGGTTTGTTTTTTTGTTATTGAGCTGCATGAGCTGCTTGTATATTTTGGAGAGTAAACCTTTGTCAGTTGCTTCACTTGCAAATATTATCTCGCACTCTGAGAGTTGTCTTTTCATCTTGTTTTTGGTTTCCTTTGCTGTGCAAAATCTTTTTAGTTTCATTAGGTCCCATTTGTTTATTTTTGTTTTTATTTCCATTTCTCCAGGAAGTGGGTCAAAAAGGATCTTGCTGTGATTTATGTCATAGAGTGTTCTCCCTATGTTTTCCTCTAAGAGTTTGATAGTGTCTGGCCTTACATTGAGGTCTTTAATCCATTTTGAGTTTATTTTTGTGTACGGTGTTAGGGAGTGTTCTAATTTCATTCTTGTACATGTAGCTGTCCAGTTTTCCCAGCACCACCTATTGAAGAGGCTGTCTTATCCATTGTACATTCTTACTTCCTTTATAAAAAATAAGGTGACCATATGTGCGTCAGTTTATTTCTGGGCTTTCTATCCTGTCCCATTGATCTATATTTCTGTTTTTGTGCCAGTACCATACTATCTTGATTACTGTAGCTTTGTAGTATAGTCTGAAGTCAGGGAGCCTGATTCCTCCAGCTCCATTTTTCGTTCTCAAGATTGCTTTGGTTATTCTGGGTCTTTTGTGTTTCCATACAAATTGTGAATTTTTTTGTTCTAGTGCTGTGAAAAATGCCATTGGTAGTTTGATAGGTATTGTCTTGAATCTGTAGATTGCTTTGGGTAGTGTAGTCATTTTCACAATGTGGATTCTTCCAATCCAAGAACATGGTATATCTCTCCATCTGTTTGTATCATCTTTAATTTCTTTCATCAGTGTCTTATAGTTTTCTGCATACAGGTCTTTTGTCTCCTTAGGTAGGTTTATTCCTAAGTATTTTAATCTTTTTGTTGCAAAGGTAAATAGGTGTGTTTCCTTAATTTCTCTTTCAGATTTTTCATCATTAGTGTACAGGAATGCAAGAGATTTCTGTGCATTAATTTTGTATCCTGCTACTTTACCAAATTCATTGATTAGCTCTAGTAGTTTTCTGGTAGCATCTTTAGGATTCTCTATGTATAGTATCATGTCATCTGCAAACAGTGACAGCTTTACTTCTTCTTTTCCGAATTAGATTCCTTGTAACATGCATAGTTGATTCTCATTATTTGTGACAGTTATGATCTCTAAAGCCACTCTGAACACTGAATTAGTAATTACTAAACCACTGTTCCTAGAGGATATACAAAGTTAGGTGCCTGTGAGCCTCTGGTCATAGAATTTTCATAAACTGATCAATACATAACACTGAACTCATAACCAATAGCAATGTAACTCATGCCTGGATGAAGTTTGTCTAACACACATTTTTCCCCTGTAAGACACATCACAGCATCTTTGTACTTAGGAAAGCTAGACAGGACTTCAGTACTATGCTTGGGGGGCATTTTAAATAGCAAAATCACAAGAAAAATGAAAACATGTAACACTGTATAGAACCACAACAAGACACTTATTTACAGTACCAGAGCTGGAACAAGAAGGCAAACCATCACCTTGTGTGACCACATCTGGAAACATTCCTGTCAGGTTTCTCAAACATTTTGCCAATCTAGCAAATCTATAAATGTCCATGAAAGTACTATAACTATGGACTTTGGGGTTACAAACAGAATTATCAAGTAGGCAAATTCTCAAACATGGAATACATGAATGAAGATTGAGTACATTTTGGTACAATTGCCAGAAATTGAGAAAGCCTTTTGTAAGTCATAACATAAGCAAATATCTTCAGCTACTACTCCATCATAAGAGACATATAGGAAAAGATTATTTTCTATGAGATTCTTTCTATGCTAAGTATCTAGAGAAGTGTAAATCTATTTTTATTTATCCAGCCAATTTACCTATCTAATCAACTAACTGAACTCAGGCCTTCTACTAGGTACTGAATCCTGTGTTGAGAATTACCTTAACATCATTGCATCTCCAAAACATGTTGGAGAATAAGATTTCTCCAATAAGATTCCTACAGGAGAAGAAAAAACAGAACTGGAAAAAAGAGTTATATTCTGAGGAAGTTAAAATAAATCAGACATGGAATATGTTAATTCAGGAAATAATTGCATGTTTGTGTATGCACACATTGATTTCTATGTTATTTGATTTCCTCTAGTCATTTTTTTGTTACATGTAATTTATAAATTATTTTAGAAAAACTCCCCATTTTGAAATATATTAAGGAAAAACAAGAAAAAGTATTTGGGTATATTTAACAAAAGAGGCATAAGCCTGGCAATGGTGCGAAGTCAAATAGGGTGAAAATCAGGGGATTTCAATTCTCTGGACTGTCATCTCCAGAGATTCTTATTTGGAGATTCTTCTACTGAAACTTTTCCCAGAGAGTATCTGGAATGCATGCTGTGATTTGGCTTGGAAAAATGGAGACATTTCTTTTTGGTTTCCATTTGATAGATGAGAAATTTTAGAGACAAAATGTGTACCCAGTGTCAAATATTTAGTAACTGTACTGAGTTAAATAGTGCCCACTCCAAAACAAAACAAAACAAAAAACTTTACATGTACATGGAATCAGTGAATATGATCTTATTTTTAAAAAGTCTTTGCAGATGTAATCAAGTTAAGATGAGGTTATACTGGATAAGAGCATTGCCTAATACAATAGTTGCTGTCCCTATAAGAAAAGGGAAATTTAGACACAGACACACACAGAGGGAAGATGATATGAAGAAATACAGGGAGACCACGATGTGAAGATGAAGGCAGAAATTGCAGTGATGCATCTACATGCTAAGAAACTCTGAGGGTTTCTGGAAACCACCAAAATCTAGGAAGTATGCTACCCTAGAACCTTCAGAAAAAATGTGGCCCTGCTAACACTTCAATTTCAAATGTACAGTCTCCAGAATTGGGAGACAAGAAATTTCTGTAGTTTTAAGCTACCCAGTGTGTGGTTCTTTGTTATAGCAGCCCTAGGAAACTAATACAAGAGTAGAAACCAAATATAAAGTCATGTCTTTTGTATCTGCAAGGGGATTCGTTCCAGATTCCCCTCACATACCAAAATCAGTGGATGCTCAAGTCCTTTATATAAAATGATGTCTCTAGATTACTTATAATACCTCATACAATGTAGATGCTATGTAAATCATTGCCTGTATGCAGCAAGACACATTCAAGGTTTGCTTTTTAGAGCTGTCTAGTTTTTTTCTGAATATTTTTGATCCAAGGTTGGTTGAATCTATAGATGTGAAAACTGCAGATAAGGAGAGCCAACTTAATACATTTACATTCATGACTTTTCCACTGGAATAGGTGGCCTCCTAATTTTTGGACTTCAGAAAATGTCATCATTTAATATGATGCTCTCCTTATCTTTAATAACTCTATAAAGATAATAGTAGAATGCAGTCAGAAAAGCAAATTTGCAACATATTTCAGGTAATATGGTCTGAAGTGTTAGCCTGCTGAGCAAAGGAGAAGAAAAGAAGAACAGAGATAAGGTATCTGAGGGACAGGGTACAAGGTCAAAGTAGTATAGAATGTATGTTTAATAGTCTCAGTCATATAAGTCGAGTTCAATACAAGTTAGTTACATTTTTCCTTCTATTTTTTTATAAAAGGCAAACCATTTTTATGAACAGATGAAACATTTATAATGGTTTGACAAATTTTAGTTGTATTATCTAGATAAAGTTAAGCTCATAACCTTTTAAAGCTTTGTCATAACATACATTGCATTCACACCATGTAAATTAATATCCATTATTTCTTTATTTGTTCTCTTTCATTTAATTTATGTTAAAAGTCAACTATTGGCTTTTAAAGTCATGCATTTAATACCAGAATTTAAGTATTTCATGGGGTTTACTTGTTTTCAATTTCAAAATATTTTAGCTATCGGGAAAAAAAAAGAAGCATAAAATTATAGATTTCAATGTGTTTTAACCAGAAGCCTCATGAATCAAACATAGTGAAAGATGAGAAGCTCCTTATAGAATTTCTGGATTAGGCAATAAAAACATAAATAGCTATAAGTAGGAAAATAAAATGAATATAGTAAGCACAAGTAAGAAAAATAAAGACAGAGAGATTATTACGAGAGGGGGATACACATCCAGTTGAAAGGGGCCTCACAAGTCATTTCCAGCTGATTGTGGCCCTGTTAGAATGTGGTTCCAGGGATCCATATATTCTAATTGCTTTTATTCAAATAATCACTGGAATTCAAACATTTAGGGAAATATAACTGGCTTTATCAAGTTATAAAATAACAAATGTTTATTATCAAAAATTGCAAAAACATAGCAAATGTGACTTTCTTGTATATGATTTTTAAACGTGGCTTGGGAGAAGACACATATCATATGTATGGTCCTTTGTTATAAAATATGTCTTTTATGTCCTGTGAAGTTACCTTAATGTATTGCAGCAAGTTTGAAACTAAAAATTTCAATTCATTTGGCACCCATATTTTTGATCAACTTCTTTTTGATAAATGACATAATTTTCAAGTTCAAAATTTAAATAATCTTACAGATTATATTTGAAGAGTAAGAAATATAATATTATGAATGGTTTTAAGGAAGACTTCTTTTACTAGTAACTTTTTTCTACCCTATCACTTAGTATCAATCTTACAATGTAGGCTTGTGGACCAAAAGTGTTTAGTACAAGTGTTTAAAATTTTCTCATATGTCTGGCTCATACACACTGAAAGAAACACTCTAAGCCAGAATGTGTTCCTTCACTTGTGCTGGAGCCACATGTAAAGTGAGACGAACTATTGTACAAATTGATATAATTTCATCACTTCTGTCATTGGATTTGTTCTCTGGTTGGAAATAGAACATGAAGCATACTCTCAATGTTATCATCCTTGATGGCCATTGGATTGAATGATCTACCTAGAAAATGTTCACAAGGCTTACCAGTAGTATTATAAAACTCTACAGGTGATCACCCCTCAGCCCACATTTCTGCTCCTTTAGTACTTACTTTTGATGCTTTAGTTGTGACTAACACCTTTTGTCAGTTATTTCTGTATAATAACTTGTTCCTCACTTAGCTCTATTGTATTCAGACAGTTCACATAGCCCAAGGGAGTTTTTTTCTGAATAAAATACTGGGAAAAAAATGATATGACATTTTTGTTGCTTTCATTTGAGAGTTATTTCTCCTCGTCTTGTAATGGAAAGTGTTACTTGAATATTAGCATTATATTCCCCTTTACTCACTTAGAAAATGTTTTTCTCCACTTTATATTGGCTATAAATAATGTGGCCACTAGTTGTGACTGGATGAGGCAAGAATTCCCCAAAAATGCTATTCCACTTGGCTAAAACTCTTTTCAATTAACATATGAATCTTGATAACAGATATGTGAGACTCTACAAGCACGTAACCAACTGAAGGACTATATTATATAGAGAGGCTTTCAAATATTTTATTATAACAACAAAAATTGTAATCTGGTCTCTATTTTTTGGTAGAGATGATACAGAGGGTGAAAACAGTACTGAGCTAAGGACCTGAAGAGGATGATTCAAGTTCGGGGAACATCACTAAATATTGTTCTGACTTTGGGCTTAAATGCTCTGAAACTTCATTGTCCACTTCTCTATGATAGAAGATTAAAACATTTACTGCCCAGATCACAGCCTTGTGGAAAACGTTATGTGTGAGTGAGACAAAATATGCGAAGAAATTTTGCAATAATAAAATGCTATCCATCTCCAAGATATACAAACAGCTCATGCAGCTCAATAACAACAAAAAAAAACCCAATCAAAAAAATAGGCAGAAGAGCTAAATAGACATTTCTCCAAAAAAGATAGTCAGATGGCCAAAAAGTATATGAAAAGGCGCTCAACATCACTAATTATTAGAGAAATGCAAATCAAAACTACAATGAGGCCAGTCAGAATGGCCATCATCAAAAAATCTACAAATAATAAATGCTGGAGAGGGTGTGGAGAAAAGGGAACCCTCTTGCACTGTTGGTGGGAATGTAAATTGATATAGCCACTATGGAGAACAGTATGGAGGCTCCTTACAAAACTAAAAATGGAGCTACAATATGATCCAGCAATCCCACTCTTGGGAATATATCCGGAGAAAACCATAATTCGAAAAGATACATGCACGCCAATGGTCACTGCAGTGTTATTTACAATAGCCAGGATATGGAAGCAACCTAAACGTCCATCAACAGAGGAGTGGATAAAGAAGTTGTGGTACATATACACAATGGAATATTACTCAGTAATAAAAAAGAATGAAATAATGCCATTTGCAGCAACATGAATGGACCTAGAGATTGTCATACTGAGTGAAGTAAGTCAGAGAAAGACAAATATCATATGATAATTGCTTATATGTGAAATCTAAAAAGGAAAAAAACAGTAGAAATGAACATATCTACAAAACAGAAATAGAGTTACAGATGTACAAAACAAACTTATGGTTACCAGGAGGTAACGGGGGGGAGGGATAAAGTGGGAGATTGTGATTGACATCTACACACTATTATATATAAAAAATAGATAACTAATAAGGACCTACTTATAGCACAGGGAATTCTACTCAATACTCTGTAATGGCCTATATGGGAAAAGAATCTAAAAAGGAATGAATACATGTATAACTGATTCACTTTGCTGTACACCTGAAACTAACACAACATTGTAAATCAACTATACTCCAGTAAAACGTTTTTTAAAAATGCTATTCAAACACAGTGAATCACTACTATTGAACACTAATCTTTGCTCTCCTCATCCAAGTTCTTCTATCACACCTCTTCTGGATAAAATTATGTTTCCAAAGGTCCCACTTCACTGGCTGAATTCTCAAGAACTGAGGCTGAACTCAGAAGCCAAAGATGCTGGCACTAAGCTGTAGAGCACGTACTGAAGATATACTGAAGTCTGTATGTTGCACAAAGACAGGCACCGAAAGAATAGCCAGTTCATATGAAACAGAAGAGCTAGAAATCAGAGCTTCTACAAGAAGTACAGAAAGGATGAGTAGAAAGTCTTCAGAAGGCAGAGCCTCAGGATTTTCCAAAACCTATGAGTCTAGCAGGAGGAAATATTTATGGGCCCCTTGCTGTGGGGATATTGAGAAGCTGAGAACAATTTGACACACTCCAATGTAAGATAAGAATGAGATTCTGGACAGAATTTGGCATTCATGTTCCAACTCAGCCTCTCCAACATTCCAACACAGTGAATTCAGGTCTATCACTGATTGGTCCATTTAGAAAGAAGTATAACCTTTGTTAGCTAGTATCGGTTTGCATCTATTAATCTGTCATTTGGATTTATGCTTCTGTCAATTCAAACCAATGATAAATGATAGGAAAGCATCAGAAACAGGGTTAAAGTTTTAAAATCTTGTAATTAATTTTTAATGTATTGGTATTGAAACAAAACATTGTAATCCTTGTATTTGTTTATTATCAATATTTTTCAATTCCACCTCCCCCTTAACTGCACCCCAAAGTGGGCAGTGTGACAGATGGAATATAGAGTCTTAAATATAGTTATATACATATATATATATATATTTGAGAGTTCTTAAGATATTATTCAAGGTTATTTATGTAAATGGATGTTTTGTTAAATGAAACAGAAGGAAAACAATAGAACATTTTGACCTTTCAGGCCATAATGTTGAATTTACTTAAAAATATAGTTTTACAGTTTTAAACAGAATAGTTTATTCTGGAAATAATTGATATAACTTCTAAAAATGATGAAGTATTAAAAATAAAAACAAAGATTTATACCAAAGAAATCTCAAAAAGTTAAAGACCGAAACAGTTTGTTGCAGCCACAGGTTATATTGAGATTACACTCAGTCCAAAATCTTCCAGGCTTTCAAATTCCTTTCCTTGGGATATTACATTCTTAAATTTCCTTTTCCTAAATGTTGATATACCATTGGGAACTCTGATTCTCATAGATAGATATCCAGATTTTTTACACATAGCTATCCATTTTCACCACTTCACTAATTGAGCAATTTATTTTTTTTTCCCCCGGGATAAATTACTTATTTTACTTTCCTTATCATATACATAACCTCCAATTATACTAAGTCTATTTTTACTTCATATATTATACTTATTATTCTTACAATATTACTATAATTTTAAAAATTACCTTAGAGTTCATCTAGCATCTAGACCAGCACTGTCCAATAGAAATATAATCTGACCCACATAAGTACCTTTAAATTTTCTAATACCCTTATTAAAACAGCTAAAAAGAAGCTAGTAACATTAATTTTATTTATATATTTTATTTAACCCAATATGTCCAAAATGTTTTCACATGGGTTACATTTCAAAATGTAATCAAATATAAAAACAGTTAATAATGAGATATTTTACATTATTTTTTCATAATAAATATTTGAGATATAGCATGTATTTCACACTTAAAACAGATATTAATTCAGACTAGCCCCAGTTCAAGTGTTGAAGAACTGTATGTGGCTAGTGGCTATTTTATTGGACAGTGCAGATATGGACAAATAAATGCAAAAGAAAAACCAGTAAAAGTATTGAAATAAGATTATCTTTCTGACAGATATTTTAATGAGTCATGCAACAGTAGCCTTTAGGAGATTTTTCAGTATCAGAGTGGCATCTAAGACATATTTGGGGAAATAACTTTGAATAGAGTAAAATATATAACCCTACTAGATAACAACTCAAGCATCTCCTAATTTAGCTATTCTAATTATTGTTCTTTTAAGTTTAATTCTCCTCAAATCAGATCCAAAAGCATATAACAAAATTCACATTAATCTCATTTAGTAATTATCCAGAAAGTTTTCTAAGTATTGTTTAATAAAAATATAAATTGCAATTCTATATTCACTGGAGTGTCAGCTTTGAAACAATTTTTACTCACTATAGATTTTACTCATCAGCATAGTTATTTCAACAGATTGATTTGATTAATTTTTTCCTAAATGATTTCCTACTTGTCTGCCATGTCATTCCTTCCCACACGCCTCCCACCCTGGAACTCTCCCCCAATCAGTTCAATCTCCACAGGGAGTAATCCTTCTAAAATTTAGTCTGAACAAGTTACTCTTTTGGTTAAAACCCTCCAAAGAAATCTTGCTCATTCATGGTCAAATACAAAATTCTTACAGTGGCCTATATGACCCAACAGAGTTGGCCCCATTCTTTACTCTTATCTTCTACCACTCTCTTGACCTCTTTTCGCTCTATTGGGACACAATGGCATTATCACTGTTTCTCAAACAGAGCACTTAATGCTTCCTCTGGTTAAATGTGTTCCCACAGATATGCACATGGTTCTGTCTCTCAGCTCCTTCAGGTCTTTTCTTTAATGTCTACTTTTCAATGGAGTCTAATCTGATTACTTTATGGAAAATTGCAACGTCATCTCCCATCACCACTCATCCTTGTTCTCTATTTTACTTTTCTTCATACACTTATCACTATCTAGAATAGTCTATTTTTTTATATTATTTACTTTGTTGATGTTCTGTCTTTTCTAGAATGTCAACTCCACAAGGACACAGGTTATATTCTGCTTGATTTTCTACCATATCCCTAGTACCTAGAACAGTTCCTATAACACAGTACATGAACTTAATATTTCTTGAATTGATAAATTTAAATTTTTTACTTACATATAAATGTTCAAAATAATATGATAGGAAATGTGTCACAAACATATTTTTAAAATTATCCCAGTAAAATCTATTTATTTTGATAGTCTAAAAAATAAGAATAAAGTTTATATTTTATTTAGAGTAACAATTCCCAGGAGCAAGCTTAATTAATTAATTAATTAAACATGATTGTGTGTGAGACCTGCAGCTTCTTAATCCTTTTAGCATTTCATTGGTGGGTGACAGTGACAGAATTTGAAAAAATAAAATGAGCATATTGTGCCTGCCCGCAGTTTTAATGGAGAGTTTAAAATAATCAAAAGCATTAAAAATAAATTCAAACTGATTTCAGAGTCTGAATTTTATGTTTTCTTCCACATTGCTATAAAGCAAATGTTAAGTTAAAAAAAAAAAAAACAACTTTATTTTAAACTGCTGGAAATTCTCAAAGGATGTTTCCTTTCTTTTTTAACAAGCAATTGTTTATATTTTTGACAGTTAAACTAAACCATAATTATCACAGTCTTTCAAAGAACCTTTGAAGTTTTAAAGAAATCTGAATTTCTGCTGCCTAAGTGTTAAGACTCATTACTCTGTAGTTGTCTCAATAGATGATATAATAGAGCATACAGTTTTGAGGAGTGAAAAAATAAAAATAAATTTTTTATAAAACAATACTACATAAAAATTAAAACACTATTCACAAAAGGATTGAATAAAATGCATTTTTGACTAATAATCTGAGGAGTTAAATGTATATTAGATGAGGCTTGTAGTAGCTTTTATTCAGAGATG
The DNA here is from genome assembly GCF_964165515.1 of Mesoplodon bidens. Classification (NCBI taxonomy): domain Eukaryota; kingdom Metazoa; phylum Chordata; class Mammalia; order Artiodactyla; family Ziphiidae; genus Mesoplodon; species Mesoplodon bidens. The sequence continues at coordinate 80,373,652 of NC_138161.1, read as the reverse complement.
CCCCATGATAGATATAACATCAATTAAAATGAGCTATACGTTTTGCAAATTTACTATATGTTAATCACAATGCTAAGGAGGTATATCCTGAAAATTCTGAGAGCACACTTTCTCCTTCTTTGATAGTCTGCATTTAACTAAATGAGAACCCCACACAGCCAGTTTGGCCCAAACTGAAATGGCCATATCTAATAAGAGGAAAAATGGCCACCAGAAAGATATCCAGTCCCAATTAGTCCTGTTACCTTATAAAGAGACAGAATTTTTGTAGCTGTATTTAAGGATCTTGATGTGTAGAGATTATCCTGGATTATCCAGGTGAGTCCTAAATCCAATCACAAGTGTCTTCCTAAGAGAGAGGCAGAGGGACTTATGCATACATAAAGGAGAAAGCAATAGGAAGATGTAGTCTTGGAGTGATTTGGCCATAAGCAAAGAAAAGTCACCAGAAGCTGGAAGAGGTAAGACATGGAGTCTGCCTGAGAGTCTCTGGAGGAAATGTAGACATGTGGACATCTTGTTTAAGCACAGTGAAACTGATGTTAAACTTCTGGCTTCCAGAACTGTAAAGAAATCAATTTCTATTGTTTTAAGTCAACGAGTTTGTGGCAATTTATAATGGCAGCCAGAGGAAATGAATACAGATTGTGAGAGTGGGAAGTGGGGTGCTGCTGTAACAAATACCTAAAACTGTGGATGCCTTTGTAATTGGACAGTGGGCAGAGATGAAATATCAATACGCATGTTAGAATTGCTAAAATAAAACAAAATGATAACAATTGTGTAGAATGCAGAGAAACTAAAATATTCAAGCACTGATGAGGGTGGGGCATATAAGATGGTCATCTACCTGGGAAACACTTTGGCAGTTTCTTAAAAAGTTAAACATACACTTAGAACACACAACATGCATAAATACCTATACACATACAATCCAGTAATTCCACTTTGAGATATTTACCCAAAAAAGAAATGAAAATACATATCCATGTTGTTATGAGGTAAATGTGTCTCCTTGTTGAAGTCCTAACCCCCAATGTGATGGCATTAGGAGGTGGGGCCTTTAGGAGGTAATTACGTTTTGAACAAGTTTAGATGAGGTGATGAGGGTGGAGCTCTCATGATGGGATGCGTGCCCTTATAAGAAGTGGAAGAGACAGCAGAGCTTCCTCTCTCCCTACACACTTGCACCAAGGAAAGGACATGAGAGTACACAGTGAAAATGTGGCTATCTACAAGCCAGGAAGAGGGAAGAGCCAAGAACCTACTAAATTTGCCAGCACCTTGACCTTGGACTTCCCAGCCTTCAGAACTGTGAGAAACAATGCCTGCTGTTTAAACCCTAACCCTAACCATAACCATAACCCGTGGTGTTTTATTTTAGCAGAGTTGACTAAGATACACACAAATCCTTATATAGTAATGCTCACAGCAGCTTTATTCCTAATAGACCCAAACCGACAACACCCTATGTCCATCATAAAGTGAAAGGGTAAATAAATTGTGATATATCCATTCAATGGAATAGTTAACCACAAAATGAAAGAAAATACAGATATATACAACAACCTGGATAAATTTCAAAATCATTATGCTGAGAGAGAGAGAAGCCAAACACCAAAGAATACTTACTGAATGATACAATTGATATGAAACTCTAGAAAAAACAAATGAATTTTGTAGGGACAGAAAACAGTTCAGTGGTTGCCTGGGGCCTAGGTAGGGGTGGGAGGTGGGAGGGTTTGGACTGACTAGGGCTGACTAGGAATTGGTACAAGATAATTATTTTTGGTTTGAGGGTATCTTGATGGTGAAAATGGTTATATGGGTGTGTATATGTTGGTGTGTACACGTGTACTTATCACAACTCATCAAACTATACACTTGAAATGGATATACTTGTTTTATATAAATTATACCTCAATACTGGTATAAAATGAATGTTAAAATGTTAAAAAACATTAAATGGAAAAATAGAGTGTAAAATTTTAAAAAATAAAAGAAGTATAAAATATAAAAGAATAGGGACAGTTGAATAGATTAATAAATAATACATTGAAATAATAACCAAAGACCAACTCACACACCAGAAAGATACCCAGACCTGGATAGTTTTATAGGTAAGTTTTCTTAAAAGTATAAGGCATATATAATTTCTATCTCATATAAGTTGTTACAGCAAATAGTAAAAGTGTAAAAATTACCCTATTTATTTTATAAAACTATTGTTACCTTAATTATCAAAGTGGATTGGGAAAGTACAAAGAGAGAAAATCACAGGCCAACTTCACTTAAAATCACAGTTAGCTGTGCTCCAACTTCTGCTTGACACACAGATTTTTTTTCCAGCCCAATTTGTTGTCAGTCATCAGTGTTGGGATTGAAATAGGCTATTCTTTGTCTTTCTTGAAGCATGATCAACTCTTACCATTCTATGCTGACAAAAATTAGTGATCTGAGTTACCTCATTTCCTGCTTCACTGCAATGTGCTCATAACTTCTTCACGTGCTCCCAAAGTTCCCTTTCAATTTGATGTAAACCCTTTGAATGTGTGTTGCTGTGAGCACTTGTTATTTGTAATGTATATTGGACCCTTTCTTAGTTACAAAACACATGATGTTATTTCCACTATTTTTGCATCTTTTTATTTCTGTTGTATTGAGGTGGGTAATGGTGTAAATCTCTATTTATGACACTTTTTTTTGCTGTCACTCTTTTGATAGATTTGTTGTTACATACTTGCATTTATAACTTTATATTTGGGCTATGGAGAGTGTTTTTGCTTCTTATTTAAACTAACTGCTGTTTTTCCTATGTAGACATAATATTAATCTACCATCAACAGGTATTTCAATTTAGAGTTTTTCCTAAGTCATAAAGATGAATGGAATTGAATCATTTACATTCTTAATCAAGTGCACGCATTTACTAAACAGCTAAATTGAATTTAGATGTACAGCATATTTCGGTGAAACGAATTGGGGTCATGACCAGTGACTTGGCCCTCATTACCATAGAACTCTTAGAGCAAATCAAATATATACAGGATTTTTTAAAAATACATTTCCTACTACTCTACTAAACATCATATTTATTAAATCAGAATAAGATTTTTCAACTTTAGTATTTCTATGTGTAGTAATGTAAGGTCACAGTTCCCAGAAAAACAACAAAAAAGAAATTAATATTGGGGCTGACAGTATTTGTCTTTTACCAAATAGGCAAAATGAATCGGGGATCAAAGATTTAAAAGCTTGTTTAGAAACAGATCTAATCAAACTCCTTCTTCTCTGGTCAGATGGACCTAGTGTCAAATGTCTCTATGACTTACATTAGGTTAAGTTTCACTTAATGTCTCTGAACTTCAGTTTCTTCATCTGTAAAAATGATAACTTCAAAATCCAACTCCAACTTTTGGGAAGATTAAATGTTGTATAAAGGGATTAGCACAATATGTGGTTTACAGAAAAAGCACTGAAGATATAATAGCTATGATTACCTATATTAAAAAAATATTTATTTCAGTTTGTTATTTAAGAAAAAGCTTAAGCTGAGTTTCAGTTTTCAAAATTGTAAAATAGTAATAATACCTGCCTCATAGATTTCTTGAGAGGATAATAAGAATTTTAAAATGGGAAGAGAAAACCATAATCTTTTAGAAAACTAGCAGCAAATATAAAGAAAGTAAGTCAGAATGCTTTCTCTCTCATTTGTCTTATTAAGCAGCTGTTTCAATTTTTGAGATAAAATCTCTTCTGGGACACTAAATGAACAAATCAAATTTATTTGGAAAAGTCATCCATGTATTGGTCATTATCTTAACCTGGAACTTCTAAATGACCAGTCAGGACTGGCTGATTATTTTTTTTCTTGCGGTACGTGGGCCTCCCACTGTTGTGGCCTCTCCCGTTGCGGAGCACAGGCTCCGGACGCGTAGGCTCAGCAGCAATGGCTCACGGGCCCAGCCGCTCCGCGGCATATGGGATCTTCGCGGACCGGGGCACGAACCCGTGTCCCCTGCGTCGATAGGCAGATTCTTAACCACTGCGCCACCAGGGAAGCCCATGGACTGACTGATTTGTCTTTCAGTTCAAACTGATGCTGAGCCAATGTGACCTGTTGCCTTTGCTTTCTTATCATTCAAGATCCAGTCAGTTAATCGAGGCAGTTAGTATGAGCAACTAGTCACAAAGGTGGAAGAAAAGCGACACCACCCTTGGTAGAACCTGTGACATTATAGAGCAGAGCTGTTTGACAGAAGACGGAACCAAGGAGCAAATGTAGCTATTGTAAGAAATCCTATCCAAGTCAAGAGAGGGAAAAATATCCTGGCTTTTTCCTTCCTCGCACCATCCAATGCTTTGCCATTGACTTCACTGGCACCAGCCAGAAAGCAGTCTGGGAAAGACAGTGTTCATTGCTCAGTATTTTGGGATACAGAGAAGATCGGGGCGGGGGGGGGGGGGGGCGGAGATAGGAATGGATTTGAGAGCAAATAGGCAAAAGATAGCACAGGTTCTAACTATTTATATCTCTAGACTGGCCTTTTCTCGGATGATAATAGGCATTTCCAGAAGGAAAGGGTATAAGTTATCAAAGTAACACTGATAAAATGTCTCCCTTCAATCACAAACTTACCAAGTATCTTATCTATTATCCTGTGAGCACTACTCCTCAACTCCAAATTTTTGCTTGAATGGAATGAATATAACATTTCAGAAATAAGAATAAAATAAGAAGAGATGATTTAAAAAGTAATGATTCCTTCCTTCTGTCTTGATATCCCTCTAGTTTTCTCTTGCAGGAGGAGAGGCTGTGTCTTAGCTTGGCTTCCTTTGTCAGGGAGGAATTAATACCATGATTCTAGGTGTGGGCAATAAACACATCCAGACAAAGGCTATAAATATCTGGCATAACCAACCAGTCAGCCTTGCACCAAGAAAGTTTTCAATCCATCCCCTTATTGTACAAGCACATAAAAGTTTACTTTCAGGTTTGCTCTGTTAGATTGGAAAGTGATGGAAGTATATCAGATTCCTATGGCTGCTGTAATACAATACCACAAACTGGGCAGCTTAAAATGAAAGAAGTGTATTCTCCCACCATTTTATGGAGGCCAAAAGTCTGAAATCAAGAAAATCAAGCAGAACTCTGCTCCTTCAAGAGGCTCTAGGGGAGCATGTTTCCTTCCCTCTTCCAGTTCCTGGTAGCTATCAGCATTCCTTGGGTTCTTTGGCTTGTAACCACATCACTCCAGTTTTTTTCTCTCTCTTCACAGCATCTTTTCCTCTTCTTTCTGTATCTACTCCTCTTCAGTCTCAAACTTCCCTCTACCTTTCTTTAATAAGGATACTTGTCACTGAGTTTAGGGCCCACCCCTATAATCCAGGATTATCTCATCTCAGTATCCCTATCTTAAACACATCAGTAAAGATCCTTTTTCAAGTAAGGTAATATTCATGGGTTCCAAGGAATTAATTTCGATATCTATTGGGTCAAATTATTTTAAATCTACCAGAGCAAGGGAGCAGGCCTGTGCTGGAAGGTATTCACACTGCAGGCACAGCTCCAACATATTTCTCTGTAGGAAAATGGGAGACTCAAAAGGAATCTCACCTTCTCTTTTCTTGTTGACATTTAGCTTATGTGAATTTCCAGGTCCTTTCCACAAGAAAGCTAATTTTAAAAATCAGGACCATGTGCCCTTTGGGAATTAATGGTGGAGACCTAGAAGGGATGCCTAGTGCACCACAACATTGCACTGCAACAAACTGGCTCAGAAGACCTGTCTGAAAATGTAACACACACTTATACTTCTAGAATAACATAATGGTGCAGCCCAAAGACCTAAGAAAATGACAGCATGAAAGGATACACAATGCATTTTTACAAAACCTTAATTCTTCAATGACCTTAAATCCTCCCCTCTCCCCCTGCCCGCTCACAAGGAAATCATTGTTGCAGGTGTGTTGCAACCACCAACCCCAGACTTTTTCTGCTGTGTAAAACCCAGCCAAGAGCTGATTTCACTATTTTACCTTACTTGGAAATAAAGAATCACAATTAAATCACATATTTGATCTAACCTGTGAATAAATACTCGAGGGTCATTTTGAATGATAGTTTTCTAGCTGTACACAAACTATCAACTAGTCCCAGAAAACAGCTGGTAGTCATAGTAAATGGGAATCAGTACCTTGATGCCTCATCTGAGCACCCCCCCTATAATCCATGTCTTGATTGCATTTTTGATGCCAATCTCCACAGGATGAGGCACTGAGAGATTGCTGAGGCCTTTGCAATCTGGGCAACATCTCTGAGATTACACATGTGTCTGTGTGTGTGTATACATGAGCTTATGTATATACACACATGTATATACATACATATACTTCTGTAACAGTTTAGCAGTCACATATATCTCCTTGTTTGAGTGAGAAATATTTCATATAGTTACATTTAAATAAAAATAAACCCATGAGGGGAGAAATAAACTCATATGCTCTGAAAGGAAGGAGTTAGTCCAATGAAGAGGTTGAAAACTAACCTTTACCCACCAAGCAATGAATAGACATGCAACCTTAGCAAATTATCACATTAATTTCTCCCTAATGAGGAAAATGCCCGTGACAGGGAAATTATTATCAACCTTGTCACTTTCAAAGTAAGAAAACTGAAAGAGTAACTATCCCTCAGTAAGTGGCAGAGCCATGACAAGCCCACGGTCTGTACACATGGATCATAAACTCTGTGTCATTGGATTTTTTGACCATATAATTTTCATTTAAATTTTTACATGTTGTAAGAGCATGAGCACAGAATGATTACAACTTTACTGTAACAATAAAAGTAGCATTTCCCCAAAGCATTTGAGCTTCGAAGATTCATTTTCAGATGCAGAACAAAAGCAGTGGCAAGAGTACTTGAAGCGTTTGATTGGAACACATAAGAAAGATCAATATGGACTTATTAGGGAATAATAGAGAAGAGTTATTATATGCTTACCATATGTCAGATACCATGCCTAGCACTTTGCATGCATTATCTTATTTAATTCTTAAAATGACAATGTAGTGGTCACCAATATCCCCATTTTACAAATGAGGACAAGGAAGCTTTATTTTAAGCAATTCATCCGGCTTTCAATAGCTAGTAGATGGAAGGGCCCTGATAGAAGTTGTTCGGTTAAGATACTCTCAGCTACCTGGATTGACATCAGAGAGTCAAAGGAAGTGATTCTGGATAAGAAGAGCTTTCAAGACACTGGCAGCATTATCCCATGAGATTAATACAAGCTGAGCTTTTTGCGTGAGTGGCTGGGTCAGCTGATTCATAGGCCAATTGTTTTTGGTTTTCACTGACTTATTTCATATTTTCTGTATTGAACCATGTGAGGAAATAAAAGTGTCCCTAATTAAAACTACATTGTAAATATTAGTGGTGTGAAGATGAATAGTTTTCTTTACTGTATATTATTTTAGAGCATTATGATCTATTCTATACAAAGCAAACTATGCCCTAGGAAGAAGTTAATTGAGATCATACCTGGCACATTCTATATGATTTTTCCTCAGTGAAATGTATGTCCATTGCAAGTATGTTTACATGCAGGCTTCATGCATAGAAAACATAAATTCAATAAGATAATTTGGTAATTATATCAAGGTTATCCATAAATTACTTAAATGAAATGGAAGACATGAAAGAAATTAATTTTCTCAGAAGTTTGCTTGATGCTTATTATACAACATGTTTTATAATGAATAATGTTTTATTATAAAATAAGAAAGCCTATATTTTCTTAAAAAGTCTAGGCATCATGGGAGATATAATAGAAAGGATGCATTTCATTGTTTAGAACAGGGTCAGCAATCTATGGCCCATTGCATATAAGGAGTGGTTTTGAAATTTTAAAGTGGTTGAAATAATCCACAGAAGAAAATATTTCATGACACATGAACACTTTATGAGACTCAAATTTTAGTGTCCATAAATAAGAGTTTTATTGAATATAGCCACTCATTTTGCATTGCCTATGGCTGCTTTCATGTCACAACGGCAGAGCTGAGTAGTTGTGACAGATGATATGGCCTACAGTGCCTAAAATATTTACTACTTGGCCCTTTACAGAAGATTTTCTCTAAACCCTAATTGAACCAAACAAATAATTTCCCTAAACAAACAAAAAAAATTATAACTGTCTATCATAATTTTTATAGTCACTCTCATTAGAGCCCCATCGCCCACCATCTCTGGTTCTGTCTCTGTCTCTCTCTATTTCAGTTTTTTCCAAAACCTTCTATGAATCACTAATGATTTTAGGGAATAGTTTAAACTCCTAAATCTAACACAAGCCAAACTTTTCAGTTCTAGCTCCTATGTCATCAACTAGCAGCCCCTGACCAGTTGTTCTGCCACTCATCATCCACACAAATCTAGTGGGTTTGCCCTTCTATTCTTGCTCCTGAGAAACCCACCCACTTTCCTTCACCTCTGATTCAAAATCTTTCCTTTCTATTGAATCACTGTATTCCACTTTCAGACAGAGTACATCTCTCTTTTTTTTAGCCCTTTTCATAGACAACATTCTGCCATGTATCATGCTTGTCTCTGCCATGTATCATACTTGTCTCATTTTCTTTTTACATTAAGGACTCTAAATGTTAATTAATATTTCAGAATATTTCACTACTTTTAAAATATATATTCCTAATCTCCATGTTACAGCATCTCTCTTCTATAATTAGGGGTCATTTATTTTATAACTTGGGTTCTTTTACTACTCCTCATGGTGTTTTTCAAGTTGTAAGTGCTTGATTTCTTTTTATTGTATCTAGAATATTTGGAAACAAAAAACAGTGATACAGAAGTCAATGTAAATTTTAAGAAACATTGCTGAATCATATCCATGTCTCAAAGCATGTAAATTCTTTGTTTTAAATTTATGAAAGGTCCATGAGAAACAGCAAGCAAGAATTGGGAAAGGAGGAAGGGAGAGCAAGAGAGAGACAGAATGGCATTTGAAAGAAACACCAGCAAATACCAACAAAGCCCCTGGTCTGACATCTGTTTTCTAGCCCCAGTCTCCAGAGTGGTGCTGAATGAAATGGTAGAATCAGTGCTGTGACCATCTGTACCAATTAACTGAACACTAATGTTCTTGCTGCAGCTGATGGCTGAGACCTCTGCAGGATGATAAAGTGCCTGGGAATTCTATTTGCCATTTTGAGGAAAGGGGTAGGCAATATTGATCAAGGTTATAAGAGCTCCTTCAATTCAAAGCAATAGAGAGACATTAAGACAACAAATATTTTCAACTAAAGAATAAAGGGGTTGGTGATGCATCAGATATGCATAATTATGAACAGTTGATACCTTCTTAATTGGATGACTGGGAAAAGCTCTTTAGCTGTAGGGATCCAACTCCAAGGGTCAAAAATGTTCAGTGTACACTGGTGTCTGATGAACAGTCTTCATACCCATAGCTCTTGCTATGTGTAAAAGTACTTACCTTTAACCTTTCAGTAATAAAATTAAAGCAGCTTTAATTTGTATTATGATGAGAAGTGGAAAAGGAACACGTTAGTAGTAAATGACAAAGATAATGTTTTCCTTAAAACCTATGACAAATTCAAGTCAGCTAATTAAAGCACAAAAAAGGTCATCTTATGTTATTTCCAGAAGCTACAAGGTTTGAATTTATATCTAATATAGTTCATACAAAAACACAGACTTAATTTTAGTTCCAATGGATTGGGAGTTATGTATGTTTGTACAAAAATATTTCATTTAACTCTATTCAAGGATGTCAGAATATTATGTAAGCTGATAAAAATATGTTTTGGCATCATTGAAGCAACAACAGCCAATGGAGCAACTGCCTTTGAAATTGGACCGAGGCTAGTGATCCAGGGAGAGCACTGGTATTTTCATGGTCCTGTAAAACTGGTCTTCATGTTCTCTGAAATTATCTGGATACTCCTAGTTAATTTCACACAGTCCACTGTGTAGCACATAGTTGCCTGTATCAGCCATCCTACATTGTTTTTTTATAGCAACGTTCTGTAATAAATGAAGTAGATTTTATCCATCAAGTATCTCTCATACAGTAGGGAAAAATGCAACTTTCAGAATAGGATGAAGAAGGCACTTCTTCCAATGCACTGCTACAGTGAAAAAACTAGGTTAAGATTTAGCTTATTTCTGAGATAATACATTGCAGCAAAATCAGCTGGGAATCTATGTCTGCCAGGGTGTTGTTATAGTGACAGATATAGATACTGCAATCTGGTTTCTTTCTAATTGTTCTGCCATTCAAAACATATTTGTGTGAAGATTAAGGGGAAAAAAAGATGATATTTAAGTATGGGTAAGGCTGAGATATAAAGAGAAAAGCAACCTTATCCTCCAGGTGACTGTTTCCTACATTCTTTCCTTTGTGTCTATGAATTTCAATATTGTGTTAAGTACAACTATGTTGTATTATAATAACACCCTTTCAAAATACCACAGACTAGAACATGAGTTGAGCCTCCATGTCTTACGATGCTATTTCTTCAAGAAGCTCAGCTTACTACACCCCATCTCGCCTCACCTTTAGCATTAGAAGGAAATATTAAGAGTTCCATCATTGCCTGCAAGGTGAAATACATCTTTGAAGACTCCATAAAGGCAGGAATGGAAATATTACAGAAACTTCACCATGAAAGGAATTAAAAACGTATTCCACATTTTTTTTCTTAGGTTTAAAAGTAAATGCCTAAGAATCTGTTCAGATAGTTTCAACAAAACGTTACCATGGAGTGGCTTTATGTATAATCTGAAAAGTCATATTATTTTTCCTAATTTCAATTTTCAAAGTAAAATACATGTGATATACAAATATAAAAGCAAAAGAAGAATGGCCAAATATAAAGCTAAATTATTAGAGTAAATTTCCCATTATTTTATATCCTACCAAATACAATTCTCTTAAACAGCATGTGAACTAAACCCTATGTGACAGCTGTAAAACAGCATGGGCAATTGGTCTGCTGCATCAATAACTTAAACTTAAACTTAAAAATTAGTATGGGGCTTCCCTGGTGACGCAGTGGCTGAGGGTCCGCCTACTGATGCAGGGGACACGGGTTCGTGCCCCGGTCCAGGAGGATCCCACATGCCGTGGAGTGGCTGGGCCCGTGAGCCATGGCCGCTGAGCCTGCGCGTCCGGAGCCTGTGCTCCGCAACGGGAGAGGCCACAACAGTTAGAGGCCCGTGTACCGGAAAAAAATATATATATATATTAGTATGTATTTTTCAATTTCAGCGAAACTTCAAAGTTTCAAAATTAGAACAACAAATATTTTCTGCCATATTGTAACATCCATGAGGGTAAAAACACTTTTGTATTTGCCACTGGTAAAGATGAGTACCCAAAACTGTTCATGATACGAAGTAAATGTTCAAAAAATATTTTTAAATGAAAAAAAATGGTAATTATTTTCAGAAATAAAAATGACAAAAAGATAGCATTTTTAGAATTTCTGGGCTTACCAACCCATTATTTTTTGCACTTTAGAAAATAAATCCTAGCAATGTCTTTTAAATGATTTTATTGTTGGCTATACTTTATAGTATTATAATTCTCCTTAAATTGGCAATCTGTTGTTATGGGTTGAGTTATGTCCCCTTTCAAATTCTTACGTTGAAATCTTAATGCCCTGCACCTCAGAATATGACCTCATTTGGAGACAGGGTCTTCACAGGAGCAATCGAGTTTAAATGACATTATGGTGGGTTTTAATCTAATATGGCCAGTGTCCTTATAAAAAGGAGAGATGCCCATACAGGGAAATGCCATGTGGAAATGAAGGCAAAGATCAGGGTGCTGTTTCTACAAGCCAAGAAACAATGAAAGGCCAGTTTTCAAACAAAGAAGGTGATGTTGTGTATATGGTGGGATTAGAAGGGAGTCCTCTATTATGAGCTCCTTCTGGAAAACCAAATGATTAATTCCAACAAGTACTGCTCCAAATTAGACCAACTGAAATCAGCACCCATAACCTAGGGGAGAGGCCTGAAACAAATTATTCCTCACAGTCCTCAGAAAGAAACAACTCCTTGATCTTGGACTTCCAGCTTCAGGAACTGAGACAATAAATTCCTGTTGTTTAAGCTACCCAGTTTGTGGTACTTTGTTACAGCAGCCCTAGCAAACTAATACATCTGTGTAAGGCTTGTTTGGTGGTTCTTTCTCGGGAAGTACAATAATTATTCATAGCATGCCATGAATATTACACTATTTTATTAAATGAGAAAATAAATTTTGTTTAAAAACACTGTTATCCTTATCTAAATAAGGTCTATATATTTTACTTTTTCCATATTTGGTAGAGATTTTTTTCAACCCTAGAAATATTTCCAATTAGTTTTTGATACCTTTAATGAATAATATTTTGCAGTTTTCTATGAATACGAGTGTATACAACAAATTTACTTGTGTAAGAGAAGACATGTTTTAAGTATAGTTTTTAAATTCTCTGATTAGTTTTAGAAGTCTAGCTTGCTCATGAGTTTAATTTTTTTCAATCACCATGGGCTCATTTCGACAAATATGCAAAAGAATCTTTTGCAAACTGGCAAAAAATAATAAAATACAAAATAAATGTAAAATAAAATGAATGTAAAAATAACTGTATCTTACATTTATAAAGATTTTGTGATTTTAAAAATGTTTTATAAACCCTTTGATCCTCACAACAATTCTATGGGTCAGTATCCTAACAGTTATTTTTTGCAAATTTAACCACATGTCAAATTGACCAAGACCTGGATGAACTGGATATTTGACTGTTTTATGGGACAGAGTTCTGTAAGAAGATAAAATATTTTATATATATATATATATATATATATATATATAATAGATAAACAACAAGGATCTACCATATAACACAGAGAACTATACTCAATATAATAACTTATAATGGAAAAGAATCTGAAAAAGCATATATATTATATATATATATATATATATATATATATATATATATATCTGAATCACTTTGCTGTACACCTGTAACATTGTAAATCAACTATCTTTCAATAAAATAAAAAAATTAAAAAATAAAACATTCAAAAAATGTAATACAATGTCCTGTTTTTGTGATGATGATTATTATATACTGCTATTGTGTGTATGTACTATATGAAAATAATCACCTTAGTACTTTAAATCAAACCCCAACCTAAGGTCTTTTAATGGGACTTGGCAGAGATGTGTGTATTCAATTCTAGCTTTGTTTAAATTTTAAACTCTTCAAATTAACTGCAATTGGAAGATGTTTGCTTACTTTGCTCGAAGGTCTCTCAAGCTCAGCACAATCTTTTCAGAATACAAACTCTTAACCCTTTGCCTTCTTTTCTCTTTGCAGACAATGCTTCAATAATGATATTTAACCTTTTAAAATGTCTCTGTTTTGAATACTTATTTTTGTGTGTGTGCTAGATATCTCACTCATGCTCAGTCATACTTGCCCACAAATCTATAGCTATGATTATTCATGATGTAAATGTCAAATCCAGAGCATGTCACTTAACTTTGAGTTAGAATATATTTAAACTAAATGATCATCCACTTATGAAGTTGAAGTAAAGAATTACAGTTCATGCTTTCTGAAATTTTATTTTTAAGTAGTCTATTATCTTTGCAATTACTCTTGCTTTGTCATTAATAACTTTGGGAAATATTTGGGAATCCAATTCAGATGACCTATCAAAGTTAATAGTAAGTATGCATTATTCAAAATTATTTCCCTAAATATTTATTTCTGCTGGTTATTCAAAGGTTGGAAGCTATTGCTCATACTTGTCTTTTAGGTGTTATTAACACTTAATTGCAAAGCTGCATATAAACAATGAGAATATAATAATTTTGGTAGAGCTTTGTTTAATATAAACTGTCTCCAGTAATGAACATTTGTATTTTCTTTCACCTCAACTGAAGTGAAAAGGTAATTCTCCAAGGTAGATCTGAGTGAGAGCATTTTTTCTGATGACCTCCTACAATAATTGAATGTACTGATGAAAACTGAAAACTCTAGAATACTCACATATATTCCTCTATGCTGGTAAAAAATAGTTTTTCTCCTCAATCAAAAAAGTAGAAATAACATAAGCAGAAGTTCATGCTTAGTCACTGATGCCAATGAAACTATGACTGGCTATACAAATAGTTATTCTAATGATAAAGCAGCTTCTGTGGCAACCTTGTAACATTATTATCATTCAAATGACTGCTAAATACCCATATTTGCTTTGCTGAACATCCTGATGCAGAAAAGTTCTCTATAGTTCAGGGACTTTCTCCATGCTGCTTCACATAGCATTAGTGGTCTGGCTGTAGTGGACTGGGTACCTCATCACCATGTCTGCATGACCCTTTAGACTGTTGTGGAGTTATCATGCCTTTGTTTTCATTTTACCTGACACTGCATTACAGAAAAACACAATAATCTTAGAATTTCCTTCTTTCTCTTTTCTTTTTTGCTTCTTTTCTTTTTCTCCTTTCTGACATCATTAATGCTGCCTCTATACAAGAAACTTATTTTATACTTAACATTAGTGAACATGAATAAATATAGTAGAGGTCAGCATATAACAGAATTACAAGAGAAAAACAGAATATCACAAACATAAGGGGAAAACATATATCAGCTTATGTACCACAAGATAGAACTGTTGTTTTTTTCAATACTGGAAGATATATTCACATTTCTAAACTTTCCAATTGCAAACCCCTAGCACTGTCCTGAACAGATAATTTCTTGCAGTTTTAGTGATTACTATAAATTTATTGAAGTAAATGAAGACATTCTCTACTAAAGAATAATGTTTAATTAGGAGTCTTCTGCTCTGGGAATATTCCCAATCCACTGTAAAGTGAATTTCCTGCCTTCAAAATGTAATACGGTTTTGATTTTTAGCAAGCTAGTTTCTCTCACATTAATGTTAATGAATTTGAGGTCAGTTTTGAACATGGAAAATCAATAAAAAGCATAAATATATTTCAATAAGAAGCCTACAAGAACATTCTGCAGCACATAAAAAGTATCTAAAGAAACTGCCTAGGGACTTCCCTGGTGCTCCAGTGGTTAAGAATATACCTTCCAATGCGGGGGACACGGGTTCGGTCCCTGGTTGGGGAACTAAGATCCCACATGCTGTGGGGCAACTAAGTCCACACGCTGCAACTATTGAGGCTATGTGCTCTAGAGCCTGGGCACCACAACGAGAGAGAAGCTGGTGCACTGCAATGAAAGATCTCACATGCCACAACTGAGACCCGACACAGCAAATAAATTAATTAATTAAAATAAAATTAAAAACAATAAAGACATTGTCTAAAGATCAAAATGTATCACATGTTAATCTATTGTACTGTATAGACATTCACGTCTTTTGTTTTTCTTGTTAGTAATGCTGCCAATTATAATATTACTACCTTTCTTTGAATACTATAGAACCTGTACATAACCTTAAGTGGTCTTTCAAAGATCAGATGAACAAAAATCAACTCAGTAGAAAAACAAAGATCATTAATGTGGGCTAAAACTTAAGGCTCAAAGTTGCCACTTCTGAATTACTTGCTTATGTGCCTTTCTTAGCACTAAGAGGACAGTGGCCTTAACTGTTTGCTAACCTTTACATCCTTAATAAAAAACCTAACTTAGAGTCTCTACTCAATAAATTTATCTTTTCAATTAAATTGCATGAAATTGGATAGTACACAATAACATGTTTGAATGAATAAATGAACTCTGAATCAGTTAAAAATCCACACATTGATTAATCTTTACTATTTAGTGCCTTTAATGTCACTTCAATTAACTTAAAAAATAAAGATTTTAATTGCATTAAGTTATAAGATATCAACATTAATGAAAAAAAGTTTTAATAAATTGAATTATATTTAAGATGTACTAAAATTTTGCAGTAAAAGTGTTTTGTGTCTCTAGTAGATAGAAAATAAATTTTAATTTGAATAATGAACTTGTACTTTGTCTTGTCAGTTCACATTTCCTATGATACAATTTTTAAGCATATCAGTTATAGATAAAATGAAATTGCCATGTAAATTAAAATTTCTTACAAATATAGATATTAATATTTAAGACATAGGGGTCTTGATGAATTTTTTTTAAATTACTGACTTTCAGAAATATGAGAACTTTTAATTGAATGATATAGCAAAGAGGGAAGAAGGCCTGGCTCATAAGGAAGTGCCTGGAGAATACACAGATGGTATGAATTCATTTCAGGTTTGGTGAGCTGCCTGGAACAGCATTGGAATCAGATACACATAGATCTACCAGGAAGAAGGCAGGGAGGGGGACAGACAGCATCAGCCCTTGACGTTATTAAAAGACGATCACTAGAAATTTACAAACCTGGGTTTTGCAATACCATATCTTCATTAGTATTTTAAATGGGAATCCACCATAGCCACCAGTAAGGAGGATTTCTTCTCAGAAAGAAAGCAGTCAGCGGGCTGCACAGTGTGCTTTCATGTAGAGTGGGAAGGAAAGGAAGGATGAGGTGACCTCTGGAAGTTGCTGGCTAAAATAAAATTCAGCTCAACCTTGAAAAAAATCTTTTTACAGCTTTCATCTTGTTAGCTTAATTGAGTTCCTTCTTTATTCCAGATAAGCAGCAGAGCTCCTCTCTCTTTTTTTCCCCCATCAATGAGTTTTAGAACTTCCAAGTTCCAATTTTATTGCTTATTAAATGTTTGTCAAATGAGGAGCTTGCTCAGTCCTGTTAATTGGTATGGTTCCCCATTTCCTGTCATACTGACTTGGCCAGAAATGCAGCAAAATAAGGATCTGCTAATTAGTTGTGTGGGTCTGTTACAAGTGATTTCACAGTGCAAATGTGCACAGAAAACACTGAAAATGCTTTTCATTTCTTTTTTCCTTTTTTTAAAAAAAATCTTTGTTTTAAAACCTATGCTTAATAGATACTAGTGGCAAAAGTATAATACAACAATTTTATGAAGTTTTACTAAAATTGTTGAGTGAGATTTAATACATATAGGATAATATTGAGGAGAATTCATATGATCTAGAAAAGATAGTAATTTCAGCAGAATTATGCAGAGATGGATAACCTTTTAAAAACATAGCAGCTATGTAAGGTGACTTTAAAGCAATTCATTATGTGGACATAAGAAGGGAAATAAAAAGCACTACCAAGACCTCCACAAACAATAATAATAATATTTGAAATGATACAATTTTAATAATGCATCTAATTCCCAACATTTTTCTACAAACATAGGGTGAAATTGATGCTAATATCACAGAATGGTCTCCCATTCAAGTATCAACCAGGGCCAACACTGCTTAGCTTCTGAGATCAGGCACATTCAGGGTGGTATGACCATAGACGATAGAATGGAAGGTGATGCACAGATCCCTTAATTCAATTCTTCTGGCCAGTATTTAAGGTTTCTCTGGGACACAGGTTCCCAAAAGTCTAGCCTTTGACAGCCAGTAAGACAATCACTGTCAGCATTAATGTGCTGGAGAATCTATTTTTCTTCATAAATAATTTCCTTTCATTTGAAACAGAAGTATCTTTTGCATTTTCCTCCTAGATTAAAAAATGCATGCAATCTGCCATGACTTTCTATAACGGGAACCCAGAAAGAAAAATGCAACACAAACAATGATTGGGCGCTTACTGTATGAGAGGCACTACCCCCTGAATATTATCATTTAATGTTTTATTATACTTATTAATCACATTTTACTGATGTAGAAACTGAAGCTCAGAGAAGATGAATAACTGTTCAAAGTCACACAATACAGAAGTGATATTTGAATCTATGTGTGCCTAACTCCAATAATGAGAACTCATTTTTTTGAGAAGCTACCACATGCCAGATGCCGTTTTAAGAACTTTACATATTTTAACATATTAAACCTATGCAACAATCCAATGACATAGGAGATATTATTGTCTATATTTCACAGATGAGGAATCTGAGGCACATGAAGGTGGTAACTTGCCCACCACTATACATTTAGTAGATGGTAGAGCCAAGATATGAACATAGGCAGTCTGGCTGAAGAATCATCTCTGAGCCTCCTGATTCTCCAGCTGCTCATTTTTTACTGCCTTAGCAGTTCTGTTCATACAACGAATACCATTGGCTCCTAATGCTTAAGCATTGTTTCAGGTGCTGTAGATACAAGTGGAAATATAACAGACTCACCCAGCTGAGGTCTTCATGAAAGCCTGCCTGCAAGGAGTTTTCTTGTCTGATCCCTGCAGAACAAGTAGGAATTAACATGAACAAAGAGTACATGTGTGAAGAGCTTTGAGATCTGAGGAAGCCCAGAATACTTGAGGAACTAGAGGAAGGTCAAAGGGTATGGACTGGCAGAGAGCAAATTAAAGAGATGTGCTAGATGGGGCTGTAGCAGTGAGTGGGGAGCCGTTACTCAGTTACATTTTGTGAAATCTGATACTTAAACAGTTAGCTTTGGAGAATTTGACCAGAGAAACTCCATGGGATTTTGGGACAACATCATTTCAATGAGTCCATATTACCTATATAACCATCCAACTCCAATTTAATGATTAGTTACTTTTACTGAACTAAGCTGCCCCAGGGGTCTAAAGGAAGGGGTGTGGAGGGCTCAAGAGAGATTTTTTTGCCCTGATGGAATCAAGATGGTGAGAGCCAGTAAAGGATTTCCATTCCTTCTAGTCCCAGACAATGAAATGAGTCAAGAGGCTTGTAGTTGAGAATTCTGCAGCAAAGATTAGTGTGAGCTTGAGCTTGAGTGAGAGCAACAGAAAGAGAGAGATAGAAGTTGATCAAATATTGTATATGGCAATTTGTGATCCCCAGAGGGAGGGCTTCTGCCTATGCTCTGCCTTTGTGAAACTAGGAAAAGGTACCTATTTTACATGAATGATTAGAAATAAGGTATTTCCTCTGGGAAGACAGCTTGGTAAACAGATGGCGTCCTTTGTGTGGAACACTAAGTACCCCTACTTCCAGGTGCACACAGCCCAGTGCTGGGCAGACTGGGGGAGCAGCACAAGAGCTGTGTTTTGGCCTGGATTTTTTTTTCCTTTAAAATCTGATTATAAGTTGCAATCTTGCTCTGAGTGGAAAAGCAGCTAAATACCTATTAGTATCTTTAGGGTGATCTGGATACAGGAGAACTGCAGAGAGATGAAAAGTTCAGCAGATTCCACCTGAATCTTGAGTGCTAGAGGGTGACAGCTTCTGCAGCAGGTACCCTGAGAAGGCAGCTAAGCATGAGCACCACTGAGGAATTTCACGTTTGAGAAGCAATCAGACAGACAAATCATAAAAGCCCTCTCCAAATGGAATGTAACTATATGAAGAGACAGTTAACATCTTGAACAAAAAGAATAGCGAAGGCATTTGCTCAATTACAGCATTAAAAAATGCTTTATGAAAATTGAAAATATTGTTTTAGAATTAAAATATTCTAGAGATGAATTGAAGAAAAGGATGGCCATGGTTGAGATCTGATTAATAGGCTTGGGAGATTGAGAATCTGGGGTGGAATTTATGAAGGAAAAGATTTTGCAGACAGAGAAATAAATTCACAAAACTAAAAAGGAAATGATCAAGGAGAGAAAATACTTAACCAAATAAAACAAGAATAGATAAAAACACTAAATATGGTAAAGAGGGAAATTCTATAGTGGTAAGATGTTCAATACACAAAGAACATAAACACTGTAACAAACAACAGCACCAAAATATTTGCCCAACATATTAAGCCAAAAACTATTATACCAAAAACTATTATAAATGCAATTAGAATATGATGAATATAAAATAGTGAGAATATTTTAATAACTATTCCAAAATCTGACAGAACTAGCAGCTAAAAATAACCAAGCACATAGAGGAATTGAATAAATAAAATCACCAAATTCTATTTAATAAAATAAAGAATATACATTTTTGGTTTGCCATGAAAATATACCAAATTTTAAACAAAGCTTACATACTTAGCATGAATAATTACTAACATTTTAAAATGTAAAGCCACAGTTCACAAGCATACTGCAAAAATTTAGAAATAAAGAATAAATTTTAACCTCAAACATGTGAGTATTTGAAAATTAAGAAACATAATCATAAATACACCTTGAAGCAAATAATTTTTTAAAAATTAAAGTTACACATTATAGAGAAAACAATTTAAAAAAGAGAAAGTATTTTACCAAAACTTATAGACTACAGCAAAATACACCTTCAGAAATGTCTACAACATTAAATAAATATTAAAGGAAAAGAAAGAAAATACTGAAACTTAAGAATTTTCTTAGTATGGAAACACAAAAGATCCTGAATAGCCAAAACAATCTTGAGAAAGAACAGATCTGGAGTAATCACGTTCCCTGACTTCAGACTCTACTACAAAGCTACAGTAATAAAAACAATATGGTACTGGCACAAAAACAGACACACAGATCAATGGAACAGAATAGAAAGCCCAGAAATACACCCACACACTTATGGTCAACTAATCTATAGCAAGGGATGCAAGAATCTACAAAGGAGAAAAAAAGAGTCTCTTCAATAAGTGGTGCTGGGAAAACTGGAAAGCTACATGTAAAAGTATGAAACTAGAACATTCTCGAACACCATACACAAAAATAAACTCAAAATGGATTAAAGACTTTAATGTAAGACAGGTACTGTAAAAATCCTAGAGGAAAACATAGGCAGAACACACCTGGACATAAGTCACAGCAGTATTTTTTTGGATATGTCTCCTAGAGTAGTGGAAATAAAAA
Organism: Mesoplodon bidens; assembly: GCF_964165515.1. Taxonomy (NCBI): domain Eukaryota; kingdom Metazoa; phylum Chordata; class Mammalia; order Artiodactyla; family Ziphiidae; genus Mesoplodon; species Mesoplodon bidens. Next base: position 80,352,813 of record NC_138161.1, on the reverse strand, counting down.
CAAAAGTAAACAAATAGGACCTAATTAAACTTAAAAGCTTTTGCATGGAAAAGGAAACCATAATCAAAATGAAAAGACAACTTATGAAATAGGAGAATATATTTGCAAATGATTTGACCTAAAAAGGATTAATTTCCAAAATATACAAAAAACACATACAGCTCAATATTAAAAAAACAAACAACCCAATTAAAAAAAAAAATGGACAGAAGACCTAAATAGACATTTCTCCAAAGAAGACATGCAGATGGCCAACAGGTGCATGAAAAGATGTTCCACATCATTAATTATTAGGGAAATGCAAATCAAAACCACAATGAGGTATCGCCTCACACTGGTCAAAATAGTCATCATCAAAAAGTCTACAAATAATAAATGCTGGTGAGGGTGTGGAGAAAAAGGAAACCTCCTATACTGTTGGTGGGAACGTAAATTGGTACAGACACTATGGAGAAGGGTATGGACGTTCCTTAAAAAACTAAAAATAGGGCTTCCCTGGTGGTGCAGTGGTTGAGAGTCTGCCTGCTGATGCAGGGGACATGGATTCATGCCCCGGTGCGGGAGGATCCCACATGCCATGGAGCAGCTGGGCCGATGAGCCATGGCTGCTTAGCCTGAGCATGCGGAGCCTGTGCTCCGCAACGGGAGAGGCCACAGCAGTGAGAGGCCCACGTACCACAAAATAAATAAATAAATAAATAAAACTAAAAATAGAGCTACCATGTGATCTAGCAATCCACTCCTGAGCATATATCTGGAAAAGAGGAAAACTCTAATTTGAAAAGATACATGCACCCCAATGTTCATAGCAGCATTATTTACAATAGCCAGGACACAGAAAATACCTAAACGTCCATCAACAGATGAATGGATAAAGATGATGTACACAGACACACACACACACACACACACACACACACACACACACACAATGGAATACTACTCAGCCATAAAAAAGAATGAAATAATGCCATTTGCAGCAACATAGATGAATCTAGAGATTATCATACTAAGTGAAGTCAGACAGAGAAAAGTAAATATCATATGATATCACTTATATGTGGGATATAAAGAAAAGATGCAAACGAACTTATTTACCAAACAGAAATAGTCTCACAGACATAGAAAACAAACTTGCAGTTACCAAAAGGGAGTGGTAGGGGGGAGAGAAGGATAAATTAGGAGTTTGGGATTAACACATACATACTACTATATATAAAATAGATAAACAACAATGACCTACTCTGTAGCACAGGGAATTATATTCAAAATCTCATAATAACCTATAATGGAAAAGAAGCTGAAAAAGAAATCATATATACATATAACTTAATCACTATGCTTTACACTTGAAACTAACATAACATTGTAAATCAACTATACTTCAATAAAACAAAAACACAGTGGTCTTTCAATGAAAGGAAATAAAAAACATATGCAAAAAGAAATCAAAGAAAGTAGGAAAACTGAAATTATAAAAAAAGGAATTAAAATTAATGAAATGTAAAAGAAAATATTTTAAAAAGAAAAGCTGCTTCTGTTCTATTTTATATATTTGTTTTTATTTGATTTAGTTTATTTCATATATTTGATTCTATATTATCATCTCAAAATAGATAAATAGAAAAACAAAGAATCCAAGAAAACAGTGTTCAAAATTAGAAATGGGAAAGAGGACTGGCCAATAATACATAATACATTCCAAGAGACTAACATTACATTATTGTTTAATAATAGTTTTCTTAGGGCTGAACTGTGAAACGTATAATCATGCTAAACTTTCTCTGTTGACTTCACTACAGGGGATTGATGGGGCACAGAGAATATTAGAACCACTTCAGAGACCTGGGGTCAAGGAGTAGCCCTGCATTTAAGCCTTTTAGGAGTTTTCACTAAATTCTTTCAAGCTTAGAAATCATTTTAACAACCTGAAAACTGGGTAACTGTACATGGCCTTAAATTTAATTTTGAGAATAAGCACTTTATCTTTCTAATACCTTGTGATATGGCAAGTGCCCTGCCTTTTAAAAAGTTGCTACTAATACCTTAATCTGTAGAAAATGTATGAGTTTTTCAAAATGCATACACAATTATTATCTCACTGCCTGTGAGCCAGGCAACAGACTTGGAACCCTGATTCCTATTTTACACAAGAAGATAACAGAGACCCAGTAGAAACTTAAATCTGGAGATTTTTCACACACACCACACTTTACCTCTTTCTTATTCTCCATTACCTCAATCATCATTATAAATAACTGTATACCATTCTTATTGTTAATCATCCAGGCCTTAAAAGATATCTCTGTCACTTATACCACAACTTATAATTAAGCCATATATATCTGACCATTTGTACTCTATACAGGTTATTTGGTTCTGTAAATGCAAGTTATTTCCAAACTCTCATTTTCATAACAATAATAAATCTAATTTTTGTTTCATGCCGTCTAATGAAATCACAACCTCCTTTTTAACTTCATCTCTCCTTATTTTACATTCTACCCTGTACACATATACCTAGTATTTCTTGCTGTTATTTATCACTTGAATTATTTCTTGCAAGCTGATTTATCACTTTCTCAGGCCATAATCTCTGCTAATGCACCCTGCTCCCAGTATTTCATTAAGCTGAAAACATATAAAAGAGGATAAAAGAGAGACAGAAAAAGAGAGAGAGAAGGAAGAACAAAAGAAAGAAGGAAGTAATACCCTGGATAAAGCCTTTTCTCAGTCTCTCAGGTAGAATCAATTGCTCCGTCCTACGAGTTAAAAACATTTTAAAAATATCTTTGCAATAGGATATCTACTTCATAATTTTCTATTTATCTTTGGAGCTCTCTAAATATTTTACTAAAAGCACAGTCACAACCCCAACCCTAAGCCAGAGAAGTCACAAAGTTTAGTTGAACCATTATCTGTGTGTAATGAAGGTGGGTTTTTCTAGGACCCTGGCTGGGAGGATCTCTTGAGCTGGTTCAGATTCACACAAACTAACTACTAACACCAAACACTGGTGATAGGGAAGATCCCCCTCTGGGTATGGGGGCATCCTCATCTCTCTCCCCTCCATGTCCTCATGGAATGGGAGGGAGGTGCTTAAAACTGCCCTGAAGTCTAAAGATGGAACACAATCCACAGTGGAAAGCTTGAATGGAATATGTGTACTTTTGAGATCACTTCTGCAGGACTACCCATGGGTAACACAAAGACAGCTGAAGATGTGGTACTCCCACAGAAATACATAAACACAGACTTCAATTTCACATACAAGTTTATGATAAAGCACTACTTGTGTGGGACTGAAAACTGAAGAGTATGTGAGGAGTGTTGAACCAAACTTGGAAGAGAGAAAATACCATGTAGATTTAGCGAGTAAGAGTATTCTAACTGCATTAAAAAAAAGATATTTAATGAGAAACCATTTCTTTTTTTTTTACATCTTTATTGGAGTATAATTGCTTTACAATGTTGTGTTAGTTGCTGCTATATAACAAAGTGAATCAGCTATATGTATACATATATCCCCATATCCTCTCGCTCTTGCATCTCCCTCCCACCTTCCCTATCCCACCCCTCTAGGTGGTCACAAAAAACTAAGCTGATCTCCCTGTGCAATGCAGCTGCTTCCCACTAGCTATCTATTTTACGTTTGGTAGTGTATATATGTCAATGCTACTCTCTCACTTTGTCCAAGCTTACCCTTCCCCCTCCCCGTGTCCTCAAGCCCATTCTCTACATCTGCATCTTTATTCCTGTCCTGCCCCTAGGTTCATGAGAACCAGTTTTTCTTTTCTTTTCTTTTCTTTTTTACATTACATATATAGGTGTTAGCATAGGGTATTTGTTTTTCTCGTTCTGACTTACTTCAGACTCTATGTGACAGACTCTATGTCCATCCATCTCATTACAAATAACTCAATTTCGTTTCTTTTTATGGCTGAGTAATATTCCACTGTATATATGTGCCACATCTTCTTTATCCATTCATCTGTCGATGGACACTTAGGTGGCTTCCATGTCCTGCCTATTGTAAATAGTGCTGCAGTGATCATTGTGGTACATGACTCTTTTCGAATTATGGTTTTCTTAGGGTATATGCCCAGTAGTGGGATTGCTGGGTCATATGGTAGTTCTATTTTTAGTTTTTTAAGAAAATTCCATACTGTTCTCTACAGTGGCTGTATCGATGTACATTCCCACCAACAGTGCAAGAGGGTTCCCTTTTCTCCACACCCTCTCCAGGATTTATTGTTTGTAGATTTTTGATGATGGTCATTCTGAATGGTGTGAGGTGATACTTCATTATAGTTTTGATGCACATTTCTCTAATGATTAGTGATGTTGAATATCCTTTCATGTGTTTGATGGCAATCTGTATATCTCCTTTGAAGAAATATCTATTTAAATCGTCCACCCATTTTTGGATTGGGTTGTTTAATTTCTTGATTTTGAGTTGCATGACCTGCTTGTATATTTTGGAGATTAATCCTTTGTCAGTTGCTTCATTTACATATATTTTCTCCCATTATGAGGGTTGTATTTTCATTTTGTTAACAGTTTCCTTTGCTATGCAAAGCTTTTAAGTTTCATTAGGTCCCATTTGTTTATTTTTCTTTTTATTTACATTTGTCTAGGATGTGGGTCAAAAAGGATCTTGTTGTGATTTATGACATAGAGTGTGCTACTTATGTTTTCCTCTAAGAGTTTTATAGTGTCTGGCATTACATTTAGGTCTTTAATCCATTTGTGGTTTATTTTTGTGTATGGTGTTAGGGACTGTTCCAATTTCATTCTTTTACATGTAGCTGTCCAGTAAGCCCAGCACAACTTATAGAAGAGGCTTTCTTTTCTCCATTCTATATTCTTGGCTCCTTTATCAAAGATAAGGTGACCATATGTGCATGGGTTTACCTCTGGGCTTACTATCCTGTTCCATTGATCTATATTTCTGTTTTTGTGCCAGGACCATACTATCTTGATTACTGTAGCTTTGTAGTATACTTTGAAGTCAGGGAGCCTGATTCCTCCAGCTCTGTTATTCTTTCTCAAGATTGCTTTGGCTATTCAGGGTCTTTTGTGTTTCCATACAAATTGTGATTTTTTTTTTGTTCTAGTTCTGTGAAAAATGCCATCGGTAGTTTGACAAGGATTGCATTGAATCTGTAGATTCCTTTGGGCAGTGTAGTCATTTTTACAATGTTGATTCTTCCAATCCAAGAATATAGTATATCTCTCCATTTGTTTGTAGTATCTTTAATTTCTTTCATCAGTGTCTTATAGTTTTCTGCATACAGGTCTTTTGTCTCCTTAGGTAGGTTTATTCCTAGGTATTTTATTATTTTTGTTGCAATGGTAAATGGGAGTGTTTCCTTAATTTCACTTTCAGATTTTACATCATTAGTGTACAGGAATGCAAGTGATTTCTGTGCATTAATTTTGTATCCTGAGACTCTACCAAATTCACTGATTAGCTCCAGCAGTTTTCTGGTAACATCTTTAGGATTCTCTATGTATAGTATCATCTCATCTGCAAACAGTGACAGCTTTACTTCTTCTTTTCTGATTTGGATGCCTTTTATTTCTTTTTCTTCTCTGATTGCTGTAGCTAAAACTTCTGAAACTATGTTGAATAACAGTGGTGAAAGTGGGCATCCTTGTCTTGTTCCTGATTTTAGAGGAAATGGTTTTAGTATTTCACCATTGAGAATGATGTTTGTGGTGGGTTTGTCATATATGGCCTTTATTATGTTGAGGTAAGTTCCCTCTATGTCTACTTTCTGTAGAGTTTTTATCATAAATGGGTGTTGAGTTCTTTCAGAAGTTCTTCTGCATCTATTGAGATTATCATATGATTTTTATTCCTCAGCTTGTTAATAAGGTGTATCACATTGATTTGCATATATTGAAGAATCCTGGCATTCCTAGGATAAACCCCACTTGATCGTGGTGTATGATCCTTTTAATGTGTTGTTGGATTTGGTTTGCTAGTATTTTCTTGAGGATTTTTTGCATCTATGTTCATCAGTGATATTGGTCTGTAGTTTTCTTTTTCTGTGACATCTTTGTCTGGTTTTGGTATCAGGGTGATGGTGGCATTGTAGAATGAGTTTGGGAGTGGTCCTCCCTCTGCTATATTTTGGAAGAGTTTGAGAAAGATAGGTGTTAGCTCTTCTCTAAATGTTTGATAGAATTAGACCATGAAGCCATCTAGTCCTGGGCTTTTGTTTGTTGGAAGATTTTTAATCACTGTGTCAATTTCAGTGCTTGTGTTTGGTCTGTTTATATTTTCTATTTCTCCCTGGTTCAGTCTCAGAAGATTGTGCTTTTCTTAGAATTTGTCCCTTTCTTCGAGGTTGTCCATTTTATTGGCATATAATTGCTTGTAGTAATCTCTCATGATCCTTTGTATTTCTGCAGTGTCAGTTGTTACTTCTCCTTTTTCATTTCTAATTCTGTTGATTTGAGTCTTCTTTTTTTTTCTTGATGAGTCTGTCTAGTGGTTTATCAATTTTTTTTATCTTCTCAAAGAACCAGCATTTAATTTTTTTTTGATCTTTGCTATTGTTCCCTCCATTTCTTTTTCATTTATTTCTGATCTGATCTTTATTATTTCTTTCCTTCTACTAACATTGAGGGGTTTTTTTTTGGTCTTCTTTCTCGACCTGCTTTAGGTCGAAAGTTAGGTTGTTTATTTGAGATTTTTCTTGTTTCTTTAGGTAGGGTTGTATTGCTATAAGCTTCCCTCTTAGAACTACTTTTGCTGCAACCCATAGGTTTTGGGTCATTGAGTTTTCATTGTCATTTGTTTCTAGGTATTTCCTGATTTGTTCTTTGATTTCTTCAGCGATCACTTGGTTATTTAGTAGCATATTGGTTAGCCTCCATTTGTTTGTATTTTTTACAGTTTTTTTTTTTTTTTTTTTTTTTTTTTTACTGTACTTAATATCTAATCTCATAGCGTTGTGGTAGGAAAAGATACTTGATATGAAATCAATTTTCTTAAATTTACCAAGGCTTGATTTGTGACCCAAGATATGATCCTGGAGAATGTTCCATGAGCACTTGAGAAGAAAGTGTTTTCTGTTGTTTTTGGATGGAATATCCTATAAGTATCAATTAAGTCTGTCTTGTTTAATGTGTCATTTAAAGCATGTGCTTCTGAATTTATTTTCATTTTGGATGATCTGTCCATTTGTGAAAGTAGGGTGATAAAATCTCCTACTATTATTGTGTTACTGCCAATTTTCCCTTTTATGGCTGTTAACATTTGCCTTATGAGCTGAGGTGCTCCTATGTTCGGTGCATAAATATTTACAATTATTATATCTTCTTCTTGGATTGATCCCTTGATCATTATGCAGTGTCCTTCTTTGTCTCCTGTAATAGTCTTTATTTTAAAGTCTATTTTGTCTGATATGAGAATTGCTACTCCAGCTTTATTTTGATTTCCATTTGCATGGAATATCTTTTTCCATCCCCTCACTTTCAGTCTGTATGTGTCCCTAGGTCTGAAGTGGGTTTCCTGCAGGCAGCATATATACAGGTCTTGTTTTTGTATTATACAGCCAGTCTATGTCTTTTGTTTGGAGCATTGAACCCATTTACATTTAAGGAAATTATCAATATGTATGTTCCCATTACCTTTTTCTTAATTTTGGGGGGTTTGTTTTTGTAGGTCTTTTCCTTCTCTTGTGTTTCCTTCCTAGAGAAATTCTTTTAGCATTTGTTGTAAAGCTGGTTTGTTGGTGCTGAATTCTCTGAACTTTTGCTTGTCTGTAAAGGTTTTAATGTCTCCATCAAATCTGAATGATATCCTTCCTGGGTAGAGTAATCTTAGTCATAGGTTTTTCCCTTTCATCACTTTAAATATGTCCTGCCACTTCCTTTTGGCTTGCAGAGTTTCTGCTGAAAGATCAGCTGTTAATCTTATGGGGATTCCCTTGTATGTTAATTGTTGTTTTTCCCTTGCTGCTTTTAATATTTTTTCTTTGTATTTATTTTTTAATAGTTTGATTAATATGTGTTTGGTGTGTTTCTGCTTGGATTTATCCTGTATGGGACTCTCTGTGCTTCCTGGACTTGATTGACTTTTTCCTTTCCCATGTTAGGGAAGTTTTCAACTATAATCTCTTCAAATATTTTCTCAATCTCTTTCTTTTTCTCTTCTTCTTCTGGGACCCCTACAATTCAAATGTTGGTGTGTTAGATGTTGTCCCAGAGGTCTCTGAGACTGTCTTTAATTATTTTCATTATTTTTTCTTTATTCTGCTCTGTGGTAGTTATTTCCACTGTTTTGTCTTCCAGGTCACATATCCATTCTTCTGCCTCAGTTATTCTGCTAATGACTCCTTCTAGAGAATTTTTAGTTTCATTTGTTGCATTATTCATCATTGTTTGTTTGCTCTTTAGTTCTTCTAGGTCCTTGTTAAATGTTTCTTGTATTTTCTGCATTCTATTACCAAGATTTTGGATCATCTTTACTATCATTACTCTACATTCTTTTTCAGGTAGACTGCCTATTTCCTCCTCATTTGTTTGGTCTGGTGAGTTTTTATCTTGCTCCTTCATCTGCTGCATATTTCTCTATCTTCCCACTTCGCTTATTTTACTGTGTCTGGGGTCTCCTTTTCACAAGCTGCAGGTTTGTAGTTCCTGTTGTTTTTGGTGTCCACCCCCAGTGGGTGAGGTTGGTTCAGTGGTTTGTGTAGGCTTCCTGTTGGAGGGGACTGGCACCTGTGTTCTGGTGGGTGAGGCTGCATCTTGTGTTTCTGGTGGGCAGGACTGCATCAAGTGCTGTGTTTTGGGGTATCTGTGAACTTTTTATGATTTTAGGCAGCCTCACTGCTAATGGGTAGGGCTGTGTTCCTGACTTGCTAGTTGTTTGGCATGGGACTTCCAGCACTGGAGCTTGCTGGCTGTTGGGTGGAGCTAGGTCTTAGTATTGAGACAGAGATCTCTGAGAGAACTCTCGCTGATTGATATTATGTGGGGCCAGGATGTGTCTGCTGATCCAGTGTCCTGAACTCATCTCGCCCACCTCAGAGTCTCAGGCCTGACACCAGCATGGAGCACCAAGACCCTGTCAGCCACACAGCTGCCTGAGTCACGTGTACTGTGTCCAGATGGTCTCAACCTCACAGTGCTGCCTCCTTGCATTAGGAGAAATAATTTCTACTAGCTAAGGCAAAAATGATAGATCATGAAAGACCCTGAATGTTATGAAATAACACGTAAGTGGGGGACTGACAAAATTGGAGCCATCCTTTATGAAGATTACTTGAAAAGCAACATGTATGATAGATTGGGTGGATAAGAAGGTAGGAAGGCCAGTCATGAAGTTACTGTAATAAAGCAGCTAAGAGCAGCTAAGAGAAATGAGGACAATTACCAGAAGACTGCAAAGAAAAAGATAAGTGTGCGAAATATTCCAGAGATGGATCCCAGTGGTTTTGTGACAGCTCCATACAATTACAATCAAACTCCCTTTTATTGCAGAAGTTCTAGCAGAGTGAGGAGTCCATCTTATAATCCAAAGACTTTGGTTAAGTATTATTAATGAGAAAACTGTCACTGCTCAAAATCTGTCCATATCAGTGCTATGCTTTCTGATTTTTTAAGTTTAGTAAAAACCATGTCTTTATACCTTAAAGCAACTCTTACAGAAATATAACTACTAACTCAATAAATATTTATCAAATATTTATTAATATAAGTATTTATTAAGTGCTACACACTTTCCTAAGGTATAGCAGCAGTGAACAAAACACAATTTGTGCCCTCATGTAGTTTACCTTCTAGAAGAGGGAAACAGATATCTAAATACATATAAATATATACTATATAATGTATGTTATAAATATACATTATATATAATACATTATGTATAATAAATGTATAATATATGTAATATACTGTAATATATAAAGTATATATTATATATAATAGAAAAAAGAGAAAATCACCTTCATATATAAATAAAATATCAGATGATGATAAGAACTATAGAAAAAAATAAAGCAGGGAAAGAGAACAGTGAGGGTTGGAGGAAAGTTGCAATTTAAACAAGGTGACCAGGGATGGCCTCTGAAACATGACCTTTGAATAAGGTCTTGAAGGAGGGGAGGAGATGAACCATGTGAATACAGGGGACAAGAAAGTTACAACACAGGGAACGGCCAGTACAAAGACCCTGAGACAGAAGTGGGTCTAACATGTTCAAGCAAGTGTAGAGGGGACAGTGCAGCTGAAGGAAGGAAGGTAGGAAAAACATTAGTTGGAGACATGGTTAGAGACATCTTGGGTCCAAACTCTGGAGGACATTGTAGGTCATTGTAAAGATCTGGGGTTCAGCTCTTACTCTGGTGGAGAAGGAATCTCATTGGAAGGTTTTGAGCAGACTAGTAACAGGATCTGACTTAAGCTCTAAAATGGCGAGTCCATCTGTTACAGATATTGGACTGTGGGGAGTGGGGTGCAGAGCAGGATGATCAATTGGGAGGCTACAGCAAAGATAGGATAATAAATAGAAGGCATTGGCCTAGGCCAGGGAGGAGGTGGCGGAGGCATTCAGAGTGGTCAAATTCTGTATCTACATCTAATAATGGGAAAAAGACAAAATCTTCTTAGCTTCAGTTATTCATGAATAAAGTTCTTTCACTTATTCAACTATAAAGATGAATATTTGGGCCTTAAAGTGAATATAAATTTTCAAAATGATTTAAGTCAGACTGTTCATACACTCCACCTCCCCTGGGCCCTGGTCAATGGTCCACAGTCTCCAAACTTTTTGAGCTGCTCCCACAGCATCTTCTGACACTGGCTAACCTGTACAGACTGATAGGTGTATGCCAATTAGTAAAACATTGCTCTTATCCAGGGATATGCCAGCATTCATCTGCATATCCAAAGATTTTCCAGCTAGTTCATCCTATATCCTTAGAACTCTCTTTTGCCATTTTCTCACATTTATTAGAAGTGCATTTAATTGAATTATGTAAAGAAGATGACAGACTATCTGACATCTAGAGGAATAGTGTCTGTTCTAAAGCTTTTTAAAATGCAAAACCAAATTTTAAATTTCAAATAAAGCTTGCCTATGTCATTAATATGAACTGCATGTTGTAAATAATGAACTGAGAGCATGCATACTTAAAGAGACAACTAGTTCTGGACCACTTCTGAGGTTAATAAGGAAAAGCTTGAGAAAAAAACTGATATGCATAGGGCTAACTTTAAAGTATAATATTAATATGTATATATTCTTACATATAGTAAAAATCTAACAATATGTACAGTTTTTATTGATTTCAGTTATATACTTTACTCAAAGGAACAGCTAAGGGACACATTTGTCCTAGTGATAAGAGCAAGGATTTCCAATAAATTTATTACTTGTAATATTGTTAAATTAATTGGTATTAATACTTGGTAAGTTTATATCATGTTAAATTGTTATAAGTTTATTATTATTATTAATTATTATTTTTCAATAAATTGAAAAGCAGTGGTTCGGGTTTCAGTTCCAGTTGATGGAGTAAGCACACTCCATCATGTCTTTTCCTCAGAATGCAACTATAGAACACAGGCAGGCTTTATGCAGCTGCTATTTGAGGACTCTGAATATTAAATAATAGCAGGTAGATTGGGGAAGAAGATGGCAACTTGAAGTATCAAGGAGCCAGTTGTGAGCTTACCACTTTCCTTTTTCTCCAGTGTCCCAGACTAAAGTCAGATAGTCCCAAACCTGGAAGTGGGCACTGGGGTGAGGGCAGAGAACTCCAGCAGAGTTTTTCTAATAATTTTTTTCTAACCAAAAATTATTAGAAAGTAGAATCTTCCTGTCCAGTCAGTGCAGTGGTGGTCCCAAGCGTGGGCTGAATTACCTTTGCAATTTTTCCTTACGGTTTTATCTTGGCCCCAGATGTTGGCACGGCCATGGAAGTATGTATCAGATTGGGGTAACTGAAGCCCCAGCTTTCTGGCAAAAGGGCCAAAAAGGGAAGCCCTAGGGCTTCCCAGACAGTACCCAGGAAATTGCAGAGGGCTCAGGAAAGCAAGCCCATAAAGTTATTTATAAAAAATCCTGGGCTCCTTTCCCAGAGCTGTGTATGAGTGAATCTGATCCTAGTCAGCAGACTAAGACTTTGAGAACTGAACTAACAGAAAACTTCCCGGCCCATATATGCCACTAAGTGAATAATACTGCATAAGCTATAACTGAACTGACATTGAAATCACAGCCAAACTGAAGCCAACTGAGCTATCATTTTTTTCCCCACAAGTATGCAGTCAAAACTGCTGCATACTTTTCTGAAACAAAAATGTTTTCTTACTGATAAATAGCATAGTCTAACAGTGTAGTTAGACCATAACAAAAAATCTATTATTTGATATGCTTTACTCTGTGAATAAAGAGTAGTTGTTTATTCACAGTAGTTGAATAAACAGTAGTTGACAGTGTTCACCTCTTAACTGTTAAAATGTTCACTTTTCCTTTCTTATTTTTAAAATAAAAATGCACATTTATTAAAGCAATGCTAGAAAATGTATATATTTCAAATAAAGAAAAAAAAAACTGTCTAAAGATTCCTTACCCATTTGTTTCCAGTCTTTCTTTTTCCATACAAAATTTTGCTTATTTTGTTTATAGTTTTTAAAATTGCTTTCAGTTCAAAGGTCATTTATGGGTATTTTCTGGTTGATATTATTTTTATTTCAGATACAATGGCTGTAGGGGATTGCTTACAGGTTGTTGTCATTTTAAATGGTGATGCAAGGAAAATTTTTGGCAAATGATTTTTCACATTTGTGCATCTCTCTCTCTCTCTCCTCCTCTCTCTCCCAACAGACATATTGAGGTATAATTGAAATGCGATGAATTGCACATAAAATGTACAATTTGATAAGTTTTGACATATTCATACACCCTACAAACCATCAGCACAATCAAGATGGTGAACATATATATCAGCCCAAAAATTTGTCCTTTTGTAATGCTACCCTTGTGCCCCTCAGCCTCTTCCCTATGTATCCAGTGATATGCTTTCTGGCACTGAAGATTAGTTTGCATTTTCTGGAGTACAGTTTATATTTTAAGATAAATTTATAAACTACAATTTACTATGACATATATTCTCAAATTGCAAATTAAGTGACAGACATTATCAAATTGCTATATCAATTCATTTCTTCAATAGCATGTACAGAAAGTTTGTTTTTGTACACCCTTGCCAAAACTGGGTTTTACCAAACTTGTTGATCTTTTCTGTCCTAAAGGAAACAAACAAACAAAGAAAAAATGACTTGCTATTGTTTTCACTTATTTTCATTGAATTAAGAGTGAAGCTAAATTTTGTGTCATGTTTATTGGTTATGGATGTTTATACTTCTGGTAAAAATCTCCTGTTCATGTCATTTGCCTAGTTTTGTATTGGGTTGCACATTTTTTGATTAATAAGAGCAATTTTTATTTTCCAAAATTAAGCTCTTTTCTCTTATAGATGATTTAACTGCTTTTTAAAAAAACATTTTGCTCTTGTTTTCTAACAGAATAAAAAATCTAAAATTTAATATATAATAAAGGCATATTATATCAATATGCCTTTCATAACAATTCAGTGGAAACAAAAGATCAATTTTTTGTAAATAGTTTGAGAGTAATTGACAGGCAATTTATAAACAAACAACTAGGAAAAAATCATTCCATAACTTCATAACATCTCCTAAAATAAAGTTGAGATGTATTAAAAAAAAAAAAAGAAATTACAAGTGTACCAGAAAAACACTGGTAAATGTGCTTGTAATCATAGAGTAGAAGGTTTATCTAAGAAAAAGTCAAAACAAAAAATCATTTGATGAACATTGAACATTTCTATTTCTAAAAATACTTACTATTTTTAGTGGTCAAAACTGCATTGTTTATAAATTTGACTAGATCTGGTTATATAAAAATTTATATCCACACACACAATAAAGTTATTTTTCTACATTTTTTATATTCTATTTATTCTGCTTGTATACTTAAATGCTTTTTAAACAATACACTGCAATAATACATTTTGTGATTGATATTTGCAAAATAAATGAAGATTTCACTCTTAATAAGAATAAATTACATACTCTGAAACAAATCATAATTTTAACCAGATCAAAGCTGATTATTCATATAACTTCAATAATTCTTACAAAGCTCTTTTTACTGCTCTATTAGAACAATCTAACAAGGATAATACTATTTGGCAAATTAAGAAGTGAGAAGGGTTAACTAATATTTAAAGCAGAGGTGATGGATGAGCAAATATATGCAATATATTTTAAATTGCTCAACAGTAAGTTTAAGATGTGGGACTTCTTAAAATTTTGTCTCAAATATATTTTCATAAGCAAAAATATATTCAGTTTTAAATTAGAATATTAATTAAAATTTCATTTGTCATTTTCAAAATACTGTACCTAGCAGTATGAAATTAAATTTTACTAAAAAAATGGTTAATATCTGAAATACCTGGATGAGAAAAACTAATGAATATTTCAGGATTTTCTATTAATCACATAGCTATTTTCATTATGTATTTCCTAAAAATAGCATTTAAAGTGAGCACAACTTGACACATTTGGCATGAAAAGTCTAGCTAATCCAACTATTTAAATTCACTTTCATTATTTCTTTAAAAACGTCAACATCTCATTTAGTGTGTAGAGTTAAGGGGTGTTAAAATGTTTGAATTAATATCATAACTATTATAACCTTTGGTCCTAATTTAATTAATATTGAGCCCAACATAGTCTGAAAGTATCTTCATTAATTATTTTTGGACATTCTAAGTGGAGAGACTAGGAGGGAGTGGTCTTAAAATTGCTTGAGAGAATGGAAAGCCTTTGTGACAAAAGTGTTAGAGGCATCACGTGCTCCAGGAAAGTTGATTCTTTCCATAGCGCTTTAGCTTATGAGGCGAAGAAGAGTGCAGAGTATGTGGGTGGGGTGATGGGGTCAATTTGTTTTATTCACAGGGGCCACAGTGAAGGCCTTGGATGCAAAGCAAAGATGTTTTGATTTTTCAACTCGACCCCCAATATTTCTTAATCTTTAAAAAATCACATTCCTTGCTTTTTAAGGCTGAATAATAGTCCATTGTATGTATATACCACATTTTCTTTATCCATTCATCTGTCTATGGACATTTAGGTGGTTTCCACATCTTAGCTACTGTGAATAGTGCTGTGATGAATGTGGGAGTGCTAATATCTCTTTGGGATTCTGATTTCAATTCTTTCAGATAAATACTCCTAAGTGTGATTGCTGGATCATATAGTAATCCTATTTTTAATATTTTGAGGAACCTACATACTCTTCAATAGCAGTTATACCATTTTGCAATCCTACCAGTAGTGTATAGGGTTCCAATTTCTTCTCATCTTCACCAATTCTTTTTGTCTTTTGTTTTTTTGAAAATAGCTATCCTGAGGAAATTTTGCAACATGTAACAACATGGATGAATCTTGAATACACTACACTAAGTGAAATAAGCCAATCACATAAAGGCAAACACTATATGATTCCACTTATACGAGGTATCTAAAGTAGTCTAATTCATAGAACTAAAAAGTGGAATAGTGGTTGCCAAGGGTTGTGGGAAGGGAGAAAAGAAGAGTTACTAATCAATGGGCATGAAGTTTCAACCGAGTAAGGTGAATAAATTCCAGGGATCTTCTGTACAACATTGTACATATAATCAAAAATACTGTATTGCATAATTATAAATTTGTTAAGAGGGTTAAGAAGGTAGATCTCAAGATAAGAGTTTTTACTACAAGATAAATTAGACAAAATTAAAATTTTAAAAAGTTTTAAAACATGTTTCCTCTTTTTTTTTTTTAAACATCTTTATTGGAGTATAATTGCTTTACATTGTTGTGTTCATTTCTGCTGTATAACAAAGTGAATCAGCTATATGTATATGATTTTTAGCCCATTTTCTATATATCCCCACCAGCCAAAAGGATTTTTTTCCAGTAGTTTGCATAAAGAAAATAATAGATGTATTGAACACACTTCTTTATGTTATATACTACCAACTCTTCCCTCCCTTGTTTCCTTCCCTTGGGGATGAGACAGTTCTCTCCATCTCTCAAAGTTAAGACTCTTTGCTGCAAGCCTTGGAGAGATCATCATTTGTTGAACAAATATTATGTATTACTATGTACCATTCAACCATGGATTCTGAACAGGATGGAGATATGAGCAGATATGACACAGAGAGTTCTCTGGCAGAACTTGGTGGATGGACTATAGGGATCATTAACTGTCACATATGTTCACAGAGGAGAAACATGAAACAATATGGAAAATAACAGTAATACAAATATGTGAGATACTATAGAATAGGCAGCTGTGATTGAGGACACTAACATTGAAAATCTTGCTCTGGGTATTGAAAACAAAACTTTACTCACACATGTTTTGGTGCTAAAACCATGTTGGGCTTCCAGGAGCAGATGAGTTTCTGAAAACCACCATATCATACTTCCTGTGCTTCTGGGCTGCACACAAGTTGGTAATACTTGGTACAGGGAGAAGGAATATAGGATCTTGATTGCTGTTTCCAACCAGTTCTCACAGCTTCTGGACAGCCGGTGGTAAATCACAACCCCCTATATCTCCGAATAACACTTTAAGCTTAGTTTGGCTTATTTGGAAACAAATGCATAATCTCAGATGAATGAAAATCTTATCTGTGTCCCCATCCTTCTTTGCTGACTCCCTCAGCACTTACTTCACAGTGCCAAAACTCAGCAGTGACATGAAAAGGGAGTATAAGGGGAAGGATGGGGAGGGCTTCACCAGTTGGTTGTAGAAAAGGCCTTAGATCCATGTGTAAGTAATCGTCCCCCAAATAGTCTATCTATTTAAAGAATGGACAATCTCTATAGCTATTCCTTGAGGCTCCATAATTTCCTTTATTGTCTTTTTACCTTTAAGGATGACCTTGGCATTGATTCTGAAACCATTTGACCTCCAAGCAATATACTGAGGTGATGAGAAGTGGTGAGAAGCATTGAAGATCATCCCTTATCTGAACATGTTACTTTTTTCACAGCCTAGGAATTTATTGGGAAAAGCTATTGACGTGGACTAGAGTTTGGTTTATGTTAGCATTTCCATTATAAACCCTTTGGGAGGCTATTAAATATGGCCATTAAATTTCTTAAAGTATGAAGCAAGCAAAGGCTTTGTATATTTTTTGGTTTACGGTTGGGAAAAAAAAAGGTTTCCCATTCCATATTATCTTAAATTTGTTGATCAATATTTCTTTTAGGTTGTTTTATTCACACAAGAAAAATGGTACCATAATTTGACGTATACATGAAAATAAAATGCATTGGGGCAACATCACAAATGTGTATGTTAACTGTGAGTGATGTCTTATTTTTAATTTCCCATAAATTCATATTGAAGTCATTTAAAATATATTCCACTGATATGTTTGCTTAAAATAAAGAAACGAGGTATACACAGGAAAGTATCTTGCTACCTAAAGTATTTACCCTAATTTCAGTGATTCTATAAATAGATATATGTATCTGTAGAAATATAGCTTTAAAAAGAAACTTAGAGATCCATCTTAACCCCTCTTAGCCTTGGTTCCAGGGTATACAAAATGAGAATGATAATGATACTTCTTCAAAGAGCATTGCTATTATGTCATTTTACACATTTATTTTTGGTAGGAGGAAAAGTGATAACTGAAAATTAGTGAACTGGCTCTAGGCATGGTGTTCTGACGTTGGAAATCTGGAAATTGCAGGAATATACTCAACTTAGTTCATGTACATAATCTGATACAACGTCCTTCCCTTCCCCAATCGTAAAAAAAGAATATATTTATTATTAACAGATATCTTTATAGAGTTTTAATACAGAGGAAATAAATCTATTCTTTTTAGATTTTTTCATTTCTATTATTTTGCTTCTGTAATTTTTTTAGGTAGATATTTCTACTATTAGGGCCTTTCAAATGTCCTGGGACAATAAGTTCACCAAATTTTGAGAACAGTTTGTATTTGTCTTTTGATCAATACTTATTGTGAAACACCAAAGGGGTTTCATAGCTGCCATGACAACCATGGGTTTTCTGAATTCAGTTTCTGGTTGTAAGCACTTCATAGCTTTCAATCTGGTGTAGAAAAAACACTTTATTATGGCCCAGTCAGATATATTAGCATGGTCACAGAGCTCTAAAAGGAACTAAGGCACAAGCTAGCATTTTATGAAATATGAAATAGAGTTCCACACAATGATATTATATTTTAAAAGTAAGGTAAAGCCATATAGAATATGAAATATATTTACAGAAAAACACTAGCTTTTAATCTATATTCTCAGATATCTTATTCCAATTTCTTTCTAAATATATAATAATTATTTCAAAGAATTTAAACAGTTCCTAATAAACCATGCTTAAAGCACAAAAAAGGGGCATGTGTTATAAACCATATCTATGTGAGATAAATATTTTAGAAACTGAACTGTAAGTCTTTTCAAATTGCGTTGCAGAGATGAGTAACCTGTGGCATCTGCAGCTATTTTGAGTGGCTTTATAGTGAGTGTTCAAATTATAGCACATAAAAATGTTGAGGCACATATTCAAAGGCAGCTCAATTCTCTTGTTATCCTCAAAGAGAGAGGAACAGCCTCTTTATTGGGTGCTTAAGCTGGAAGCAGTGTGGACACAAAGGGAAGAGAGAAAAAAAGAAAAAAAAATAGGAAAAATAACAAAACGTTGCTGAGCTTTTGAGCCCAACACTTCTTTTCCAGATATTGTTCTGATTCCCAAACGCTTCCAAATCTCTCCCAGCTCTGCCTCTTGGAACATCAGTAAGATGAGAGTGGTAAGGAAGGGTCATCCCCACTTCCAGTTCCCCCACTCTTCTCATGATAAGCATTAGCTACATCTGCAATAAATCAGGCATGATTCTTTGTAAGCTCTATGGATTTGTATCCAGCAGTGAGAAGGGTGGAGACGGACACTGCATCATCTTTATTTTAAGCATTGTAAGTGAAAGCCACTCTCTGACCAAGTTGTTTCCAGAGCTGCTACGGTTTGCCTCCCTCAAGGGATGGCTGTGAAAATTAAAAAGTATATCAGAGAGCACTTGGCAACTATAAAATAGTCTACAAATAAAAGGAACTCTCCATAACAAGAAAAGTGTGTTGCCAGTGAAAATTCTCAAGTATCTCTTTTCAGGATGTATTAGCTCACCTATACACATAATAAAATTCTCCTTAGATAACCACCAAAGTTTTGTGGAATCAGTGGCCCTAAAACTGTAAATAGTTGGGTAGTAACAATGTAAATCTTGGACCAAATCTTGACTATGTGGTTTTGATTAGTTAGAATGAAGAAGAATGGGAAATACCTCAGTATACCTTATATTTAAGACTCACAGGTAGCCTCAGTTAAATCCATAAATAAAGGAAAATACTATGTTTTGTCTCTGGGGTAGTTTTTAGCATCATCACTTTCTGTGCATGCTGTTACTTCTTCAAGTGAAGGAAGTACCATCTCTCACCTGACCAGAACAAGATACCCTTGGTTCTACAGGACTCAGTTTACCCAGAGATGCATCTTCTACCCTTGCTCCCAGTACTTACCAACCACAGTGTCTGACATCAGCTAAGGGCCTCCTCTAGCCCTGAGTTCCCACTCATCCCCCACCTTGACTTCCTTATGCCAATGGAAGGAAAAATAGACATTTGTATATAGATGTTCTAGTCTTGTATGAATACATAGGCTAAGGCCTTCAGAGAATCAAATTTCCAGACTAAAAAGACAAATGAATGATTCAATAATACAACCATATTTCTTATATCTAGACTGTTTTTACTGAGACATTCACTAGCGTAGATAACTTGATCTTTTTTCAATACCATTTTTATCTCAGAATTGAACACAGTTTTGAGGGCTAAATCAGTGTTTCAGGTGATAAAAAGGGCATCCCATCATATATTAGAGACTCTCATTCTCCTTGCTTTTAGGACTTTTTCTTCATTTGTTTATAAAATAATAAGCTATATCTCACCTATATGCAATTACTTCCAAACAAAGTAAGCCAGTTAGCAAATTAGCCATCTTACATTCATAGTCTATGTTTTAACATTCAGGGAGCCAAGCTCACAGAATGAGGGTGGAGTGGGTCTGATTGTGAATTGCATGTGTGGATGTGTTTTATGTGTTCTGTGACAATCTTGCCAAGTTAAGACAAAAATTGTTTTCTATTTCTATCCCTAATTTTCACCTCTGGTTAATGAGGGGAAATTGAAAACAAGTAAAATAATAAGGAAAAGGAAAGTCATGAAGATGTTAATTATTTGCAAGGAAGAAATGATGACTTTAGGTTCTACTACTCATAATCAAGGAGTACCCAAGGAATCATGTACAGTTACTGAATAATTTAGCAACTTGTTTTTAAAAATAAAACATAAAACTTATTGTCAAAGTCTTCCCCTCACAGCTCTCTCCAAACACTCACACTGGGCTTCCATATCCTAGGTAGACTTTACTGACAGCATGGGGCACCCCAGCATCCTGGGAGGAGGCAAAGCCTTGAGCCCATCTAAGGGAACTAAGAATTCATTACAGTTTATGTAATCTATATCCTGTTCCACAAACTCTTTTCAACTAGTTCCTATTTTACCCCTCTTCCACAGCCAGATATAAAAAATAGTGGCTGGAAATTATTAAGCAAGGTGGCTATCTCCTTGCAATTCAGAAGCTACTGGTCCTCAAGGATCTTATCAGGTCATATGGCAGGCCTTTGCTATGGAGAGATCTGCTGCACTGGCCACATAGATGTTGCAGTCCCTTTGGAACCATGATGCTGTTGATGACATCTCAGTGCAAAGAAGAGCCAGCCAGTCCTCATACCTCAATGAAAACTTAGACACATATTTAATAAAGCTAATGTAGGAAAAAAATGTGGCAGATGAAGAAATTCAACAGTGTTAATCTCTTCTAATGCTCAACTCTTTAAAAGCAATCAGTTTTTCATTTGTTTGGAAACAGAATACATTTTGACAGCCATTGTGATATAGTCAATTTAATACAGTAGGAAAGAAATGACCTTGTTAAAGCATCAGATTGAGACCACATTTCTTGTTCCTCAATTACCAACAACTTTTGCTTTACAACTTATTCCAAATTTCTATGACTGGATGTTACCTTTACAACAAGACAAAATAAAGGTATATGTTATGGGACTTCCCTGGTAGTCCAGTGGTTAGGACTCCATGCTTCCAGTTCAGGGAGCATGGGTTCAAGTATCCCTGGTCAGGGAACTAAGATTCTGCATGCCATGAAGCATATACATATATATATATATATATATATATATATATATATATATATATATATACACACACACACACACATATATATATGTATATATATATATATACACATGCATATATATATGTATATATATACACACACACATATATATGTATGTGTATATATATATACACACATATATATGTGTGTGTGTGTATATATATATACATATATATATATATATGTATATATATAGAGATATATGTTAGTCTCTAAGTGGGTACCACTTTTGTCTCCCAAACTGTCAGTTTAAAAAAGTTTCACAATATCATGCGTAATTAGTACAGTGAGAACTAGTTGATAGAAATGTAACCAAAAACTGCGTATCTTAGCCATTTGGATAGAACAGTGATCCTACTGTGAATGAAATACCACTTTTCCATGGGTCTTAAAGTCTATGGGAAAAAAATAAGAGACTTTGAGATAAAACAATCATGGATACAGGTGAGTCCTGAGAAAATGTACATGTGCTTCTTGTAACAGGTGATGGATATTGTGATATGTGCAAGAGGGTGAACTATTGATTCTTAGGTATGTGAAGTTTGCTCTGGATTGGTCCTTCTTCCCAGGGTCTCTAGCCCTCTGCCTTGGCTTCAGTCCAGATCCTAACACCTGCTCTTGGCACAGAACACACCTTGTCCCTCATCCTCATTGTAGGGTGAGGTCAGTTCAGTGATAGGTTGAGGCTGATGATAATAAAAGCTGAAGGCTTAAATGTCTTTTTAAGCCATGTCAAAAACAACTCTACATCAAAATTGCACACCAAAGTGGCATGTCAAAAATCTCCTAGCATCAAAATGCTTTTGTCAAAGAAGTTGCATAGGTCAAAAGAGCCCTATCAAAATGTCATTCATGTATACATCTAACTCTTCATAGCACAGTCACAAAAGACCAAGACTTCCTAAGATGGCTGAAAATTCAAGATGCCATTGAATGGCACGAGAGAAGAATAGAGAGTCTGTGGATATTATGGAGCTGGGGAAAGGGGTAAAAGAATAAACAACAAATAAGTAAGCTAAGTAAGCTAAAAAAAAAAAAAATTCCTTCAATCCCTTTTGGTTTTCTGTCCTTAAAAAAGACTCACCCCAAACGTATTTAAATAGTCCTTTTAACAAAACTTCTGTTTAAGCTTTCACAAAGATTTGCATTAGCTACTTGACAGAATGGTAAGGGTTTTTTCCAACTATCTTAGAATATGGCTTCTGCCCACAGTGGAAATTTAAATACATACCAAGCATAGAAATAAATTGCTTAGTAAAGATGAAATGTAATACAATTTTCTGTTAAAGACCAGATCCTATTTTAAGAATATCTTAATGGTCATAGGGATAATTTATTTTTTCAGTAATAATATATTTTGTAAGTGATTCAATTTGAAGTAAGGAAAACCAAGAATATCATTTTCCTATCAGAAACAAGATATTTTAGAAGAGCTAATAGACCTTTTTCATTTATAATTTCTACATCTCATAAATGAAGAATATTCTGACTCTGACTCAGAGTTTAATTTAATATTTTTTAAATTTTAACCTCCCCTAGCATGCCTTATTACATAAGGAGTAGTTGGATTCTTTGTATGAGAAACATTTCAAAGACTTTACTAATATATTTAACATCAACATGGGTCTCTGCCAATATGTGTGCATGGTACTATATGTAAGGTACTTTCTCTGACCTTTTTTCATAATGATACAGTGTTCTGTATCCCCTTGAAAATTCCCACCAGATTCCAGCACGATTGGGTTCTGTTATCTCCTTCTTTCAAGGTCATCTAATATCCTCCTTATTCTCATAACCGGAAGTAAAGAATACAGTCCCCCAAACAGGACAGTTATTACTGGCACCATTATGTTTTTGGAGGTTGCATTTTTACTTTATATTCCTTATTTTTTTCTCAATTTACAATTCCTTCTTTTTTAGTAATTATTCATATTTAGTGTTGATCCAAGTTGATCTTACACTGACAGCTTATATTTAAGGTTGCAGATAAAGAAATGGTACACTCATATTCAGTAATGAAGTGCTGGACGCATTTGGGCCTGTTCCCTAATCTCACCATCACCTTAGTTCTGACAATTTCGGTTAGCTGGATTAGTAATGGTGGGTAGCTGATATCTAACACAACTTCTAAACTTTAATACAGTTTCACTGATGGAGCACATTGATAATAAAGCTATGAAAATCCACACTTTTGACCATTTGGTTTAAGGAAATCCTGCCAACTCAAGATCAAATGTTTTAGCTGGACAGCCATAATTGTAGGGGAAAAAAACAAAGAGATAAATATTGGTATTCATTTTTCAAATCCCTGAGACAAACAACACTGCTGCAAGAAAATTACACTGCTACTTCATTCCGCCCTGGATTATAAAAAGAAATAGAAATAAAGAACAATAATGCCACCAATTGTAATCTGTTTCTCCAAGCTAGTTATAGACTCTACATCATTTTAAGAGTCTTTTGCTTTTCATTTGTTTTCGTTTTCCATTGCAGGACTTTTCATTCAAACAACCAAAGCCATGGAAGAAGGATAAAATGTATTCTTGACAAAAACAGGTGCTAAAAATGTTAAATAAAGAATATGTGGCTCTGTTGCCACTGGGAAAAGAGAGATGAGAAAATCATTCCCTTTTCTGGGTGCTTCCCAAACTTAAACAGAAATGAAGAAAAGACAATTCTGATAAAGAGGTCTCAAATGCGATATTCACAATTTAATAAAATTTTGATATAGCATATGAGATGATATGCAGCTTTTATGAAAATGAATCGCAGTTTTTTAAATATTTGACTGAGTTAAAAGGGACACTAAAAAAACTTCAGGGATTTATGATTCTGAATTACGTGTGTCTTATACTGAAGGGTTTGAGAAAACAATGACAAAACCTAAAGGAACATTAAAACACTTATATGTAGCTCAGTACCCCTCCCAAGACACACATGCATGCAACCACACATATACTCAAATACCCACACGCGTACACATACATGTGCAAACACACATACACATACAAACTCACACACATACCTCCAAAAAGCTTCATAAACTTTTATCAGAAAACATTCCAGCAAAATATATATGACTAACACAGAGTTCTAATTACATAATGATAAATTAATTACTTTGGGGGAACATTTTTCTTATTTCTCATAAAAGCAAGCTTATACTTACACTTACTATCTCAAGAATATTTAAATTGTTTTCCTAATCAAGTTGGAGTTGTTTAACATTAAAATTATATTTGACTCTTTTCACATCACCTGGTTAAATTTTCTCCTTGTTTTATAAGTGCGGACAGTAGAGCCCAGAAAAGGTAAGAAGTTTCTGCACAGTAACTGAAATGATCACTGGTAGAAACAAGGCAGGCATCCTTCGACCTGTGCTCATCCTGTGCTTCTTCCTCTTCTAAACATTGCTACCTCGGTCCCTTTCACCAGTTGTCAGTTTTGGTGACATATTTTAGTAAAAATATGATCTTTACTTCTTTAGAAATTTAGATTTTAATTAATTAGCTAGTAAACTTTATGCAAAGAATAGCAGAGATATCAGGTCCCTCCTTTAGCTCTATTTTATCAGTTAATCATTTTCTTTCATATGAGTTTAAATTTCACTTGGAACTTAAGGTATAGCAGGGGCTCTATTGTAACCTTCCTCCTATTCTGTTCATAATTGTGTTCCTGAAGTTTGTTTCTCAATGATTACATAAATGCTTGGTTGATCTAATCAGGTGCTTACTAAAACTTTTAAAAGATCATTCTTGACTACTGTGTAAAGTCTAAATTTTCAGCATTCAAAGCTTATTACAATCTGACCCCAAACTAATATACTACTTAATGTTTATAACACTCAACTTGAGCCAAAATTATCTATGCTTTTGCTTTCATTTTTGTATACATTTTATACTTTCTTACCTGTGACTTTGTTCAAACTAACTGTTTCTGTGATTCTTCACTGGAGTCAGAATCACAATTTTTTGAAGGCTTATTGTGTGCCAGACACAGTGTTCAGAACTTCACATGCATTAACTCATTTAATTTTCACAGTAGCATCAATAGATAGTATTGAACTGTTATTGTATTATTGTATGCACTATGTAAATGAGAAGACAGACCCCAAAAAGTGTAGCAATCTGCTTAGCATCATACAGTTAATACTTGGTTAAACCAGGCTTCAACATAGGGTTGTCTGCCTTCTAAGCCCATGTGCTCTTCTGCAGCTCTGGCTCATAATACACTGGAGCCCTATGCGAACATGAAAGACCCATTTCAAACACTAGAGTGCTGCCAGAGATCTGGTCCCCACTTCACTCTTTAACTTCTGACTTCATCAAGTTCATACTATCCATCCTGCTAACTTTGTGAATATCAACTATTTCACTTCACCCTATGACCTCATCATTTAACATCCTCACGAACATTTTTTGTGCCTACAACTTATTCTGCTGTCTAGATTGTAATATTGCTGAAGAATACCTGTCCTTTTCTAAAATGCTATCTAGCACCTTGTTTTCCCCCAATATAATAACTTTACACGTAACACAAGGTCCCATCAAATATACCCTGAGGATAAATGATTTTAAAGTATAAATTAGTGTGATTTTTAAAACATAATTAAGAGTTATAACCACTTTGGACCTCTACTTAGTCTTTATATTCATAAATGATACAATAATATAATTTAAGATATTTTGTTAGGATGAAATACTAATTATGAGGCCACCTACTATGCATTAAGTAAATACTATGTGACAAACACTCATGAGATTTATTTCTTATAACCGCTAATAAACAGTTATGCTCATTTTTACAAGGGGAAATCAGGGATCAGAAAGTTTAGATGGGATACTTCAGACTTTGGAAGTGAGCAGGAGAGCTGGGACTCAAACTGATAACCACTGGCTGAAAAGCCTGTACTCTTTTCACCATAGCTTCTAAAGAAATGCTGTATGTCAAAGTGCTTTGTTTATTGCAAGTAGGAATAAAGTATTTCCTTGATTCTAAAATATAACCAACTAAAAAAATATGATTGAATTAACGGCTTTTTTTTTTTTTTCGATATGCGGGCCTCTCACTGCTGTGGCCTCCCCCGTTGCGGAGCACAGGCTCCAGACGCGCAGGCCCAGTGGCCATGGCTCACGGGTCCAGCCACTCCGCGGCATGTGGGATCTTCCCAGACCGGGGCACGAGCCCGTGTCCCCTGCATCGGCAGGCGGACTCTCAACCATTGCGCCACCAGGGAAGCCCTAACAGCTTTTTTTAAAGAGGGAAAAAGACAACTATAACCATAAGTGTATCCCTGAATTTTTAAGCTAAACACTGGTTTTTAAATTAACAGAATTAAAAAACCTTATTTTAATAATTGAGAAAGTAAGTAGTTACAGTTGCCCATTAAACCGATCTTCTTGAGGAACAGGACTTTGTCTTATATATCACTGAATTCTCATCTTTTTTATTTGGCCCTCATACTGCAGAAACTTAACAAATAAATAAGTGAACGGGAATAGTTCTATACTTTCTAACACTGACACTGAAACAATACTATGCTTATGGTTCAAATAAACACATAGTATGATTTATATCTAACGTTTCTGCAGTCCTTGTAACAGTGGTGAAATGTGTTAAATCACTCTGGTGCCCCAGTTTATCTGCATATACTATTTACATAACACATACTATAAATGCAGATTAGTCAGTCTGAACTCTAATGTGTTACCCAAACAACTTTATTTCTCATTTCTGAGGTGACGTCAGCTGTTTCTATAGATATGCATACACATGAATTAGATAAAAGTCATTTAAAATGTTTCACAATAACTTGACTTAATATAGTTGGCACGCTTAAAGGTGGAATGTATACACAACATGGATCACAAGGGGAATTTATATTATTAGTGTGGGGAAAAAGAAATCAATGTTAATTAGCAGAAAAACCATATATTAAATAATACATGAAATCAGGCAAATGTATAGAAGTCACCAATCCCTTATAAAGAAACAAACAAAATAACAATGCAGAACTGCAGAGATTGTACGTTATTGCATCACAGTGAGATCAGAACACAGTGGCGGTTTGGGTAAGAATAATTTAGATTTCAGATAGGCAATAGGATCCTCACCATATAATACAGATGACCCTTGAACAACTTGGGGATGAGGGATGCCAACTCCCACACAGTCAAAAATCCAAGTATCTCTTTACAGTGGGTCCTCCAGTGCAGTACTGTAGTATGTATTTATTGAAAAAACCCATGTATAAGTGGACCCACACAGTTCAAACCCATGTCGTTCGAGGGTCAACTGTAATATTGTTAGAAGGAAAACCACATGCAAATGAAATAAATAGTATTTAGAGGTGGAATCACATGCTGCCTAGCCCTACTATGGGGAAGATCTGGAGAGAAGTCTGAGATGGATTGGGCCACAGGTAAAGAGTGAGGGTATGAGGGTATTAAGTTGCATCCATTTATGAAAGATTAGGGGGTTAGGTTTAGCTTATCTGCTAGAGTCCCTTGGCATGGAACAGTTTGTTGTTTCTCTTACTCACAGTGGTCAAGGTCAGTGTAGATAATTAATTATGTAGCTGTATGTCCACTGTATGTAGCAAATTTTACCCACCAACACCAATGCTTAGAAGGAAATGTAGATTAGTAAGTCACAGAAATAGTGTCCTTATGATCTGTGCCAGTTGGTATGTAATTGGTATCAGAAGCTTATTAAAATTACTCTCCTGCTCATAATTATCACCCAGGAGAGTTGTATGCACCAGAGGGAATTGGGGGCGGGGGGAGTATGAAGCAATCAGTATTGAGGATTTGCACAAAATTCGGATACTCTGAGCATAATTAACATATAAATATATATATATATTTTCTTCATTTAATGCTTAAATTCACCATGGAACTAGATATATTTGGAGACACACAAGTCATGACATTTCTTCTATTTTAGGTATTTGGATTGCACATCTTAAGGTATAATATACTCTTCTGAGGCTAAGAAGTTCAATTAATATGCATTAAGTGTCATACATTGACTAAAAAGCACATTAAATCAGACATTTCAAGATATGAACAATGCAGCGAGAAATGTTATATATCTTTCACATACCAAGGGAAATAAGCATGTGCTAGGAACTCAGATAGATGTCACTGAAGTCATTGTTTTACCCTTTATTTCTGGGAGTGACTTTTACTTTTTTATCCATGCAAAATGCCATCATTGTCTTACTTATCTCACTGCCCATTATATATATATATATATATAGTGTGTGTGTGTGTGTGTGTGTGTGTGTGTGTGTGTGGTAAATGGGCCTCTCACTGTTGTGGCCTCTCCCGTTGTGGAGCACAGACTCCGGGCGTGCAGGTTCAGCAGCCATGGCTCACGGGCCCAGCCGCTCCACAGCATGTGGGATCCTTCCATACCGGGGCACAAACCCGTGTCCCCTGCACCAGCAGATGGACTCTCAACAACTGCGCCACTAGGGAAGCCCCTTAAATTTTTTTAATTAAAAAAAAATTGTATTGAAGTACACTTGATTTACAATGTGTTAATTTCTGCTGTGTTAATTTCAGCAGTGACAGTTTTATATGGGGGTGGGGGAGGGAAGGATTGGGAGTTTGGGATTAGCCGATATAAACTATTATATATAGGATGGATAAACAATAAGGTCCTACTGTATAGCAGAGGGAACAATATTCAGTATCCTGTGATGAACCATAATGGAAAAGAATATGGAAAAATATATGTAGAACTGCCCATTTTAATTTAAAAAAATAGATGTTATGATGCTTTGATTTTGAAAACTTCTGTGTGCATGTTGGGGCAGGGGGGATTCTTGTCAGCATTCCTAGCCATCATGTGGTACATTTTGCTTTTCTCCCCTGAGTGGATTTGCAGAAGTTAGGAAAGGAAGAATGGGAGCCATGTTTAACTTGGTCCCAGAGTCAATTGTGTTTTGATATCCACTTTTATAAAGTAGCTAACAAAGCTCCTGACCAAGAAGGTGTGTGTGTGTGTATGTGTGTGTGTGTAGTAAATAAACTGAGAACACTGCTTGCCAAAATACTGTGATAGACCCTCAAGCATGTGAAGATTCCAGGTGGAGAATTCCCAACAGGGAAGCCCCCTTAATGGTTTTTTTTAAGAACTTTATTTTTTCTTATAACTTCTACTCTGCCTCTCACAGTTAACTGATTGATAATACTTAATAATTTATTCACTGAGATTCTTTACAGAGAATTTGTTATTATTCTGAGCTTCCTCCATTTCTCTAAATAAACATAGGAAATAGTATATTTAAGAAACAGCTCTTGGGCTTCCCTGGTGGCGCAGTGATTGAGAATCTGCCTGCCAATGCAGGGGACACAGGTTAGAGCCCTGGTCTGGGAAGATCCCACGTGCCGCGGAGCAACTAGGCCCGTGAGCCACAACTACTAAGCCTGCGCCTCTGGAGCTTGTGCTCCGCAACAAGAGAGGTCACAATAGTGAGAGGCCCGTGCACTGTGATGAAGAATGGCCCCCACTTGCCGCAACTAGAGAAAGCCCTTGCACAGAAACAAAGACCCAACACAGCCATAAATAAATAAATAAATGATTTTTTTTTAAAAAGGTAAATAAAAATCAGGATAAAGAACTCTCTGTATATTTATTAAAAAACAAAAACAAACAGCTCTTTAGCAAACCATACATTTCATATTGGGCATTTTATTGCCAATAGGCATGAAAACATTATACATCAGCTTTAATAGCATATATGCAATTGTCTTTGTCTCTTACATTTAGCACAGTTGTTTCCCATTATTCACAGATTTTTGTATTTGTAAATTAGCTTACTCACTAAAATTTACTTGTAAGCACCAAATCAATACTCGTGGCACTTTCCCAGTCATTTTTGGACATATGAAAAGCTGGAAATAATATGCTTCACCCAACACACACATTTCCTGCTGAGGTCAAACAAGGAGACACCCTTTTTTCTTGGTTCAGCTCTCAAAACTGAAAACACATATCCTTTTCCCAGTCTATTTAGTGTCATGTTTTTTGTATTTTTGTACTTTCTGTTGGTGATTTCCCTGTTTAAATTGGCCCCTGAGCATACTGTTAAAGTCCTGTCTAGTGCCTCTGAATACAAGAAAGCTGTTCTGTGCCCTATAGAGAAATATGCATGCTAGATAGTCATGTTCATTCAGACCTGAGTTAAAAGTTGTCAGCCCTGAGTTCAATGTTAATGAGTAAATAACATGTATTAAATATCTGAAAACAGAGGCACACATCAAATAAGGTAATGTATTAATGAGTTGTTGAAAATGTTGTGACCAGAGGATTGCTGGACCCTAACCCTGTCTTTCCCCAGGAGCAATGGTTCAGTATTCACTACATTCAGCATTTGCAGTGACTGAGCAAAACATAACTATTGCAAATAATGAGAATTGACTGTAGTTAGTGTCTTATCTTTACATTATTAATGAGATGTATCACAAGAATTTTAAATGTTCTCAGTAAAACAGAAGGACTTGATACACAAGTGATTACATAAATTACTTTAAGTGTGCATCTTGATAATTTAGAAATTGTTTTTGAAATGTTGAATGCTTCACTTTCTTCAATAATAAATAAGTTCTTGCCTTCACTCTCTAAATCTAAGACTTTAAAAGCATCACATGGTTTATTACATCTGACAGATGACTTATAATTTAAACTGAACTAAGTTAAAAAGAAAGAATTGCATATTTGTTTTTCTGACAATAATCTTCAATGATATTTCACAACTGTCTATTATATAAGGGGTTAATATTCTCTGGAAGTAACACAAAAAGCTCAATCAAAAAATTATTTTTTAGGATAAAAAAGCCAAATGAATACTTATTTTTCAAATGGAAGGAAACCTCCAATTCCACTGATGTGTATGTGTTTATTTTATATTATTTCAAATGATCCAGATGAAGAGAGGCTAAAGTAGATATTTCCAATAATTTTAAAACCTTTCATCTATCAT
Organism: Mesoplodon bidens; assembly: GCF_964165515.1. Lineage (NCBI taxonomy): Eukaryota > Metazoa > Chordata > Mammalia > Artiodactyla > Ziphiidae > Mesoplodon > Mesoplodon bidens. The sequence continues at coordinate 80,321,433 of NC_138161.1, read as the reverse complement.
TTTCTTTTAAACAGTAGACTAAAGTTACAAAATAAGGCTCATATTTAAAATTCTGAATATGGTAACCATTAAAATTAAAGCATTCAGAAAATTAATTTATTTGGGGTGATACAGTCAACCTACTTATGAGTGTGTATGTAATGTTAAATGAGATAATGTATGTAAATATAAGTTGTTGTATACACTCTCTGGGAAATTCATTCCATTAAAAATATTCACTGAGACCCAGTTTAGGAGCTAGGGATGTAAAGACGTATTAGTTACAGTCTAAGTCTCTGAGAGGCTTACAGTTGATTGTAAAGGAAAAAGAATCATAAGCAAATAGTTATAATAGAATGTGATACTTGTAATGATAATGACACTATGGAAACAGAGAAGTTTCTCAATCAACCTAAGAGTATTCCTAAAATGGGTTTTGAAAATAAGTACGGTATCAGTTTTATTCATTGTCTCAAAAAAACTGATAACAACTAATATGTCTTCTAATAAGTGAATGGATAAATGAACTGTGGCTCATCCAGACAATGGAATACTATTCAGCAGTAAAGGAAACCTATTAAGCTATGAAAAGACATAAAGAAACCATGGACTTTACTTATCAGTATTAGTTTCTTAATTATAACAGAAGTACTGTACTAATGCAAGATGTTAATAGAAAAAAAACTAGGAGAGAGGGCTATATGGGACCTGTCTGTACTATCTTTTCAACTCTTCTGTAAATCTAAAACTGTTCTTTTAGAAAGCCCATTAAAAAAATGAGTAGAGTTTGGCCAAGCAAAGTTGGGCTGGGTAAGGATTGCAGGTAGAGGGGACAATATGAGAAAAGTCATAGAAGTTAGAAACATCAGAGAATGGCAGCACATTTTAAGAAGTTCAGGGCACGTAGCATGGGAAGCAGAGTGCAGTGAGAAATGAGCAGAGGGAAAAAGCAGCCTCTGCCAATGTTAACTGCATGCTGTCGTGGCGAGAACAAGCAGTCCACAGTGTTCCTACTTCATTACAAACGGTTCACAGAACATCAGCAACAGACAGGCACTCTCTGATGTGATGGAGTGAGACAAAAACAGGACAACTCTGTAATCATGTCAGAGTAGACACAAAAGCAAGAACAGGGGAAACCACAAAAATAACTGAACAGAATCCTTTCCTAACTAACATGAATGACCGCTGCTTCTTAACTAATCACTCCTTTAGCACCTTTCCATTTCCTCTGACTCCTAGACTAAAAAACATCACTAAAATATACAATGCTATATTTAGCCTACTTCCTGCCAGCACTCAAAGTAGAGCAAACCTCCTGCTTTCTTAAATCCTCCCCCAAATAACTTATCCAGTCTCTTCTCACACCCTCCTACTGTCCCACTGTTTCCCAGGGTATATGGTTTTCCTTGCTGTAGCACTAATAAACCTAACCTTGACGACAGGCATGTATGTTCCCGGGGTTTTTTGGTCTAGTGGGCATGGACCAGAAGAGACAGATATGAGTGAGGAACATAATGCAGGATCACGGACTGTGTTAGGCAGCTTGAACTTAGTCATGCAGGCAATGGGAGGACTTACTGAAGAATTCTAAGTGTGAAATACTGTGACTTAAATTGCATTTAAAATGTGGACTGTGGGTATGAGGACAATGATTTTGAGGGCTAAAGAGTGTTTAGCCCTCAAAGGGACTGCTGTCAGCAGAGGCCTGAACTTGGGGATCAAGAATGGAAGGCAAGTAATGAATTTGAGAAATGTTTATTAGGTAAAATCTGTAGTCTATAGTAATTGGTAATGAGAATAAGAGAATAAACAATCAAGGGTACTGATTATTGGTTAATCACATTATTATTTCTTAGCTGATTGCCCCATAGGGATGCTCACACTACAGAACTATTTGGCAGCCTGAGAAACGAATGGAGAAGTCACTCCCAATTAATAATTTGGGTAAAAACACAAGGCAGGTTGCTGTTTTCACATTTAAAGTTCTATCATGGTAATACGGTACCAGGGCTCTAATTACATTGGAGACATTTTTTTTATTTCAAAGCACGTACAGTATTTGGTTGATAAAAAGCAACAGAAAACATCAAAAATGTATGTCTGATTTTTTTGCCTAGGAGAAAGACCAAGAGTTGAGAGTTTCCCAAGGAATGCAGTTCAGTCTTAAATAAAGATGTGTCTTGATGAAAACAAAGATGTCCTCAGAATACTATTAGCTCTGTCAGACTGAAAACTTCACAAGGGAAGGGAGTGTGTCTGCCATGTCTATTATTCTTGGCACCCATCATAGCACCCCCTTGCATATAATAGGTGCTCAGTCATTAATTAATTAATTAACAGAGAGTGTGTCCCCAACAGAGGCCAACAACACCAATGACTGGTTGTAGAAAGAGCTCTTTAATAGAGCAGCAGCATGAAATAGAAAGAGGTATTTGCAGACCTAGATCATAAAAGCCAGACAGTGGCTGTAGCAGCTGAGGAAGCAGGTTAAGGTAGCACAACAGCTTAGGGTAAAAGGGAATGTTCTTACTGTGGGTTCCCAAGAAAAAGAAGATGAAAAAGAGCAAGTTTTCAGAGGAGAGAAAAGATGTCTGTGTCCATGGATTTGCAACAAGGACTATAAAGTCTTCATACTAGGTACCAATAATAGGACATGGGATATTGAGTGAGCAGTAGTGGTTTCCCCAACCAAGATATGTGTGGCTTGGAAGGTGAATCATTAACAAAGGATATTTTCATACTGCCATTCCACCCTATCCCAGATTCTGGCAAATCCTATGATGTTCTTAGAAAAAGGGACAGGAGAAGTGTGAGAGACCCCTTTGTAAATCCATAGGAAAACAGGAGATGATGACAATGGATTAAGGGGAAAAGCAGTGAAATTCAGTTAAGAAAGTCTTGTTAGAATAATAAAAGCCAAGCCTCAGTGAAAATGGATGGGTGTCAAAAAATTAAACTCAAGCAGTGTCGTTTTATGTACATATTCCTCTATATCTAATTTAACTGCTGAATAAATTCATTATCTCATGTATCTCTAGTACAAATTATCTCATATAACTTTAAAAGTAAAAACATCTGGTTAAATAAAAAGAATCAGTTTCATTCTAATAAGAAATATCTGAATATGGATACATTTCATCTAAGGCAAAGGAAGAGACTTAGAAGCCCTAGCAGTAAATATATTATGATACATCCTCCGCCAAACCCACAAACAACCATACGTAATAAACAGTTTTCATTTTGAAATGACACAAATATCTATATATTTGAAATAAGTTGACTTTTTTTTCCTTCACCCCTCCCTCCCTTTCTCTGCACTATTTGTTGCCCTGTTTCTGTTACTCTAAACATGTGTTGAGTCCACCATCAGAGTAATTCTCTAATGACCCTGGTAGCCACTGAACTACAAAGCAAAGGTGAATGTTCCTTGATATTCTCTTTGGACTTCTACTTATCAAGAAAACAGGAAAGATACAATTGGATACCCAAAAGTTAGTTACACTAACATTTAGTACATAAAATGGCAGGAAATAAAATGAGAGATTTTGTGGTTAATTATGAAAGCTAGAACATTTAGGGATACTTATAGTCAGTATCCAATCAGCTGTTTTCAATAAGCAAGAGCGTTTGGGTTTTTTAATCTGGCAGGAAATTTTGTTATCATGAGAACACCATTGGTCATACGTATAGACCCAATAGCTTCCCCCAAATAAACCAAACTTGCTTTCCCAGAAACTTCACTTTGGGCACATGCAATTTGTCCAAAAATATAACATTATCAAACTGTCTGTATTAATTTGTCCCTTTTTTTTCATTTTCCTCTAGCTCAACGTCTGTTTATACCTTTTAGTACAAACGTTTGCTAAATATTGCTTGTTAGCTATATGGATTCATTGAGTAAAATGAAGTCCTTTGAAACAAAAGAAAACCAAAGAAAAACCAAAATAAATAAAAAGTATAGATAAGAACAAAGAATGTATAATCAGAAATACAGAAACAAAAACTCATTTTAGCTTAAATAAGATAATTTTTTTACCACAGAATTTTTTAAAACTATAAAATGATGTGTGTAGAAGCATGGACGAAGTGTATGCTTGTAAGTGGCAGGCTATCAGTAGTGTTGGTCCAAATCTTCATGTAACTTGTGTGTGCATGTGAATGTTGCTGTGTGTATATATTGGCATGAACTCTCAACCAACATTCTGGAAGGCAAGTAAAGTATTAGCCATTTTTAACTAAAATAAGGAATGAAGGCATGGTTGTGGTACACAGAAATCTAAACTACCTATGAATTTCATTGACTATTTTGCTGAAAAGTTGGTACTTACATGTTACCATATGTCATCCATTAAATAGTAAATACAATAACTGTGTATCCTTTTAGAGTATTTAATATTTTTAAGACTATAGATTCATTGAGAATTTGATAAAAAGCTATGGATACTCTCTATGGAAATTGACACTTAAACCCACATCTAGCATATACTAACAATGGATTCATAGTTACAATAAGGAACATTGTATACACATGAGGTTCCATGGATCCCATATTTTAAAAATCTCTTTTTCTAAAAGAATATGTTGATAGCAAGAGGCCCCCCTCTCGATAATAGGGAAGGCCCTCACTGAGGCAATGAGAACAGTAGGCCCTCCTAGAACTAGACTGCAGGGAAATCTATTTTGGCCCTAAGGTGAGGGAAACACTGTAGGATAGGCAGAATGAAGAAACTGAGCCTTGAATATGTTGATTATAATTCCGAGGGAGTTTATCTCTCAAGTCATTCAGTTAATTAGGTGTTAACTGAGAGACATATTTTAGTGACTTCTACAGAGTATAATTAACAATAAGAGAGAGGGCTTCTCTGGTGGCGTAGTGGTTGAGAGTCCGCCTGCCAATGCAGGGGACACGGGTTCGTGCCCTGGTCCGGGAAGATCCCACATGCCTTGGAGCAACTAGGCCCGTGAGCCATGGCTGCTGAGCCTGCGCGTCTGGAGCCTGTGCTCCGCAACGGGAAAGGCCACAGCAGTGAGAGGCCCGCGAACAACAAAAACAAACAAACAAACTAAAAAACAATAAGAGAGAGATTCTAAATCAGGCTCTGAGAGAAAGAAAAAACAAACAAAAACCACCTGGAAGGAAAAATGAAAAAGATAACATTTACAAATGAAGTCAAGAGAACTTTGGAAAGAATGCTGATTTTATCAGAAAAAGAAGAATTTATCCAGTTGAGTGTAGTTAATGAAACCAAAACCATGTTTAAAAGTGTCTGAAAATATCAGTATGCATATTCTTTCTGAGACTGGCCAGGAGAAGGTACTTGATAGTTTGGCAAAGGATTTAGAAGGAAATTTACCATTCTGCAGAGCCAGTTTTGGTTACAGACACAATTGAAAAGAATATTTTTAGCCTTGCCTAGTTAATAAACCATTAATGGAAAAAAGTAGCAAAGAAGTTAACTGACCTTTTGGATCTTGTCAGAATCCTGTCAAGGAGGTGGCAGTGGAAGAGTGACAGAGAGGCAGTGACTAAATGACAATGGCTGGAAAACCTATGATTTTAATGAAATGTATCGTTGAGAAACTGATTTGGAACAGATGTGCTTAGAGTTATTATATAACACTTTAAATTCTATTTTGTTATTTGCTCTTCTTCTGTTGCTAATTGTCAAAATGTTGGCAAATTTGGCAAGGAGGAGAGAAAAGGGTAATGTATATGTACATGGATATGTTTCGGGGGATTGGGAACCTATCCCACTTGCCCCTCTCTCCATCAACCATTTACACTTCCCTTCAAAACCCTTAGCCTGAGTCCTTCTCACTAGCAAATGGTAAGTCAGTATTGTCGCACTTGCCAGTTCTGTCACTTGATAAGTATTCTAAGCTTATCCCTATTTTAGTGTTGAACATTTCTAGATGCAGATACTCTCTACGTTTATATAAATACATAATACTTAATTATACTATTTCATTATTTCATTATATTTACACTGTATTATTTTTGTCTTATGTTTTATTATTTTATATTATATAAAATACATAATTATATAAATATACAATGTTATAATATGTTATATATTATTATAATAAATATGAAATGCAATGATTTGATGAAGGTTATATTAAAGTGAAACTCAATTACAGTGACCTTTAAAATGTTTTCACTTAAAACTGTTAGGCTCTCAGTACTATGACTGAATGTTTGGTTTCCCCCAAAATTTTATGTTGTAGCTCAAATGCCCAATGGGATGGTATTTGGAGGTGAGGCCTTTGGGAGGAAATTGGGTCTTAAGGGTGGATCCCTCATATGGGATTTGTGCCCTTATAAGAAGAGTCAGGAGAGAGATGATTTCTCTCTCTCCCTCATATGAGGGTACAGCAAGCCCTTTGTCTGAAAACAAGGAAGAAAGCTTTCACCAGAACCTGACCATGCTGGCACCCTGTATGTTTGGAAGTCAAGAGACTTCCAGCCTCCAGAACGGTGAGAAATAAATTTCTGTTGTTTATAAGCCACCCAGTCTATGATATTCTGTTATAGCAGCTCAAACTAAGACAGTCAAAAGCCAAGGAGTAAAAAGATAATGGAGACTCACTGAAATAGGCTTCTCAAGGACAGATGTATTTCCAGTATTTCATTATTAGTCCTATCATTTATTATTTTATGAAGGGTTCCAAGATTTTCTTTCAGATACTGTTGACTCTTTAAACAATTTTAATGCTTGGATTTTTAACATTTTTTTTAAACTCTTACCTTAGTGTCAATCTTCGAGACCAACCTAGGTATTTGTATATAGTAAACACCATACAGTGTTTGCTAAATTACAATAACTTATCTCATTCTTCATATGCTGTAAGAAATGAATGGTACATCTTTCTTACTCAAGTTTCTAACTTTTCTTCAGCAGTTAGACCCACTCAAGGCCATTGATCACCAGTATGCTGGAGGGAAACTAATAAAATCAGGGATCCCAAAGCTAGTGTTATATTTTATTGAGCCGGGAGGAAAGAAACAGAGATTAGCCACAGATACTAATCAGCTCCTCTCTGACATTTGCAAACCCACAATAGTCCAAGAACCAATAATATGTTCACTATAAAGTTTTATTCCAAACCGCATAGGCCACTTAATTGTGTCCATGTCTTGACACCTCACCTCTTTGGTCACTTGTCAGAACTTCAACCACTTTGATCTATAAATTCTCTCCTTCTTATATCACATACATTTTCCTCTCTTTTCTGATATTTGCTCTCCCTACCCCACCACTAATCTTCCTTGAGAATATTTCTATTTGGGTTTATAAGGTGAGAAAATTCCCCCATATCTTTCTTTTTTTCATAGAGTATTCTCACTCCCTTCATCCTGTGAAGCAGCCTTGAGTCTCCTCTAGGACCAAGCACCCCATGTAGCATCTTTTTGGAACTCACTACTCCAAATTCAAGTTCCCAGTGTCTCAGCAAATGCAGGGGAGGGAAAACAAAAGCAGACAAATCAGAATTCTTCTCACAATATCATTCTTCTTTTACAGTCTTGTGAAAAACTCCCTCATTTTGTATCCCTACTATCCAGCTATATCAGCCTGTACCCAGTGTTAAGAGCCAGGTGAAAAATTCTGCTTTGTTTCTTGGGACCTTTTGCTCTTGGCTCAAAAGTCTTCAGCTACATTCAAATTTTATTCACTGTCATCAGTGACCCGTCACTCATGATTTCCTCTCCTTGAACTTCCAAGGTCATAGACACAGCATAAAAAGGACTAGTGGACTCCTCAAAACTCCTATGTGTTGAAAGGAAGAAAGTAAGTTGTTTATTAGTTTTCTCTTATGCTTTCTCTTATACTTTCTAATAATTTTTAATTCCTTCAATTATTTATGTGATTTTTCTCATAACACTGTGTACTTTATCCATATTTTTATAAAGAATAGTAAGCCAAACTAAACCTAATGTTCCAAAGATTTCTTTTTTCTTTCTTCCCTTCCTTCCTCCCCCTTCCTCCCTTCCTTCCACCCTCCCTCACTTCCTTCCTTTCCTTCTTTCTTTCTTCTTTTCCTAAATAATTGCAAAAGAGAATTTGAGGAAGTTAATAATATTGTTTAATGACATAAGATAAAAGAAGTAAAACATTTGTAGCAAATGGAAAATAGAAATCAAAGAGCAAACAAGAATTGTAATGAAACAAAAGCTCCTCCACACATTTATAAATTAGGGTCAAAATGTGGTTCTGAACTTTCAGTGGTGAAAACATATGAAGCATAATAATCTCAATGACACCATGAGATAATTAATTAACTCAGAAGAAATGCATATTTTGTTGGTACTAAAGCCTGAGGACATTTCTACTGTGGGTCCTCATATGTATTGTCCAATGTCCTCAACAACATCCTGAAATGCAACTATGATATGAAGTTGAACATGGCTCTATCTTAGAACCTTGTTGGGTGAAAACCGACAAAGCCATTGTAAAAGCAATTCAGCTGGAATTCAATATAAAAAGATAAAGATACATAACTCTCTTTTGGTCAAGTTTGATTCAGGATAAATTTCAAACTGGTTAAATCATTAGTTTTACTTTCAATATATGTATAATAATTACCCAGGCAAATTATGAAAAATTTGTTTTCCACCAATACTCGAAGTGGTTATCCTTGAATCCCAATATGAATAATACTTATCTGAAGTAATAAATAAGCTGTTTATCCTTTAGGATAACTTCCACAAAGTTATTTCTCACATTCATTTTAAGATAAAAGTTTGCCTGCAGACAGTGTAAAATTATAATATCTGTAAGAATCCAGAGAACCAACGTTCTGTGTTACTGATTAATAATAAAATCAATGGAAAAGAATAAAACTGTTCTCTTTTAATTTTTTTTTAATACAATGAAGTACCTAATCAAAATAAATACCTAAGAAGAAGGAGGATCTATGAGCAGGGCAACATTTTTCCTCAGAAAATAATTTGAATCTATCCCCAAACAAAAATAGATGCTAGACTCTAAAAAAAAAAATTATTAATTAAAAATTAGATGAAGGATATGATAGAAGCCTCCACATTTCAGCAGCTGTTTTGTAAAAATGTTTAACCTGGAAAACTCATAGAAAAGGTGTTACTAACCACCTACCAAAAGCCATATATATACAAATCTCAAGCACTATAGTATTCTGATAAAATCTCAAAAAAATAAAAGAGGGAAGAATACCTGATTCATTCCTTGTCTTTGAAATAAATTGGTCTACTTGTGCTTCTGTCTATAACAATTAAAACTTATAATCATCTTAGTTTTAAAGATGTTGCCAGTTATTACATAGCAGACTACATTAACATTTCAGCACCACTTTGAATGTGTTTTCTGTTTCTTGGTTTATTTTCTTTTTCTTCTCAGCTATCTTTTGTGCCTCTTATATATGCAGAATTCCTCTTGTCCTCTGGTCATCAGAACAAATGCTGAATATATTTAAACCTCACACACACCCAGCTTAGCTCCACCACTACTGTAATCATCAAACCAGGTATTTTGAAGAGGAGCTGACCCCTGATATCTATCACCACATACAGACGTCTGCAAGCTTAGTGAGCAACTATAACCATTATATTATGCTCCCAGGAATTCGAAAAGCCCATAATGGGGATGGATGGCTTGCCGCTGCTACACAAGTTCTGGGGTCTCAGATGATACAGGAGTAGGAGAGCAGAAGGATGAATAAATGGCTGAGGGCAAGAATCAGAGGAAGGCTTCTCTCACTGTCTGGTATTGGGCTGGGGTGACCCAAAGCACCTACACTTGGTTTAATCATAGCAAAGTTACTTCTGTGTGGTGTGACTTTCTTCTGGGTAGCTCAGTGTTCCAAGAGTGTGGAAATGCAAATGCATGGTAGCAGGCTGTCCCTGGGACCTAACCTTGGGACTTCACACAGTGCCACTTCTTCAAAACCACCACAGAATGTAATAAACTAATTAAGTACCAGGAAAAAAAAAAAAAAAAACATGACTAAAGGTAGGGAGGTAGAAAATTGGATACAACAGTCATAGTTGTTTCGATGATATTTCAAATAAGAAAAACGTACCCTCGAAATGTGCCATTTCACATAAAGGACTGCCAACTCGAACCTTAAAATTATCATTCCAAATATCCTCCTGCTGCACATATTTGTAAAATTAATTTTTCTAAAGTATTTTAAATATACAGGCAAGTATGCATAATAAAAAAAATGAAAAACCACATACACAACATCCAGCCCTTTAAAATCTTAACATATTTTTATATTTGCTTTAGAGATACTTTTTCAAACACTAAATCAGAACAGAGTTGAGGCACCCTATGGAAACTTCTTAATCCTATTTGCCTTCTTACCTCCCAGAATTAACAACTACAATTGATTTGAAGGCTATTATTACATATTTTAATTCTATTATTATACATGTATACAGCTATAAAAATATATAGGCTTTGTTATGTTTTGAACTTCATGTACACAGAGACAGATTGAGCACTTGCACTGTACCAGATACTGTTCAAAGCATTTCACATTTTAATTTAGGTAAAATAACAATGGTCCTATGAATAGAAAATATCACACAGACACACCCTACTCCATTACAAATGAGAAAAATAAATGAGGTAAAGAGACATTTGCAAAGAACTGTGAAGGTCTGAGATTCCCTCCTACTTACAAACTAACAAGTTATCCTGCCAAAGATTCATGGATACTTGTAGAAGACAGGAGAATCCTGGGTTAGATGGAAGACAAAGTATTGCTCATAGTAAAGGCAGTGTCCAGAGTATTAGCATTTATTGCATTGGCTCCCCCAGTCCAGTTACCACAGGGCTTAACAAAGAGGGTCAGATGATATCTGCACAGACAGTGGATTGCATTGAAGAAGAGGGGCAATGAGCTGAGGGAAACTGTAATAATGTTCTGTAAACATGCCTTCCCTTTGCTCCAGAGGGAGATGCTATCTCTATCATCAAAGTCTGTTCACTATACAGATAGCCTTGAAAAGACTGTTCTAAGTGAAGTGCTTCATTCATAAGAGGGGCAGAAATGCAAGAAACCCACGGAGAGTTGTCTTACAGCAAGATAAAGTAGTTTGCTCAAGGCACACAATTGTAAGCGTTGTAACAGGTTTCAAACAGAAGTGACTGATGCCAGAAACCAACCTCTTTACTGCTGTGTTATTCAACCTCTTCACCAGCATATAAGAATTCAATTTTTCAAATACTGCCCAACATTGGTATGTCTTTTTCTCTAATCTGATAAAACTAACACAATAACCTGATTATTGGGATTAGTGATGAATTTGTGCATAATATATTTCTTGGCCATTTCGTTTTCCTTTACTATGATTATATCCTTTGCCATCTACTGCTACTTATTTTCATTTTTTTCCTTACTTGATTTATAGTAATTTTTATATATTCTGGAATGCAAAACCTCACTGTGTGCTTTAGAAAAATCTTTTCTTATCTGTAGCTTGTCCTTTTGTCTACAGGGTCTTGTGTTGTATAAATACAAATAAATGTAAAACAACATTTTATTGTAAGCAAATTAATCAGCATTTTCCTTTATGACTTATGCTTTCTCTTTTTACAGAAATCATTTTAAGGAAATATTTTCTTTCATCAAGTCTATAAACCTATATTTTACTTGTTTCTGATAAATATCTAATTTTTTTTCTCTTCAGGTGTAGGTCTCCAGTCTTTAGTAATCTTTGGTTAGGAATGACTATTCTGGTATGATATACATCAAAATGCCTGAATATTTACTTTAAATTATTCTAAATTTTATACATCATGAGTGACAATTTACCTCTGTGAGCAGCTATCAGTCAGAATAGCCATCATCAAAAAATCTAGAAACAATAAATGCTGGAGAGAGTGTGGAGAAAAGGGAACACTCTTGCACTGCTTGTGGGAATGTAAATTGATACAGCCACTATGGAGAACAGTATGGAGGTTCCTTAAAAAACTACAAATAGAACTACCATATGACCCAGCAATCCCACTACTGGGCATATACCCTGAGAAAACCATAATTCAAAAAGAGTCATGTACCAAAATGTTCGTTGCAACTCTATTTACAATAGCCCAGAGATGGAAGCAACATAAGTGTCCATCATCAGATGAATGGATAAAGAAGATGTGGCACATATATACAATGGAATATTACTCAGCCATAAAAAGAAACGAAACTGAGCTATTTGTAGTGAGGTGGATGGACCTAGAGTCTGTCATATAGAGTGAAGTAAGTCAGAAAGAGAAAAACAAATACCGTATGCTAATACATATATACGGAAGCTAAGAAAAAAAAAAAAAAGGTCATGAAGAACCTAAGGGTAAGACAGGAATGGAGACACAGACCTACAAGAGAATGGACTTGAGGATATGGGAAGGGGGAAGGGTAGGCTATGACAAAGTGAGAGAGTGGCATGGACATATATACACTACCAAACGTAGAATAGATAGCTAGTGGGAAGTAGCCACATAGCATAGGGAGATCAGCTCGGTGCTTTGTGACCACCTAGAGGGGTGGGATAGGGAGGGTGGGAGGGAGGGAGATGCAAGAGGGAAGAGATATGGGAACATGTGTATATGTATAACTGATTCACTTTGTTATAAAGCAGAAACTAACACACCATTGTAAAGCAATTATACTCCAATAAAGATGTTTTAAAAAAGTAGAATAAAACTGAATTAGGATTGTAAAAAATAAATAAATAAATAAATAAATAAATAAAGAAGAAGGAGAACCTCTAGGATAACCTCTAAGCTTCAAATAGACTTTCTAAACACATTTTTAATGTTGTGAGCTGTTAAAATTTATATCTTAGGGGAGTAGTAAGCATGATTATACAATAAGAAAAGTAAATGGAAAGTTACATAAAAGTTATTAGTTACTATGTTGTTTTATGATTCTTGTCATATCTATATGGCAATCCTTTAAAATAAACAAACAAAAAAATGAAGCTAAACTGTTAGAAACCACATTGAAATATCAAAATACATGTAAGAGTTCTAGTGTGACATGGATTGTAAATGTGATGGGTTTTTTGGTACTCATTCCATTTAATCTTTTCATCAAAATAAATTGATAATTAACAGCAATTATATGTCTAAAACAATTTAAATTTATCTATCACCAACACTCTTAGCTTTTTTCCCTCACATTTATCAGTTGGGCAGACAGCGTGGCACAGGCTAACATTTTTATTCTGATTTATATTGACTTGATTCTTTATCTAACATTTCAGGAATGCATGCCATTCCTTTTTTTTTTCCTATAAGCGAACCATCTATATTGAATACAAGAGCTTCAAAAACAGTGGACACCAGCTAATTACAGAATGATTTGGCTATCTGTGACATAATTTCATTCCTATACTTTTTCTCTTATGAAATGTCATACTAACTTTAGTTTTATTTTTTAGAAGGAAAGAAAAATAGTGACCATGATATAAAAATAATCTGGAATTAGAACCATTATGTTCAAGGTGTTTTATCTTTTCAAATTTAAGAATAGCATTATGAATGTAAAATTGTATTTTTTTAATCTTTAAAAATAGACAATTTATGTCTGACTATAGGGGTTATAAGTAAATTTAATTTTTATTTTAGTTTCATACCTGATAGTATTTTTCTAGATTTTCTACAGTTATTTACATTATTTCAGGGATATTGGTGGTATTAGTAGGAAAAATATATTTGGTTTGAGAAATAAATGTTGATAAATCAATTAATCACCTATGCCATACATTATTATCTGCCAATCTATGACTTGACAGGAAGATTATAGAATACATGCTGTTTAAATTTAATTCTGAGAATAAAAAATGCTAAAATAAGTTAAAACACTAATAAAAAGCTTAAAGAAATATTTCAGTAATAGATAGATATAACATTCAATAGTGATATGATTTAACATGGAGATAAAAAGCAATTGTCCCAAGTGTATATACAAATCCAATACTGTCACAGTCAAAATTTCAGTTGGAACACATATTGTTCCTTGTAAAAATACATGTAAACAGTGTCTGAAAAGAGCTAATTCAACTTAAAAAAATAAAAAAAGAATGACAGAGACACATTCTTTATGCCAGATAGTAAGGCATAATGCAAAGACCAAGCAATGAGGATGATATAGAAATCCACATGAAGAAACAAATGGAACAGAATATGGAATTCTGATATGTAGTTAATATATTTGAAATTTTGGTAATGACTGATAAAACAGAGGAATGGGAAATTACAGATTTCTTAGTAGGTTGATATTAGGAGAACTAGCTTATTCTATGAAGAAAATATTATTTAATGTGCATACTATACAAAGGGAAGCTGCACATGGATTAAAACATGTAAAATTTTTATAGAAAAAAAAGGAAAAATAGTAGAAGAACCTCATCCAGCAGTAGGAAGGTTGATTTTAAAAGATCCCCAAAGTGCTAACCTAGAGCAAAAAATAAGGATTCAAGTACATCAAGATTAAGGATCTCTGTTCAACCATAAAGCTAAAAAAAGTTTAAAAATAAGAGAAAATATTTGTAACTTTTAAAACTGATGATATTTATATCTAAAATACACCAACCAACACACACACACACACACACACACACACACACCCCACAAATACACAAGATAGTTACAGGAAATTCAGTAGAAAATAGGAATAAGAGAGACACAAGAATTTCAAAGAACTAAACTGGAAGTAAAGTGATACTCAATCTCGTCTGTCATTAGAGCAATAAAAATTAAATGAAAAAAGTATTTTGCGTCCATAAAGTAGAAAAATAATATCAGTTAGTGTTGGCAACAATATGGGTACTCAAGAATTTCTGTAGAGTAATTGGGAGGGTGTAAATTGGTACAGATATTCTGCAAGGTAATCTGGAAGATTATATTCAAATTAAATATACTGTATATGCATCCTAAGACTTAGAGGTGTGTATTCTTGGTATACAAACAAAAAAGTTCTTACTAGGATTGGGATGGAAAGTGTGCTGTGAGGATTTATTCTAGCAGGCCATCCAGCAGGTGTGCCTGAGTTATTTTACTAAGGTTCCTGCATGGCACTGACCCCTGGTCAAGGCATGAAACATATGGCTTAACAGTGCTGCTTTGTAGCCATGAGTCTGAGGACATTTGGAGCAATCTGTACCAATTTGCCAGTATTGCTATTGATAATAGTGAGATTTAATGATTTCAACATGGTCTCAGTGAAGTGCTCCCCTGGAGAGCTCTGTGGTTGAGTTTGGTTAGATAGTTTCCCTATTCATCTCTAACTGGCTGGATTTACCTTACCATGCTTTATATTTTTTGTTGTTTTAAAGAAGATCTCATGAGCACTATATTCCATGTGTTTATATGTATTGCAAAATATGTCCACTGCCAAGGACTTTTATAGAATTTGTGCTACTGCCTTCTCACACTGAATGTTGATGTGGAGATTTCCCCTTCTTGTACGTCATGTGATTTTTTGGCCCAGGGGTCCCCACAGAAATCTTTAATACCCAGAAAGAGTAACAAGGTGTGAATCAGTGCTGAATGCATCTCAATCAACTTTTTTTAAGACTATGAAGCAAGTTTTCTTTTATAACTTTTAATACACTTTCAAATCTTTCCTTCAGGGACTTGAGTTATATTTACTCATATCTCCTTTTTCTTCCATATCTCTTATTTTCCCCATTTCATTTCATTTAATTTTCTCATGTCTATACTATATATGTCCCTGTTCTCAGTATTGCCCATTCTTCATTCAGATTCAAAAGTGACTTTATTACTCTTCTTTTCCATTTATTCTGACTTATTCCAGAGCACTTTTCATCTCTTTCTAGGCCTCATCACCTCTTATTTTAGTCCTAGTCACCAGATACAATGTTTTTGGTAGGCCCTTCAAAACATAAGGGTGATTAGCTGGTGGCCATTTGATTGGTCAGTGTTTTTGTAACCTCTAGTTGTTAATTCTTTGCCATCCTTCTCATTTGCTTTATTGTAAAATTATTCTGATGCATGCTTTTCATCTCTATTATAGTTTTCATGTTCATTTCCTTTTTAAAAAAATTTTAATTTAAAAATTTTATTTTTTAGTTTTTAAATTTTTGTTTAATTAACTATCTTTTCTTAGGTCCCTGGCTAGTTGTTTTTGCTGTTGCTGGTCATTTTTCAATACAGCTTCTTTCTTTGTAAGCTATTTCTTTGTTGACAATATTGGAGAGAAAGTCCAAAGGAGTGAGATGAGTCAACAAGCCATTGGATTTGGATTTCAGTCTCTTTCCTTTGAACAAATACTAACCCACATTCAGCCCAATGGGTGGATTCCTGTACCAGGCCAGCTATAAGCTGACCTGGTTATGAGTGAGATCCTATGCAACACAGATCCTACATATCATGATCTAGTATTTTAGTTAGATGACAAAAACTCATTAGCACTTGAACTGATTGATACCTACTTTACTACTTTCACCTTGTCCACTTGGCAAGGAAGTGTATTTCCTTCTTGAATCTCTCCTTCCCTGCTGATCTTTGATATGCAAGTGTTATTTGGGAAACTCCAACATGCTCACTATGGAAGATGGAGAAAACAACTCTTTTGGATCTGTCCACAGTGTTTATCATTTGACCATGTACTCATATAATATTTAATTTTCTTTTTAATGCCAAGAAGCATTATCTGAGAGGAAAGGGTAAGGTTCTTATTAGTGATATCTATTTTTTCTGCCTAACTAGCATTCCCTTCTTCTGAGGGTGTTCTGGGTTAATTGGTGCACTCCCAACAAAAGATACATTAAAGTCCTAACACTCTTGTACCTGTAAATGAGACTTTATTTGAAAATAGGGTCTTCACTGATATAATCGAGGTAAAATGAGATTATACTGAATTAGGGTAAGTCTAACCTAACATGACCAATGTCCTTGTAAGATGAGAAGAGACACAGACTGAGACATACAAAGAGAACACCGTGTCATGACAGAGGCAGAGACTGCAGTGATGTATGCACAAGTAAAGGAACACCAGGGATTGTCAGCAACAGCAGAAGCTAAGAGAAAAGCTGAGACAAATCGTCCCCTAGTACCTTCAGAGAGATTTTGGACTTCTAGCCCCAATAACTGTGAGATAATAAATTACTATTGTTTTAAGTTATCCATTTTGGTAATTCTAATGACAGCCCTAGGAAATTAATACAGAGGGTAGCATGATAACTTCGTTTGAAGAACTACCAGCTTGTTGTCACATGTAATCAATTTTTATGGTTTGGCAAAGTTGTTTATGCTTCATTTGCTTGGTAATTCCTCAAGAATAAAAAATTAATTCATGAATTATTTTATAAAGATGATTAAAAAGAAATCTATATTATTTACATACATTAGATTGAAGATAGTAACCAAAATATCTGTAGAGACACAAACATGTCTTTCATTCATTACCCCTAAGTGGCTTTATATTTTATTTTATTACTATTTGCCTAAAATTTTTAAATGCAAATTTAGCCCCATAATTCCTTTCTGACAGAGAACATTAAATATTTTCTTAAGCAGACAACATGTTATTACAGAATCCCATTCTAACTAAAGGGGAATTTAGAGGAAGGTTTTAGGGTTTTCACGTAGAACCCAAGAACAAGAAGTCAAACTGGGTCTTCGATAGAAAGAGACAAGGGGAGCAGAGAAACAGTAAGCACAGCATATACTTTCTCTTAGTTCCCCTCTCTTTTTCCCTGAGGTAGAACGGTCTGTCATTTCTGCTTACCCTCTTTACTTTTACAGATTAGAGTTCTCTGCTGATTCAGCCATTTGCACGTTGTTCTTAATGATCACCCCAAAACTGCCATCTCAGCTCCTGAGTCTACGTGACCTTACAGGTCCTGTTCCCAGAACTTGGAACTTAGTATCCATGCTCTAAATCAAAAATTTTAGTAGAAAGAGACTGGTAGCTCTAGCTTAAGTTACACTCTGATCTCTGATCCTATAAACTATGGCCAAAGGACTGAATTTATGTGAAACACAGGGCTGCAAATTCCAGGGTTATGGAAAAGGTAGGATCTTTTAAAAAGGGTTGTAAAAATGAGAAAGAAATAGTATTTCTAACACAAAATCCTAAAGCTGTGTAGATTTCAAATTGTTACTGCTTTTTTATTTTATTTATTTATTTATTTATCTTTTTGCAGTACGTGGGCCTCTCACTGTTGTGGCCTCTCCCGTTGTGGACCACAGGCTCCAGACACGCAGGCTCAGTGGCCATGGCTCATGGGCCCAGCCACTACGCGGCATGTGGGATCTTCCTGGACCGGGGCACGAACCCGTGTCCCCTGCATCGGCAAGTGGACTCTCAACCACTGCGCCACCAGGGAAGCCCCTGTTACTGCTTTTTTAAAGGGTCATTAAGATATACCTATTCTACTTTATTTTTAAATTTATTTCATTTTAAATTTAAGTATGAAAATCTAGGAAATGCTCCATAACTGTTTGAATTGATAACTATAGTTACCCAACATAGTGAGAAAAGTAAATGAGATTTGAAATTAGAAAACCTGGAGACCAAGACCACTGTTACTCACTAGTCACGAAATTATGTCAAGGATTATAACCTCTCTCAATCTCACATTTGTTATCTTTAAAATGCAAATAAAAATAAGAATACATACTTTAAGTGGTTAATATGAAGACAAAAAATAGTTTATGTATAACAAAGGGCCTTAAAGTGTGTAAAGTGCTATAAACCCTGAATATAATGTTATATTACTTTGTTATAACCCCTATAACAGCTTATGCATAGCTCTGTAATTGGTACATTATAAGTGCTTGGATGCCAGCTGTCCATTGATCAATGCCCATTTGTATTATAATTTTATTTCTACTACTGTTATATACTGAGTTAGTTAAGTTTCTTTTAGTTGCATGTAACATAAACTGACTCTGGTTTAAATAAGCATGGAAATAAATTAGATTAAATTATAGGATCCAAGTCCTAGCTAAGTATCAGAATGAACAGGATCCAAGATAGCACTAGGGACCTTGACACGTCCAAGGAACTTCCACTAGAGAGTATGTGGCATGAACACAATCACATCTCTTCAAAGTGTCACTCAGTTAAAACAGTTCCAAATTACTTCAAGAGAAAATGGGATCTACCCAAGTTGGCTAAAAAGTCTAACTCTGAGTCTGTCAGCATCACATATTGAAAATATAGTTCCTAAGGACCCCTCTTATTATTGGTGGCAGATTCAAGATAAAATCAGAATGATACAGGGCATCATCCCAAGAGACATCTGCTATAACTGAGCAGCAAGGATTTTTATCATTCAATTTTATAAATGGCATTTTTTCCATGAGTATTCATTTTTTTCTATCTTGAATGTGATTTATCATAGAAAAGTTGCCTTCATTCATGTGTTTATCCATATCCTTTTCTCTTCTCATCTTTGTATCTTTCTGTACACGGCTTAATTCTATTGTATATGTATTGGTCATATTTCTCTACCTCAGTATACATACAGTTGTCCCAACCCAAATTCAAGCAAGAAACTAGTCACTAAGAAGTATCTATGAAACCCAAATCCAAATTCCTGGGAAAGATGGGAGCGATTCTGATTTGACCCAACATGGGCCAGGTGCCTGTTCAGCTGTGGCGGGGAGGCAAGTTACAATGCCAGATGCCTATTTTTTTTTAGCAGGGCTGCTGAAGTTGTCTGAAAAGAGGGGCAGGCATGTTAAGAGTTTTAGGTGGTTAATTTTCCTTAAAGAAAAGTGAATGAGGTAGGCAGGCACACAGAAGTTGCAGTTGATAAGCTCTAACCCATCTAATGAACTCCAGAGCAGTTTTTACAGATATCTCCATCTGCATATCCTGTGAGCACTTTACATTCAGTCTGTCCAAAACTGAGCTGATCATCTTCAGTTAGGACTCCAGTGTTTCATATTTCTGTCATCATTCTCTTAGACCCCCACATTTTAAATACTACAGTCTATTTTGACTGGTCTCTACCATCCTGATTACCATTTCTAATCAGTTAACAGGTAAGTCATTTTTACATCTATACTGACTCTCAATTTCATTTGCTCCTTCATTTACTTAATTCCAGCACTCTGTTTGACTCTTATTACCTAGCCAGTGTAATATAATATATGCAAAGAAAAAAAAACTTCTTTGTCTCTAATATCTGTTCTTTAAATCCATCCTGCAAATGGATGCCAGGAAAAGTTATTCCCCAAAGATCAGTATCTAGTTCAGAAAGCTTCAATTCTTGGAACCTGCTCAGATCCAAATTCCAAAGCCAATATTTAGAACAATACCTGAAATGTGCTCCTATCTGATTTCCTCATCTGATCCCAAGCTGGCCACTCTATGTGGGAAAAATATGACCTTTAACGCATTCTCTGTTCTGATGATTTGTTAATGCATACAGGACTTCCTCTACATAAACTGAAGCTCTTCTCTTTCTTGCTACTGTAGTTTTGCTCATCTCACTATTTCACTGAGACACTTGGCCATCTAGACCAGCAGAATTTTATGCATCAGCTTAGGAAAAAAAAAAAGAAACACTCTTTCAAAATCTCTTTCCTTGTACCCTCCTCACCACAAAACATGGGAAGAGTCTCTTCTTAATATAAGTAGTCATTGCAAATTTTCTGTACCTCTCTTGTATTACACATCACATTCTGACATAGGTGTTTTTACTGGTTTTCATCATGCTTTCCTCTCTTGTCCATCAAAGAGGAGAGAGAAAAGAAAGAGAGAAGAAAAGAGAGAGAGAGAGAAAGAGAAAGAAAGAAAGAAAGAAAGAAAGAAAGAAAGAAAGAAAGAGAAAGAAAGAAAAAGAAAGAAAGAAAGAAAAAGAAAAGAAAGAAGGAAGGAAGGAAAGGGAGAAGGAATAAAAGAAGCAAGGAGAGAGGGAGGGAGGGAGAGAGAAAAGAAAGGAAGGAAGGAAGGAAGGAAGGAAGGAAAGAGAGAGAGAGAAAGAATAAAAGAAGCAGGGAAGGAGGGAGGGAGAGAGGGAGAGTTGTAAACTCCTTAAGGAAATTCCTTGAAGACAATCTTAGTCATTTCTCTCCTCCTCAAGAGCATCCAAATACACAGAGAATATAGGTAAAAGCAAGGGTTCTTACAGTATTAAGATGGAATAGTGTCCCAGTAACACTCAG
Organism: Mesoplodon bidens; assembly: GCF_964165515.1. NCBI lineage: Eukaryota > Metazoa > Chordata > Mammalia > Artiodactyla > Ziphiidae > Mesoplodon > Mesoplodon bidens. Next base: position 80,300,329 of record NC_138161.1, on the reverse strand, counting down.
GTTATTTGAACCTGCTTCGGCCCTCTCTCATAAGGAATCCATACATACAATGTGCAAGAGAGAAACCAAGTCCTCTCACTGTCTCCCCATGGAATCCTTTGCTCAAGGTAGTTTGATAGATATATTTTTTACCTAAAAACCAATATATTTCACTTTCTTCCTCAAAACCATACGCTAAAGATCATTCTTCACATAGATTCACTCAGAAGACAAGAAAATGTGATGACTGAAGCTGCATCAATGCCAACACCCACTCCTCACAAACAAACATAGAACCAAGGCCTCATTCAAAAGCAAAATGATACTATGTTAATAACTAAAAAGCAAGTCAATAATTGTGACCCAATTTGGCTCCTTCACCCTGATGAGTTATATTAGCAACTTCCCTTTCCTCTGTGCATAGGCAAGATGAGGGTCAGATACACAACAAAGAGATGGAAGTAGGCTGAGGTTCAAAAGTGCATCCCGTTGGCTAAAAGCGCACACACCAGAGACGGGAATAAGACACTAAGGCTGCTGCTGCCACCACCAAGAAGGCTGTGTGCCAGCACAGGTCACTATCCACACCCCCCTTCTGGGGAGCCTGTGCAGCCCGCCACTGCCAGGGTCCCGGGATCCAGGAACAACTTCCCCAGGAGAACGCACGGTGCGCCTGAGGCTGGTGCAACGTCACACCAGCCTCTCCCTCCGCAGCCTCTCCCCTCACTCCGTACCCCTCCCTCCCCACGGCCTGAGTGAGCCAGAGTCCCCGAAGCAGCTGCTCCTTTAACCCCATCCTGTCTGAGCGAAGAACAGATGCCCTACGGCGACCTACACACAGAGGCGGCGCCAAATCCAAAGCTGAGCCCCGGGAGCTGTAAGAACAAAGAAGAGAAAGGAAAATCTCTCCCAGCAGCCTCAGAAGCAGCGGATTAAAGCTCCACAATCAACTTGATGTACCCTGCATCTGTGGAATACATGAATAGACAACGAATCATCCTAAATCGAGGAGGTGGACTTTGAGAGCAAGATTTATGATTTTTTCCCCTTTTCCTCTTTTTGTGAGTATGTATGTGTATGTTTCTCTGTGGGATTTTGATTGTATAGCTTTGCTTCCACCATTTGTCCTAGGGTTCTATCCGTCCTTTTTTGTTGTTGTTGTTGTTTTGTTTTGTTTTTGTTTCTTTTTAAAAAATTTTTTTCTTAATAATTATTTTTTTTATTTTAATAATGTTATTTTATTTTATCTTTATTTTATTTTACTTTATCTTCTTTCTTTCTTTCCTTCCTTCCCTCCTTTAGACAACGAATCATCCCAAATTGAGGAGGTGGACATTGAGAGTAAGATTTATGATTTTTTCCCTTTTCCTCTTTTTGTGAGTGTGTATGTATATGCTTCTCTGTGAGATTCTGTCTCTATAGCTTTGCTTCCACCATTTGTCCTAGGATTCTATATGTCTATTTTTTTTATAATAATTATTTTTTTTATTTTAATAACTTTATTTTATCTTACTTTATTTTATTTTACTTTATCTTCTTTCTTTCTTTCCTTCCTTCCCTCCTTTAGACAACGAATCATCCCAAATTGAGGAGGTGGACATTGAGAGCAAGATTTATGATTTTTTCCCTTTTCCTCTTTTTGTGAGTGTGTATGTATATGCTTCTCTGTGAGATTTTGTCTCTATAGCTTTGCTTCCACCATTTGTCCTAGGATTCTATATGTCTATTTTTTTTCATAATAATTATTTTTTTTATTTTAATAACTTTATTTTATCTTACTTTATTTTATTTTACTTTATCTTCTTTCTTTCTTTCCTTCCTTCAGTCCTTCCTTCCTCCCTTCCACCCTCCCTCTATCCTTTCTTTCTTTCATTCATTCATTCTTTCTTTCTTTCTTCTATCTCTTTCTTTCTTTCTTTCTGTCTTTCTTTTTTTCTACTTCTACTGATTCTTTCTTTCTACTTTTTCTCCCTTTTATTCTGAGTCATGTTGATGAAACGCTCTTGGTGCTGTAGCCAGGAGTCAGTGCTGTGCCTCTGAGGTGGGAGAGCCAACTTCAGGAGACTGGTTCAAAAGAGACCTCCCAGCTCCACATAACATCAAACAGCGAAGATCTCCCAGAGTTCTCCATCTCAACACCAGCACCCAGCTTAACTAAACGACCAGCAGGATACAGTGCTGGACACCCTATGCCAAACAACTAGCAAGATAGGAACACAAACCCACCCATTATCAGAGAGGCTGCCTAAAATCATAAGTACACAGACACCCCAAAACACACCACCAGACGTGGACCTACCCACCAGAAAGACAAGATCCAGCCTCATCCACCAGAACACAGGCACTAGTCCCCTCCAACAGGAAGCCTACAAAACCCACTGAACCAACCTTAGCCACTGGGGACAGACACCAAAAACAACGGGAACTATGAACCAGCAGCCTGCAAAAAGGAGACCCCAAACACAATAACATAAGCAAAATGAGAAGACAGAAAAACACACAGCAGATGAAGGAGCAAGATAAAAACCCACCAGACCTAAAAAATGAAGAGGAAAGAGACAGTCTACCTGAAAAACAATTCAGAATAATGATAGTAAAGATGATCCAAAAACTTGAAAATAGAAGAGACAGAATGCAAGAAACATTTAACAAGGACCTAGAAGAACTAAAGATGAAACAAGCAACGATTAACAACACAGTAAATGAAATTAAAAATACGCTAGATGGGATCAATAGCAGAATAACTAAGATAGAAGAACGGATAAGTGATCTGGAAGATAAAATAGTGGAAATAACTACTGCAGAGCTGAATATAAAAAAAAAATGAAAAGAACTGAGGACAGTCTCAGAGACTGATGGGGCAACATTAAACACACCAACACTCGAATTATAGAGGTTCCAGAAGAAGAAGAGAAAATGAAAGGGACTGAGAAAATATTTGAAGAGATTATAGTTGAAAACTTCCCTAATATGGGAAAGGAAATAGGTAATCCAGTCCAGGAAGACAGAGAGTCCCATACAGGATAAATCCAAGAAGAAATATGCCAAGAAACATATTAATCAAGCTGTCAAAAATTAAATACAAAGAAAACATTTTAAAAGCAGCAAGGGGAAAACAACAAATAACACACAAGGGAATCCCCATAAGGTTCACAGCTGACCTTTCAGCAGAACCTCTGCAAACCAGAAGGGACAGGCAGGACATACTTAAAGTGATGAAGGAGAAAAACCTGCAACTAAGATTACTCTACCCAGCAAGGATCTCATTCAGATTTGATGGAGAAATTAAAAACCTTACAGACAAGCAAAACCTGAGAGAGTTCAGCACCACCAAACCAGCTTTACAACAAATGATAAAGGAACTTCACTTGGCAAGAAACACAAGAGAAGGAAAAGACCTACAATAACGAACCCAAAACAATTAAGAAAATGGGAATAGGAACATACATATCGATAATTACCTTAAATGTAAATGGACTAAATGCTCCCACCAAAAGACACAGATTGGCTGAATGGATACAAAAACAAGACCCGTATATATACTGTCTACAAGAGACCCACTTCAGACATAGAGACACATACAGACTGAAACTAAGGGGATGGAAAAAGACATTCCATGCAAATGGAAATCAAAAGAAAGCTGGAGTAGCAATTCTCATATCAGACAACATAGACTTTAAAATAAAGACTATTAGAGGAGACAAAGAAGGACACTACATAATGATCAAGGGATCGATCCAAGAAGTTATAACAATTGCAAATATTTATGCACCCAAAATAGGAGCACATCAATACATAAGGCAAATACTAACAGCCATAAAAGGAGAAATCGACAGTAACACATTCATAGTAGGGGACATTAACAACCCACTTTCACCAATGGACATATCATCCAAAATTAAAATAAATAAGGAAACACAAGCTTTAAATGATACATTAAACAAGGTGGACTTAATTGATATTCATAGGACATTACATCCAAAAACAACAAAATACAACTTTCTCTCAAGTGCTCATGGAACATTCTCCAGGATAGGTCACATCTTGGGTCACGAACCAAGCCTTCGTAAATTTAAGAAAATTGAAATTTTATCAAGTATCTTTTCTGATCACAAGGCTATGAGACCATATATCAATTACAGGAAAAGATCTGTAAAATATACAAACACATGGAGGTTAAACAATACATTACATAATAACGAAGTGATCACTGAAGAAATCAAAGAGGAAATAAAAAAGTACCTAGAAACAAATGACAATGGAGACACGATGACCCAAAACCAATGAGATGCAGCAAAAGCAGTTCTAAAGGGAAGTTTATAGCAATACAATCCCACCTTAAGAAACAGGAAACATCTCGAATAAACAACCTAACCTTGCACATAAATCAATTAGAGAAAGAAGAACCAAAATACCCCCAAGTTAGCAGAAGGAAAGAAATCATAAAGATCAGATCAGAAATAAATGAAAAAGAAATGAAGGAAATGATAGCAAAGATCAATAAAACTAAAAGCTGGTTGTTTGGTAAGATAAACAAAATTGATAAACCATTAGCCAGACTCATCAAGAAAAAAGGGGGAAAACTCAAATCAATAGAATTAGAAATGAAAAAGGAGAAGTGACACTGCAGAAACACAAAATATCACGAGAGATTACTACAAGCAACTCTATGCCAATAAAATGAACAACCTGGAAGAAATGGACAAATTCTTAGAAATGCACAACCTGCCAGGACTGAATCAGGAAGAAATATAAACTATGAACAGGCCTATCACAAGCACTGAAATTGAAACTGTGTTTAACAATCTTCGAACAAACAAAAGCCCAGGAACAGATGGCTTCACAGGCGAATTCTATCAAACATTTAGAGAAGAGCTAACACCTATCCTTCTCAAACTCTTCCAATATATAGCAGAGGGAGGAACACTCCTAACTCATTTTACGAGGCCACCGTCACCTTGATACCAAAACCAGACAAGGATGTCACAAAGAAAGAAAACTACTGGCCAATATCACTGATGAACACAGATGCAAAAATCCTCAGCAAAATACTAGCAAACAGAATCCAACAGCACATTAAAAGGATCATACACCATGATCAAGTGGGGTTTATTCCAGTAATGCAGGATTCTTCAATATATGCAAATCAATCAATCTGATACACCATATTAACAAATTGAAGGAGAAAAAACATATGATCATCTCAATGGATGCAGAGAAAGCTTTCAACAAAATTCAACACCCATTATGATAAAAACCCTGCAGAAAGTAGGCATAGAGGAGAACTTTCCTCAACATATTAAAGGCCATATATGACAAACCCACAGCCAGCATCATCTTCAATGCTGAAAAACTGAAAGTATTTCCACTAAGATCAGGAACAAGACAAGGTTTCCCACTCTCACCACTATTATTCAACATAGTTTTGGAAGTTTTAGCCACAACAATCAGAGAAGAAAAGGAAATAAAAGGAATCCAAATTGGAAAAGAAGAAGTAAAGCTGTCACTGTTTGCAGATGACATGATACTATACATAGAGAATCCTAAAGATGCTACCAGAAAACTACTAGAGCTAATCAATGAATCTGTTAAAGTAGCAGGATATGAAATTAATGCCCATATATATTTTGCACTCCTACACACTAATGATGAAAAATCTGAAAGGGAAATCAAGAAAACACTCCCACTTACCACTGCAACAAAAAGAATAAAATATCTAGGAATAAACCTACCTAAGGAGAAAAAAGACCTGTATGCAGAAAATTATAAGACACGGATGAAAGAAATTAAATATGATACAAATAGATAGAGAGATATATCATGTTCTTTGATTGGAAGAATCAACATAGTGAAAATGATTCTACTACCCAAAGCAATCTACAGATTCAATGCAATCCCTATCAAACTACCATTGGCATTTTTCACAGAACTAGAACAAAAAATTTCACAATTAGACCCCAAAGAGCCAAGAAGACCCCAAAGAGCCAAAGCAATCTTGAGACCAAAAGACCCCAAAGAGCCAAAGCAATCTGGAGAACGAAAAACGGAGCTGGAGGAATCAGGTTCCCTGACTTCTGACTATATTACAAAGCTACAGTAATCAAGACAGTATTGTACTGGCACTAAAACAGAAAGATAGATCAATGGAACAGGATAGAAAGCCCAGAGATAAACCCACGCACATATGGTCACCTTATCTTTGATAAAGGAGGCAGGAATGTAGATTGGAGAAAGAACAGCCTCTTCAATAAGTGGTGCTGGGAAAACTGGACAGGGACATGTAAAAGTATGAGATTAGATCACTCCCTAACACCATACACAAAAATAAGCTCAAAATGGATTAAAGACCTAAATGTAAGGCCAGAAACTCTCAAACTCTTAGAGGAAAACATAGGCAGAAAACTCTATGACATAAATCACAGCAAGGTCCTTTATGACACACCTCCTAGAGAAATGGAAATAAAAACAAAAATAAACAAATGGGACCTAATGAAACTTCAAAGCTTTTCACAGCTAAGGAAACCATAAACAAGACCAAAAGACCACCCTCAGAATGGGAGAAAATATTTGCAAATGAAGAAACTGGCAAAGGATTAATCTCCAAAATTTATATGCAGGTCAATAACAAAAGAACAAACAACCCAATCCAAAAATGGGCAGAAGACCTAAATAGTCATTTCTCCAAAGAAGATATACAGACTGCCAACAAACACATGAAAGAATGTTCAACATCATTAATCATTAGAGAATTACAAATCAAAACTACAATAAGATATCATCTCACACCAGCAGAATGGCCATCATCAAAAAATATAGAAACAATAAATGCTGGAGAGGGTGTGGAGAAAAGGGAACACTCTTGCACTGTTTGTGGGAATGTGAATTGGTACAGCCACTATGGAGAACAGTATGGAGGTTCCTTAAAAAACTAAAAATAGAACTACTATATGACCCAGGCATCCCACTAGTGGGCATATACCTTAAGAAAACCATAGTTCAAAAAGAGTCATGTACCAAAATGTTCATTGCAGCTCTATTTTCAATAGCCCAGAGATGGAAACAACCTAAGTGTCCATCATCGGATGAATGGATAAAGAAGATGTGGCACATATATACAATGGAATATTACTCAGCCATAAAAAGAAATGAAATTGAGCTATTTGTAATGAGGTGGATAGAACTAATGTCTGTCATACAGAGTGAAATAAGTCAGAAAGAGAAAGGCAAATACCGTATGCTAACACATATATATGGAATTTAAGAAACAAACAAAAAAATGTCATGAAGGATCTAGGGGTAAGACAGGAATAAAGACACAGACCTACTAGAGAATGGAGTTGAGGATATGGGGAGGGATAAGGGTAAGGTGTGACAAAATGAGAGAGAGTCATGGACATATATACACTACCAAACGTAAAATAGATAGCTAGTGGGAAGCAGCCGCATAGCACAGGGAGATCAGCTTGGTGCTTTGTGACCACCTAGACGGGTGGGATAGGGTGGGTTGGAGGGAGGGAGAAGCAAGAAGGAAGAGATAGGGGAACATATGTATATGTATAACTGATTCACTTTGTTATAAAGCAGAAACTAACACACCATTTTAAAGCAATTATATTCCAATAACAATGTAAAAAAAAAAAAAAAGCTTCCCATGCCTACACCCAGAGGGCAGATTTTCCTTCCACTTCTGGCAGTAGCTTCATAAATATGAATAGCTGAAAATTAATTTGGAATTTAGATAATATAATTTGTATTCTTCTAATGATAATCATCCTATATATCATCTAATGTGTATGAATACCATAAGAAATTTTTCAAGAATCAAGTTTTCTGCCCATAGATTTTATCTTCAAGATCCTGCATGACTTTGTCCCTGGTTTCCCCAGAAACTGAACTTCCTATCAGCAATGCAGTGGCATACATGGAAAATCAAAAATTTTATAAAACTTGAAAAAGAAATGGTAGTAGTGTGAAAGGCAAGGGACCCATGAAATTTACTCCTTTTACAGAAAACTAAAATATAGTGAAAAAAAATTAAGCCAGAGGTTTACTAAACTCTTTAAATGCCCTAATTTCCCAAGAGACAGATGGCAGCTTTCAACTTGTTCTATTTCTACTTTTAAGTTTTGTGTAAATTACATGAAAATAGCAGACTGCACTTTTTTTTCTAGTTATGGATGAGAAAATAGCAGTTGCTTAGCTAAATCCTTGAAGGGTTTCTTGGACCATCTCTGTATGAGGGGGGACACTAATTCTACTTCTGGCTGCTACTGTCTCATGATGAGGGAACACATGTACAATAATCGTGAAACCCTGTGAAGAATGGAATAGAGATATTGCTTCATTATTCAGTATTAAAGATGTTTTACTTTGAAACACTTGGGGTTTGAAGAACCATACAGTAACATCTTTTAGAGCCCACCTTGCATAAGCACTATATTCTGTTGGATTATATGAAGTCCCATTGCTAACCTGGAATAGAATAGTAGTTGAAAGGAATTTAGAAATATTCTCTTCAGGTATCTGTTGGGTTAATCCTATTTTGTGAATATTAATCCATTCTTTTGCAGTTTAACTAAAATAACAGTTTTGTGTACATTATACCTGGGGAAAAATTCTGCCAAAGAGATGTCACACTCATATATACATAAATATGTATATATGTGTGTGTGTGTATATATATATGTATGTATATGTATGTGTATATATATATATATATATATATACATATATATATATATGTAATGGCTTGCTACTACAGATCTATTCACAACTTCATGTTCAATAAGATCCTTTCAGGAGATTGAAATTGGCCATGTTAGAAGTATTTACAACACAGAAATCCACAAACCCTGCAAATCAGGGATTCTCTTCTACCCCTCCCTCCATTTCCCATGGTCCAGTTTTTAAACAATTTGCCAGCAGACCCCTGGGGATGTTAGTATTTTTTAAGCCCCTCTATGATTCACATGTTTGGTTAGTGTTAAAAACCAGTGATCTATGGGGAAAGTTCCAGTAAGAAAGACAAACACATACATATATGTATAATGATTACCATATATATTATTATTTAAAATGAGGGAACAAGCGTATGGGTGATTGATTCTCTATGAGAGAAATAACTAATGGAGGAAGTTTGGTTTTGAGCTTGGATTTGAATGACATGTAGGACTTAGAAAGACAGCAAATGGCATTTGGAGAGAAAGAGGACATTTCTGTTGACAACAATCACAAACAAAGGGATGCGTTTGGGTAGCACATTAATTTCAGATTAATTCCATCAAAACCAATATACATTATTGAAATTATAGTACTTGCTTAATATCTATCCCACTAAAATATAGCCTCCGTAAGGGCAAGTATTTTACCTGCCATGGTATTTCCAGGCTCTAATACAATATCTGATACTTAGTAGGTGTATAATAAATATTTGTGTATGAATGAATGCACATCCCAAATGGCCTAAGAGTGGGAAAAAAGGGAGGCATTATTCTCAGGGACTGGATCTGAAATATGGAATTTTGTACTTAATGTTTCTCAGCTGGAAAAGGATATCTACTGTTACATATGGAAGAAGAATTGGCAGTTAGAGGTGCCTAAGAAGGAAAAAAGATTTGTGGAAAAAAGAAAGAGCAATGATTTGTGGGGGGGAAAAAAGTCAATATATATATTTTTAGATTCCATATATATGTGTTAGCATACGATATTTGTTTTTCTCTTTCTGACTTACCTCACTCTGTATGACAGACTCTAGGTCCATCCACCTCACTACAAATAACTCAATTTCATTTCTTTTATAGCTGAGTAATATTCCATTGTATATATGTGCCACATCTTCTTTATCCATTCATCTGTTGATGGATACTTAGGTTGCTTCCATGTCCTGGTTATTGTAAATAGAACTGCAATGAACATTGTGGTACATGACTCTTTCGGAATTTTGGTTTTCTCAGGGTATATGCCCCGTAGTGGGATTGCTAGGTCGTATGGTAGTTCTATTTTTAGTTTTTTAAGGAACCTCCATAGTGTTCTCCATAGTGCCTGTATCAATTTACATTCCCACCAACAGTGCAAGAGGGTTCCCTTTTCTCCACACCCTCTCCAGGATTAATTGTTGGTAGATTTTCTTGATGATGGCCATTCTCACTGGTGTGAGGTGATACCTCTTAAATACCTATTGGGCCCTATCATTAGAGGTAGATATCACTAACCCAAGTTGAGAAAATGATAAATGTTATTTAATCTATAAAAATAATTAAAAGTCAGTTCTCAATTTACCAAGAAGTGTCTTGAGATGTAATCTACTTAAATCAAGTACACTCACAGTTTCTTAAGGGAATAAAATGATTGCTTATTGTTTGTTTGTGTGCTCAAATCTCTCATAGGCTGATATTCAGAAAGCCTGCATAATTCAAAGGTAAAACTCAGATAAATAGTAATATACAGGAAAAATACTTAAAACTACTTTATTTAAGATTACATCTCTCCTAAAATGAAGAAACTGGACTTAAGCCAAAAGGACTAGCTATAACCAGGAAACTATAAAGACGTAGAGTTCTACTGATTGTTTCAAATTTAGTTAGAGAAAGATATTTGAAAAATTCCAAAATATGTGGATATTCAGCAATACACATCTAAATAACTCATGAGTCAAAGAGGAAATATGAAGAGAAATTTAAGAATATTTTGAACTAAATGAAAAGGAAAATACAACTTATCAAAAATTGTTCAATGCAGTGAAAGCAGTGCTTAGAAGGAAATTTATAGCATTGAGAAAAATAGAATCATCTAAAATCAATCATCTAAGCTTCTACTTTAAAAAGCCAGGGAAACAAAAGAGCAAATAAATCCAAACTCTCAGAGGAAAAGAAATAAAAATCAGAGCAGAAATCAACAAAACTGAAAATAGGTAATCAATAGAGAAAATCAATAAAACAAAAAAAAATGTTTCCTTGAAAAGATCAATAAAACTGAGAAGTTTCCATCCAGACTAACAAAAAAAAAAAAAAAGAGAGAGAGAGAGAGAGAGAGAAAGGACACAAATATGACTAAGAAACAAAAGAGGGGGATCATTACAAATCCCATGGTCATCAAGAGGATAGTATAGATATACTATGAACAACTCTCTGCCCACAAATTTGATAACCTAGATTAAATGGACAAATTCCTTGAAAGACACCATCTGCCAAAACTCACACAAGAACAAAGACAATATAAAAAGAGCTGCACATACAAAGGAAACTGAATTAATAATTAACTTTTCCAAAACAGAAGCACCAGGCCCAGAAGGTTAACTGGTGAATTATAGCAAATATTTAAAGAAGAAATTATACCAATTCTCTATAATCTCTTCCAGAAAACAGAAGTAGAGGGAATACTCCCTAACTTATTGTCTGAGGCCAGCATTACCCTAATACCAGGACCAGACAAATTTTACATTTACTACAGACCAATATTTCTCATAAACATAGATGCAAAAATCCTCAACAAAATATTAGCAATTTGAATACAATAATGTATAAAAAGAATTAATACAATGACCATGGTTTTCCCAGGTATGCAAGGCTGGTTTAACTTTCAAAATCAATTAATATAATCCATCCCATCTACAGGCTAAAGAAGAAAACTCACATGCTGAAAGCAATAGATACAAAAATGAACCTAAAATTCACTTATTTATGTCAAAAATTCTCTGTAAACTAGGAATAGAAGGAAACTTCCTCAACTTGACAAAAAAGTCTACAAAAATCCTACACCTAACATCATACTTAATGGTGAGAAACTCATAGCTTTCCCACTTCAATCAGGAGAAGGCAAGGATTTCTCCTCTCACTACTGATTTTCAACATTATATGGGAAGTTCTAGCTAATACAATAAGACAAGAAAAGGATATAAGAGGTATACACATTAAGAAGGAAGAAATAAAAGTCTTTGTTTACAGATGGCATATAGTTTATATAGAAAATCTGAAAAAATCACCAAAAAACCCTCTTAGAACTAATGTGATTATGCTAAAGTTGTAGAATACAAGTTAATATACAAAAGTCAATCACTATGCTATAGTTTTGTGTATTTTGTGTATTTTTGCTTTTTTGTTTTTTTTGCAGTACGCGGGCCTCTCACTGTTGTGGCCTCTCCTGTTGCAGAGCACAGGCTCCGGACGCACAGGCTCAGCGGCTATGGCCCACAGGACCAGCCACTCCACGGCATGTGGGATCTTCCCAGACTGGGGCACGAAACCGTGTCCCCTGCATCGGCAAGTGGATTCTCAACCACTGCGCCACCAGGGAAGCCCCATATGCTATAGTTTTAAATAACTAAACTAAATCTAAAATAAATGCTTTCAGAAAATAGAAAAAAAATAAAACCATTTATTTTCATTTTATGCCAAAATTTAATAACATTTTATGAAAATGGAAAATTATAGGTCAATCTCACTTATGAGAATAAATGCAAAATTCTAAAGGTAATAATAATAAACTGAATTTAAGAATGTACCTTTAACAATATTTATGTCATAGCTAAGCTGGTTTTACCTTGGAATTGTAATGATGATTTAACATTAGAAAATCAATTAATATGATGGGTCATACTAAATGATTATGGGAGAATAACCTCATAATCAGCTCAAGATACTAAGCTTAAGTGTTGAAAATCAGTGTCCATTTATGATTTTTTCCAACATTTCTAGCAAAATAAAATTGAGGAGTATTTCTTTAAATAAAAATGGACATCTACTAAAACTCCATACATGCCATACATCTTGGTGAAATTTTAGAAGAATTTATTTTAAAATCAGAAATATTCAAAGATATTCCCTATCACTTCTTTCTCTCAATATTGTACTAGAAACTAGACAAATGAGAAAGGTAGTATCTAAAATTAGTCTGGGGTTCAATAAAAGATACTAGGGTAACTGGTAATCTACAGGGGAAAAAATAAAACAGGATTACTATTACCACAGACTCATAAACTAAGTTCAGGAAGATGAGTAAATGTAAAAAATAAAGGAAATAAGTGTATACATAATAAAATATTTCTTCAGAGTCATGTATAGAACAGCATAGAACTTCTTAATGAACTTGCAGTAGAAATGGATTTGTTAAATAAATCATAGACAGCGTAAGTCATAAAGAAAGATTGATACATTTGACTGCCTTGCTGTTAAATATTTCTGTATATGTAAATATACATACAAGTAAACGATGTCATGACAAGACAAGCCACATACTACTAGTGAGAAAAATATAAATAAAAACCACGAAATAACTTTTAATACCCATCCAATCGGCAAGAATTTAAATTGTACAATTCCTAAAATTTTTGAGGAAAAGGAGAATTGCAACCCTCATACACTACTAATAGTATTATATACATTGTTAAAATCACTTTGGAAACAATGGAGACATTATCCAGTAAAGCAGAAGTTACTTATAGTCTATGACCTACAAATTTCACTTCTAGATGAATTGCATAGAAAAAAAAACTGTTTTAGAGAAATGAGGGAAGAAGACCTTTTAATGATGTTCATAGTAGCAAGTACATTTTTGAACAACTGGAAATGAGTTAAAGCTCCATCAATAGAACTATATTAGAGTCAAATGACAGGATACTATACATAAAATAATTAAAATGAACTAAAGCTACATATATATCAACATGAAAAAATCTCATTGATATTTTAAGCAAATAAATAGAAAATACATATAAATATACTTATCAAATTTTAAATATTGCAAAGTCATATTATTAGTGACATATACATATAAAAGTTAAAATAGAAAGGTCATCATAGTAAACACAAACACTAAATTCATTTGTAGAGAGAAGAATAGAATTGAGGAGATATAATTATAAACACTTTTTAATGCAGAAATAAAAATTCTAATAGTGTCTTCATTTTGCCTACCTCCATGGATATAACTGTTATTAAATATATATATCTAAAAATCCCTCTGCACCCACCTTCGTGTTATACATGGCCTTGCTAATACTATAGGAATACTTAAAGACCCTAGGCAAATTAAATAAGGTCACAAATTCATTGATCTTCTTGTTATAGAGAATTGGTATGTCTCCTTCCTCTTTGATCTGGATTGTGTGTCAGCACTGTCCCATAGGTTATGTTGGAAATGTTGTTATTCTAGTTTTAGAGCTTCATTCTTCATCCTGTCTCTGGGAGCCCTGAGCAGCCTTATAAGAAATCAGACTACGCTGAGACTGCTATGCCAGAGAGAACACATGTAGGCACTCTGCTGGACAGTTCCAGTTGGGCCAGGCCTTCCAACTGTCTCTGCCAAGAAACTAGACTTGTCAGTGAAGCCATCTGGGACCCTACAGACCAGCCATTCACCAGCTAAATACACCGAGTGACCTCATTAAACTCCATGGAGAGGAGAAAAATCAGTCACTTAATACCTATTGGATTCTCACTCCAAAAATTATGCTAAAATAAAATGGCTGTTTTAAGCAATAAAATTTGGAAGTAGTTCAATAGATAAATGGAAAAATCCTTTAAAAATGCTTGTAAACTCTAAGTATTAATTCACCATGGTTAAGGCATAGAAAAATAGTTTTCACAGTGTCCTCTAGATGATCCTTTCATGCCAGGGACCACAAAAAAAAGCAAAAACAAGGTACTATTTTGAATTCTTTTAACAGGAATTACTCGTTAGAAAACATTATTTTCCCTTCCATTATATTTTGCCTCTATTCTATTCACACGTCATTGACAACCATGCTAATTTCTCCTGCATCTGCCATATGGGTCCCATGAAGCCTTTCAGCTATTTGTATTTCTCTGCTTAACCTCATACATTTCTATTATTCACCATAGGCTGAACTAAATTCATGAATCGTTAAAGCATTTTGAAAACAAAAGGAGCCGTCCTGAGGTTGATATGCCATCCTGAGGGACTAGCAGATGCAAAGCCCCTAAACAGAAACAAGTTCAGAGAGAAGAAGAAATGAAATTCAAAAAGCCCATGGGTTTGTGGTATTTAAAAGGAGACAGAGATGTAGGACAAAGTGGCATACTGAGCATGTTAAGATGCTTGCATTTTATTGCAATATTAAAAACAATGGAGAATCTTTGGAGGGTTTAAAGCAGGAGCATGACATTGATTTTTGTTTCATAACAATCCCTCTGGCCTCTATGAGAGGGCGCATTTGAGGAGTGCTTTTCCACTTACCGCTGGCAGCCCCAGTTCCTGGAGCTGAATCTAGTTCCCGTTTTGCCCAGCCGCACCTTGGTCAGACTCTCTGATTAGCTCACCTTGCCTGTAAGGCTCTAATCATCTTCCTTATCCTTGCAGAACTGTGTGCTCACACTGCTATTTTAGCATATTATGCTTGATTATAAATAGGGTTGGAACAGCTACACTCTGATGTTCATTTGATCCCACTCTGAAACACCATTTTAATATTCACCTTGCGTTATGTTCTTATTCTTCCTGTTGGGCATGAATAATTTCCTAAGTCCTCAAATCAAGCTGTCTACAAGCTGATCTTATAACTTTTCTCCAAATAAACTGCATTTGGTTCCTAAAACTATTATTAGTCCATGGTAAGGACGAATATATCTTACAAAATTTTTCGTTGTTATCTCGAACTTCCAGCAATTGATGGGGATCAACTAAGTGCCATGTCTCCCAACCTTCATATTAGAGCCAAAGCTTACAGGAGGTCTTTTTATTTAAGGTATTAATGAAATTTTTAGCTCTAAGGAAAAAATCAAAATTAAAGATTCTATATTTTTTGGAGATTAGACAATTAAGAATAAACTTTAATTGGTTTAAAAAAATTAAAATTTGAAAACTAAAATCTAAAGTTGTAAATTCATAATGAGTAAGGTGTGTTCTGAAGTCTAAAAAACATTTTGTAATAACAAATGGAACAAATTAAACTTAAAAGCTTTTGCGCAGCAAAGTAAACCATTAACAAAATGAAAAGACAACCTATGGAATTGGAGAAAATATTTACAAATGATATGACTGACAATGGATTAATATCGAAAACATTTCAACAACTCATACAACTCAATATCAAAAAAAAAAAACAATCAAAAATTGGCCAGAAGACCTGAATAGACATTTTTCCAAAGAAGACATACAGATGACTAACAGACACATGAAGAGATTCTCAACATCACTAATTCTTAGAGAAATACAAATCCAAAAAAACAAAATATCACCTTACACCTGTCAGAATGGCTATCATCAAAAAGTCTACAAATAAATGTTGGCAAGGATGTGGAAAAAAGGAAATCCTTGTACACTATTGGTGGGAATGTAAATTGGTGTCACCACTATGGAAAACAGTATAGAGGTTCCTCAAAAAACTAAAAATAGAACCACTATATGATCCAGGAATTCCACTCCAGGGTATATATCTGGAAAAAAAATGAAAACACTAATTCAAAAAGATACATTCACCTCAATGTTCAAAGCAGCACTATTTACAACTGCCAAGATATGGAAGCAACCCAAGTGCCCATCAACAGACTAATGGATAAAGAAGACGTGGTATGTATATACAATGGAATCTTATCAGCCATAGACATGAAATTCTGCCATTTGCAGTAACATGGATGGACCTAGAGAATATTATGCTGAGTGAAATAAGTCAGACATATGAAGACAAATACTGTATGATATCACTTATATGTGGAATCTAAAAAATAATATAAACAAATGTATATGCAAAACAGAAACAGACTCACAGATATAGAAAACAAAGTAGTGGTTACCAGAGGGGAGAGAGGCAAGTTAGGGGTATGGGGTTAAGAGATACAAACTACTATGTATAAAGTATCCATAGATAAGCAACAAGGATGTATTGTATAGCACAGGGAATTATAGCCATTATTTTGTAATAACATTTAATGGAGTATAATCTGTAAAAATAATGAATCACTATGCTGTGCACCTAAAACTAATAGAATATTGTAAATCAACTAAACTTCAATTACAAAAAAAATATTTTTGTGTATATATGCATACATACAGCAATAAACACATAAATTTTTAAAATTTTATTTTTATGTAATGGAGTAACTTGCTGAAATACACAAACACATACACGACAATAGGAGGCTATCGGGAAATTTTTTTGAATCAATGAAGACATGTGCCTCCGTTGACAGAATGACTGAAGTTTGTGTGGTTATCTGGGAATTGCATGGGTAGGGTAAATCATCCTGCAGCCACCTAAAGTAAAGAAAGCACTGAGAAATATTACAAGTAGTCCCACATCTATAGAAAATGATATAATGTTGCCTTATTTTATGAGATTATTAATGAAAATTTGCCTCTAAAAGCTGGGAACAGCCCTCAGTTGATGGCTGCAAGATAAGGACCTCAGTTCTACAAATACAGGAACTTAATTCTGCTGACAGCCTGAAAGGGTGGGAAACTGATTCTTCCTTAGAGACTCTAGAAAAGAAAGCAATTCTGCAGACACCTAGATTTTAATCTGATGAGACCCATTCCAGACCCCTGACCTAGGCACTATAAAGTAAGTACACTGGCAAAACGACATTGCAGCATATGAAATCATTTTATGAGTTATTTTCTACCTAGGAAATAATTATTTGATAGTGTATATATTGTAAAGCAATTATACTCTGACAAAAATGTTAAAAAAAAACCAATGCAGCGAAAATAAATAAATAAACGTATTTAAAAAAATAAAATAAAAAATAATTATTTGAGAAAGAAAAACTGTTACTGAGAAACTCTCTTATTTTAGTACTTTATTCAACTCACAGTCTGTATCTATAATGTGTTGTACTATGTTCCAGGTGAGAAGCTAAATCTTTACTCTAAAGGAGCTTACTGTTCAGTGCAGATTCCAGTTATTAAGATAGAACATTTGTAGTTCTCCTAGGGGATAGCCAGTCATCCATTTTGTTCCAAATAGAGGCTACAGGAAGAAGTAAGTGATAAATCTGAATATCTTGGTTAAAATTTGATTGTTAATGACCAAGATAAGTATATATTTATCTAGGTAAGAAATGGAAATGCTGTTGGTTTTTGGAAAACAGAGTGCTATGATCAAATCTTACTTTGGAAGATTAATCAGGGAGTTAATATAAAAGATATACTGCCAAAATAAAAATAAATTATTAGCATAAATCCCAGGAGGTTACTGAAATAGTTTACAGCATTCTAGCAATAGGAATGGAAAAAATGGGTCCGATGATAAAATAACACAGAAGTTAGACAAAACTTAGTAACAAATTTGATGGGAGAGCGAAGGGAATAGATAATTAAAGCATGATTTCCTGTTTATGAATATGAACGACTTAAATACTCATGACATTTCCAACAGAAATTTGGAAGCCACAAGAAGAAGCTGTTTAAAAAAATGATGAGTTTGGCTTTGGGCCCAACACCAAATATCTGAATGAAAATGAAAAAAGTTCATCTAAATATGTGGATGTTTTCTTTTCTCTAAAATGTGCACTTAGAGTTTTTTATATATAGTAATTATATATATATGACATTTGTTTTAACAGTTATATTATACCATAGGTATTTGACAACATGACCTTGGCTGGTTTGAATTCATCCTCTATATACTTAGCCAAGTAATTTCTTTAGCATGACTGAGGTACTAAATGAGATTGCCAAATGAATCTTCAGATACCTTAACATAAACATGAATGCCTAGAGTTTTTGACAGTGAATATGTTTAAATTGTCTAGGAAAAACAGTATTCTGAGATATTTTTAGGAATCTGACAGCTATAGAGAAAGAGACTGCAGATATTGATATGCAGCATAACATTCAGTTACCTCAGTGCGTCTAAATGCACTACAGTCTGGTGGACTATGAGTAGATCCAAATCTGCCCTAGACTGTACACTTCGGCTTGGCTGTTGAATTTGTGATTTGATAGTCCATACACAGAGCTCTACCGTCTTGTGGTATTATTATAGTGGTCAAATCTCACATACCAATGAGCTTGGGCATTTCTTTTTCTGGTCACATATAAATAATGTTCTCTAGTTTTTTAGGATTATTTTATAATATTTTATAGTGTATTTGAAATACAGAATATCAGAAAACTGAAAACATTTCAAGTTAAACTTATTCATTTTTCCTACTATTGTCATTTCTTTCTAATTCTAGAGTACAAAAATGAAATTGAAAGTACTAATATGCGAGAAATAAGAAGGCAATATTTTCTTTGGTAATCTGTTTTCAGTTTTGAGAGAACTGTCTCATGACAAAAAGAAGCATAAAGAGATGCAGCAGGTAATCTCTCAGACATTCTAAATTGCTTCTAAATTAGAATATTTTTATGATTGTTTTAATATATTATTTTATGTTTGTTTGACCCTTGGGTGGACATTTACTTGAGTGCAATAAAGATAACATCATCATCAACTAAAGTACCTTCCTCAACATGGGAAAGTTATCAAAGCCTTTCCATTTCTTAATCATTAAATTCTAGTTTAATTCTGCTGATGCCATTTATTTATGTGAATATCTGAAAAAAAAGAATTGGAGTTCTAATACTCACTATTCATGAAGTGACCGGTGTTGTAATGGACTGCAAAATATCCCTAGTATCTGTAAGTAATGACTCTGACTCAAGTACTATTTAATAATATTTAAATGATTAAATTATGTAAAACTTTTAAAATGTGAATATACACCTATATGAAGGTATTGGCTACATTTATAGGTTGGTGCTAACTGGGAATAAAGCAGATTGGTTTTGTAAGCACTTCTTAATTCATTCCTCAGTATATCTCAGAACTATATTAAAGTGAGAATACACAAACCACAGCTAGAGAAACACTATGTAAAGATTAAAATTAAGTCTTATTCTATGGACATATTTTCAATTGTAACTTATCATTGCAAAAGAGAAGTCTTGTCTTTATTATTTGTATTTATTTATTTATTCATTCATTCATTTATTTATGGCTGCATTGGGTATTTGTTGCTGCTCACAGACTTTGTCTAGTTGTGGTGAGCGGGGGCTACTCTTTGTTGTGGTGCACCGGCTTCTCTTTGCGATGGCTTCTCTTGTTGTGGAGCATGGGCTATAGGTGTGCGGGCTTCAGTAGCTATGGCATGCGGGCTTAGTTGCTCCGTGGCATGTGGGATCTTCCCGGACCATGTATCAAACCCGTGTCCCCTGCAGCGGCAGGCGGATTCATAACCACTGTGCCACCAGGGAAGTCCCGAGAATCCTTGTCTTTATAATTCATAAAATAATTCAGCATTATTGAGATATAAACAGCATGGCTTGATTAATCTCCTACTAAGATAATGTTTCTGAACCCCAGCTTGAAAACATCGTTTCGTCATTGCCTGCAAACCTTGGGCCCATATTAAGCAAATGTGTAATATCAAAGTCATCATTCTGCAGAGGGGATGTAAGAGAAACCAGAATGGTATGAAGCCCATTGGTATTATAAGATCATTTTCATTTTCAGTACATTACAATTTTGGCCTTTTGTTTACTGTTGAAAAGGGCACTCTGCTAAGTTATAAGAAGGATTCAAATTAAAGGTGTGGTACAGGACATGAGCTGCCAATGCGAGCAATATTAGGTAATAGCGAAAGAGGTTAAATAGTTGATTTAATTTAGTACAGTCAATTTAGCAATAAGTATCAAAAGCATTAAAGTTTGTATAACATTTGACCTAGTCATTCCACTTCTAAGAATTTCTCTTAAAAACTTAAACGTACAATTGATTAAAAGTTTAGCAAAAAAAGATTTTCACTGAAATGTTTCTCTTAGTGAATAATTTTAAAAAATTAAATATATAACTCTGGAGTACAGATTATATATGTATATTATATCCACAAAATAAAATAATAATTATATAAAATGAAAAAAATTATATCACATGGGAATGTTCAAAAATATTAAGTTGAAAATAGCAGGTTGTTTACATTTAGATACAGATGGATTGATAGAGATAGATAAGTATATATATATATAGAGAGATGAATGATAGATGATATGAAGATAGATATATAGACAGATTAAAATATTGACAGTGAATATCTCTGGGCAGTGATAAAAGTATAATTTCTTTTTCCTCTTCCTTGTTTTCTTTTATATCTGTGGCTTCATTTTTTTTTTTTTTACCAAGAGCTTATATTTTATTTTTCAATAAGGAAAAGGCAATTCTTAAAAAAGAAAAAAATATATAATAGAGTCAGCCTAGACAATATATCAGAAAACCAAACATGGTAAGTTTATAAATTAACTTTTCTGAAATATTTTCCACATGACTCTGTGTTAAAAATATCACTTGTACACAAAGGCATGGACTTCGACAAGTGATTGGGGTTTGCATATGTAGAGAAATGGAAAATACATTCTAAGTGGATGGAATTCTTCCATCAAGTGACAGAGATGGAGAGGACACAGGTTTGTTTAGGAAATAGTGAGCAAAATAGTGGAGCATGATAGAAGTTCAATCAGATAAGTAGATTGAGGCCATTTAAGAAGGGTCTAAATGCCCAACCAGAGATGTTAGGTTATATCAGACAGGACATAGTCCCTGTTTATCTTAGCCACCTCAGTTGGTACCCCTTTCCTCACCGACTCCTTGTTCTCAGCTACATTTACCTCCTTTCTTCTCTCTGCCTAATCTCTGCCCTACCTCAAGGCTTCATGCACCTGCTAATGTCTGTCTGGAATTCCCTTCTCTTTGTTCACAACACTGCTGGTTCCTTTTAGTCACTCAGAACACAGCTTGCAGTTCACCACCAGGAAGAATCCTGCCCTGACCACCCATCCTGACTAGTCATACACTACCATACTGCTGTGTTTTAATCCACTAAGAAGCACTTACTATTAACTATTTTTATTTTTTTATTGTGTCTCTCTTTTGAATGTAACCTCTTTGAAGGCACAAAATTTGTCTTCTTATTCACCACTATATTCCCAGGACCTAGGGTAATGTCTGTGAAATATCTGTTGGATAAAGCAATGAATAAACAAATACCGATCTGTTATTGACAGAGATAATTGAGAGATAATACAATAAGGAGAACAAGAGATATTTTTTTCCAAAACATAACTCAGAAAGATAACGGCATCTAAATTATTTTGAGTTTAGCTTATAGACCAAAGGAAGACAATTCATATTATTCTTATTTGCACTGGTATACCATTTCCTGGACTCTCTTAAATATATTATGAATATTACAATTTTGACATTTAATTATTTCTTTCTTCACTTAAAATGTAGGAAAGTAAACATTCAAACAGTGTTTATTTCCCAAAACCCCCATACAACCCCCCCCCCAAGATACTACAAATAGGAATAAGTAGCACCTGCTCCTAAACATTCAGGGACAAAAGGATACTAAACTGGTGAAGGTTAGTCCTATATGACCAACACATAAAATGAAATCTGAAAAAACAGGTATATTTTAAGATCAGCTCACATAAAATATTTACATGAAAAATTACCAGATTAATTTTCAGAGCATATTCAGAAGATAATTACATCAATAATTAGAGGATTTAAAATCTTATGTGAATGAATCTTAAAACAAACTTACAAACCTACTTAGGATGATCAATGTCAGATAATGTCAAGGCATTTTCATTTTGTGAGTGTAAAACATGAGCTTTGGGTTCATGTTCGATATTTTTGATGCTCGAGCTATAAACCACCAACATTATGCTTTTTCTATGTTGTATTTATTCACTGTCTACAGAGGCAAAAGTCAGACTAGTGAAGGATTATACTTTTATAGAAGAATTTCTATCAAACCTTCAATTTGGTCCTACTGTGATATCTTATTTTTCTAGACTTTGATTAGAATCCATTTAATTCTAAAGGGACTCTCTCAGACATTGTTTTGATAAATTATTATTACACCTAAACATAAATAATGCATCTCTGGAAATATATAGAACATTGTGTAAACATATATTAGAACCATATTTATCCTTTGTATATACAATTATCTGAGATGACCAAGTGTTTTTAGAAATAAATTATAATCTTTAGATTTAAATGCACTACTCAAAAAGTATCCTAAACAACCTTTTTGACCATTAAACATATGTTCTAATTTTCCTAATACTACATGTATATGTACTTATGTATTACACGTGAAAGCAAAACGATACCAAAACTGTAAGTTTCAAAATGGTAAATAAAAACTCAATTTAAAAAAGTACATTTTCTATGAATTTGCCTACTCTAGGTATCTCATTCAGCGAAACACAAAGTATGATAAGAGACTACAAGGAATGGGAGGAGAAGGAAAAAGTTGTTTCCGTTTAATGGATACAGAGTTTCTACTTGGGATGATGGAAGAGTTTTGGAAATGGATGGGGTCATAGTTACACAACACTGTGAATGTATTTAATGGCACTGAATTGTACACTTAAAATGGTTAAAATGGTAAGTCTTACATTATATGTATTTTGCCACAATAACAACATTTTTTAAAGGAGAATAAAAGTGTACTTTATGCTGAGCAAATTCTGGAAGGGTGGAAAGGCAAACTTGAAAACAAGAGACTTCAGGTATCATCTAGCTTCTTATTTAACCAGCTCCTTATGTAACAGAACCAAAGGCCTAAGTTGATCTTCTGAAATTCAGACAGTGGCAAAATTTAGTCTGAATTCAATTACACCCCAACCCACCTTATCTTCAATAGATTTAAATGATCAACCAACTGGGCATCCCAGCAACACCACAAACTGAATACATTAAAAGGTGAACAAATAATCACCTCTCCAAATTAGCTCTTCATTTGGAGTTCTCTTGTTGACTAAAGGCATCATCCTCTTCCTAAGCATGCATACCTTCCCACAGCCAATCACCCACAAGTCCTATCCCTTGAATTCTCCCCAAGTCTCTTGATTTTGCCACTTTTTTACTGTCCTGACCCTACTTAAAATCATGAGGCTTCATTTGTTTCTTACCTCCTGACACTGTCAGGCCAACTGACATCTGGCTTTCCTGGATTATCTTATTTGACACTACATGAAAACATATTGTACTCTCCTATTCCATTCCAAAGTTTATCTCTTCATTTGCCTATGAACATCTTACATATTCTCCAAACCTAACTATAACATTCAAAATATTATATTCTTCTCATATTTTCATGCAAAAATTATGTATTAAATGCCAAGCATAATACACATTGTGTTAGGTTCCGGAAGTTTCGATGGCAAGCCAGAACTGATACCAACCAATCCCATCTTTATGTAATTTACTGACATGTGAAACAGACTAATGTTAATCAAACAATGGTAAACCACTTGAGTGTTATTTCTTCCCCAACAAAGCAACAGTGTCAGATGCTAAGTTCCAAGACAAAATCAATTATGAGGATAAACCGAGGATTCTGGGTCATACCCAGGGGGTACGAATTGGTTTGCATATGTAGAGATTGAAAAAGCCTACAAACTCATTATCATCACAATGAACCAGAAAGCAATGACCATTCCCTTAAGAATGACTAGCAAATAGGCCACATAGAAGAAAACTTTTATGTGGAGCTTCCTCCTCTGTACTCATGACTGGGAAGGTGACTGCTATGGACAGAATGTTTGTATCCTTCGAAAGTTCATGTTAAGGCCCTAATTCCCAACATGGTGGTATTTGGAGGTGGAGCCTTTGGAGAATAATTAGATTTAGATTAGGTAATGAGAGTGGGGCCCTCATAATGGAAATAATGTCCTTATAAAAAGAAAAAATGAGATATGAGAATTCTCTTTGTACCATGTGAAGATACAGGTAGAAGGCAGCCATCTACAAGCCAGGGAGAGGGCTCTCCCCAGACAATGAATCTGCCTAGCACTTTGATCTTGGACTTCACAGCCTCCAGAATTGCGAGAAATAAACATTTATTGTTTTAAGCCATACAATCTATGGTATTTTATTATAGCAGTCTGAATGCACTGAGACAATGACCAAACAGAACTTAAGAAACAAAAGAACTAGAAGAAAAGCCTATTATACAGAGATTTTTTTATAAAACTGAGAAATGTAAACAGTCAAGTTGCAGTTGCAATAGCAACAATTGAAAAATCATGCCTTAGCTGTCACAAAAATTCCCAATTCTTGAATATGTGTACTGAAAGAGAAAAGCATGTCACTATATTCCATCATTGACATAAACTAGTTAAAATGTGGTTCTCATTCTAGAAAATAGAAATCTTTTAACTTAGTTTTGTTTCCCAGAATGAAAGAGCATATTCTTCATTTTTTATTTGATAATTTAAATGTTACCCTGTGGAATGTGGCACTACTTCCTATGTTTGTACATATTACCATATAACTCAAGGAAATGATGAACAGAATCTACCCCTTTTTAGATAAGAATTACATTTGAGGTACAAACTTGAGGTACAAACAAAAGGTACAAATTTCCAGTTATAAAATAAACAAGTTATGAGGATGAGATTTACAGCATGGTGACTTATAGCTAATAATACTGTATTACATATTTGGAAGTTTCTAAAAGAGTATACCTTAAAAGTCCTCATCACAAGAAAAAAGAATTTTTGTAACTATGTATGGTGATGAATGTTCTAGACTTACTGTGGTGATCATTTCACAATACATACAAATACCAAATCATTATGTTGTATGCTTGAAACTAATGTTAATGTAATAAGTCAATTATAACTCAATAAAAAAATGTAAAAGAATGACATGTGATATGAAACTTGAGGAGCCTCAAGACACTGAAATCAGGATAAAGTTTAGAGCAATTGTTCAAATCTATTTTAGAGTGTTTATTTTCCTTAATAAATTTTGATTCATTCATCATAATTTTTGAAATAGATTAATAATAAGTATCTCACTTGTCCACAGTACAATGAAATCCTTTTTTTCCTTTTCTAAGTGAAGCAGAAAGAATGGAATTATTAGGAGAATGAGAAAGAAAATTGAAAGGATTCTACTTTCTGGTAAAGAAGTAAGAAAAAAGTGAAATTTCCAGAACCAGTTATAATTCTGAAAAGAAAAAAAAAAAAGAAAAAAGAAAAGAAATTAATGGTATCTGAAGTTTCTAAATTTCTGGAAAATTTAAAAATTCCTTGATTGTTATGTTTGTTACCTCTGGCAGATTCCCCAAAAAGCTTTATTGTAAATTCTAAAAAGGAAGAGGGTTGTAAGTGTGCTAGGGTCAACGCCCACACTCATCCTCCATCCTCCATGCTCTCCTCTAGACAGCCGGGTACTAGAGGACTTCCCACTGAATTGCTCATGTGCACCTGCCTCTAAGGTTTCAACGACGTTCTGCTGATAAGAGGTGGAGAATAGAGGGTAGAAGAAAAGGAGATGCCATTTTTTTCCTGCTTCTGATTCCTTTCCTGGGGAGCAACTGTGTGCTATGAGAGATGCCAGTGAGTCCCTAACATAGCAGTAATGTCTAAGACAGTCATATTAGTAGGTCACTGAGGTTGGTCATAGAGGACTGAAGGTCTCGGCAGCATTGGCAGCAAATACAGCCCTATCAGTGGGACTGTGGGCTCCTGGCTGCCTGCCCTGTGTCAAGAGACAGCAGTCCCAACAGCAACAGTGTCAGCAAGATAGCTCCGGGAGCCTCAGTAGCAAGTATACTGTGAGCTCTGGATAGCACTACCCTCCCTCTCTTGCACTCTGCTTTACTAATCAATTCCCTTCATTAAATGTCTGCACTTATCAACATGACTAACTTCCCAAAGTCCCTCGATTCAACGTGTCTGCTTCAGCTGCTAGGAGTGGATTTAACAATTATTGGTTGGTTGACCAGGATCTGGACTCAACAGTGGCTTATATTAAATGAGTTTGAGACGCCAGAACTTTTTATTGGAGTACATATTTGAATTATGTGCAACCCACCCAACAATCCCCCAATTATCTCCCAAATTTGAGAACTGCATTAATGAGGAGGAAGCTCCTGAATTCTGAGAGAATTTCATAGTTATTCCCTGTAGGTCAGAGATAAAAGTGGGAGATGCTGCCATTGAAATATGAGTTTCTGGGCTGGCAGAGGTCACATGGCAGCACCTCAGCCACTGAGACAGGGTGGTCAGTGTTACTATAATGGGCAGCAGGTCCAGAGCAGTAGTCAGAATATTTTGAGCTACAGACATCTTTGGCTGTGGTTAATTTATCACTAGAAATAAATTAGAGGTCATCTTTTTAAACAGGTTGTCAATATATAATCACAGAGAAACACGAGGGCTCGTTTTGTGGGTCAGGGGGGTTTGTTTGTTTTTGGCCTCACTGTATGGCATGCGGGACCTTAGTTCTCTGACCAGGGATCGAACACATGCCCCCTGCATTGGGAGCACAGAGTATTAACCATTGGATCACCAGGGAAGTCTGAGAAATATGAGGGCTGATTTCATCACCACAATGGAGAGTCCCATCCTCTAACAAAGTTTCCATTCCAGAGCTAGATCACAGACCCAGAACCCTTTGAATGACAGAGAGGCCAGGTCCACTTAAAGAAGGACCCTGAGATACCATGCCAAGAATAATCCATAAATCTACCTGAAATCTTCCCCGATGGGACCCCTTTGGCCATTAATCAAGGAAGCTGGATACACATTGAAAAAAGGAAAAAACACACACCATTCAGAGATTGGTAAACTGACAATGAGTTGATTTAAACTGGGGTCCCAAAATACTATTGGGATAATTGATTAAAGTTGAAGCTTATGGGAATTAGGTGACAAATGGAGTTATTGCCTAAGTCTATCTCTCAATGGATTGGCCAACCCAGCTTTGGGTAATTTCCTTAGTTCCTGAAAACAAAGTTAAAATAAACAAGGCAGTGGAACGTATCCATTTTGGTTTAGAGAGGGAACATAGACTCCACAGAATAGAACAGATTGTCAATCACATGGAGAAAGTAACACAGGCTAAATTAATGGGACCTGTGAGAGAAAAGGTAAGCTCATTTTGCTGGTTAAATATCAAGAAGTGTACCTAGGAGTGTAGCTGGAAGGAGAGCATGGGAAGTGTTCCCACAGGCAGCCTACTTCATTATTGGCCTTCAACATCAACATACAACATACCCTCCATAGACAAGGCTTCAAATAACTACCTTAAAAATGTCTGACAAAAGTGATAAATCTATTTTGCCAAAAGCCTCTCTTGGGCAATATTTTATTTCCATTATCAGCCTGTGTTTTCCTCTGTTTTTCCTCAGGCTGCAATTAATTTCCTTGAATAAACTCATTGTGGTCACTGTGAAGACAATCCGATGGCATTAACAAATGAAAATAGTATAAAAGGACATATGTCTTGTTAGCTGTGTTCCCTCAAAAGACTCTAGGGCCTAAGATAGAACCCAGAGAATTATTGTGATTAAATGAAAACCACTCAGAGGAAACAAAACAATTTAAAATGTCACTCAAGCCATCCCTATTGGTTTTAATTGTCCAGGAATTCAATTGTATGAAGTTGTGACATATGGTTTTTGCATTTCATAGTGCTAATGTAATAAGTATCAGTCAAGATGTCAGCTATCAAATAAAATACAACATTCCAATTATTCCAATGATATGGTAGGGAAGCAAAATTTGCTGCCCTAAAATCTATCTCTTTGGTATGAGGATTACTTTAGGCTGATTCTCTTTAAGAAAGAAAACAGTCCAGAGTCTTTTTTTTTTCAACCTCTCCCTTAGCTGCCTAAAGATTTAGATAAAGAACCTGTTCACAGAATAGAGCTATCACCAGAGATATCTGCATAGAATACAGGTTAGATGTGTGGGTGGAAACTCTAGTCAGAGCCTAGACAACAGAGTCCACTCTGTGTCCCATTGTGTCTGCATGACCCAGCAAACAGTTATTTACCAAATATTTCCTTTTCTATCTCCATGTGACTTGCCTTCCTCCCCTTTGTAGTCTCAAAAGACTAACTCCAACATCCTGTTTTGGCTTTAGCTGAAGATGGTATTTAAGGTGAATGCTTCACACATTTTGGTGAATTACTCTGTTTTCCTGAATCTCTCCCATGTATACATGTTATCAAACCTTTTTTTCTCCTGTTAATCTGTTCATGTCAATTTAATTCTTACACCAGCCAGAAGAACCTAGTAAAGAAAAATTTCTTCCTCCCCAACACTATCAATAAATATTGTAAATAATAAATTATTACATCTAGAGTATGGCATTGAGTTATATTATGCTGTCTGAACTATACCAGATTTTAAACATTTATTGACTGTTTTAATATTAAATACATCATGTATATCGTAAGACTTTTATAGTAAAACTGGCTGCATAATACTAAAAACTGAAATAAATTTTCCATTAGATTTAAGCAGAATCTTCAAAGAATAAAATATAGAAATGAAAATTCAGAAAGAAAATTATAAATTCAACCAACTATATAAAACATGAACTCAGATAATGGTGATGAAACATTTCAGGAAGTTTAAAATATATGTTATAATATGTGTGTGTGTACATAACTACTTCATTTCTGCTGAATTTTTCTTGTTGCTCAAAATTGAAATATATTATTGCAGAAAATATTTGAACCCTTGAAAATAATGAAATGTTTAATAAACTATTTTAAATATACAATATGTATATTTTATACATATACATATATATACATATATGTATATATATACAGGGGTACTAAGTTTCAAGCATCTTATAAACTTTTCTGTATTAGATACTTTGTTATCTAATCTTAACAACCCTATGAGGTAAGTATTATTTTTTGTATTTTACAACTGATAAAATTAAGCCTGAGAAAAATACAGTAGCTTAAGCAACTTGCTTGAGACAGAATTTTCCACTGAATAGACAATATATGGACTCCAGTTTCTTCAGAAAACCAGTGTTGTTTATATGGTGCTATTGCTTCCTTTTTGAATCTTTAAATTCTGAAACACACACACACACACACAGTACTGCACAAATAACTGTGTATATTTCTATATACATTTTTAAATTTCCTTGAAATGTATCTCATACAGTTAATTACATCATCAACTATTCATATACCAATAATACTTATTGGTATATGAATAGTTAATGATGGATACTTTTGCAGGGATATTTCCCTAGCACAGCTATTAAAATATGTGCATTAGTGGATTTAAATATCCCACACAATGCTTGCATGTTAACAATTACTCCTTTGTTAACTAGAGCTAGAAATATTCAATTAAAGAAAGATACTGTATTGCCAACTTTTGTTTTAATGTATTCAAATATATTAATATATTCAGAAATATATTAGGATAGCAAGAGTGAGTTTTATGAAATTTTGTACACTATACTCCATTTCCTAAATAAAGACCTTATTTTAAAAATTATAACCCAAATGCATTATGGCCTCATGTCATATATAATAAGTTAGCAACACAGATATAAATCAAGTCACTTTTTATTTTTCGGTACACAGGCCTCTCACTGTTGTGGCCTCTCCAGTTGTGGAGCACAGGCTCCGGAAGCGCAGGCTCAGTGGCCATGGTTCATGGGC
Source organism: Mesoplodon bidens (assembly GCF_964165515.1). Classification (NCBI taxonomy): domain Eukaryota; kingdom Metazoa; phylum Chordata; class Mammalia; order Artiodactyla; family Ziphiidae; genus Mesoplodon; species Mesoplodon bidens. The sequence continues at coordinate 80,269,904 of NC_138161.1, read as the reverse complement.
CCAGCCGCTCCATGGCATGTGGGATCTTCCCGGACCGGGGCACGAACCTGTGTCCCCTGCATCAGCAGGCGGACTCTCAACCACTGCGCCACCAGGGAAGCCCCAAATCAAGTCACTTTTAACATTTTGTTCCATACTCAAAGGTAAAAGAAATCTTTTATTCTATATGTAAACATTTGTGAAGGATTCAGAAATACTTTCTTCATATATACATTTTGATAGTATTACTTTACATTTTCTACACAAGACAAATACGAGAACATCGCAATTACATAATATATTGGCTTGTTAAATATACTTTTTAAGTTTTGGGAGTTTGATTAGCAGCTATGAAATGGAACATGAGCTTTTAATAAATCCATGCAATTCAGCTATCCCTCTCCTGATCCCACTGCCACCACAATTTCTTCTTTTCTCTTCATAACACGTTTTCTATATATCAACCATTTTTGGAAAAACACACAAGCGCACAAACAAAAAACTTCTGCTCAGTGACTTTCAAATCAAATTGGAAACGTTTTGGTGATGTAAAAGAAGAACTGAAAATAAACTGAGGGGACAAGAGACATTCAACAAAAGATATTCTCTGGAATTTTATGCATACACACGAAATGGTCTAAAATGTTCAGGACCTGCCAAATTCAGAAATGACATTTATGAACTGTCAGGTGTTTTCTTATCCTGAATTCTTTCCTGACAGATTTTGAGTCATTTAAGAATCTCTCTGCTTGTTCTCCATTCCCTCCTTCTGCATCTATCAGGATGTAGACATAAACAGAATTGGCTAACATAGGTAACCAACTCATCACAAGCAGCACTGATTTGCAAGTAGAATATTTTTACTATTTCATGAGAACAAATGTTTTGATCAGGAAATAGATCAACTGGAAACCTTCCCTTGAAACACTGCCAGGATAAGTTTAAAAAGAAACATTCCCTGCTCTGTTCCTTCCAGCCACTGTTCTGTTTGGAATAGATTTTAAAATCTCTTAAAATATGACCTTATAAGAAATGATTTATATTTTAAAATGAATTTAAAATCACAGAAGCCCTGAACTCTACATAGGACACAAAGTATTATTAGTTCACTAGAGGCATATATAAAAAATATCATCTTAATACATTAAATAAATATTAAATTACCATCTTAATAACAGGCTTATCATATCTGAGTGGCTGCCTTGCTGTGCGTAAGCTGCTATTTATTGCTTTGATTGCTTTCCCAAAGATGATCTTCACATAAATGATAATAACAAGTGCCTTTAATTACAAGCAGCACATAATAAATACTTATTACACTGCATGAATACCTGCCATTACCCTCTTTTATGCTATTATTAGTGAATAGTCCCTAGTCACCCAAGTACATTTCTACTCTTCATCACTGTGGCAGTTTCAAACTGTGCATTCTCAGTAGGTGTCAAGATACATGAAGCTTCTCAGAGTTGTGGAAGGATAACTTTTACTGTTTCGTGGAAGGGAATGAAAGAAGGTTGCTTGGTCAAGACCTTGCAGCTTGTCAGCTGTTCTATTTGAAGATAGGGTGCTTTGGATCAGGCGCTGGGTGTCACCAGGGCCTGGGGGACATAACTAATGAAAAAAATCAACGGGCAGTTGTTTTTGGAATGTCACAGAGAACTAAAGAAATATCTGAAGTGTCAAAATGCATTTGAAATAAGATACAGTGAACCAAAGGCACTGAAGTAATTTAGGGGTTCATACACAAAAGCCCTGCAGCAAGGCAGTGGAAGTCCTTCAGTAATCTGTAGGTCTGTATTCTATGAACTACTGCATTTGGTTCAGTTCTAAACAGTTCTTTTTTTTTTTTTAATCTTTATTGGAGTATAATTGCTTTACAATGTTGTGTTAGTTTCTGTTGTACAACAAAGTGCATCAGCTATAAGTATACATATATCCCCATATCCCCTCCCTCTTGCATCTCCCTCCCACCCTCCTTATCCCACCCCTCTAGGTGGTTGCAAGACACCGAGCTGGTCCCCTTGTGCTATGCAGCTGCTTCCCACTAGGTATATATTTTACATTTGGTAGTGTATATATATCAATGCTACTCTCTCACTTCATCCCAACTTACCCTTCACCTTCCCCATGTCAAGTCCATTCTCTGTGTCTGCATCTTTATTCCTGTCCTGCCCCTAGTTTCATCTGAATCTTTTTTTTTTTTTTTAGATTCCATATATATGTGTTAGCATACAGTATTTGTTTTTCTCATTCTGACTTACTTCACTCTGTATGACAGACTCTAGGTTCATCCACCTCACTACAAATAATTCAATTTTGTTTCTTTTTGTGGCTGAGTAATATTCCATTGTATATATGTACCACATCTTCTTTATCCATTTACCTGTTGATGGACACTTAGGTCGCTTCCATGTCCTGGCTATTGTAAATAGTGCTGCAATGTACATTGTGGTACATGTCTCTTTTGAATTATGGTTTTCTCAGGGTATATGCCCAGTAGTGGGATTGCTCACTCATACAGTAGTTATATTTTTAGTTTTTTTAAGGAACCTCCATACTGTTCTCCATAGTGGCTGTATCAATTTACATTCCCACCAACAATGCATGAGTGTTCCCTTTTCTCCACACCTTCTCCAGCATTTATTGTTTGTAGATTTTTTGATGATAGCCACTCATATTCAACAGAGAAATTAAAACCACAGACAAGCAAAAGTTAAGAGAATTCAGCACGACTTCCGGGTAAGATGGCGGAAGAGTAAGACGCGGAGATCACCTTCCTCCCCACGGATACACCAGAAATACAGCTACACGTGGAACCACCCCTACAGAACACCTACTGAACGCTGGCAGAAGACCCCAGACCTCCCAAAAGGCAAGAAACTCCCCACATACCCGGGTAGGGCAAAGCGGAGAGATCCCCACACAGAGGATCGGTGCCGAGCGGCACTCACCAGCCCGAGAGGCTTGTCTGCTCGCCCGCCGGGGCGCGCAGCGCTGGAAGCTGAGGCTCGGGCTTCGGTCAGAGCGCAGAGAGAGGACTGGGGCTGGCGGCGAGAACTCAGCGTGAAGGGGGCTAATGTGCCACAGCTAGCCGGCAGGGAGTCCGGGAAAACTCTGGAGCTGCCGAAGAGGCAAGAGACTATTTCTTCCCTCTTGGTTTCCCGGTGCGCGAGGAGAGGGGATTAAGAGCGCTGCTTAAAGGGGCTCCACAGACGGGCGCGAGTCGCAACTGAAAGCGCGGAGCCCAGTGACGGGCGTGGGACGCTGGGGCTGTTGCTGCTGCCGCCAAGAAGCCTGTGTGCGAGCGCAGGTCACTGCCCACACCGCCCTTCCGGGAGCCTCTGCAGCCCGCCACTGCCGGGGTCCCGGGATCCAGGGGCGGCTTCCCTGGGAGAACGCACGGCGCGCCTCGGGCTGGTGCAACGTCACGCCGACCTCTGCCGCTGCAGGCTCGCCCCGCACTCCGTGCCCCTCCCTCCCGCCCGGCCTGAGTGAGCCAGAGTCCCCGAAGCGGCTGCTCCTTTAACCCTGTCCTGTCTGAGCGAAGAACAGACGCCCTCCGGCGACCCACACGCAGAGGCGGGGCCAAATCCAAAGCTGAGACCCAGGAGCTGTGAGAACAAAGAAGAGAAAGGGAAACCTCTCCCAGCAGCCTCAGAAGCAGCGGATTAAAGCTCCACAATCAACTTGATGTACCCTGCATCTGTGGAATACATGAATAGACAACACATCATACCAAATTGAGGAGCCCGGAGTCAGTGCTGTGCCTCTGAGGTGGGAGAGCCAACTTCAGGACACTGGTCCACAAGAGACCTCCCAGCTCCACATAATATCAAACGGCAAAAATCTTCCAGAGATCTCCATCTCAACACCAGCACCCAGCTTCACTCAACGACCAGCAAGCTACAGTGCTGGACACCCTAAGCCAAACAACTAGCAAGACAGGAATACAACGCCACCCATTAGCAGACAGGTGGCCTAAAATCATAAAAAGTCTGCAGACACCCCAAAACACACCACCAGACGTGGACCTGCCCACCAGAAAGACAAGATCCAGCCTCATCCACCAGAACACAGGCACTAGTCCCCTCCACCAGGAAGCTTACACAACCCACTAAACCAACCTTAGCCACTGGGGACAGACACTAAAAACAACGGGAACTACGAACCTGCAGCCTGCAAAAAGGAGACCCCAAACACAGTAACATAAGCAAAATGAGAAGACAGAAAAACACACAGCAGGAGAAGGAGCAAGATAAAAACCCACCAGATCTAACAAATGAAGAGGTAATAGGCAGTCTACCTGAAAAAGAATTCAGAATAATGATGGTAAAGATGATCCAAGATTCTATTTCCCAGATCCAAAATCTTGGAAATAGAATAGACAAAATGCAAGAAACAGTTAACAAGGACCTAGAAGAACTAAAGATGAATCAAGCATCGATTAAAAACACAATACATGAAATAAAAAATACTCTAGATGGGATCAATAGCAGAATAACTGAGGCAGAAGAACGGATAAGTGAGGTGGAAGATAAAATAGTGGAAATAACTGCTGCAGAGCAAAATAAAGAAAAAAGAATGAAAAGAACAGAGGACAGTCTCAGAGACCTCTGGGACAACATTAAACGCACCAACATTCGAATTATAGGGGTTCCAGAAGAAGAAGAGAAAAAGAAAGGGACTGAGAAAATATTTGAAGAGATTATAGTTGAAAACTTCCCTAATATGGGAAAGGAAATAGTTAATCAAGTCCAGGAGGCACAGAGAGTCCCATACAGAATAAATCCAAGGAGAAATACGCCAAGACACATATTAATCAAACTGTCAAAAATTAAACACAAAGAAATCATATTAAAAGCAGCAAGGCAAAAACAACAAATAACACACAAGGGAATCCCCATCAGGATAACAGCTGATCTCTCAGCAGAAACTCTACAAGCCAGAAGGGAGTGGCAGGACATAATTAAAGTGATGAAGGAGAAAAACCTGCAACCAAGATTACTCTACCCAGCAAGGATCTCATTCAGATTTGATGGAGAAATTAAAACGTTTACAGACAAGCAAAAGCTGAGAGAGTTCAGCACCACCAAACCAGCTTTACAACAAATGCTAAAGGAACTTCTCTAGGCAAGAAACACAACAGAAGTAAAAGACCTACAATAACGAACCCAAAACAATTAAGAAAATGGGAATAGGAACATACATATCGATAATTACCTTAAATGTAAATGGACTAAATGCTCCCACCAAAAGATACAGATTAGCTGAATGGATACAAAAACAAGACCCATATATATGCTGTCTACAAGAGACCCACTTCAGACCTAGAGACACATACAGACTGAAAGTAAGGGATGGAAAAAGAAATTCCATGCAAATGGAAATCAAAAGAAAGCTGGAGTAGCAATTCTCATATCAGACAAAATAGACTTTAAAATAAAGACTACTGGAAGAGACAAAGAAGGACACTACCTAATGATCAAGGGATCGATCCAAGAAGAAGATATAACAATCGTAAATATTTATGCACCAAACATAGGAGCACCTCAATATATAAGGCAAATACTAACAGCCATAAAAGGAGAAATCGACAGTAACACAATCATAGTAGGGGACTTTAACATCCCACTTTCACCAATGGACAGATCATCCAAAATGAAAATAAATAAGGAAACACAAGCTTTAAACGATACATTAAACACGATGGACTTAATTGATATTTATAGGACATTCCATCCCAAAACAACAGAATACACATTTTTCTCAAGTGCTCATGGAACATTCTCCAGGATAGATCATATCTTGGGTCACAAATCAAGCCTTGGTAAATTTAAGAAAATTGAAATTGTATCAAGTATCTTTTCCGACCACAATGCTATGAGACTAGATATCAATTACAGGAAAAGAGCTGTAAAAAATACAAACACATGGAGGCTAAACAATACACTACTTAATAACGAAGTGATCACTGAAGAAATCAAAGAGGAAATTAAAAAATACCTAGAAACAAATGACAATGGAGACATGACGACCCAAAACCTATGGGATGCAGCAAAAGCAGTTCTAAGAGGGAAGTTTATAGCAATACAATCCCACCTTAAGAAACAGGAAACATCTCGAATAAACAACCTAACCTTGCACCTAAAGCAATTAGAGAAAGAAGAACAAAAACATCCCAAAGTTAGCAGAAGGAAAGAAATCATAAAAATCAGATCAGAAATAAATGAAAAAGAAATGAAGGAAATGATAGCAAAGATCAATAAAACTAAAAGCTGGTTCTTTGAGAAGATAAACAAAATTGATAAACCATTAGCCAGCCTCATCAAGAAAAAAAGGGAGAAGACTCAAATCAATAGAATTAGAAATGAAAAAGGAGAAGTAACAACTGACACTGCAGAAATACAAAAGATCATGAGAGATTACTATAAGCAACTCTATGCCAATAAAATGGACAACCTGGAAGAAATGGACAAATTCTTAGAAATGCACAACCTGCCAAGACTAAACCAGGAAGAAATAGAAAATATGAACAGACCAATCACAAGCACTGAAATTGAAACTGTGATAAAAAATCTTCCAACAAACAAAAGCCCAGGACCAGATGGCTTCACAGGCGAATTCTATCAAGCATTTAGAGAAGAGCTAACACCTATCCTTCTGAAACTCTTCCAAAATATAGCAGAGGGAGGAACACTCCCAAACTCATTCTACGAGGCCACCATCACCTTGATACCAAAACCAGACAAGGATGTCACAAAGAAAGAAAACTACAGGCCAATATCACTGATGAACATAGATGCAAAAATCCTCAACAAAATACTAGCAAACAGAATCCAACAGCACATTAAAAGGATCATACACCATGATCAAGTGGGGTTTATTCCAGGAATGCAAGGATTCTTCCATATATACAAATCAGTCAACGTGATACACCATATTAACAAATTGAACGAGAAAAACCATATGATCATCTCAATAGATGCAGAGAAAGCTTTCGACAAAATTCAACACCCATTTATGATAAAAACCCTGCAGAAAGTAGGCATAGAGGGAACTTTCCTCAACATAATAAAGGCCATATATGACAAACCCACAGCCAGCATCATCCTCAATGGTGAAAAACTGAAACCATTTCCACTAAGATCAGGAACAAGACAAGGTTGCCCACTCTCACTACTCTTATTCAACCTAGTTTTGGAAGTTTTAGCCACAGCAATCAGAGAAGAAAAGGAAATAAAAGGAATCCAAATTGGAAAAGAAGAAGTAAAGCTGTCACTGTTTGCAGATGACATGATACTATACATAGAGAATCCTAAAGATGCTACCAGAAAACTACTAGAGCTAATCAATGAATTTGGTAATGTTGCAGGATACAAAATTAATGCACAGAAATCTCTGGCATTCCTATATACTAATGATGAAAAATCTGAAAGTGAAATCAAGGAAACACTCCCATTTACCATTGCAACAAAAAGAATAAAATATCTAGGAATAAACCTACCTAAGGAGACAAAAGACCTGTATGCAGAAAATTATAAGACACTGATGAAAGAAATTAAAGATGATACAAATAGACGGAGAGATGTACCATGTTCTTGGATTGGAAGAATCCACATTGTGAAAATGACTCTACTACCCAAAGCAATCTACAGATTCAATGCCATCCCTATCAGACTACCACTGGCATTTTTCACAGAACTAGAACAAAAAATTTCACAATTTGTATGGAAACACAAAAGACCCCGAATAGCCAAAGCAATCTTGAGAATGAAAAATGGAGCTGGAGGAATCAGGCTCCCTGACTTCAGACTATACTACAAAGCTACAGTAATCAAGACAGTATGGTACTGGCACAAAAACAGAAAGATAGATCAGTGGAACAGGATAGAAAGCCCAGAGTTAAACGCACGGACATATGGTCACCTTATCTTTGATAAAGGAGGCAGGAATGTACAGTGGAGAAAGGACAGTGTCTTCAATAAGTGGTGCTGGGAAAACTGGGCAGAGGCATGTAAAAGTATGAGATTAGATCACTCCCTAACACCATACACAAAAATAAGCTCAAAATGGATTAAAGACCTAAATGTAAGGCCAGACACTCTCAAACTCTTAGAGGAAAACATAGGCAGAACACTCTATGACATAAATCACAGTAAGATCCTTTTTGACCCACCTCCTACAGAAATGGAAATAAAGACAAAAATAAACACATGGGACCTAATGAAACTTAAAAGCTTTTGCACAGCAAAGGAAACCATAAACAAGACCAAAAGACAACCCTCAGAATGGGAGAAAATATTTGCAAATGAAGCAACTGACAAAGGATTAATCTCCAAAATTTATAAGCAGCTCATGCAGCTCAATAACAAAAAAACAAACAACCCAATCCAAAAATGGGCAGAAGACCTAAATAGACATTTCTCCACAGAAGATATACAGACTGCCAACAAACACATGAAAGGATGCTCAACATCTTTACTCATTAGAGAAATGCAAATCAAAACTACAATGAGATATCATCTCATACCAGTCAGAATGGCCATCATCAAAAAATCTAGAAACAATAAATGCTGGAGAGGGTGTGGAAAAAAGGGAACCCTCTTGCACTGCTGGTGGGAATGTGAATTGGTACAGCCGCTATGGAGAACGGTATGGAGGTTCCTTAAAAAACTACAAATAGAACTACCATATGACCCAGCAATCCCACTTCTAGGCATATACCCTGAGAAAACCATAATTCAAAAAGAGACATGTACCAAAATGTTCATAGCAGCCCTATTTACAATAGCCCGGAGCTGGAAACAACCTAAGTGTCCATCATCGGATGAATGGATAAAGAAGATGTGGCACATATATACAATGGAATATTACTCAGCCATAAAAAGAAATGAAATTGAGCTATTTGTAATGAGGTGGATAGACCTAGAGTCTGTCATACAGAGTGAAGTAAGTCAGAAAGAGAAAGACAAATACTGTATGCTGACACATATATATGGAATTTTAGAAAAAAAATGTCATGAAGAACATAGGGGTAAGACAGGAATAAAGACACAGACCTACTAGGGAATGGAGTTGAGGATATGGGGAGGGGGAAGGGTAAGCTGTGACAAAGTGAAAGAGCGGCATGGACATATATACACTACCAAACGTAAGGTAGATAGCTAGTGGGAAGCAGCCGCATAGCACAGGGAGATTAGCTCGGTGCTTTGTGACCGCCTGGAGGGGTGGGATAGGGCGGGTGGGAGGGAGATGCAAAAGGGAGGGGATATGGAAACATATGTATATGTATAACTGCTTAAATTTGTTATAAAGCAAAAAATAAAAATAATAAAAAATAAATAAAAAATAAATAAAATTAAAAAATAAAAAAAAAGAATTAAAAAAAAAAGATATCATTAAATTCATCACTTTCCAAATCGATCAAAAATAAAGTATGCAAAACAGGAAAAAAAAAAAAAAAAAAAAAAAGAGAATTCAGCACCACCAAACCAGCCTTACAACAAATACTAAAGTAACTTGTCTAGGCAGGAAACACAAGAGAAGGAGAAGACCTACAAAAACAAACCCAAAACAATTAAGAAAACAATTAAGAAAATGATAATGATAATGGGAACATACATATTGATTATTACCTTAATGTAAATGGATTAAATGCTCTAACCAAAAGACATAGACTGGCTAAATGGATACAAAAACAAGACCCGTATATATGTTGTCTACAAGAGATTCACTTCAGACCTAAAAAGTTCTTAAGGAAATGGAAAGGCTTTAAAGAGGTGTGGCAGCAGTAATTACAGTGGAAAACAGCAGTCTGGAATAAGACAATAAAAAAAAGTCATTATACCTGAAACCATAAAACTCTTAGAGAGAGACATAGGTGATAAGATCCTTGATATTGATCTTGGCAATGATTTTTTTTGGATTTGACACCCAAAGCAAAGGCAATAAAAGCTTTAAAAATAACCAATGGGACTACCTCAAACTAAAAAGTTCTGCACAACAAAGAAAATCATCAACAAAATAAACAGGCAACTTATTGAATAAAGGAAAATATTTGTAAATTAAAGGTCTGATAAGGGATTAATATCCAAAATATATAAAGAAATCATACAACTTAATAGCAACACCCCCCAAACAATCCCATTAAAAAATGGGCAGAGGATCTGAATAGATGTTTTTCTGAAGAAGACATACAGATGGCAAAAAGGTTCATGAAAAAATAATCAACATCACTAATCATCAGAGAAATGTAAATCAAAATCACAATGAGATATCACCTCACACCTGTCAGAATGGCTATTATCAAAAAGACAACAAATAACAAGTGTTGGCAAGAATGTGAAGAAAAAGGAACACTTGTGCACTCTTGGTGGGAGTGTAAATTGGTGCAGATACTATGGAAAATAGTGTGGAGGTTCCTCAAATAATTAAAAATAGAACTACCATATGATCCAGCAATTCCACTTCTGGATATCTATTTGAAGGAAATGAAAACACCAACTCGAAAAGATATATGCACCCCCATGTTCACTTCAGCATTATTTATAACATCCAAGAGATGGAAACAACCTAAGTGTCTACTGACAAATGAATGGTTAAGGAAAATGTGGCATATATATATATATATATATATATATATATATATACACATACATACTCACAATGGAATATTATTCAGCCATAAAAAATAATGAAATCTTGCCATTTGCAGCAATATGGATGGGCTTTGAGGGCATTGTGCAAAGTGAAATAGGTCAGGCAGAGAAAGACAAATAATGTATGATATCACTTATATGTGAAATCTAAAACAAAACAAAACTAAAAACAAACTCATAGATATAGAGAGCAGATTGGTTGCTGCCAGAGGTGGGGATTAGGGAGAGGTAAATAGGTGGAGGCAGTCCAAAGGTACAAATGTTCAGTTATAAAATAAATAAGTCATGGGGATGTAATGTACTGCATAGCAACTATAGTTAATAATACTGAGTTGCATATTTGAAAAATCGCTAAGAGAATAAATCTTAAAAGTTCTAATTACAAGAAAAAAAGTTCCATAACTATATGTATGGTGATAAATACTAACTAGACTTACTGTGGTGGTCATTTTGCAATACATACAAATATCAAATCACTACGCTATATACCTGAAACTAATATAATGTTGTATGTCAATTCTACCTCAATTTAAAAAAAAGAAAAAAGAAAAAAAGTAATTATGAATTCTTCAACTCTTCTATCTGGATCTCTTTGAAATGTAAGGAATAAAATCCCTTTCAATTGAACCTAACTGAAAAGAGGTTCTAGGACATAGTTAGAAAATATCACAGAATCCAAAGTAGAGGCAGATTTCCTGGGAACTGGAAAAGGAATGTTGCACAGACCAACAAAGGATTATGTTGATCAAGAAGAAGGTTTTGATTCCCCTGCTGTGTTTTTCTCAGTAAATCTGCTCCATCCTCCTACCATTCAAGAGCTTCTCTGCCTGGTCAGCTGGCACGCATCTCAGTATTGCCATTCCAACCCTAAATCTGCAAGTCCTTTCAGGAACATACTAACTGTTAAGTGATCAGAGTATTTGAGTATAATTATTTCCATGGAAGATAATCTGATGAGTTTTGTGTAGTCTCCAGATGAGTCCCTTTTTAGTCAGCTGAGGCAGCATAGTGGAATCCTTCAATTGTTCCTAAGAATCAGCTTTGAGAAAGAAAAGAGAAAGCATGTCTCTTGCTTACATCTACAGCATCCCAGGCCTTTCAACTCAGTGCCAGGCATTATCTGAGAGTCTGGCAGTCACTTCTATAGCATCTTGTGTCAGGCACATGTCCCTGTGCAAGAAGATCTTTTCCGATGATAAGAGTCTTATAGAATTTGCTTATATTTTCATTCTTGGTAATTATATGCATTAAAAGCCAAATCCAGAAATGTAGTTCCTGCCATGACCTGTATCAGAGCATCCACCTAACCAAAATTTAATAACAGCCTCAGATGACTAGAGATGATGAGTCTGTGGATTTGCAGCCTGGCTTCCCACACACACTAGTCCTCCCAAGACTTCCCAAATAAGAGATTCCCAACAACACAGGAAACCCTACTCATTCCAGATACTCAATTGCAATTACTGAAATGTTTTTTTTCTTTTATTTCTTTTTTCAAATGAAAGCATTGATTTAATCTAAAACACAACACACTTGGGATATCAGCTTCAAATGGTAAGCTGTTTTGTAACTGAATCCCAATGGTCTCAGAGTGCCAGCAATGAGTAGAAATGGCTTCATACAGCAATTTTCAAAATATAATAATATATTTATATTAACAATATCATTATTTTCATTTTTCATCATCTGGCTCCAGCCAGGCACCTTCATACAGAAGTGTATCTGGGTCCTCAACATTCTTAGAGCTATAAGTAGTAACCAATAAATAACAATACACATCACCAACCTGACCTTTTTCTAAACTCCTCAATTCTTCTCCCTAAGAAGTTGTATGTTCTAGATTCTAAAAGTTTGTATTAACTGTTTTTCCATCATGTATCCATGAACTGATAGCTCTCTTCCTAGGTGAAGGGTTCTAAATGTCTTCCTCTCAGCCATGACATCTTAACCAGCCTTGTAAAATTTCTAAATCCCATTGCTTGTAACCACACTCATACCTCAAAAAATTTCTTTTCACTACAGAATCTTTTGAATACAAAAAAGAAAACCCCACTAAACTTGGGTGAAATGAAAAGCAAGCTTTTTGTGTGAAAGCAGGTATTGAAAATAGTCCAAAGTATGGAAATGCCAGGACTACTGCAAATTGAACTTAAAGAATAGGAACTTCATTGGGAAATGAGGGCACTCCCACCCTCCATCAGGAAGAGGTCCATATGGTGTCTGTCACCTCAATATGTGTTTATGTGCATTTACTCCATTCTCTCCTCCCTCTTGAATTAGCTTACTTAGCTTTTTCATTTTGCAAATGTTGGACATCACTGCCCTGTGGCTTTTTAAATGAAATCCTTACTGCTGACTCTAGTCTCTGTGTCTTTAGTTCTCATGGCTGAGGACACAACGTGATTGTGAAACAAAACTGCTGGAAAACAGGTTTGCTCAGAACAGTCCAAAAATGGGCTCCTCTTACATCAGTTCTCCACTTTAAATCAATCTGATGTGATAAATCTTTAATCTTTCTGTTTTTTAAAAGGGCTTAGAAACTTAAAGAAGGGTGATATAGAAGATATTTATCCAGAGTGTTCCTGAAAGTCACCACCAAAGACCAGAAGATGAGAGAACCCAAATGTCAGAACAGCTCTGATTTATTCACTTTGTTCACCCATTTATAAAATATTTCATTTGAATGAAAAATTCTACAGCTAGAAAGAAGCATTTGAAAAACTCAATCTGGTCTCACCCTGATCCACTTAAAAGTGTCTTTATTTTAAATAATGGTACTTCGGGATACTTTGTAGAGGACATGGCTATCTTTATTTCCTCTGACAAACTATTCTTGGTGCTTATTCATAATTCTAATTTCTTCTTAGATATATTTTATGTTTATTCTATATCATCTGAGTAAATACTTGATAATATTCCTTCTCAGTTTACTTCTTTCTAGCAATATTATCCAAGTTAGATACACCAGTAGGTCCCTGAAGGGCATTTTTGATTTGGTTTCCATTTTTGTTGCAGATGATAGAGGACTGGCCCTTATATTGGGCACTTTATTAATTTAAAAAATGGGCTTCTCTATCTTTTGGCTAGCCTTTTAAAAAAGAACTTAACAAAGAGAATTTTCTCCTGTTCTAAGTTCTTGGTAAAATGCATTTAGTTAAGTAGAATTATAATATTCACACATTTAATTCTGCTATGGTATGTGTGATGGTTAATTTTATATGCCAAATTAGTTGCATCATACTCTGCCTAGATATTTGGTTAAACATAATTCTGGATGTGTCTGTGATGGTGTTTCTGAGTAAGATTAGCATTTGAATTGATGAACTCAGTAAAGTAGATAGCCCTCCCCAAATGAGTAGACACCATTGAATCCACTGAGGGCCTGAATAGAAAAAAATGGTGGAAGAAGGGAGTACTAGGCCCTTTCTGCCTGAATGATTGAACCAGGACATTGGTGGTCTCCTGCCCTCAGACTACAATTTACACCATTAGCCACCCTGGTCCTCAGGCCTTTAGGCTCAGATTGAATTACACTACTGGTTTCCCAGGTCTCCAGCTTGCAGAGGGCAGATCACGAGACTTCTTATCATCCATAATTATGTGAGATAATTTTAAAACCCATGCACACACACACGCAAAAATCTCCTATTGGATTCAGTTTCTCTGAAGAGCTCTGACTAATGCAATATCATTATAAGCAAACTTCAATGTTAGTAGGGAGAAATTAAAACCAGAGGGAGTTGTGAAGACTTTATGCAAAAGACAATTTGGTGTGGCAACAATGGGGATGTAGAAGGTTTCAAGGGAGAGGAAAGGTGGAGAATGGGCCTTTCAGACATAAGTGATAAAATAACTGAGTGTAAGTCTAATGTGTTTAGAGGACACTAAATAGTCCAGTTTGTCAAAATGAAAGAATATATGAAAAGGCAAGAGGGGTGTATGATGGGAGTATACACTGAACAAGAAGATAAAGTATCTGTCAATAAGGTTTTAAAACTGGAATTACAAAGAAAGTAAAAATAATTGCCATTTACTTGTTAACTACTATGTTACTATTATATGCTATGTGATTGGTATCTTAAGCTTCATTTAATTTTCAAATATGAGAATACAGGTATTATTACCCCTGCTTTGTAGATGAGGAGACTGAAGGTCTCACTAGTAAATGGTAGATCTGGAATATTAACTCAGGCCAATCTAGGTTTAAAACACAGCTCATTTCTATATTTTTTAAGAGTAATTTGAATTATTCCACTTACAAAATAATATTCATACTTTATTTTCATTTTAACTTGTCTTTCACTACCCACTTATCCCAAGAGAGCCTCTTAAATAGCCTAGGAAGAAAATAATTATGATTTAGGTTTTACGAACCTTTGAAACAAACAAAAAGAAGTCTTCAAAATGAAGTCATATAAAAAAACTTGACTAAATATTTAGGACTCTGAGGATAGGAGAGTGATCATTATGATTTTTAGCTTATATTCTCCAGCAACAGTTTGCAAAGGGTTGAAACAGAGCCTTTATTTATTCCACCCAACATTGAGACCCCTGAGTGTGGCATGGATAGGAGAGGTAGGATAAGGGAAAGGACCAGGAATATTACTTGGGGACATGCCCACAAGGACTGTGCACAGGGACTTGTTCAGAGTCAGTGTAGTGACACCCGGAGCACAGGCACTGCCATTGCCTTCACCCAAGTAAGTGGCAGGAGAATGGGCCATTCACTTTTATCATTGCAAAGGGGTAGAGGAGCTGATGAAATAGGGCAATGAATGAAAACATTCTGAGTTCAGGAAGAGACAGTGAGTTACAGAAATTTTTTAAGTGCACATGGCTTTTACTATGGCAACCCACTTTTTAGAATTCAAGAAGAATAATCAGATTACAATACTAAACCATCTCATGTAGCATGAGATGGGAAGACTTCATCAGAATGGAATAAGTTGTCTGATGTCTTACCAGTAAAACTTCTCTTCTACGCTTGGCTCAGGAAGAAAGTCAAAGATTATGAGAGTTGGGATTTAATGGAGGAAGGAACATCACTAAGAAACAGAAATAGTTTCTTCTAGGGAATCATTTTTCTGTGTATCTGACATCAGAATTATATTTAAATTATCATTATATAAGCAAGACTCACTCGGCTTGATTATCTCCCATTATAGTCTAGGAACCATACCAATATCCACATTTTTACTATATTTTGAATATTAACATTTAGTACTTAGCCTCCATATTATATATGATAAAACTCTGTATGATTCTCAAATGATAATAATTATCTCTCCATATATTTTTTTTCCATAGAAAAAAAATATCACTCTTGTTTTAGTGGATATGTGTTGTGTTTTTATTCCAGCCCAGCATTCCTATTCCTATTCCTTTGGGAACCTTTTCCTCCTCATTTCTCTCTGATCCCGGAAGTGGGGGGAAGCGACACTTCCCCCTATCTCAGCTATAAACTCTATCCAATGGTGACCTAATTAGAACATTTTTCACCTTGGCAACATTTTTTTTTTGTTCCATGTGGAGAAGCAATATAGCATTTTTGTTGGAATGAGACTGCTGTGCTCTAATCCTGGCTCTGTCACTTATTAAATATGTGACTTTAACCTCTCTGTGTCTCAACTCCCTCATGGGTAAGAGAGAGATAATAATAGTACATCCCTCTCAGCGTTTTCACAAGGATTAATGAGTTAATGTGTGTAACACTTAGAAGAGCGCTTGGAATATAGTATGTGATATATAAATATTTGTTAAATTAACGCATTTGTTTAAAATAATGTGCAATTACTCAGTGTTCTACTCAGGACTGATGTGTGGACATGTGGAAAGCAAAGTGATCTTTTTCACTGTGGCTTCTTGGGCAAGTTGAGGCTCATGATGAATAAAATAGAGAGGCGTGTTATTCCACTCAGGCTATGGTAACAAAATACCACAAAGTAGGTGGGTTAAAAACAGCAGAAATTTATTTCTCACATTTCTGTGGTCTGGAAATCAGACATCAGGGTGACCACATGGTGAGGCTCTATGTCTGGTGAGGCCCACTTCCTAGTTCTTAGATGATATCTTTTCATCACGTCCTCACATGGAGGCAGGGGTGAAGAGCTTTCACAGGCAACTTTTATTAGGACACTAATTCCATTTATGAGGGCTCTGCTCTGATGACCCAGTGATCTCCCAAAGGCCCCAAACTCCTATTATCACCTTGGGGGTTAGGTGAATTCAACGTACCAATTTGCGAGAGACACAAACATTCAACCATAACAAGAGGTAAATTTAAGAAGTCAGCAACCTTCCTGTTTACCACATAGAGAAACTAAACAATGAAGTCAGCGACACAGTTGTCAGCAGAACCAAGATACAGAGACAGACAAAGTCCCAAATATTATCCTTGTGTCCAGCTGTAGCTAATTAGACTTAGATTCCTCAGATACAAAAGCCAGTAAATTTCTCTTTTGTTTCCTCTGCTAAAGCTTTGTTCAGATGGGTTTCTGTTACTTGCCACCAAAAGATTCCTGACCAAAAAATATATATATAAAATTAAGATCTTAATTTTGCGGTACGCGCGCCTCTCACTGTTGTGCCCTCTCCCGTTGCAGAGCACAGGCTCCAGACGCGCAGGCTCAGCGGCCACGGCTCATGGACCCAGCAACTTCGTGGCATGTGGGATCTTCCCGGACTGGGGCATGAACCTGTGTCCCCTGCATCGGCAGGCGAACTCTCAACCACTGCGCCACCAGAGAAGCCCTAACTACAACATTTTAATTGGAGACTTTTAGATGAAAAAAGCAGAGGAAGTGATTAGCAAATGACGCCTATAAGTTTTCAAATATTAATGAAACTATTTATCCACAATCTGTTCCCACCCATTGGAATGAACGGAGAAAGCCTCACACACTACAAAACATCTAACTTCCATTAGTAAAATATTATTATCCTGTGCAAATACTGTTTAGCATCACTGCCCAGAAGCTAAGATTATTAAAGCATTATCATAGAAAAGCTGATGCTATATTTATCTTAGAGAGTATACAGATGTCAAGTGTAGTGGTGTTGGGCCCAAAAGGTTTTTTAAATTGTGTTTTTCACTTCTTTATTAGCGTTATAATGCTACAAGGTTAAAAAAGGAGTCTGACGGTTACATTATGGATTTATGCAAACTACCACAAATTAAGCAAAATGTCAGACACCTTCATACAAGGGGAAAATGTTCCAAAGCAGGTGCATTAGAATTCTTTCATGGCTGTCAAAAACCGTACCCTGTGAACTCTTTCTTGAATTAATTTAGAATAATTTCCTCCAAATACAGAAGCCTTCATTCAGACTATTAATTTACAGTAGCCTTCTAAATGCCAAGCAAACAGTCTTTAATATACTGCACATCTGATTATAGCAAACAATTAACTGAAAACAAATTCCTTCCACAGAGTTTCAGAGATTTTTAGTATTAACTATTTAACAGTGTTTAGGTTTTAATTGTTTTTTTCCCTTCAATCACTTTTGGCTATCTCACATTCTGTTTATTAAAAGAAAAGTTAATATCTATTTCTATCTAGCTCTAATTTATTGCCTTCCACTTCAGAATGCTCCCTGTTCTCATATGATACAGAATAAATTAGAACTCATTGATTTCCATTATAATCATAGCTATTGTGCAGCCTTCATTATTATATCTGTCATTTGCTTTCTTTTCTCTCCCATATAAATAATGACAATATTTCCAATTGTTTTTTTAGTAAGTTCTGAACTAAGGGCAACCTTGTGCTTCTTATTGGGCTTATTTTCCTCTCAACTTTTTAAATCAACCTTTAAAACAATGTAAACAAACTTGACTGTTGCGTTCAAGATGAAAACATACTCTGACGCAGAATTTTGACTGATTTTTCATCCTGGTAGGTAGAGGGATTGAAAGAAATTTATCATTGCCAGTTAGAAACTTGCTTAAAAACTGATTATATAAACAAGAATATTTGAGATTGTGCTGTACAGATTTCCTTCCCCAAAAGGTTAAAGCCTCCAAAATATTTAATAGCATCAAAAGATACTTCAATTATTAGGTAAGTATAGAGAAAGCTAGCTTCAGTCATGGGGAAAAACCTAATTTCATAATTATCAAATAAATTATATCTTAAACATTTTCCGATATATAATACAACTGGAAAAAGGTTTCGATTTTCTATCAAATATATTTCAATTACCAAAATTGCCATTTAAAAAACTCAATTTCTAAATCTTAAAAACAAATCAAATCTTAGAAAAGTAAGAATCCAAGTTTTAAAAGGTCCATCCATAAATATTTTCCCCCATTCTGAGGGTTGTCTTTTTGTCTTGCTTATGGTTTCCTTTGCTGTGCAAAAGCTTTCAAGTTTAATTGCGTCCCATTTGTTTATTTTTGGTTTTATTTCCGTTACTCTAGGAGGGTGGTCAAAAAAGATCTTGCTGTGGTTTATGTCATGGAGTGTTCTGCCTATGTCTTCCTCTAAGAGTTTTATAGTTTCTGTTCTTACATTTAGGTCTTTAATCCATCTGGAGTTTATTTTTGTGTATGGTGTTAGGGAGTGTTCTAATTTCATTCTTTTACATGTATCTGTTCAGTTTTCCCAATGCCACTTAATGAAGAGGGTATATTCTGGCCTCCTTTGTTATAGATTAGGTGACCACAGCAGTGTGGGTTTATCTCTAGGCTTTCTATCCTGTTCCATTGATCTATATTTCTGTTTTTGTGCCAGTACCATACTGTCTTGGTTACTGTAGCTTTGTAGTATAGTCTGAAGTCAGGGAGATTGATTTCTCCAGCTCTGTTTTTCCTTCTCAAGATTGCTTTGGCTATTCGGGGTCCTTTGTGTTTCCATATGAATATTTAAATTTTTGTTCTAATTTTGTGAAGAATGTCACTGGTAGTTTGATAAGGATTGCATTGAATCTGTAGATTGCTTTGGGTAGTATACTCATTTTTACAATACTGATTCTTCTAAACCAAGAACTTGGTATAGTTCTCCATCTGTTTATGTCATCTTTGATTTCTTTCATCAGTGTTTTATAGTTTTCTGTGTACAAGTCTTTCACCTACTTAGGCAGGTCTATTCCTAAGTATTTTATTATTTTTGTTGCCATGGTAAATGGGACTGTTTCCTTAATTTCTCCTTCTGATTTTTTGTTATTGGTGTATTGGAATGCCAGAGATTTCTGTGCATTAATTTTGTATCCTGCAACCTTACCAAATTCATTGATTAATTCTAGTAGTTTTCTGGTGACATCTTTAGGATTTTCTGTATATAGTATCATGTCATCTGGAAACAGTGACTGTTTTACTTCTTCTTTTCCAATTTGTATTCCTTTTATTTCTTTTTCTTCTCTGATTGTTGTGGTTAGTACTTCCAAAACAATGTTTAATAAGAGTAGCAAGAGTGGACATCGTTGTTTTGTTCCTGATGTTAGTGGAAATGCTTTCAGTTTTTCACCATTGAGCGTGATGCTTGCTGTGTGTTTGTCATATACAGCCTTTATTATGTTGCGGTAGTTTCCCTCTGTGTCCATTTTCTGAAGAGTTTTTTTTTATCATAAATGGGTGTAGAATTTTGTCAAAATCTTTTTCGGCCTCTATTGAGATCATCACATGGTTTTTATTCCTTAATTTGTTAATGTGGTGTATCACATTCATTGATTTGCATATATTGAGGAATCCTTGCATCCCTGGGATAAATCCCACTTGATCATGGTATATGATCCTTTAATGTGTTGTTGGATTCTGCTTGCTAGTATTTTGTTCAGGATTTTTGCATCTATGTTCATCAGTGATATTAGTCTATAATTTTCTTTTTTGTGATATATTTTTCTGGTTTTGGTGTCAGGGTGATAGTGGCTTCATAGAATGAATTTGGAAGTGTTTCTCCTTCTGCAAATTTTTGGAAGAGTTTAAGAAGGATGGTTGTTAGCTCTTCTCTAAATGTTTGATAGAATTCACCTGTGAAGCCATCTGGTCCTGGACTTTTGTTCGTTGGAAGATTTAAATTATGGTTTCAATTTCATTACTTGTGATAGGCCTGTTTATATTGTCTAATTCTTCCTGTTTCAGTCTTGGAAGTTTGTACTTTTCTAAGAATTTGTCCATTTCTTCCAGGTTGACCATTTTATTCGCATATAGTTGTTTGTAGTAGTGTCTTATGAGTCTTTGTACTTCTGCGGTGTCAGTTGTTATTTCTTCTTGTTTCATTTCTAATTTTATTGATTTGCATCCTTCCCCTTTTTTTCTTGATGAGTCTGGCTATGGGTTTATCTTCCAAAGAACCAGCTTTGAGTTTTACTGATCTTTGCTATTGTTTTCTTCATTTCTATTTCATTTATTTCTGCTCTGATCTTTATGATTGCTTTCCTTCTACTGACTGGATTTTCTTTGTTCATCTTTCCCTAGTTGTTTTAAGTGTAGGGTTAGATTGTTTTTTTGTGAATCTTCTTGTTTCTTGAGGTGAGATTGAATTGCTATAAACTTCCCTCTTACAACTGCTTTTGCTGCATCCCATAGGTTTTGAGTCACTGTATTTTCATTGTCATTCATTTGTAGGTAGTCTTTGATTTCTTCAGTGATCTTTTGGTTATTTAGTAGCACACTGTTTAACCTCCATGTATTTGTTTTTATAGTTTTTTTCTGTAATTGATTTCTAATCTCATAGTGTTGTGGTCAGAAAAGATGCTTGATACGATTTGAATTTTCTTAAATTTTCCGAGGCTTGATTTGTGACCCAAGATGTGATCTATCCTGGAAAATGTTCCATGTACACTTGAGAAGAAAGTGTATTCTGCCACTTTTGGGTGGAATGTTCTATAAATATCAATTAAATCTATCTGTCCTATTGTATCATTTAAAGCTTGTGTTTCCTTATTTAGTTTCATTTTGGATGATCTGTCCATTGATTTAAGTGAGGTGTTAAAGTCCCCTACTCTTATTGTGTTACTGTCAATTTCTCCTTTCTTGGTTGTTAGCATTTGCCTATGTATTGAGGTGCTCTTATGTTGGGAGCATAAACATTTATAATTGTTATATCTTCTTCTTGGATTGATCCTTTGATCATTATGTAGTGTCCCTCCTTATCTCTTGTAACATTCTTTATTTTAAAGTCTATTTTATCTTATATAAGTATTGCTACTCCAGCTTCCTTTTTATTTCCATTTGCATGGAATATCTTTTTCCATCCCTTCACTTTCAGTCTGTATGTGTCCCTAGGTCTGAAGTGAGCCTTTTGTAGACAGCATATATATGGGTCTTGTTTTTGCATCCATTCAGCCAGTCTGTGCCTTTTGGTTGAGGCAGTTAATCCATTGACTGTCAAGGTTATGATCTATATGTATGTTCCTATTATCGTTTTCTTAATTGTTTTGGCAAAACAAATCTCATTTAGTCTTTAATTAGTTGGATATTGGTTTTATGTGAGTAAACTACAAATACAGAGAGAACAATAGCCAACTTTCTAAGAAATATTTATGTATTCTTATCCTTGTTTTAATGGTAAAGTATTTAGTTTTATTCTAATACTAACTTACCAAATAGTTTGTATTTCATTTCCCTAAAAAATCTCACCATATGTAAATTTCAAAAAAAAAAGTAAATTTCATGATTTTTAGCTTATTTATTCCTTTATAACATCCTTTATTTTTCCATTGGTAACTGAGGATTTCACAATCATGCCTTTTAGAGTTGTTATATTATTATTTATTCTGATGTTAAAGAAGAGTCTAGAGGATCTTGCTCACTTCTACAGAACCTCCACCCCCTCAAAAAGTGAGGAATGAACCAGAGTAAACATGGCAAGGATAATTTTCCAGAGTTCATATCAATGCCAGGATAACATGGGAGGATGAAGGATAAATAGAGAAATGGATGGAAGGATAACTAGAATTAATTTCCAGCTAAACCAATAAATATTATTTTCCCAAGTCTTGTCTTCTGAGAATGTGTTTAAAAATACCATAGAAATAAATAAGCAGCTACTTGGGAATAATATTTAAGTGTCAAGTTTCCTGGACCAATTTAATAAATCAGCCTCTCATCTCTCCTTTCATCACTTCTCCATCAGTAACACCTGCTCTGGATGATGGATACATGTTCTGAACCAGCTGAAGTTTTTCTTTGGACAAACTGTGTGGCTATGAACAGCAGATACCCCAGCACTGCCAAAACGGTCCTCAGAATCTGTGCCATCCTTTGGGAGGGACCAAAGTAGGCATGGCCATGTCAAAAAATCCAAAAGTCAAGATAATTTTTAGTACTGTACCTTTTTGATCTTGAGAAGCAGAGTAAATAATGGATTCTTCCCAGTTAAAAAATTTGCAGACATATTTTAAATCAATTTAAAAGGAAATTAATGTTAGCCCTGCTGATTAACACTTGTTGCTTTTGAATCAGATACTATACGATCTTAAGGACAGAACATCTTTTATGAAGAGAAAGTTTTTCTACCAAGATCCCTGTTTGAGTTTCCAAGTTGGATTATGGCATCAAAGTTTGTTGTCTTTCAGATGTGAAAGAAATATAAGAAAAAATCCCTAAACAAGTTGAACTTTCTCTCTGAACAAACGAAGTGACTAGAAGAATCTGGCATAAATGTTCACATAATCAGAAAAAAAAAAAAGAACTGAGGCTATCCACTTGCATTGAAGGCATAAGCATATATGTTTTTGGTTCAGCTAAGTTAAGATTTTCTTTGGTCCCAATATATGAATTAAAATAATAATAACAGCACTTGTGATTACAAAATATAAAAATCAAGAAGGTGATACTGGAAAAGATCCAGCAGCTCAAAATTCTCTATTATTCATAAGCCAGAAACATGGAAATCACCTTTGACTCTTCCTTTTCTGTCATCTCCCCAATTAATTACTGAACTTATCAATTCTTCCTTTTATATCTCTCTTGAATTCATGCACATTTCTCTCAATCCTAGTTGTATTACTCTACCATAATCTCTTACTCATTTTACAGTTCATACAACTAACTTCTCTCCTTGATTCCAAATTTTTCACCTTAAATTTCACTTCCCTCACCACAATAGACTACTATTCTTAAAACATATAATCAGTCTTCTCCATCCACTTAGGATGTATAAAGCAGGAAAGAATATTACTTCCACAGTAGCAGTGAGAAAAGTTGCATAAGCAACAAGATTATAATTTCATTGTGTCCATTGGAGAACTGAGATCATAAAACAACTAAGTAATCTGAATTTCAAAGGGAAAGAAACCTCGAAGGAGAAATGAGACAATGAAGAGACTTAACATACAAGAGGCTAAGGAGAAACTGAACAATTTGCTAAGATCAAACGTGCATTAGCTTGTTAGTCTAGAATACCCTAGGGCCCAAGACAAAAAGGGGGTTTTGCACACTTGTGAGATCTTTTCCTTGGACTTCCACTGGGTGCTCAGAAAAAAGATTAGGGGTAGGGAAAAAAATCCAGAGAGCCCACACTGTTGATGCAAGCAAATAGGAGACAATTAGCCCACAAGAAGGTCATGACTGGTAGCAAGAGATAAAATTCTAGAGGAGGGGCAATATACCTACTGCTCTCTTCCTCCTCTAACTAAGCTGACTTTTCTAATCATGTTAGACTTCTTTCAATTACTTGCATGTCCTATGTTGTCGCTTATTTTAAGGTTTCTGCAGATGCCATTTCCTCTGCCCAGTAAATTCCTACCCACTCTTTCTGCTGGATAATTTGTTTGTTAATTCTTTAAATATTCACTTAATTTTGATGTAACTTTTCCTTAGTAAGTTTTCATTACCTGATCCCATCATTTCTACCTGAAGATATAATTTTATGCTTTGGATAATTCATCTATTTGCATGTCTTCTCTTATTGACTGCTTCTTCCAGACTCTAAGCATTTTGAGAACAGGGATCCCCTCCATTGTGTACAAATTTGTATTCCTAGCACCTAACACAGAAAAAAATGCTCAATACTGACTATTGATTGAATAAAAAGCCAATACAGTTTTTGTGGGAAAATTGCATGCAGATACTTCAATGTAACATACTTTGTGTTCTTGCTGAATCTTATGTCTAGCCATGATGATTTTCTTTTCTACAATACTTCTGGACTTTTCAGATTCTTAACACATACTCTGCCAAATAAGTGCATTCAGTAACAAAAATGCACTATTTTTAATATAAACCACCCAGTAATAACTCCTCTGCAGACTTTAACTGCCAACCTAAATATCATGCAAACATAAAGCCTGGTTATCAACACTGGTACCTTTGCTTCCCATTCATCCACAATGGTAGCTTAAATTGGAGGATATTAGCTAACAGTCAAGGATACATTTTTGATTATATCTGTTACCAGAAACACAAATTGTGGAAGGAATGCAAGGTATTATAAATTGGGAAAAGAAATTAACTACCAGCCTGAGGAACTGAAACAGCCAAATTTCATTTACCAAGAGAGTTTTATTATAGTTAGTGAACTATATTATAAAATAAAATAGATTCTTTCCCTGAGAGCTTCCTCAAAAAGCACAAGTATAGCCCACTCTCACTGCTTTTTAAAGACATAACAGAATCTTGGGATTGGCGCCTGGAAAGGACAGGTGCATATATGTTTATAGTTTTATTGTGAAATGTAAACCATTTTAAGAGAAGAGTGCAAAGTTATATATAAATTTGATGTATTCCAGTATTAATTTACTTATTTATATAAGAAAATTCTAGTGAAAAAATTGTGTGTCTTTTTCCACATCTACTGAAAGTTGAATCAATAAAATAAAAATATTTTCCTCCTTCACTGTACTAGTTTAATGATCACTGTTAATCTCTATACTATATTTCTCTTCCTGTTGCTACTGCACAATTTGATAAAAAACAGAATATATCTACAATTTTAAGTCCCTTTTGCAGTAACCCTTTGATCATATGATATCCTTATACTGACTACTAAAACCACTATTTAGAGGCTATGTGAATTCCAGCATTAAAATAATCATTTAGAGCATAGTTCTAAGTCAGAAGAATCTTTCTTATTACTCAAATAACCTCTCCCTTCCTACCTTCCTAGTTTCTTCCCAGAACTCCTACTGATTCCAAAATTAAAGAGACTACTGACATCTAAAGTAAAAGCTTAACTTGTGTCACAATAGTAGATCAATCTTCCAACTCATTGAATTCTACACTTGCTAATTATACGTTACTTTGGATATCATTGATTGATTGAATTCTTCAGTAACTAAGTAACTAATTTGTAACTAAGTTGACGTAAACTTTGCTATAGCCAAAGTTGTGGTAAAAGAGCAGCTGGTTGATACAAAATTGGTCTTTTTAACATGTCTTTATAGCCTTCCCACTATTCCTTAAATTCTGTCTTATAATGGGAGCACATATTCTTTTTATTTTATTACTATTTCATTTCACATTTAGATTATAGCTTTGAGATTGCAAAATTCTTGCATTGCCACTTACTGAGATTCAACTTATACTTTAACTGTTGGACAATATTATTTTCTTCAAAACAATGTTTAGTTTCCTATCCCTTGAATTAATTTTAAATAGAGGACAATTTTCAAGACAAAAGACCTTATAGTTGTTTTTTTTTAAGAGAAACACGTGTTTTTTTTTTAAATGAACCAGAGTGTTAGTCATATTAACTTTAAAAAAACTATTTACATTTCTGAAACTTACATAAGTTTAGAGAAACTTAGCATTCTAAAATAGTCTATTACTCAATTTATCTTAAGGTATCTGATAAATGTAAAATTTAATATCTTGATGGCATTTTTTCTTTAAAAACAAAAAAAAGATAAACAGTAATGGTATTATTAACATTGGTTGAATTAACTAATTTGAAAGAAAAATAATGATAAAATTAGACCAGTTTTATAAAAATATTCAATTTTTATATAAAATTAACAATGTAGTGTTCTTATGACAATGATTTGCTTTTTAATTTGGCTCTGTGCTGTCCTTTATTGTTCTCTGGAACTTGAATACAGGCTTGTCTTTGACAGTTACAAGGAAAATGTCTCAAGACTGCTGTTTTTTAAAGATGTTTTACAAAATGTTCCTAGTTAAAACAAAAGGACAACCAAAAATATAGTAGAAATGACACCTTAATGTTCTATGTATATCACTTTTTCATATCTTCAATGACAGAATGAATCAGTTTATTTACTAATGCAGAGCATTCCTTTCCAAACTTCAAGGTCAAGTATATTTTTGTAAACCAAAAATATGTGTCTTATGCTGGATCACTTTGAATTAGTAGTAATAAAATCTTTAGGAAAAGAATATGTTTTCTCTTGCTTGTTGAGAAAGTAATCAACTAAAAAGAAAATGTCAATGTAGACAAAATGTTAAGGTTAAATAGGGTAAAAGAAAAGTTGCAAAAGCATCTCTAATTTGTTGTCCACAGAAATCTGCATGATTGAGATTTGTGATATGAAGGCACTTTAAATCCCATAATGACATTTGTGTACTTTAGGAACCAACACACTTAAAGGCAAAATGAATTTTTTAAAAGAGATATTCTTTGCTTTACTGGCAAGTATAAATAAGAATGAAGCACTTAGAAGTTCATGAAATTCTTCTTTAAATAGAATCCATGATTATCCTTTTCTACCTCCTTGGTGCCTCTCAGACATAAATTCCTGGGACTTTTAAATAACTATACTTAAAGGTAATATAAGACTCCTTCTCCAGAGCAAGTATTTATTCCTGGATCCAGAGACTTATCTTTCATAGCCAAATGAGTTTCATATAATTTATTCCATTGGTTTCATCATTTTATTAACCCTCTATTTTTTTTAACATCTTCATGGCACAACTTAAGGAATCCTGTTATAACCTTCTCAAGATTATTCCCCCTTTTGCCTGAATCCTGTTTTCTCTGCTCCATTAAGTTCAAGCAGGATTGGTTCCTTCAGATGTGCTGACTTTCCCCATCAAAGAGAATAAGATTCAACCTGGTCGATCTATTCTGAGATTCAATGTAGATTTCTTAACTTGTCTGCATTATCTGAGGCTCATTTTTGAGAAACTGTTTACTTTTCTCCATTCCAAGGGCCAGAGAGTACATGAGTCTTTAATGGTAGTACAGGACTATAAAACATTTTTGATATATTTTACACTGTTTTCTCTTCATTTTAATGCATTCTCAACATAATAAGTGTTCTAATTTACTGAGTAGTCTTTCAATAGCTCTATTGAAGTTAGTATTTTAAATTCCTTGTCAAGGAGAGTACATTTATCAATTTTTTAAAAGTTTATTCAGTATTCATTTAATTTGTTAAATATCTACTCTATACTAGAAACTACATATTATAGTATTACATAAACCACACAAATATATAAATGAATAAACATAACCATTATCTGGCATACTGAATACCATTTCCAAATTATTTTTAGAAGTTTCTCTTTAGATTGCAAATTTGAGATTTTTTTTCCTTTAAAAAGTCCTAATTCAGAGATAATTAATTTTAATAGTACTCTAATAAACAGTAACCAGCTATTTTACCTCTTTACATGAAAGTAGTTCTTCAACATTCAGAAAATGCAGTATCTAAAATTATCAGGACTTCTTAAACACATATAATTGAAAATAGACAAATAATGAAAATGAAATCATATACACTAAAGTCAATTTCTCACATTTCAAATAATTTTTAGATACGAATGACAGATTAAATGTTACAGCAAACCCTACTTTTGCAAATAAATTTACATAAACTTCAAATCCTGAACTTAAATCATTTGCTATACATATTTAAATGGATGAAGTTTTGTGGTGAGAAATTTATCTTTATTACAATAGTAATCACAATAATTTAAAGGATAATAAAGATAAATGAAACAATTTCTCTCTATTACAATGATATTATAATATTACAATTACAATAGATAGGGCAATGATTTCAAACCCAAATATGACATAGTTCCAAGAATAAAGCAGATGGTATCATTAAAACCTGCCTGTTTTAATGGGGATGTAATGTGTGTTGCAACCAGTACAAACATGTATTCATACTCCAAAGTTTTTTCAAAAATATTTTATTACATTGGATAAAATCATTATTTTTTTCAATAGTTTATAAGTAGCATTTGTGGCAAATTCCTCACAGGTGACTGTTTAATATCCATTATTATCCATATTCCTTGATTTTGTTGAGAACAATATATCAAGCTCCAGAAAATGAAAAGAATGTTTTAAGACATTCACCATCCTACTTCTTGCTTCTTTGGAATTCCTTGCTGCTGGGGTACCCATGGGACTCAGTTTTAGGCAATGAGACTGAAGTAGAAGCCTGCCAAGTGATTTCTAGGAATGTTTTTACTTTCCTGCTAAATGATAACAGCTCTGGCACTGACTTTTCTCTCATGCCTGGAAATGTAGCAGCCATCTTGAAGACAAGATGATGATGGAATAGAAAGCCAGAAGGATGAATACTTAAGCTACTTATCAATGCCAGCAACCAACCAATTCCCCTCTAGTTTTCTTACTATAAGAAATGAATAAATGCCAAATTTGTGAGAGACACTTTAAGTAGTGCTTCCTACTTCTTATAAGTAGATACAAATTAACAAAATTTTTAGAATATATGAAAGATGCAGTGAATGACTTGATATTACACAAAAACAAATAAGCCCCCAATCATAAAAGATAAAATCAGTGAGAATCTAGTATCACTGAGCTGGACAGAAAACAGATATTTCAAGAGTGTTTTTATATGAAGGAATAAGAGAATAGATGGTCCAAAATAAAAGTTTGTTCTTCATTGAACCACTGTCTTCTGACATGATTAAATCTATGATTTGCTTTAACTTGGAATAGATATAGCCTTCAAATAAAGTTCAGAGTCCCTTACATCATTAAATTCTGTGATAATGACAATCTTGTATTTATAAAAATAAATCCACCCACTCACTCACCCACCAACAAAAAAAGATGCTGACAAGAACAGAGAAGTAAATATAAAGAAAATAAAACCTCCCCAATGCTCTGAACCTTTATCTTATCATATGATATTTTTCCCTTTAACTGTCATGAACTATAAGACTCCACAATTCGGGCTTCCCTGGTGGTGAAGTGGTTAAGAATCCACCTGCCAATGCAGGGGACACAGGTTCAAGCCCTTGTCCGGGAATATCCCGCAGGCCACAGAGCAATTAAGCCCATGTGCCACAACTATTGAGCCTGCGCTCTAGAGCCCATGAGCCATAACTACTGAAGCCCACACACCTAGAGTCCATGCTCTGCAACAAGAGAAGCCACCACAATGAGAATCCTGCACACCACAATGAAGAGTAGCCCCCACTTGCCGCAACTAGAGAAAGCCTGCGTGCAGAAATGAAGACCCAACACAGCCAAAAATAATAAATAAATAAATAAATTTATATATTAAAAAAAAGACCCCACAACTCACCTGCAATCCCGACCTCACCCCCACTCCCACCAGTGTCTGTCATTCAAAATCAATCCCTTTTGTTTTATTTTAAGTACTATTACCTATTAAAAATTATCTTACTGTTGTTTCCTCTCTCTCTTACTCACTCATTCTCTCTTTTCTTGGCTTACTGGTTTGTCTCCCTTCCTCACAAATTAAATATAAGCTACATCAGGGCATAGTTGATATCCTTATGAAAACTTAATCTAAAAACTTAGAAAGGTTCCCAAAATATTTGAGGCAATAAATAAGTGATGAATGAATTAAGAAATAATGGGAGAAATGATAATGATAATAATAAATAAACATAGCCCTCACAATATCCAAGAAGCTAGTATAGAACAGGCATCAATGAATATTAAATAATTTTAAGAAAACATTCATATGCTCTTGCTGTCAGAGTACCGCAAACTCACTTGCAGTTCAATGCAGGTTTTCTATAGAATCATTAGAGTTTGTATCATAAACATGCAGCTAATTTATTATGTGAATCACAATAATATTTTATTATTTCTAGTCCCCAAATATATAGGAGCAAAGAATCTGTGAAATTGTTGCTCATTGCTCATAGAATAAAGTCTGATTTTGAATTAGTAAAATTACCACACTAATGAAAATAATACAGAGTATCTTTAACTTCTCCCAACTCTAAACCATCTTCAGACTTGCACCATCAATTACCAATTTGCACCTAAAGATGAAACAACATTCTAAAACAATGAATGGAAAAGAGACCTCGTGCAATAAGTTTTAAATTAAGAGACCTGAAGTTTCATTTTCTAATAATTTTCCTATATACGAAAATACAAAAGTGTGATAAGGAAATTCAAACAAGAGAGGCTACAAAATGAAAAACGTCTTTCTCCCACTTCAGAATATGTTCCTGCTTGAGCGAGGCAATAGTCATCAACAGAGTTTCAAAAATCCTTCTTTCATTTTTTTTCAAACATGCACAAATACATTACCAATATACACATATAACTTCTTACACATATGGAAGAATATTTAATGCTTTTCTAATTTTTTTGTGCTTACAACTTATTAATTTGCTTAGCCACATATTCTGGAGCTCTAACTCACTGTGCAGTCTTCTGCTGTATGGCTACAGCTCCTACTGATTATCATTTAGGGTGTGTCCAGATTTTGCTATATCAGCAAAGCTACAATGAAGATGTGCCTACATCTGTGAGCATCACAAAAGAGATGCCAGAGAAATTTTCATAAATACTGAAAAACTCCCACCACATTTGTTACACCACAGTACATTTTGTCAATAATGTATAAAAAAACTATTTTCCTACAAACTTTCTAACATTGTATATGATCAAAAATTTTTTATTGATGACAAGCTGAAAAGTGGGAAATGCCATTTAATTACTGCCTTAATTTCCACTACTTAAAATATGAAATAGCTCAGTATGAGGGAATTTGAACACCTTTTGGTCTATTTTAAGCCACTGGTATCTTTTACTCCAAGTTTTGCCAGTCCATATCTGCCTTTCTTTCTTTCTTTTCTTCCTTCCTTCCTTCCTTCCTTTTCAGGGATTTGGTGTTTATATTATTGATTTATAAGAATTATTTTAGCAAATTAGTCTTTTGTCATAATTAATACAAATTATATTTAATTATTCCCTTTTATTTTTTTATTTAATGTTTTTGCTATGCAGAAGGTTTTACATTTTATGTAATAAAATTTGTCATCTTATACCTCTTGACTTCCAGGTGTTCTATGTTAAATAATGTGGTAAAATACTATCTTGATATGTTTATATTTTCAATTCTCTTTTCTCACTGCCAAGACCTTATTCCTGTTTATCCACAATGCAGATAAGTAGGATCTTTCAAGTAGAAATAGGAAAAGAAAGAAAGATTAATGCTTAGGGTTTCTGACCTCCTACCCCCACCGTCACAAAAATCCTGAACTCTTCAGCATTGAAAGGGAAGAAGCAAAGAGAAACTAGAGATAGAGTTGTGTCATTATAGTAAATTGGAGAGGAAGTGAAGGGACATATAGACACTGTCTGCCCCTAACATGGTCTTAAGGAGACACAGACCTTACAGTCTTCACAAAGTTTAACTTAAAATGGATCACAGGCCTAAATGTAAAATACAGAAATATAAAACTCTTAGAAGACAACATAGGAGCAAAGAAGACAACATAGGAGACAATTTAAATGACTCTGAGTATGGCGATGCCTTTTCAGATATCACATCAAATACAAGCCTTATGAAATAAGTAACAGATAAGCTGAACTTAATTAAAACTACAGACTTCTGCAAAAGACAATATTGAGAGAATTAGAAGAAAAAGCCACAGACTGAAGAAAATATTTGCAGAAGATACATCTGATAAAAGACTGTTATCCAAAACATATAAAAAACTCTTAAAACTCAACAATAAGAAATCAAACAACCCAATTAAATAATAGGCCATAGAGCTTAACAGACGTCTGATCTAAGAAGATATACAGATGGCAAATAAGCATACGAACAGATGCTCCACACCATATCTCATCAAGGAAATGTAAATTAAAACAACAATGAGATACCACTGCATACCTATTAGAGTGGCCAAAATCCAGAGTACTGGTAACACAAAATGCTGACAAAGGTGTGGAGCAATAAGAACTCTCATTCATTGATGGTGAGAATGCAAAATGGTACAGACATTTGGAAGATAGTTTGGTCATTTCCTATAAAAACTAAACATAATTTTACCACATGATCCAGCAATCATGCTCCTTGCTATTTACCCAAAGTAACTGAAAATATATATTCACACAGAAACCTGTACATGGATGCTTTTAGCAGCTTTATTCATAATCGTTAAAATTTGGAAGCAACCAAGATGTCTCTCAGTAGGTGTTGGATAAACTGTTGTACATCCAGACAATGGAATAATTTCAGTGCTAAAAAACAATGAGCTATCAAGCCATGCAAAAACATAGAAGAACCTTAAATGCATAACTGAAATAACTGAAATAAGCCAATCTGAAAATGCTGCATACTGTATGATTCCAATTATACGACATTCTGGAAAAGGCAAAACTATGGAGAGAGTAAACAGATCAGTCGTTGCCACGGGCTGGGGCTGGGGTGAGGGAGTATGGATAAATAGGCAGAAACACAGAGGATTTTTAGGGCAATGAATATACTCTGTATAATATTACAGTGATGGATATGTGTCACTTTACATTTGTCCAAACTCTTAAAATGTACAGCATCAATCGTGAATCCCAGTGTAAACTATGGACTTTGGGTGATTATGATGTGCCAATATAGATTTATTCTTGGTAAAAAAATGTACCAAGCTGGTGAACAATGTTGATATTGTGAGAGGCTATGCAACTGTTGGGGAAGGAGGAACATTGAAAAAATCTGTGCTTTCCT
Source organism: Mesoplodon bidens (assembly GCF_964165515.1). NCBI lineage: Eukaryota > Metazoa > Chordata > Mammalia > Artiodactyla > Ziphiidae > Mesoplodon > Mesoplodon bidens. Next base: position 80,236,449 of record NC_138161.1, on the reverse strand, counting down.
CTCAGTTTTGTTTAGAACATAAAACTGCTGTAGACAATAAAGTCTTTAAAAAAAAAAAAACAGAAGAGGAAGGCAAAAGGGAAAGTTGGAGAGATGAGGGCATGAGAAACATTCAATCTACTGTTGCTGGCTTTGAAGATAGAGGGTCTATGTGTAAGGATGACCTAAGAGCCAAGAAAAAAGAAGAGACCTCTGGTCAAAGTCAGCAAGGAAACAGACTTACAGACTTCAATCCTACAACTGCAAACAACTTAATCCTCATAATATGCTAAATGAGTTTAGTGGTGATTCGTTTTTTTCACAGCCTATGGAAAAAAGCTCAGACTAGCCAACATTTAAACTTCATGAGACCCCAAACAGATAATTCAGTTACACCATCCCAAATTGTGACTTATAAAACTGTAAGCAAATAAATGGGTATTGATATCAGCACCAAATTTGTGGTTATTTGTTATTTAGTAGTATAAAACTAACATACAGTTCTTGTATACTAGTATAAAACTAATTTACTCAATATATGCACATAAATGTACACATACATGATACTTCCAATATACTGATTTAAGAGTTCCTTGACCTCCTTTCTTTCAATTTATCTTGATCTCCACTTCACCTTAGCCACCCAGACTCACGGTCATACCCTATGCATTGCCATTATTAATATTTTTTTAATAATTTCCATTTAATAATCCCATTCTTCAAATGTGATCTCCAAGTTTACCAGCTGAGTGTCTCTAATACCTTGACTATAACAATCATTTGACTATATCTGGCCAGCAATCTATTGATATCACCATCCTCCTTTTCTGTACTTCTTCTTCCTCTTATATTTATACCTGGCCCTCAGTATCCACAGGGGATTAGTTCCAGCACCTGTAGATGATACCAAAATATGCGGATGCTCAAGTTTCATAGTCAACCTTCTGTATCTGAGGTTCTGTATCTGCAGATTCAACCAACTGCAGGTAGTGTAATACTGTAGTATGTATTTATTGAAAAAAGTCTGAGTATAAGTGGACCTGTACAGTGCAAACCTGTGCTGCTCCATGGTCAACTGTGCTTTCCTTCTAAAACCTTAAGATCCTTGAAGAAGCATTATAATCACTTCTTAAAACACATCTTCAACTCAATTTCTCCTCTTTTGCTTCTCTGTAATCACTTAAGTAAGAACCATGAGTTAAATACGACTCTACCTGTATGTGCACCCATGCATCTGAGCACAGTTGGAGAAAAACACCACAGCAATGTTGCTTTTAGAATCTGATCTCTTGCCTCAAGTGGACCCTCAATGTTACCTCTAATTCCACTGTATTTCTTATTCCAGCCACTTTCACTCTCAAACTCTCCTAGACTAATGGTCTTCTTTTTACTTTTTTAAATTCTAAAGAATTTTTTAAAAATACAATGTCCTACTCAAATATTTTTAAGACTGCATCTAAAACTTTTCATCACAATTTTAAATATATTTATACCTTGTTAATAGGAAAGTAAAATATTAAATAATCTATAAGATAATTGAGGAATACTATTACTTGGAATAAATGTTTTATGTATTTTTATAAGAGATGTTAAATATCTTATTAACTAAAGCACAAGAACACTGAAAAATATCATATAAAATTTCACCTGTGGATTTTTCAAATGCATCCCCTCTCCCAAAATTTGGTAGTCTCACAAAACACTTCTGTTAAATGTAAATATTCAGTGCTGCTAAACTATCTTGGTTTGTTGTTGTTGTTTTTATTGTTCTAAATTCAGAGGATACCATCATAGGCCAAAATATTCTCATTTCTAATAATGTTAAGCTTCACGTCTCTTTTCTCTTCAATCAATCAATACCTTATTTCCTAGCCTCATTCAGCTCCCTCATCTAAGTAAGTAGCAATTCCATCTATCTAGTTTTTCAAACCAAAAGCTTAGAGTCATCCTTGCCTTCTTTTTCTCATATTCTACATTATATTTATCAACATGTCCTTCTGATTCTACCTTTAAAATATATCCAGAATTAGACGATGTACCCTTCCCTCTGCTGCTACAACCCTTATTCAAGACATTATCTCTTGCCTGGACTTTTACAAACCTTCAATATAGTCTCCATTGCTCTGTCCTGGTCCACCTCCATCTACTCTTAACATAGCAGCCAGAGTGAGGCTTCTAAAATGTCAGTCAAATCATTTCTCTTCTTTGTTCAAGCACCTGCAATAACTTCACATCTCAGTGAGAATAGAAGCCAAACATTTTTTTTTATGACTTACTAGGCTCATATGCTCTACAACCCCCCTTCCACCTCTATTCCCATTCTCACCTTATTTTCTCATTTTCTTCCCTTTCTCATTCTGCTCTAAGCCCAAAGTCACATTTACTGCTTCTCAAATATGTCCAGCACAATCTTGCCTTACGGCTTGGGGCTTTGCATTTGTCTTTTTTCCACTTGGACTGTCCTTCCTCTCAGATACTCACAAGGTTTAAAATCTCATCTACTACAGATCTTATTCAAATGACACTGCATAACACAACTGTGTTAAATATGGTACTGCACAGGAAAAACACACTCCTGAATGGTTCCCCATTACTCACTCACAATACTTCACTTCTGACACTTCTGGCCACCAAATGTGTAGAGGTTTTCCCACATCTAGCAGTTCTCTGTGACACCAGCTGGGTGTTGTACGATTTAACTCAATTCTGACACAGTCCCACAAGACTGCCCCTCCCCCACTTTAGATACCAATTACAAGTCCCAGGTTGTCACCTATACTTCTGCCCAACGAACTATAAATTAGGACTCCCAAGATCCCCTCCTTGAGTTTGATCATTTGCCAGAATGGCTAATGGAATTCAGGGAAATACTTATGTTAACCACTTTATTATAAAAGTATATGATAAAGGATACATATGAACATCCAAATAGAAAAGATGCAGAGCATGAATCATGGAGAAGGGACACAGAGTTTCCATGTTCTCACTAGACACCCCACTCTCAGTACTTTCTTGTGTTCAGCAACCCAGAAGCTCTCCAAATCCTATACTTGGGGGATGTTTATGGAGGACTCATCACACAGGCATATTTGATCAGTGGCTCCATTTCTAGCCCCTCTCAACTTCCTGGAGGATGGAGAGTGGGACTGAAAGTTCCAAGCTTCTAATCATGGCTTGGTCTTTCTGGTGACCAGTCCCCATTTAGGAGCTATTTAGGAGTTGCCTCATTAGAAAAAAAGAGACTCCTGTGACCCCTAAAATCTCAAAGAATTTTGTAACCCTGTCAGGAACTGGAGTCAAAAATCAAATATTAGCACAAAAGATACTCCTAGTACTCTTCTCACTTAGGAAACTATAAGAGTTTTAGGAGCTCTGAGCCAGGAACTGAGGACAGACACAAATATAAATATGTTCAATTACTTCACAGTAACATATTTTAACATTTGGTAAAACTAGTCTCACTGTCTTTCTCCTTTTATATAATTGTGCATGTTTATTTATGCAGATGAGTTTTAGAATCCTATTGTTACCTTCACAGGTATCACAATGAGTCTCAAGATTAATTGATAAATTAAAAATACAACGATCTACAATAAAAGAATAAGGTTTTTATTCCCATATATTCAAGTTATTTTACTGTCCTTTAGTAAAGTTTTACCATTATAATCACATAGGTGTGGTTGATGCCCTGTTCAGTTTATTTCTAGGTATTTTACTTTTGTGGTTCTGTTGAAAAGAGGCTTATTTCTCCTACTGTAGAGTCTGTATTGTATAGTATTGTTTGGTCTGGCTAATAATAGTTTATAGCTAGGAAAACTTTATTATGTTTGTTTGCTTTGTTTTAGTTCTATAGCCATTACCTTATGGATTTTTAAAATTTTGATTGCAAATTTTAGAGTTTCGAGGTATAGAGTTACGTAATCTGCTATTAATAGTATTTTCTGCTGTATCATATAAAGTTTAAAACCTCTCATTTTTTTTCTCCTAACTTCATTGACTAGTACTTCAAGAACAATGTTAAATAAAGGAAGTAGTAGGAATCCGCCTAGCTAATTATTGATTACAGTGGGAATGCCTCCAGTGTTTCACAACTAACTTGATTGTGGCTTTGGCTGAGTACACAGTTTTATTATGTTAAGGATATATCATTCTTATCTGATTAAGAGACCTATTATTACTGTTAGACATGAATATATAATTGTATAAAATGGCTTTTCAACATCTATGGCAGAAACACACATTTTTTCCTACTTGAGCTATTCATATGTTGAATTATGTAAAGCTCCTAATATGGATCCATCTATACATTTATGGAATGAGTTTAACTGAAGTGAACTATGTATGGCTTGGCTGTATTTTATATCCAATAATAGATCTTAATCTAATAGGTAATTTTGGACTCAATTATATTTATTACTTAATTTTTCTTATTTTAATGGTTTTACAGTTTTTTATTAAATATTTTATTAAATAATTTCTATTTTTTTTTTGTCTTTTTTTTCTTGCAGGGCAGAATATTTATAACCCATTCTTAGTACATCTAATGATTAAGTCTATAATTATCAACATGTTATGTAATATTTTCTAAATTCAACAATTACTATGAAGTTGGTTTCCAGTTATGAACTAGTTCCCATGTTAATGTTTATTGAAACCCCCTGATGAAGATGACTCTTAATAAGGTAGAAACATGACACACTCCCTGGTTTAGGCAGCCTTCCCCTTAGCTAATGTAGTGTTTATTCAGTGGATTCAAGAGCAGAAGGCCAACATTCTTTAGTAATGGAGGCTATGCATGGGCTCACTAACATGAATTCCCCTGACCAAGTTTGACTTGTTTGAAGCTACTGCTGTGAGCCTATTTTGCCAGTCATTATAACATACTATGGGACACCATATTTTAGGCACCAGCTGGACATTTTAGTGGCATATGGAATATATTTGACCCCTTCCAAGGCAAAAAAAATTAATTCTTTATCCTCATTGGAATATAGACATTCAGGATTTGGATTTGCTACTCTTACTCATCAGTCATCTGTACACAACATCATCTCTTGACTCACTGAGTGCTACAGTGTCCTGCACAGTATTGCTTCTTTCTATGACAGTCCATTTACGAAGAAACAGAAAAGTTTATAGGCTGATGAAAATCAGTTACAACAGCAACTACTGACAACATGTGACATATACTCTGAACATATAACTTATATATGGTACAATTGTTTCACAAAAATGGAACCCCTGAATTCATGAATCAAGATTTCACTCCATCTAATTACTTAAATCTAATAATTCATGCATTAAAAAATATTTCTTACTGTGCAGACCTAGTGGTTACAGTACACAAGAGAGGAAATTCTCTAAGAAGGAGCAAAACGATATGCATATGACATACAATTGATTAACATTTTTCCTTCCTTTCTCCTCTAGTCTAGTAATGTATATCCTAGTATTGCTAGTAGTTAACTTTGCAATTTAATATATAGCTGAAAAATATTGATAAAGGGACAAACTTGAACTAGAAGATAATTGGACATTATTCAGAGATTCTGAACTTGGATATGTTCACAGAAAATGTTCATAATTTGAATTGGTTCCCATTAGGAATGGTTTCAGCATATTTTGGACTGTACAAAGAAAAGTTCCATTATGTTAGATGGGAGCTTTTCTCTTTTTTAAAGTAAAATCATAGGGTGTATATATATATATATATATATATATATATATATATATATATATATATATATATATATGTATATGTATATGTATATGTATATATGTATGTATGTGTGTGCGTGTTTGTGTGTTTAAAACATATTTATGTATACATGTGGGGCAAAAGGTTTAAATGCAATAGAAATTTGTTTTTAAGTGTTCACTCAGTATCCAAACAACCTTCCTAATTTATGAAACTCCATCACTGTATATGATTGATGGTAGGCAGGAAGTCAAGAAAGCTAATGGTTTCTCTACCCTCTCCAGGTTAACAAGATATGGAGACATGAACTAGGATCTTACCTTGAGGAAGTGATGCAAAGCCTGATACTAATCATGGTGGCAATGAAAAGTCCACAGTTCAACAGTGAGAGCACTTTGTTCCTGTAATGCAAGTAAGTGGTAATAAGTGTTCTCAAATGGAGGCTACAACAATAGCATCTTAACAGTTTTTTTCTCACTGTAAAAACTGCTATGGCTCATGTTCATTCTCTACACTGGGTCCCCCAGTACTGCCACAGATTCTTTATGCTACCTTATATATTCCAGTCAATTCCATTACTTGTGGCCAAGAATGCTGACTATAAAATAGGTATGAAGTGTTGGGGATGTTACATTCATTATGGCTCAAAGCTGAGAGTGAGAGAGAGAGAGAGAGTTGGAGACAGAAAGAGAGAGACAGATACAGATAGAGAGAAAGAGAGGGAGAAAGGGGGAGAGAAAGAAGGAGAAAGGAGAAGGAGGAGGAGGACAAAAACTACATGATTCTGCTTCTAAATCCAAAGAAACAATCCCCGCAGTGCTAAACACCCACCAGCTAAGAAATAGCAACATTTCATCAGTACATTTTTAAGACCAAGGAAGAGCAGTATAGGAAAAGTAAACAACACTGATGCATTTCTTTAAACATAATAAAATAACACAATTGAAAAATAATCAGTTATCAAAAAACCTAAATGACTTAAACCCCTCTATTAAAAATAAATTATCCATTTATTGGGTCAAAAAGAGAGACAGCATTAAAAATTATAAGGACACCAGGGGAACAAAATATTCAAAATAAAGAGATACTTAAAAATACACAGTGCTTTTACTGACTACACTCTTGGGTTTATAACCAATAAAACTTTAATACTTAGAAATTCATGTTTCCTAAATAATCCCTGGATTAAAATTAAAATAAAATGAGATTCAACCATAGACAAAGTAATCAAAAACAGATTCATACCAAAATCTATGTTTTATAACATAAGCTCCAAGGAAAATCTATAGGTATAAATGCTGTAATTATTGAAAGTGTAAAAAGATGACAGGAAGAGAGAGAGAGGGAGGGAGGGAGGAAGGAAGAAAGTGAATTATCTTCATTTAATGTAAAGAAATAAGATAAGAAAAAAATACACCCTAAAAAAAGACTGAAATGATATATTTTTTAAAAAATGATGAGAAGTTTTTAAAAGAGAAAAATAGAAAAATAACAAAAAGGGGTAAATGTTGCTAAAATCTAAGGTTAGGTTTTTTAAAAATGAATAAAATTCATAACTTCTGAACAGATTAATGGTAAAAGAGAATGCAAATTGTAAGTTAAAAATAAAATAAAATAGTATTATAAGCAAATTCAATGTACAACTCAGAGAAAATAATTTTGAAATACTAAAGGAAATGGCTTATATTTTCTAACAAAATATAATGCATGGAAATGATGTTTTTTAAAGTAAAAGAAAAAGCCCCAACAGATACATGACCATACATGCTGTTGGAGAATACATTCCAGGGGAGCTATCTTTGTGCAATCATGTGTGTGTTGTGACATCAGAATTCCTCAATGATTTCTCATTATCTCCAGCAATGGTTACATACTGTGATCTCATGAGCCATGGCGTCCACAGAAGTGCCTGCATGGTCCTCAATGTTGATGTCATGGTGGATATCACCACACACACATGATAAAAGCTTGAGGCAGGACATTATGAAAATAGACAGCAATGGAGAGTCAGGGACAAATAGGACAAATGTTTTGAAGGTAGAATTGACAGCACTGGGTGACAGATTGGAAGGCATAATTAAGGGACATGAAGGCTTCTAGAATTTGTTCCAGTTTTAGGTCATGTGCAGCTGGGGGGCATACAAAATAAGGATAATAGAAAAAAATAATAGGCTTACAGCAGATTGAGGGAAGGGCCTAAGAAGTGAACAAAGGGACAAAGCCTACTTCTCTAGTATTCTGTTGCTGGAAATTAAAGGATGCCTTTCTGAGCTATTACATAGTGTAGTGAGTAATTGCTATAGTGAAGCAGCTCCCAATACAGACACACAAACACACATTGAAGAACTGGGATTTATCTATGCCAAATATTCCAAAGCAAAATAGTTTAAAAATTCTAGTTTCTGCTGTACAAAATAGCAGCTTACATTTATTAGAACTAAGTTTATCTAAAAGCTACAGAAAACTAAAAATGAGCAATGGTTTAAACAATATAGAAATTTATTTATTTCCTATATAACCGGAGCAGTCTAATCCTGGTTTAACAAATCCACAATTGTCCAGGACCACAGCTTCTTCTGTCTTGTATCATTAACCTTGACGGCTTTCAATAGCACTCCAAACTAGCTATTCCATAGTCAGACAATAGGAAGACATGTCTCTTTCCCTTAAGTATACCTTCCAAAAATTACTTAAATCAATTCCCCTTAAATCTCTTTATATGTCATGGACACTTGATCCTGCTTCTCTAAAAAGGGTCAACCATGCGCCCACCTAAAGTTGCAAGGTGCTATTACCATAGAAGAAATGGATATTGGATTTTGGGGAACAACCATACAGCTAATTGAAATAAGAAAAATCTTGCATTCTAATATGTAGATAAATCATGTTTTGCTTTGTTAGTGAGATAGAAACTCCTCTGTAATGCTATCTTTGCATGGAAGCATTTAGATCTAGATTTCTTGAGTTGACCAATTCACTTTATTCCTATAACACCTATTACTGGTTTTGAACCTTCATGACTCCCTATTTTATACAGACTGTCACAGAAACTCATGCTTTTGGGTTTCCTTGGCATCTTTTCATTTTTATTTATGAATAATAGATGTATCAAAGCCTTTCATTGCCTGTTGTGCTTTATTTCAAATTTGGGCAAAGAAATTGAATGACACTCACACAGGTTCTAAGAGCATAGGCAGAAAATCTGTAACCAAAGACATGACAATGAAATAAAAGAGGACTTTGAAGAACAAGGGCATAAAGCCAAGAAAGAGAGAAGAATAAATCAAGTGGAAGAGAAAAAAAAATAAGGAGTTTTCTCTAAAAGGAAGAAAAACACAAGAAATAACGTATTGGAGAAGTCAGAAAACATGAGAATGAGCCCCCAAATACAAATAATATAATTAAAGTAGAATCTTAATGGCACCAAAGCCTTTCTAATCATAATAGTATTAGTAGTATTATACACTATAAAAACGTAAGTCCAGAAATATCTCTAGAGATAATAAGGTTATTTCTAACAATGCTAAATATTCTGTCAATCAATTAGGTTAACTGATTTGTTTTATTGCCCAGACAATTTAGTCAAAACAATTCAAGCAGATTGATCACATACAAAAATTTGAATACTTTCAAATGATACCTTCATTCACTTGGGGGTGAAATAAAGAGGAAAGATACTAAGATTAGCTCCCTTATTCTTGGTTCCCCCAAACTGCCTTTCTTGTAAATACATTTTTATTCTAAGTGCATGAAATTTAAAATGAACATTGCCCAATGTATCCTGGCTTCTTATGGAACTAAGTAAAGGAATGCTGCATTATCACCTACATTTATTTTGGGGCAATAGTGATATAAGTTTAATTATATTTTCCTCATGCAAGAATGAGTGAAATATAACACAAGAAGTATTTATTTACAGAGAAACATAATACATCTGAATTTTTTTCAACATAAAAAATTTGCAATTCAGGAAGAAGTTCCTTGCATATACAAAATAATTATAATTCCTTCCTTTGAAAAAGAAAATTATAAATAAGACTAGAAACATTTAATTAAAATCAGAGATTTTCTGCAATAAAATTTCCAAGAAAAGAAAACATATAATTCAGACACAAGTTTTTAAAAACAGCTACAGACACAGGCTTCAGCAATGAAGTTTCTTAACTGGAGAATATATATATATAAGAAGACCAAAATGAAATAAGAAGCTGACCAGGGGAAGGACAAGAAAAGAGTTGGGATCAACAGACCCTGCTTTCTATTTTGTATAGCACACAATACCTAAATTCAGTATCTCCATACTTAGCTCATATAACTCTATCATTCTTTGATACTGATGAGAACTGTTTTGACCTTTGAGAAGTCTTGCATTTTGTACATCAACACTGTGAGAAAGAATGTTTACAGAAATGAAGATGCCAGTATTTCCAATATTAAGAGCTAAGCAGCTCCTAAAGTAGGATTTTATAAATACCATGATATTTCATAGCTATAAAAAAATGGAAAGTCAGAATAATATGTACATGATAGAAGATGACAGAGGGCAGAGAATCAGAATATATTTTTATGCTAGAGAAGTAGACATAATAAAATGTAAAGTATACATTTTAAAAGCTGAGATTAAGATGAAGATAGAAAGTTTATTTTATGTTGAAATAGGCCATAAAAATTAAACATTTTAATAGCTGTAACCTTAATTTAAGTGTCAGTTAAAAAAAAGATGATCTATTTTTCAATAGACATATGTAAGCATTTGCTTTGGAGGGTCTCAGGTCCTACCATATTTATTTTGTGGGTCTTTAAAAATATCCTCTTTATTTTGTTCTGGAGTAAGTCCTAAGGACTGATTAATAGTAATCAAACTAAATTATTCTGAACAAAACACATCTGTAAGTGATGGATAATAAAAACTTGCATTGCGGGGGGTAATGAAGAATCACAGCTCAATACTTTAAACAAATAAGCCATAATGGGCTTGTATTCACATTTTGATTAATTACTGGAAAAGATAATTTACTAATATTTTCTAATGTCACAAAATTACTCCCTGATGAGGTTTGTGCTATAATGGAGATTACTGAAGAACCTGGACATTCATAGATTTAAAAAACATGTGTAATTTCAGCAATTCCCAAGGGATGCAGTGGTCTATAGCCTGTAGCAATTTAAATTTTTGCTGAAGTATCCATTTGAGTGTGTAAGTTGTGAGCAGAAATGGCACTAGAACTAGAAATGTCCTGAGCTAAAATCATAAAAGAGGACCAATTGAAACTTTTCAGAATCACCCAGTTTTATCTTGTTTAACCTTATTTAAGTGTTCTAACCTTAAGGGACCAATCTGGCAATGATTTTTGTGATACTGCTTTACTTAACCAATTGATCTATGTAGCTGTATCATCTACACCAATGTTTATTTATCCTTTTTTGATTCATGATTTAAGTAAACTATTCCACATATGTGACAAGCAAACTGTATATTTTACATTGTTAATATTTCAGTATCAAGCCATCCTTAATTCAACAAATCCCATAGATGTAATATTACAAATTGCGTATCCTTTAAAAGTTAGGGCTAAAAAACAAATCCACATTTACTTGCATGTTTTACATAAACTACATGTATAAATTAAGTAGTAGAACATTTATCTGTTGTATAATTAAACACCCCATTAAACTAGAAAAACAGTCACTGAGGCCATTCATGAGATTTCACATACTCAGGAGACTAAGCAGCTTCCAAATTCAATAAAATGCAATGACCCTGGAATCAGGCTGCCTGGGTTTGAATTCTGGTTCCTCCACTTACCTCTGTGACTTCAGGCAAGTTACTTAACCTCTCTGTGCCTATTCCTTACAGACTATTACAGTAAGGACTTCATAAGTTTCTGTTGTGAGAATTAAACCAGATAATGCCTAGCAGAGTACTTGGCACATACTAAGGGCTTAGTAAATTTTAACTTTGCTGATGCTAACTCTCTGGCTTGCGGTGGTCTAATTTGAGAGAATGGGTTAATTAGATTCTTAACAGACTTAACCAATTTCCCAGACTATATCTCAGCACAGTATTAGTTGTTGTTGTTGTTGCTTTTCTTTTTCTTATTTACTATATAATCTCATTCATCCAACTGACAGGCATTTATTTTCCCCTTTCTATAAATGAGGCAAATAAGAAAATTATGTTTTAGAACAACTATAGCCGGAAACAGGAGGAAGAAACAGAAATAGGAGAGTGACAGAGAGACTGAAATAGAAAAAGTGATAGATGATAGAACATTAGATAGATAGGCCTATTAGTAGGTAAGTAGGTAGGCAGATAAAATGGATGGATGGATGGAAGAATGGATGGAGAGAGAGAGAGAGATGATACACTGATTATATAGTTTATGTTAACATTTCAGTTAAAAGGTGACAACTTTTGTACGGAAAGGGCTCTGAGAATAAAGAATAAGCTAATTTAATAAAAATAATAATTATATATTTAAAATTTGCCCCCAAAGTTAAATGCTTAATGGGGAAACTTGTCCTGTATAGCCAGGAGAACAGAACATACAGCTTACAAGCCTATTTCAGTTTCTAATTTGTACAGTGTTAAAATATGATATTTGTTGCCTGATTATATTGGCTCTGTACATATAAATTTAAATAGCTATGATTCAATAAACTATTCCTTCAGCTATAGAAAATGAAATTCAATGTGGGAAATCTCTCTCCACATCCCTCCCTCCCTTCCTCTCTTCCTTCGTTTATTCGTTTATTACTTCTGTGTACAATTTCCATCTAGTGTAGCCTATCAGCATCTGAAAAACAGTTTGAAGTCATAGTTATTCAGAATGTAACACTGCTTTAACTATTCATATGACTCTGGACTTTTTGAGAAGATTACAAATAGTATTATTTTTAACTTTAAAAATAGAATTGAACACAGGGAACTCTACTCAATACTCTGTAATGAGGTATATGGGAAAAGAATCTAAAAAAGAGTGGGTATATGTATATGTATAACTGATTCACTTTGCTGTACACCTGAAAATAACACAACACTGTAACTCAGCAATACTCCAATAAAAATTAATTAAAAAAATAGAATTGAAGATAACTATTCCATAAGAAGCAAAATGCTAAAACTATAAAATGTAGCCTTGAATGACTTAGAGTAACTTTTTTATACAAAACAAAAATAAAAACAAAATATTAACTCCTTCAGAACCTGAAAGATGGTGTAATAAAATATTTGAGGAAGTATTTACTTTCCTAACCCTAAAAGCCCCATTTTCTCCCTTTATAATTTCTTTATAAATTGGGGATACCTTAATAATAAAATAAAATCTGTTGCTTCAAAGTCTATTTCCAGGACACTCTCTTTTCAGTTCTGTAACAGCATTTACCATATTTTATAATTTATCAATGTGCCCTTCAGTCTCCCTCATCATCAGGTTGTGCAGTCCTTAAAAGATATTGACTATATCTTATTCATGTTTGTGACTCCCATGCTTGGCCTTGATTTCCTACATAATATGTGTTCAAAATATTTTTAATAAATGAACAAAGAGGATGATTATTAGGGCATATGATATTAGGGCATATTTCACCAGTATTTGATTATAAAGATACAAGTAATTACAAACAATTATAGAACTTGAGAAATATCCAGAAGACAAGATGCTTTGACTGACAAGACAAAATATTTAGTATTAGAACTAGTTTATACAAAATGGTTATGCAAAGTAATCAGCTTACTTTCAAGTAATGAAGATAAGACAGAAATATTGAACCTGGGCCTATAGTTTCAATGTATATGAAAATGTCAGCCCCACAGAATATATTCTTTGCTAGGACATCTACCAGATTAGGAAAAACAATTATTTTGCCATCCATTCACATATTTATTTGATAACTTTTTTCCTGAGTGTTAACTAGTGTGTCAAATACATATACTGTAGTTTCCAAAATTCTTCTAAAATGGATTTCACAGTCAACAACAAGAAAGAGGAAATGAATATATTCAAAGAAATAGTTAAAGGGGTTACACATGCACCGGGGATGCAAAGAGGATACAATGGGAAGAATCATCAATTTTACCTGTGTGCAAATAAAGGTGTTAGAAAATGTAGCATTTAAATAGTTGTGGCTACTTTCTGAGTACAAACTCCAGGATATGTTGCATGAATGGAGCATCTGTTCCATCAGAGTGACTAAGTTTCAAATAGATATGACCAAAATTAAAGTGAGTTTTGCCCTCCAAGAAGTATCACAAGAATCTGAAGGCAAAGCCAAAAACCTGCTACCAAAATCCTGGACCTATACATCAAACTCTTCATTTTGTTCTCCATGGACCTATGAAAATATTTCCTATTTCCTAAGCAACTGTAAGAACACCCCCAGTTATAAAAGTTTAGAATCAGAAACTGATGTGTATAGTGATGAATTTTCCAGAATATTTTATTTGCTAAATATCTATCGGTGGTGTGATGGAGCCACTTGACTGTTAAAATTTTAGGAATTTTGTGAGCTTTTGCTAAGTTAAATAAATAAGCAGAGGTATAAATACACAAAATTTTCTAATAATTTCACTATATTTTGCTACCATCTATGCTCTTGAGCTTCTTTCTGCTATTGTATGTGTGGGGTAGTAATACTATGTAACATTGTGCTACTTCATATCTTTTCCCGACCCCATGTTCAGTGACCACATTGCGAGGAAATCAGCCACTGTGGAAGTCTTAACACCATGCAAACTGTCAAATACTACAAATCAGAGATTAATTTATTGTTTTCCTTATAGTCTAGACTTAAGAAAGTGATGAAGAAAATGTTATTTATGCAGATTAAACTTAAAAGTAGGCATGCTTATATTCACATTGTGAATAGCACAAACATTCAAGGAAATATCCTTCCAATATTCTAAAACTATCATCTGATTCAGTAAAGAAGTTGCTCAAGTCATTGAAAAACTAATGAAGTTCCAACATATATTTTCATTATTTCACTTTTGTCTTAATTGTCAGTATAAGTAAAAATATCAACCAATATTTATGTTAAAATTATACTCATTTGTCATTTATAACCATAGTTTAGCTACATAAACAAGAGTCCAGCAAAAATCAATGAAAGCATTCTGAAAGAATGCTTTGGTTATATAGAATTCACAACAAAGAATATTGTAAGCTTATTATGTACTGTGAGCTATATATCCTTATATCTCTAAAATTTATAATTATGTATATTTATATAAACATATATACATACATTCTGTCTATATTCTTAAGTTATCAAAATTCATGAAAGAATAAAGTTAAGCCAAAAAATGCATGTACATAGGTTTTGTACAGAGTTAGCTGAAGTGAATGGAATTGATTATAATTAAATTAGTTCCATAAACCTTACCCAAGTTCCCAGTTCCAATCTATATCCTGTCCCCCTTTTATTTGTTCACTGTGTACTTCTTTTCTGTCCCACTTATGACAATTGTTATTAGTTTGAAAAAATTTTGGTTTAATGTCTGTCTTCCTATATCTTCAACATAAGCCATTTGGAAGTAGGTCTGTGTCTATCTTGTTCTCTGCCAGATACACAGTGTCTATCACACACCTGAAATTGGTATAGTGAGAGTATTTATACCATGATTCATTGAAAATTCCCATTAAATACTTGCCTTATAAACAAATAAGTGAATAACTAGAAGAATGAATACTCCTCAGTGACCTTATTTTATTGTTATTTGAGCCATGCACACTGATGAGAGCATTCAGAAAAAGTTTGAATTTGTCAATAATGTGCTGTAGAAGAATAAATAAGTCACTTTTTTAGCTGATAACTCTTTCATACCATTAAAACACTCAGAACTTCAAGGGAAAGTTTCTCCCTCTTTCCTCTCTTTACCTCTTCATAAAGCTCTACCTAAATTGGGTAAATGCTAAAAGAAATTTGAAGCGGGGAGGCATTTAGAATACAGAAAATTTAAAACACTATGCAATTTATTTTATTCACCAGTACTTAAAAAAAGACCAAAAAAAAAAAAAAACCCACAAGAAAAACAAACAAGAGCTTGTCTCCATTCTCCTTTGCCTAAATTTTCCCTTCTGCATATATAAATAAATCAATAGCTTTGTTAAGAGGGGAAAAAAAGGAAGGGGGTGGATTTTTACAGTTCTTGCAAGTTTTAGAACAGTTGAAGTGTTGCTTAGAGCTGTCTTCCTGATGACTTTCAGTCATGGGTTTGAGAAAGTTCTGGCTTAGACGAAAGCTCAGAAACCAATGAGATTATTTTATTTTTCTTCTTTCTCAGAGCAGCCAATCAATCTATGATGGGCAGTACTGAATGTAGCAATTGCCTTTTTAAATAAGGATTAAAAGTCTAAACCACTTATGATCTTACAAATTGTAGGACATTTAAGAAATGTTTTAAACACTTTAACAAATACATTTAAACTAGGAGCAAAAAGAAAAAAGAAAAAAATGTGTAATAAAAATACCTGAGGAGTAGGTTGTGAAATACTGAAATGATCATGTTTATTTATAGATAAATCTAACAAGCAGATATAATATAGTTTCTTTGTTTTTAAAAATCTCTCAAATATATGCCAATTAAATCCTCAATGCACTAACTTTATACTTGAATTGTCTTTGATTAAAAAAATAACAAAATAGATCTTTAGATAAATGAATAAAAACTAATTATGCCAAATTAATTAAGTAATATGTAATTACTTAAGTAATTAAGTAATATGATTTTGATATCAGATTTTGAAAGGACCCTTAGGTAATTCATCATGAGATATTTTGATGCTTCTGTAAACTGTTCATTATTTGAAAAACAAAAGAGAGCACATGGCTTTTTTAAAGTAATTTTTAAAATAAAAATTGCCAAACACAATCATAGATATCCAAGGGAAAGTCATTATGTCATGAAGCAGTCTTCCAGATATCGAGACATAAGTATTAAGGTAGAGGAGTTCTTAAAGAACGCGAAAGTCACTTAATTTGCCAAATTTGTATCTACTTCTTAGACCTTAAGGCTCTTCTTTCCCAGACCCAACACTGTAGGACCACAACATTCTAATTTCTGAATTGATAGAGCTGAAAATAATGAGTGAATTCAAAGCCTCCTGTGTGAGAGCCATCAGAGGGGAAAATTCCTGAACAGTGAAAAACCTTCTAGAAATACACATAACTATAATAAAAATGAGGAAAGGGAGACTTTATCAGTGAGCAGTTTTGAGAGGAAAGGTAGGGTTTCCTTCTGCACAGGCTCCAGGAATCCATGTAAGCCTCCATTAAAAACAAGCAAAAAGTGAAAAATCTTTACTTTGTAATTACATCTCTGTGAGTTCTAAAAGCATTCTTTTTCTTTCTAAAAGCTCCCCATGACAATATCAACTCCCTCTGGAATGACCATTACTCCAATATTATGCCCCTCAAAGTCAAATGTGCTCTCTAAAGCTTTGTAAACTCAGCTCCCCAAGAAACCACAACTAAATGATCATTGTTGCACCTACTTGTGATTCATGGCTTAAAGCATTTTCAGTTAACAAATTAGCATTGAGAATCAAAATTTTAGTCCATAGATATTAGATGAGATACATAGTAGACAAAGGAATCAAGAACTCACTGAGTGGCAGAATACTATCTACTATGAACTTCTACAGGCTCAATGATATGACCTATGGCCCTCGACCCAGTAAGACACTTGAAGTAACCATTTATCACTGGAAGCTATGAGCATAAAATCTTCCACTTCATAAATATGCAAAAGAAGACATATTGCTAGGATTAAAATATGCATACAATATGGGTAGGCCTCAAGCATAAGGAGTTATAGGGGGGAAGGTGGGTGACCCATGAGTGAACTCTTCTTGATGTGTTAGTATGTCCCAACCCACAGCTAAAAAATTTCCTTTAGCTTTTTCAACCTTGGATTTGTAGCTCCACATTTTGAAACAGCTATTGAATGTAAGGATATTAGAATTAATGAGGTTATAAGCAGTCAACACATGGCCTTTGTGAAATAAAAACATGTTTATACTGTGAAAGTAATGGACTATGGTTAAACTAGCCAGACCACCCAATTCATCTCATTAAGAAGCACATTCTGGAATGTAGTCAGGAAGTGTAATTGAAAAGAGAAAATGATGTGTCCCTCCCTCCAGCTACTAATACGACTGGCAATACTGTCTTTTCATGGTTCTCAACATTTTAAGGTGGATAGTTTATGTTTTTAAAATAAATCAGTAGTCTGTTTCTCAGTTTTTGCTGAATTAGCCTTATCTCGTATGTACATACACATTAAAAACATAAATGTAAGTAAAGTGTTGTTCAGTGAACTGAAGTAAATAAAGTTGTTGATTGTTTCACTGTTTTGTGGTGATACATAGGTCTTTAGGGATAGATGTTAATTCTATGAAAAGCTGACCTGGCTAAAATGAAAAATAGCATTAGTAAAATACAGAAGCAAATGTAGTCAATAGCCCACTACAGAAGTATGTTTCACACATCTTTTGATGACTTAGTTCAGTTAAATTCATGACCCATAAAGCACAGAGCAATAAAATCCATTCCTTGTTCTTCTGTTGAATAAAAGTATTGCTAATCATGCTTGAAAAGCCATTGCCTTTGAAAAGACACTGTAATTCCAGTTAGAGAGAAGACTAAATAACTACAGATATTTTTCCATTTAGACAAGCAATTGATGAAAACAGCATTGTGAACCTTGTTCTAAAATTCTTCAAAATAACTAATAAAAAGGGTTTTGGTCTTCCATGCTCCTACACTGATCAAATGCCAAAAGAAAATGTCCACAAAAATCAACTCACTTACAAAATTCCTCTTTTTACCTATTTTGTTTTCTAAGAATATGGTGACCCATAGATGGAACAGGGAAGATGCTAATTTTGGATGTTAGGATGTTTAATATTTTTCTCCCTCAAGTTTATGTAAAAGTAACTGAATCTTAAAATAAACTGTTAATCTACATTAAGAAGCACTTTAATGCATTATAGTGAGTCATATAGAGTTTTATTTTTCCTAATTCATCTCCTTCCATACATATTTAAGTTCCTGTGTTGATCATGAAAACAAATTGGTAAACACATAACTGTTTATTATAAATTTGGGGGACTTCATTTTTTAAATTAAACTTTCTCAGATAGCTTTATCTTTTCTTAAAAAGCTATCACTGGAGTGTGGCCAAAGATTATGAATACAGCAAAATGCTGGGGGCATTCCTAAGTACATTTAACACTTACTATAAAATTTTGAAAATTCATTTGGGGGAAAATTGGTTTGGGGGCTTTAAATGAAAGTGTGAGGGAAAAAACCCCAAAATTTATTAAATTCTTTCCAGTTTAATGCAATTCCTCCAAAAATTAAAATTTAATATTTAAATGATTGCTAATATTACTCATATTATTCTACAACTGATATTTGGTTTGGTTATTTATATGTATTGGACTATTTTCAATGGAATTTCAAGTATAAGACACAATTAGAAACAGGTTACTGAACAACTCATCACAAGGACTGAAGGGCAGAGGCCAAGGATATGTGGGTAGTCACAGATTTTTCCCTTAAGCACCTCAAGCCACAATTCACAAAGGTGAAGGTACTTCCTCTTTTAGGGCTTTTATGGGGAGTGCTGAGCAAAGAGCACCATTTCTAACTCCAAGCTTGCTTTGATGGTAATAATAATGTAATTTGACATAAAGAACACCAACTATTTGCTAGATGCTATTCAAAATGTTTATTGACTCAATGACTCTTCACAGAAACCCTGTGCTAGGTGTTAATATGATATTTATTTTATAAATGAGAAAACAGTCAGAGAGTAGGTTGTTTATTTACCTCAAACTAGTAAACTGGTTAGTAAAGTGAAGACGGCAGGGTGGAGTGAAAGGGTCCCAGTTATTGCCTAGACCATGTAAATTAATAGAACTCTCCTGTCTGAGTTTGTCTGGTAAACTGATAGCCCGGGCTACTAATTTAATTTCCATGAGGAGTGAGAATCATCTTGGGAAAGGACTATACCTGAAGAAGTGGGGACCCAGGTGTGACCAGCCTGAGCTGGGAGCAATGCCTTGGCATAAGGGTGTAAGGGAGAAACAATTCTCATCACCTCAAAAAAATCTGTAATTCAAACTTATCTCCTGGTCTAGCCCCAATGAACAATCAAGCCTGTGGATAGAGGTTATAGCTGCAGTAAAAACTGACAAAGTTGTCTTACTAGAAACTCTGTAAGGCCCTCTGACACTGCAGGAGAGGACAGTGCAACTAACATATGTGATACAGAAATAATCCAAGGCAGGAAATTTAGTCACTTAACTTTGGAAACAGTGCTTTTCCAAGAACTTTAGGTCTCTGAATTTCCCCAAGTCTAAATTATCTGTGAGTTTCTTATGCCTATCATATCCTGAGAAAACTGTGAATTGTGGAGTTGCTAAACTTACCCATTAAATCCCCATTTCATTACAATCATCCAAAAGAAACATGGAAACAAATTATGTAAAAATAAAATATACAAAAACCTATGAGACTGTTCCTTTGTTCCTTATACGCTCACCAAACAACTAAATAACCTGATTCCTGAGTGCTTACCCTAGATAAATGAAAACGTATGTTCACACAAAACTTATGTTCACTTATATGCTCACAGCAATTCTATTAATAAACACCACAAACTGAAACAACTCACGTGTCCTTCAAGGACAAATGGGAGGATATACATTGGTATATGCAGTCAATGGAATATTACTCAGAAATAAAAAAGAATGAATTAGTGTCACACACATAATTCCAACGACTGTCAAAGGGATTATGCTGCATAAAAGAAAACAATCTCATAAGGTTACATATTATATAATTCTATTTATCTGACACCCTTCAAACACCACTATTATGGAGAAAAGATCAGTGATTCTCAAGGGTTATGGGGAGGAGGGAGCAATGATAAAGGATAGTATAAGGGAATTCTTTTCATTGATAGAATCATTCTGCATCCTGATTGTGGTGGTAGTTACCCAAATATAAACATGTTAAAATTCATAGAACTGAAAACCAAAAGAAAAGGTGTCAAATTTACTAAATGATACCTTTAACAATGATAAATAAGCAAACAGAAATACCTATTAATGATACCTTAGCATATAGGCTGCAGTGTCAATAAAATAATTTACTTTTAGATAAGAATTTTTTAAAAGCTATAAGAGAGGGAGGCAGACACAGAAGCAAGAGGAACTCCAACCCTGCAGCCTGATGAAAGGAGACTTCAAATGCAGTGTTAGACAAAATGAGAAGACAAAGAAATATGTTGCAGAAGAAGTGGCAAGATAAAACCCACAAGACCAAATAAATGAAGAGGAAATAGGCAAGCTACCCAAAAAAGAAATCAGAATAATGATAGTAAAGATATCCAAAATCTCGGAAATAAAATGGAGAAAATAAATGTTTAACAAGGACCTAGAAGAACTACAGAACAAAAAAAAACAGTGATGAACAACACAATAACTTAAATTAAAAAGACATTAGAAGGAATCAATCTCAGAATAACTATCAGAATATCAATATCAGACAGAAGAATAGATAAGTGAGCTGGAAGATAGAATGGGGGAAATAACTGCCTTGGAGCAGAATGAAGAAAAAAGAATGAAAAGAATTGAGGACAGTCTCAGAGACAACTGGGACAACCTTAAATGCACTAACATTTGAATTATAGAGGTCCCAGAAGAAGAAGAGAAAGAGAAAGGGTCTGAGAAAATATTTGAAAAGATTATAGTCAAAAACTTCCCTAACATGGGAAAGGAAATAGTCAATCAAGTCCAGGAAGCACAGAGAGTCCCACACAGGATAAACCCAAGGAGAAACACGCTGAGACAGATATCAATCAAACTATCCAAAATTAAATACAAAGAAAAAATATTAAAAGCACCAAGGGAAAGCAACAAATAACATACAAGGGAATCCCATAAGGTTATCAGCTGATCTCTCACCAGAAACTCTGTAGGACAGAAGGAAGTGGCATGATATATTTAAAGTGATGAAAGGGAAAAACCTACAACCAAGAATACTCAGCCCAGCAAGGGTCTTATTCAGATTTGACAGAGAAATCAAAAGCTGTACAGACAAGCAAAAACTAAAACAATTCAGCACCACCATACCAACTTTGAAACAAATGCTAAAAGAACTTCGTTAGGCAGGAAACACAAGAGAAGAAAAAGACCTTTAAAACCAAACCCAAAACAATTAAGAAAATGGTAATAGGAACATACATATTGATAATTACCTTAAAATGTAAATGGATTAAATGCTCCAGCCAAAAGACACAGACTAGCTGAATGGATACAAAAACAAGACCCATATAAATGTTGTCTACAGCAGACCCACTTCAGACCCAGGGACACATACAGATGAAAGTGAGGAAATGGAAAAAGATATTCCATGAAAATGGAAATAAAAAGAAAGCTGGAGCAACAAAACTCATATCAGATAAAATAGACTTTAAAATAAAGAATGTTACAAGAGACAAGGAAGGACACTACATAATGATCAAGGGATCAATCCAAGAAGAAGAGATGACAATTGTAAATATTTATGCATCCAACATAGGATCACCTCAATACATAAGACAAATGCTAACAGCCAAAAAAGGAGAAATCCACAGTAACACAATAATGGTGGGGACTTTAACACTCCACTTACACCAATGTATATATCATCCAGACAAAAGTTAATAAGGAAACACAAGCCTTAAATAACACATTAAGCCAGATAGACTTAAGTGATATTTATAGGACATTCCATTTGAAAGTAGCAGAATACACTTTCTTCTCAAGTGTACATGGAACATTCTCCAGGATAGACCACATCTTGGGTCACAAATCAAGCCTTGGTAAATTTAACAATATTGAAGTTGTATCAAGCATCTTTTCCGACCACAACACTATGAGATTAGAAATCAGTTACAGGAAAAAAAACTGTAAAAAGCACAAACACATGGAGGCTAAACAGTGTGTTGCTAAATAACCAAGAGGTCACCAAAGAAATCAAAGAGAAAATCAAAAAGTATGTAAAAAAAAATGAAAACAAAAACACAACAACCCAAAACTTATGGGACACAGCAAAAGCAGTTCTAAGAGGGAAGTTTATAGCAATACAATCATACCTCAAGAAACATCTCAAATAAACAACCAAACCTTACACCTAGTGCAACTAGAGAAAGAAGAACAAACAAAACCTAAAGTTAGTAGAAGGAAAGAAATCATAAAGGTCAGAGCAAAAATAAATTAAAGAGAAATGAAAAAACTATAGCAAAGATCAATAAAACTAAAAGCTGCTTCTTTGAGAAGATAAACAAAATTGACAAACCTTTAGCCAGATTCATCAAGAAAAAAAGGGAGAGGAATCAAATCAATAAAATTTGAAATGAAAACGGAGAAATTACAATGGAAACCGCAGAAATACAAAGGATCATAAGAGAATACTACAAGCAACTCTATGCCAATAAAATAGACAACCTGGAAGAAATGGACAAATTCTTAGAAAAGTACAACCTTCCAAGACTGAACCAGGAAGAAATAGAAAATATGAACAGACAAATCACAAGTAATGAAATTGAAACTGTGTTTAAAAATCCTCGAGCAAACAAAAGTCCAAGACTTGATGGTTTCACAGGCAAATTCTATCAAACAATTAGAGAAGAGTTAACAGCCATCCTTCTCAAACTCTTCTAAAAATTATAGAGGGAAGAACATTCCCTAACTCATTCTATGAGGCCACCATCAGCTTGATACCAAAACCAGAGAAACATATCACAAAAAAAGAAAATTAGAAGTGAATATCACTGATGAACATAGATGCAACAATCCTCAACAAAATACTAGCAAACAGAATCCAACAACACATTAAAAGGACCATGCGCCATGATCAACTGGGATTTATCCTAGGGATGCAAGGATTATTCAACATACACAAATCAATCAACGTGATACACCATATTAACAAACTGAAGAATAAAACCATATGATCATCTCAATAGATGCAGAAAAAGCTTTCAGCAAAATTCAACACCCATTTATGATAAAAACCCTCCAGAAAGTACACATAGAGGGAACTTACTTCAACATAATAAAGGCCATATATGACAAACCTACAGCAAATATCATTCTCAATGGTGAAAAACTGAAGCCATTTCCACTAAGATAAGGAACAAGACAAGGTTGCCCACTCTCACCACTCTTATTCAACATAGTTTTGGAAGTTTTAGCCACAGCAATCAGAGAAGAAAAAGAAATAAAAGGAATCCAAATCAGAGAAGAAGAAGTAAAGCTGTCACTGTTTGCAGATGACATGATACTATACAGAGAGAACCCTAAAGATGCTACCAGAAAGCTACTAGAGCTAATCAATGAATTTGGTAAAGTAGCAGGATACAAAATTAATGCACAGAAATCTCTTGCATTCCTACACACTAGCAACAGAAGATCAGAAAGAGAAATTAAGGAAACAATATCATTCACCATTGCAACAAAAAGAATAAAATACTTAGGAATAAACCTACCTAAAGAGACAAAAGACCTGTATGCAGAAAACTATAAGACACTTATGAAAGAAATCAAAGACAACAGAAACAGATGGAGAGATACACCATGTTCTTGGATTGAAAGATTCAATATTGTGAAAATGATTATTCTACCCAAAGCAATCTACAGATTCAATGCAATCCCTATCAAATTACCAGTGGAATTTCTCACAGAACTAGAACAAAAAATTTTACAATTTGTATGGAAACACAAAAATACCTCAAATAGCAAAAGCAATCTTGAGAAACAAAAATGGAGCTGGAGGAATCAGTCTCCCTGACTTCAGACTGTACTAAAAAGCTACATTAATGAAGATAGTATGGTACTGGCAGAAAAACAAAAATATAGATAAATGGTACAGGATAGAAAGCCCAGAGATAAACCCACCCACCTATGGTCATGTAATCTATGACAAAGGAGGCCAGAATATACATTGGAGCAAAGACACCCCATTCAATAAGTGGTGCTTCGAAAACTGGACAGCTACATGTAAAAGAATGAAATTAGAACACTCCCTAACACCATACACAAAAATACAGTCAAAATGGATTCAACACCTAAACGTAAGACCGGACACTCTAAAACTCTTAGAAAAAACATAGGAGAAAAAACATAGGCAGAACACCCTTTGACATAAATTGCAGCAAGATCTTTTTTGACCCACCAGCTAGAGTAATGAGAATAAAAACAAAAATAAACAAATGGAACCTAATTAAACTTAGAAGTTTTTGCACAGCAAAAGGAAACTATAAAGAAAAGACAACCTTCAGAATGGGAGAAAATGTTTACAAATGAACCAAATGACAAAGGATTAATCTCCAAAATTAATTAACAAGCAGCACATGCAGCTCAATATCAAAAAACAAACAACCCAATCCAAAAATGGGCTGAAGACCTAAATAGACATTTCTCTAAAGAAGATATACCGATGGTCAAGAGGTACATGAAAGGATTCTCAACATCACTATTAGAGAAATGCAAACCAAAACTACAATGAGGTATCACCTCACACCAGTCAGAATGTTCATCATAAAAATGTCTGCAAGCAATAACTGCTGGAGAGGGTATGGAGAAAAGGGAATCCTCATGCATTGTTGGTGGGAATGTAAATTGATACAGCCACTATGGGGAACAGTATGGAGATTCCTTAAAAAACTAAAAATTGAACTACCATATGACCCAGCAATCCCACTACTGTGCATATACCCAGAGAAAACCATAATTCAAAAAGACACATGCACCCCAGTGTTCATTGCAGCACTATTTACAACAGCCAGGACATGGAAGCAACCTAAATGTCCATCATTAGAAGAATGGAAAGGAACAAAACTGGGTCATTTGTAGAGACATGGATGGACCTAGAGACTGTCATACAGAGTGAAGTAAGTCAGAAAGAGAAAAACAAAAATTGTATATTAACATATATATGTGGAATCTGAAAAACTTGGTATAGACGATTTTATTTACAAAGCAGAAATAGAGACCCAGACATAGAAAACAAACTTATGCATGCAAAGAGGGAGGGGAGTGGGATGAACTGGGAGATGGGGATTGACATAGATACACTACTGATATCATGTATAAAATACCTAACCTAATGAGAACCTACAGTATAGCACAGGGAACGCTATTCAGTGCTCTGTAATGATCTAAATGAGAAGGAAATCCAAAAAAAAGGGGATATATGTATACATATAGCTGATTCACTTTGCTGTACAGTATAAACTAACAGAATATTTTAAAGCGACTATACTCCAATAAAAAAATAAAGCTATAAGAGAATTAGAGAGAAATAATTACAAACTGCACGTCTCAACATCAGTTATCAGCTATGAGTCAATCTCATGTTAAGAACAGAATAGGAAATATATGTAATTGCTAAGGCTCTCTTAAGAGCAAACACCTTCTGTTTTAGTTCTGCTCTGAAAATAATGTATTGAGCTCCTCCTGTACCCTTCAGTCTCGAGTGGCCCCAGAGATACCAACAAAACTGGGTGTAGTCACTTAAGCACACCTAGTTTAGTGGAGTTTTCACTAAATGAGTTGCCTCAGTTGGGTTACTGGGACAATACACAGTTCAGCAGATATAATACTTAGAACTTTTCTATGAAGATTTTGTATTCTTTGGCAGAATATCCTGTTCTGAGGCATATAAGACTCATCCGGCATTTCCCCCCTTCTCTTGCAAGGTAGTTATCTGTTTATTTGCCTCTGCCCTATAAAACTCTGAACAGTTTCAAAGCCAAACACTGTACCCAGCATAGAACTTCGTGTTTGACCCTGCTCTACGCACTTCACACAGAAGGTGTTCACATAGAAGAGTAACTACAGAATTTAAAGAGGGCGGGGAAGAGAACTTTATTTTAGGATTTCTTTCTTCCATTGAAAGCAGGCATTCTGTTTTTTTATTCCTTTAACTCACCTTTCCCACATTCTAGAAGTCACATTAGAAAAGTCATAAATTGTAAACACAAGATTGACTTGTTGATAACCATAGGAAAATCACTTTGATGAATTTCATAACTTCTCAAAATTACTTTGTAAACTTTCATGTAATTATATCTGGACAAGTACAGAGTAGGATGGAGTTCCTGTTGGAAGAATTTCAGAGAGAAGAATTTCAGAAAGGACCTGTAAGTCTTTTGTGTGCATTTGTTTTTATCTCCTGAAATCCATTCTTACCCTTAGCCTTCCATTTTGTGGCAGAGAACATGATTTAGCTTACCTATTCTCTCTCTTTCTTCATCTTATTCTTTACCTTCAGTGTCCCTGGTAGAAAATTTGAGTCATTCTCTAATTCACACAAAAGGGCTTTTTTACTCAGAGATTATGCTATAGTCAAGTACTCCTGAATCTCTTCTTAATTGAAGCCTAAATGATCTGTTTGGATTGACAAACAGAATCCTTTCCTCCAGTAGTACATTTTTTTCCCATCTGGGCGCTATTTGCTAAAGCAATTCTCTTCAGTCATGTAGTGGTAGCTGTGGCCTTCTCACTTGCTTTACCAAGTCTGCAGAAAAGGCAATGAAAGAGAAGGCATCAGGAGCCTCGAATTCTTTCTCTCTTGGGCAGAGGGGTAGGACTGTCACCTACGCTGGGTGCACTTTCAGAACAGGCTAGAAAGGAGAAGAAAAACTAACAAGAGTCCAAAATCCTTCATTTCACAGTTACTCAGTGTGTCCTGTTTTACATTAAGGTCAATGATAGTGGTGTTTATGCAGCTCTTTTCTTCTCAGTAATTTGGCCACAAGTTTCTATTTAATTTTCTGTGGAGACTAAAAGTATGTACTAATGTGATTTTTAACTGAAACAGAGCTCCTGTGCTAGGGACTCACCCTTTAAATAAGGGTATACTTGTTTTGTCCACTATCCTAACCCCCCAAGAATTTAAGATGGCATCCTTCAGGCCAGAGAATCTTGCCTTCCTGTGGTTGCATTAATTCATGTCCTTCATTTGGGCATTAACATGAAGAAATCCACCAGCCAACCCCATATATCCCTGGCACTAACACCTCAGTGGAGTGTAAATTGAAGGTAACTACTCACCCATGAGTAAAAGTGGATTGATGAATCACATAAGAGGATGACAGATGGGCTAACAGGCCAGGCAGGCAGTGCTTATAACTGGCTTTGAACTGGAGTGCCTGAAAAATATTCTTCCATCTTTTGCCCTACCTTGCTTCAAAGTTTTAATTCATTGCTCTTTATCTCTAGCAAGATAAAAGTGAGTTCACCATGGCATAGACAGTAATTTGATACAAAGGACTGTCCAGATCACAAAAGGTTTGGAAGCAAACATCAGCTGGACCCTGTCATTCCCCCCGTCCTGTCCCTGGGTCTAAAGGATCTTTGCCGTGAAGGCAGCTGATTAATGCACCAGAGTCATTTGCCATGGATGAGGTGTCCTTACTCTGCCACTTGCTGCTGGAGCTGCTGGCTCTGGCTGTGCATTAGAGAGAGCTTTCAGTTTTCCATCTCAGGGTCTTGCTATTTGAGTTGTTTGCAAACAAAGCCTCTGCTTTCAGAGCTGTTTCTCTCAGCTGCAGGTATTAACTGACATACTTCATTAGTTCACAAGAGCCAAACAGCTGCAAATAAAGATTTTTCTTTTCTTTTTTTCCAAAAATCAAGGAGGAGGTGATGAGCATTCTTTATCATTACTTCATTATTGTTTGAGATTCATTTCACACAGCTTTATCCTATTCTAATCATATTAACCATGTTTTTCATTTTCTGTATTCTGAGGCTTTGACACCTTGGGGCCTTGCTGACCCAGGAGAGACTGTCCCTCCAGGGTTAGCCAATTCCTAGATAGTAAACAACTCACATGTGATCATACCTTTGTTATTCAAACTAGTCAATCTAGAACCCTGTACCCTAAGCTCCTTCCTTTATTAGGGTCTCTCACTCCAGGCCATTATCCACCTGCTCTAATCATACCAGAGTCAGGAACCAGACAAGCAGCACCTATGCCCCAGGGTCTGCTGAAATTATTTAAACTAGTCATTCCTAAACCTGCTTACCTTGCTTTTCTGTTTCCTTCTAAGGAAACTACAATAAGCCTCCTGCCCATAATTTCCCTTGTTCCCTCTGCCTCCTGACCCATCTTGACGCCTGTCTGTGTGGTTCCCTTACGTGGCTGCTGTGACTCCTGTTTCTAGGGAACTACCCAAATATAATAAGCTTCTTCCTTCATAATACTCATTTCCAGGTCTGAGTATCTTACCATACCTGATGAAAGTAAATACCCTTAAAAGACTGATTTAAACCTTGTATTTTTTTTCTTTTCCTTTTCTTATTCTCAAAAGGTGATTGTCAATCAAAACTTTTTCTAAGCATGAGCATCATTAAGTCAACCATTTAGCTGAACTAATTTAACTTAACAAGACCTCTACTTTAGTGAGATTCTCTGGCTTTGGTGAAAAAGCCACCATATTCAGAACTGTACTCCTGTTTTAAATGCATCTCTGCTCTTTCATTAACTTTTATTACTTAACCACTGATGCTTCAGTTTCCTAATCTATGAAATCTAATCACTCATTCTATCATTCAGCACATATGAAGTGAAATGCATACTCTATGTCAGAAAATGTGTTAAGTTACAAAGATAAATATATGTACACCCTTTAGGGATCTCAAAGACCTGAAGAGGGAGGACCTCACTATAAGGGGAGGGAATTTAAATAAATCTGCATCACTTAAATAGTGGAGAAGAGCAGATTGTTATTCAAGAGGGCTACAAAGATATCAAAACTTGAACCATCATGGAATTTACTTAAGATAGTGAAGATTCCACAGTGTCTGGAATAGCTGTCCCTGGATGTTGTAAAGGTAGGTTGTGATCAAACAATAAAGATTCTTAAATGACAAACAAAAGGAATTTAGACTTTATCCTGCAGTAGTAAGGGGTTAAAGCAGGAGAATGTTATAACACTCTAGATTTCTACTTTAGAATGATAATGTTGTTAGCAATTTGAAGGACTGATTGAAGGAGAAATAGACCAAAAGTAGTAATATTGGTTGGTAGGATATCACTAGTGTCCAAATGGGAGATAATGAATGTTCATCTCAGACAGGGGCAGTAAGAGAAAAGAATAGTTTCAAATGATAATTAGAAGATTGAATCTAAAAAGAACAAGGGTGATTTAATATGGGAAGAAGAGGAAAATCTAGAAGGTTTCCAATTGCTCTTACATAGATAATGAGCGATACCATTAATGATGCAGAGAACAAAGAAAAAGTCAATGCACAACTCTACAAATTCCATATTTTCATGCCGAACAAATTATACTAACTAAAAGACAAAAAGAAATTTCAAATATGTTGAAATTTATGATACAGGCCCAAAAATTGTTAGAAGGAAATAGAAGAAGAATTAAGTTTAGAAAACATAGTTATGTATTGCATTTTCAATTTTATGCAAAAATTATTATAATTGGTCTTCAAAAATCAATTGTAACAAAGAATAAAATATATTCATTAATCACTTTGAAGTATTTTTAGATCAGACCCATTTTTAAAGCCAGATCTTTAGATTAGTCTATGTTAAATTTTTACTTACTAAAGTTTCAATAAAAATTATTGAGTCACACTCCATCCACATTATTTCACTAACACCTCCCACTATTCAACTACACTTTTAGAAAGTAAGATTCAAAGGCAGGTTTGACTCTCATATCAACAATTAGAATAGTTTTGGGACTTCCCTGGTGGCCCAGGGGTTAAGAATCAGCCTGACAATGCAGGGGACCCAGGTTCGAGCCCTAGTCTGGGAAGATCCCACATGTCACGGAGCAACTAAGCCCGTGTGGCACAACTAATGAGCCTGTGCCCTAGAGCCCATGAGCCACAACTACTGAGACTGCATGCCACAACTACTGAAGCCCACGTGCCTAGAGTCCGTGCTCCACAAGAGAAACCACAGCAATAAGAAGCCTGGGCACCACAATGAAGACCCAACACAGCCAAAAATAAATAAAATTTAAAAAATTTAAAAAAGAATAGTTTTGAGTCCCTAAATGTTATTATGAAGAATTCTAACCCACTGACTTTAATATATTTGAATGGCTTTTTTGTGCCAAAATTTAGAGTAAATTGCATATATATATGTGAATAGATTTCACATAGCATATCTGCAAAATAAAATGAACAAAATGCATTGCTTAAAATTTGTTATGTGTAATGTTTTACTCCAAGAAGCTCTAAAAAAGATCAAAGTTATAACCTCAGTACTGCAGATGATACCATAACTATTATAGTACATCATTAAATATTGGAAACAGACAATCTGTTTTAATATTACTATAGAGACTTTATAGATAATGAGCACCAATTGCTTGTACTATGGTCAGAGCATATTTTTACAGAGCATGATCTTATGAGAAAAATAAATTATTCAGGAAACAAAATCCCAGTGAAGAAAAATGACCTATAATGTGAATGTTAGGGTCTGCTTGGCAGGAGCCATTGGATCAATGTCAGAGAACAATTACACACAGCACACCTCCAAGCTCTG
The DNA here is from genome assembly GCF_964165515.1 of Mesoplodon bidens. Taxonomy (NCBI): domain Eukaryota; kingdom Metazoa; phylum Chordata; class Mammalia; order Artiodactyla; family Ziphiidae; genus Mesoplodon; species Mesoplodon bidens. The sequence continues at coordinate 80,205,191 of NC_138161.1, read as the reverse complement.
GAAGCCTGGAAACAATGGCAAATGTATCTCAATAATACCGAGATTTAATATCAAGAAAAATACATAGATATGTAGTATCACATACAAGGTATAAATTTTGGATAGGTCCACCCATTAACATCTTTGGAAAGAAAAATGGACACATAGTTTTATTAAAAAATGAGTACATAGCTATCAAATATATCAGTCCAGGTTTAGATAATGTTGTGGGGAATTTTTGTTTCTTTGTTGAACTTTCTTGATCATGTGTTAAGTTATGCAATTGCATATATGATTTCAAGTTAAGATGGGGGGTTGTTAAAAAAAAAGATCATCAATAAAGTAAAATCCTGTGTTAAAGAAATCCTTCACATTACATTAGATAAGACTGATAAAATTTTAAAGAAAAAATTATGAAAGAAAAACCAGTTTTTTAAGAAAGCCCTAATATGACATTTCCATGTAAGACTCTCTCTCTTTCATAAATAAATTTACCAAATGGAAAATAAAATGATTGTAAAATATTACGTATTGGATGATTTCTATATTAAACATATATGGATGTGTGTATATGTATCCAAATATAATATAAAGTAACTTTAAAAATAATAAAATTCTTAAAATAATGACTAACACATTTATGAGATTTTAAAGATTATGACTCATATGAATTTTATGATAATCAAAACTCAAAAATGATTTGGTGAAGTTTAAGATTTCCTACAGTTTTTGTTTGTATGTTTGTTAGTTTGAAAATATCACTTTGAGCAAGTAGAGTTATTTTGATTAATTTTTCTTCTGTGCAGGTATGCTAAAAATTTGATATACATTTGTCTTTGCTTGTATTCAAGCTCAGTTTTAATTTCTCCATCTTTGTTATTTGTAGTTATCTTTCTGTTTTATAAATCATTTATATAAGGTCAAAACTATGTAAGAACTTATACTCACAGAAGCATTGTTTTTCCTATTTCTTTTCCCTATCCCACGTTCTCCTGTAAGTAACTAATTCATTAGTTTCTGGTTTATTCTTTCCATGCTTCGTTATTACTTTTTGTGAATATAAGCAGATAATGATATACATTTTATTTCCCCTTTTTTACACAAATGTTAGTATACTCTATATAATCTTTGTACCTATATTTTTTCATGTACAATGCACCCTAGGGTCATTGACAACTAGACTTCCTCCTCATTCTTTTTCTATAGCTGCATAGTGCTCCATTAGTTGGATATGACATAGTTTACTTAAGCAATCTCTTATTAATGAATGAAAATACTTAATCAAAAATTAAGTAGTCAAAAGTCCAAACCTCTTTACATTTCAATTTATAAAAGCTTCACACAGTGTATTCCAAGTAGAATTTTGTTCTAATGAATTGTTTTTAATGCATATTTTATGCTATTTTTAATCAAAAATATTTTTTTATCTTAAGAACACCAAAAAAAAATTTTGAAAAATAATATAAAGTTGGAGAAATTGTACCACCCAACTTTAAAACTTATGAAGTCACAGTGATCAAGACAGTGTGGTATTGGTAAGAGAGTAGACAAATAAATCAATGGAAGAATACAGAGGGTCTAGAAATAAACCTACATATAGATGAACGTGCAACTTTTGAAAAGGTTATAAACACAATTCAATAGGGCATCCCTGGTGGTGCAATGGTTAAGACGCCTGCCAATGTAGGGTACATGGGTTCGAGCCCTGGTCTGGGAAGATCCCTCATGTCACGGAGCAACTAATCCCATGCACCACAACTACTGAGCCTGTGCTCTAAAGCCTGCAAGCCACAACTACTGAAGCCTGTACACATAAAGCCCATGCTCCGCAACAAGAGAAGCCACGACAATAAGAAGCCCGTGGGCAGCAACGAAGACCTAATGCAGTCAAAAATAGATAAATTAATTTTTTAAAAAAGTTATTTATTTAAAAAAAATCAATAGGGAAACAATTCAATGAAAGGTGGAGGAACAATTGGACATTTACATGTAAAAATGAACCTTAATTTACACTTCAAATACAAAAATCATACATAAACTATATGCAAAAACTAGCACAAATGTAACATGTAAAATTCTGAAGTTTTAGAAGAAAACATAAAAGAAAATCTTTATGTCTTGGCATTAGGCAAAAATTCTGAAACATGACACTATAATTATAATGTATAAAATATAAAATCATAAATTGGACTTTATCCAAATTAAAAAAAAAAACTTTGCTGTGCAAATGACACTTTTAAGAGAATGAAAAGACAAGGTACAAACTAGGAAAAAATATTTGCATATCACATATCCAAAAAGAGATTTGCATCCAGTGTATATAAAGAAATCTCAAAACTCAACAGCAAGAAGAGAACCCATTTAAAAATGAACAAAAAGACTTGAACAGATATTTCACCAATGAGGATATACTGATGGCCATAAAAAGTAAATGAAGAGATGTTCACTACCAGTAAATATTAGGGAAATATCAAGGAGATTCATCTACATGCATTCTATTTATTTTTTTTTAACATCTTACTTAGAGTATAATTGCTTTACAATGTTGTGTTAGTTTCTGCTGTATAAAAAGTGAATGAGTGATATGCATACGTATATCCCCATAACCCCTCCCTCTTGCACCTCCCTCCCACCCTTCTACATGCATTTTAGAATGACTAAAATAAAAAATACTGTCAATGTCAAGTGTTGGCAAGAACATGGAGCAGCTTGACTCTAAAATCTTCCTGTTGGGAATGCTAAAGGATTTGACCACTTTGAAAAACTGTTTGGCAGTTCTTGAAAAAGTTAAACATACACCTACCATGAACCCAACAATCCCACCCTTGGGTACTAACCTTAGAGAAATGAAAGCATATGTCCATACAAAACCTATACATGAATGCTTATAGCAGCTCTATTGGTAAGTACTAAACACTGTAAACGACCCAGATGTCCTTCAGTGAGTGAATGGATAAAGCTTCACACAATGGAATACAAATGCATCAATAAAAATGAATTATTTGGGTTTCCCTGGTGGTGCAGTGGTTGGGAATTTGCCTGCTAATGAAGGGGACATGGGTTCGAGCCCTGGTCCGGGAGGATCCCACATGCCACGGAGCAACTAGGCCTGTGAGCCACAACTACTGAGCCTGCGCATCTGGAGCCTGTGCTCCACAACAAGAGAGGCCACAATAGTGAGGCCCGCGCACTGCGATGAAGAGTGGCCCCCACTTGCCACAACTACAGAAAGCCCTCGCACAGAAACGAAGACCCAATACAGCAAATAATTAATTAATTAATTAATAAACTCCTACCCCCAACATCAAAAAAAAAAAAAAAAAAAGGGCTTCCCTGGTGGCACAGTGGTTGAGAGTCTGCCTGCCGATGCAGGGGACACGGGTTCATGCCCTGGTCCAGGAAGATCCCACATGCCACGGAGTGGCTGGGCCCGTGAGCCATGGCCGCTGAGCCTGTACGTCCGGAGCCTGTGCTCTGCAACGGGAGAGGCTGCGGCAGTGAGAGGCCCGCATACCGCAAAAAAAAAAAAAAAAAAAAAAGAATTATTGATAAATGCAACAATTTGGATTAACACCAAATAAATGCATTATGCTTACTGAATAAAATATGCCAGTCTCAAAACGTTACATTTGGTATGATTATGCTCCTATAACACTCTTAAAAAGATAAAACTATAATGATGAAATGCAGATTAGTGGTTGTCAGAGATGAAGAGTGGGAGGAGGGAGTGACGACAAAGAGGTAGCACAAGAAATCTCCTTGGAATGATGTAACTGTTCTGTCCCTGATTATGGTGGTAGTTATATGAATCTATTCATATGTTAAATTCATAGAACTGCATATTTAAGGAGTCAATTTTACTGAATAATATCAAAATTAAATTAAAATCTGAACAAAATGATAAAGAAAACATGGTCCCTGTAACTTCCCTAAACAAAAATTCAAAGGTCTCTGCTCTGCCCTATTCTTCAGGTGGAAAAGGTCTGAATGAGTACAGTGGAAGAAGGCTAAGTGCATTTTTATACTTATGAGTTTTTGTGTATGCATTATTTTTCAGAAAATAATTAACACTTCATTCCCTCAAGCTGAGCATTTACAATTTTATTTTGGTTACTATTTCCACAACTCTCATCTTTACACTATGAATTAAAATAATGTCTACAAAAATAGTCCCAGAAGGTAAAGTTATTTTTATATACAAACAGGAAGAGATACACCCTGCTTATCACTTATACAATGTGTTAAGTGATAGCACTGGATTTCAGCTCATAGAAGATTTTAGAATTGTGGTGTTGAAGCAGTTACTTTACATGCAAATGTTTTTCAAAGATCAATCTTCTTTCTGTTTCACAGATTATACACTGTCGTATTTCACTCAGTTTGAATATGGCATATGTTAAAGTATTCCCTGTCGTGCTTTTATTGTCACAAACAGTAAATTATTCAAAGCTCAGAGGAATGGAACTAACAGCATATTTATGGAGTTTCATCAAAACAGTTAGGGAGAATACAAATTAGTTAATTCATCAGTTTCATTTATCTGTGTAGTTGACTCTGCTTTTGAAACTACAACCATAAGATTTTGAAAAGGCTAAATACACTGGTTCGGGAAAGGTGTGATACAAGATTGGCTTATTTTATTTTGTTGTAAATGGTGATGTTGACAGGTTGGACAACATAATTTTGTCCCTAAGACTTTGGTTTTAATAAAAAGTGAAGCTACTTTGTTTTGTGTTTTAATACTACCAGTTAGTGTAAAAAATAATAATTTTAGTATTTTATTCTCTGTGTCATTTATTCTCTCATATCTGCCTAGCAAATGAAAGGATAGTCTGATGAAAAGTAATTGTCCTTGATTCTGTCAGTAGCTAGTTTATAGAACTCCAGCCATTGCATCATAATTTCTTCATTGAGGTTTTATTTAACTGTTCAGAGATGAAGTTTTTTCTTTTTATTTGGTGTATATGGAGACAAATAATTTTAAAATAATGAAGTATAACAGTATCTGTGGCAATCAGGTTGCTTTTTAAAAATCTGAAGAAAACTACATCAAAAAATAAAATGTTCCTTGAGACAAATCACGTTCCCCAGTAAGAAACTCTGGCTGTACATTTGCTTCAATACGATTGAATATTCTAAGAGAGGGAATCTTAAACTTTACCTAATCCAATTCAAAGCTAAGCTTCATAGTACTAAAGTTATAGCTGTTTTGTTCAACAGTTTATTATAACTATCTAATAATTATATATTGCACAAATGAATTAACCACCTCATTTTACAAAATGAAGAAAGCCTAGTCCTGATAAAATGGAGAGAACTAAACCAGGTTGCAGTACTGATAGACTGCTTTCTAACAATGGTCACAACAATATTTCCTACCCCATATGCTCATTTGCAATGTGATCTTGCCAGTCCTCCATCAAGGGATGGAGTCTAGTTCCCTTCCCTTTGGACCTAGACTGACCTTGTGTCTTGTTTTGACCAATAGAAAGCAGCCAAAATGATGCTACTCAACTTCTGAGTCTGGACCTAAAAAGACCTGCAGTTTTGCCTCTGCTACACAGATGACTTGCTCCTGGTACCTTCCTAGGTAAAAAAGCCCAGGCAGGCTATGTGGAAAGAGCCATATAGAAAGTAAGAGACAGGCTCAGCCTCCAAACCGTCCTTGCCAAGGCACCAGGTGAGTGAAGCCATACTGGATATTCAGGCTCAGCTTCCATCTCACTATAACCACTTGAGAACTGATGACACATGGAACAGAAAAACATTGACCCAAGTTTTACCTGAATGTTAACAAAAAAAGATGGTGGATGCTTTAAACATTAAATTTTGAAACACTTTCTTAGATAGTAATAGAAAACTAAAATGTAGGTCATATATCTAGTTTGGGTGGAACTCTCATAGAAACCAAGCCTTTTTCCCCTTTCCAGATCCAAAGCCTAATATTCTCACATTTACTTTTTGTTGTACAAAACTTAAATCTCTATTCTTAATTTTAAAATAATGGATAGAACGCACTACAGGCAGTTATTTTATTTCCAGAGTTAGTCTCAATTTTATGTGATTTATTAAGAAGAAACACAAATAATACTCTTAAAACACCCAACAAGATGCAATGTTTGGATAATTAGCACCTGTATAAATAACAAAGTAGATCCTAAAACCAGAATCAAAATGTGGCATAAGGAATTTCAAATACTTTTTTTTTTTTTTTTTTTTTTTTTGCGGTACGCGGGCCTCTCACTGTTGTGGCCTCTCCCGTTGCGGAGCACAGGCTCCGGATGCGCAGGCTCAGCGGCCATGGCTCACGGGCCAAGCCGCTCCACGGCACGTGGGATCTTCCCGGACCGGGGCACGAACCCGCGTCCCCTTCATCGGCAGGCGGACTCTCAATCACTGTGCCACCAGGGAAGCCCTCAAATACTTTTAAGATGAACACATTTATATTTTCCTGTACATACGATGAAGATAGGAAAAGTGCTTGAAGCATTGCATCTGGATAAAGAAAGAGGGCTGCCAATTGCCATAAATTTAAAATAAGTAGAAATCCAAACAACTATGCTGAACAAATTTTCTACAGCTCAGCATACTTTTTGTAGCAGAGTATCAGTTTATGTGTTTTTGAAATTCAGTCTCTTTGAATGGCAAATGAATATATTATTAGTGTATTTAAGTTATAAAGTTTGAATAGCAAGTTATAAAAGTTGGATGTAAAATATGAAGAAATGAAATTAAGGGCTAAAAATGTACATATTCAGTTGTAAATATGATCCAGTGTTTTCAGATACCATAGACTACAAATTTATGAGTATTAACCAGAATGTTACGAGATTAAAACATATTTATAAGCATTTATTAACCAGAGTGTTATGTTCAGTGGTAAAACTCTAAGGCAAAGGAAGGGAGGAAGGAAGGCAGGGAGGTAAGCAGGAAAGAGGAGAATAAAGAGAAAGAGGGAGGGAGGTAAAAGAGAGGGAGAAAAAGAGGAAGTGCCATATTATTCCACTGAGGATGCTATAATAGAAGTAGAAAGATAAACGTGATAAGGAACCAATATGAGAATACTGATTCCCATAACTACAGTCTTATATGCACAATCTATAAACTGTCTTTTTTGTGTGTGTGTGTGTGGTACGCGGGCCTCTCAGCGTTGTGGCCTCTCCCGCTGCGGAGCACAGGCTCCAGACACGCAGGCTCTGGACGCGCAGGCTCAGCGGCCATGGCTCACGGGCCCAGCCACTCTGTGGCATGTGGGATCTTCCCGGACCGGGGCACGAACCCGTGTCCCCTGCATCGGCAGGCGGACTCCCAACCACTGCGCCACCAGAGAAGCCCTATAAACTGTCTTTTTACTCCCTCTCCCACTCTCCTTCTCAAGTCCACATAGGCTCCCTCTGATTTTATACCACACATTCAACCCTCAACCCACAGAAGTTAGGACTCCCACAGTAATACCCACCGGTGAAGGCAAATGAATTCTTTTATTTCTTACATTACACCAGCTCTTTGAAACATGTGAAGGTGTTTTGGTACATTGTCTCAATTTCCTCTTCATTACTTTACTACTTTTAGGCTGAGTTAGGGTTCACCTCACCTCTTATGGGTAGAGAATTTTTTAAGTCTGAAACTTGTTGTCTAGCAAGAACTGTGAAGTTAGAGGTTAAATAACAGAAGGTAGCCAAGCTCCATATGAGTTTCTTTTCATAAGAATGTGAAGTTCTTGAAAGGAAAAGGGGTTAGTAGGGGGCTTTACATGGGTCAATCCAAAATTAATTGCTCTTAATCTTGTTTTGAACTCCACCTGTTTCTCGGTCCCTATGAAGGAACTGGAGAGGGGCAAATTTGGATTCACCTGGAATATTCATGGGCTCCTGGAGTCTCTGCCCCATCTGCCCTCTTTATACGTCTTAAGTTGTCTCTGATTTGTCAGATGTATGTGTATGGATAACAGTCTTGCATTTCAAAGATCAGGACGGAGATATTTATCAGATACTACTGAGGCTGGCAATTTGGATATTCTCTCACTGTGCCTGATTTATAAAGTAAATTGCCAGCATCACTAGTCTTGTGCTTTGCAGCCACTGTTAAATAAAATAAGGGTTACTTGAACACAAGTGCTGTGATACCCAACAGTCAGTCGGATGACAGGTGTCTACTGAGTGGCTAATGGGTGGATGGCATATACAGTGTGGATATGCTGGACAAAGGGATGACTCGCACCCAGGGGTATGGAGCAGGGTGGCCTGAGATTTCATTACACTAGCCGGAATGGCACCACAATTGAAAACTTACAAACTGTTTATTTTTGGAATTTTCCCTTTAATATTTATGGAACATGATTGACCCATGGGTAAAACTGAAACTGTGAAAAGTGAAACTGAAGATAAGAGGGGTGTCTACTGTACTTAGATTTTTCTGCTTAGATAACCAGGTGGTATATTAGCTCAGACAAGACAGGATGAAAAACTGGATGATGGATGCAGTATATTCTGTTTCATAAATGCTGATTTAGAAGCTGCTATGAGTCCAGGAAGTGGTCATTTGTAAAATAGGCTATTGGATATATCTGTTTTGGTCTAATAGGAAAGATCTGGGTTGAGGATGTAGATTCGGTTATTAGAATGGAAATGGGTAAAATCAATCAGAAAGATGGTTAAGAATGAAAAGCATAGCAGGCCAGGCACATACTCTTGAGGGACACAGGTGTCTAAGGGCTCCCATTCCTTGTCATAAGTGCATCTATAAATCTCTGTCTTGATCTCTGAAATGCAAGACTGTTATCCATACACATACATCTGACAAATCAGAGACAACATAAGACGTATAAAGGGGGCAGATGGGGCAGAGACTCCAGGAGCCCATGAATATTCCAGGTGAATCCAAATTTGCCCCTCTCCAGTTCCTTCATAGGGACCGAGAAACAGGTGGAGTTCAAAACAAGATTAAGAGCAATTAATTTTGGATTGACCCATGTAAAGCCCCCTACTAACCCCTTTTCCTTTCAAGAACTTCACATTCTTATGAAAAGAAACTCATATGGAGCTTGGCTACCTTCTGTTATTTAATCTCTAACTTCACAGTTCTTGCTAGACAACAAGTTTCAGGCTTAAAAAATTCTCTACCCATAAGAGGTGAGGTGAACCCTAACTCAGCCTAAAAGTAGTAAAGTAATGAAGAGGAAATTGAGACAATGTGCCAAAACACCTTCACATGTTTCAAAGAGCTGGTGTAATGTAAGAAATAAAAGAATTCATTTGCTTTCACCGGTGGGCATTACTGTGCGAGTCCTAACTTCTGTGGGTTGAGGGTATAGGAAAAAACAAAGTCAATTCAGGGCTTGGTACTCTCTGTGGTTTCAGGCATCCACGGAGTGTCTTAGAACATATCCCTCACAGATAAAGGGGAACACTGTACCATCTTTTGGTTCCTCTATTCCCTTACTTGCTGTATCCAATCAGTGACAACCTCTTGTCTATTTTACCTGAAAAACTATGGTTATCCTTCTCTCTCTTCCCACTACTAATCATGCTCTGCACGGGAGAGGCCACAACAGTGAGAGGCCCGTGTAACACACACACACACACACACACACACACACACACACACACACAAGTTATCATTGAGACTGTTTTGGAAGGTAATGAAGATTGACTTGTATTCAAATCCTATTTCTGCCCCATACTCGCTAAGTGACTTTGACCAAGTAACTTATATTCTCAAACCGTAATTTTCACATCCATAAATTGAGCATAAGAATAGTAATCATTTCATATGGTTGATGTGAGAAATAACAGACTTAAAAATGCAAAAGTTTTAGAGCAATGACTAGCAGAGAATAAGTGATCAACAACTAGTCTATTATACCAATGACAATAATGATGACGGATGCGACTCATAAAAAATTAAATAGGACTTGTTTTTGCAGGAGTTAGTAGGATCTAAAGATGTGGTATTTCATGTTTGATACAGCTCAAGTGCTAGAATAGCATTTTATAGTGAACTGAAGATTAAGAAACATAGAGAACAACTTCAATATTTTCTTTATGAGCATTTTTGTTGAAAAATATGGAATCCTATATTTAGTTATTATTCTGGGCATAGACATTCTGGATGTCATGGCTTTCATTAATAGGATGGATATTTTAGAGTTCCTTTTCGGATATTTTAAAACTTTATTTTTGACAAGATAATTCTGCTACCTTGCTAACTAATCATCTCAGAGCCTACACAATTATTTACATTGTACCATTAATGGCTCCTTTCTTTTTCAAAGCTTAGGCAATCATTGTGACAGTAACAAGTCAGGATCTATGATTATTTGAGCTGCCAGTTTCCTTTGTTCTTCCTTAAAAGAGATGTCACTCAAATCCATGTCTGATTGGTACTTCCCAAAGAACAAGGAGGAAAATTTGCACTTGTCATCATCTATAATGATATTAGAAAAGATTGAAACATTTATAAATTTCTTTAGAGGTGCTCACTATACAAATGTCTGAGTGGGATGTTTTAAAAAAATACTTCTTTAAAATCATATCTTTTTGAGAATCATTTTAAGAGCCCAATTACTTGTAGGTGAAGTGTTAGGAGTCATGTGATAACTGAAAATAATTTTAAAGTGACTGCTGCATATCAATTGTTTTTGTGCCAAAACATTTACTTTGAAAGTATTTATTATGAGATTATCCATCCAGTTAAAATTGTAACATTAATGAAATAAAGATTAAATCAGTATATAAGTATCAGTGGGAAAGGGGTGAAAAAGTACAGAAAAAATGAAGTGTGATTTATTTAAAAACACACAAGTACAAAGAGAAACATAAGCAATAATGAGCCATTTTCATTGTTGACTAGATTTATTTCTTTTGTCCTACATATGTGTGTGCATGTGTGTGAAATTTCTATGAAAAATATATGTATATACCTATATGTATAATTCTTGCAAGCACACAATTCTTGGGGTAACTTTAACAAACAGACTTTGTATGTTTAATATTATCTTAAACTCCAGTGGTGTAAGCTGTTTTATGCATCATTAGCACTTACTTTTATATGAAAGACATTTCTGTCAGTTCTTTTTGTGTAGTGTGAGTGGGTACTAGACACACTCTACTCAGCACAATGGAGAAATGGAGTCTTTGTGTGACTCAAATGTGGAGTCTTTGAAGCTACAACATTAATCTCAATTCCTCACCAAGTGAAACATCAACTACTCTTAAAAAAAAGCCCAAAACTATTTAAGTTGGTAGAGAAACACCAGCTTCAAAGTTCTTGTGACCTGGGAAGCTTTCCCAGGCTTGTGGATAGAGATTTAGATGATAATAGGAAAACTGGACTTTGAGTGTTTAAAATACATCAGAAACTTCCAAAAATTATTCAAACCTGGGAATCTTTACATAAGTCATTTTGTATAACTGAATTACTCACTTACTGTTTCAGGCCTGATATTTGCAAAATGATGGTGCAGTGCTGGGCTCTATGATGTTTTCTAGCTCTAAACCCTCTGAAGGCACCAACGATCCCACAGGAACAAAAGTGGATTCTCGTCAATACACACTGTACTGTTTATATATGACTTGGAGAAAATCATCAAAAAGGATGAAATGATTTGTATCAGGTTAAAGATATGATGCAAGTTGTTGGTATTACGTAAAGGTGAAGAGGACTTCTGAAGTCTGAGAATATGGAGAAGGGGGAAAGAAATTGAATGGAGGATTCACTGATGAAAGTGAGGTCATTTTATCCTAGCAGCTGGATAGCGCCATAATCAATGGAAAAAAAACAGAATGTAAACAATGAATGAATGAATATGGTTAATAGAACCAGAATCCAATGAAGACAAAACCCAGGATGCTAAGGAAAGGTAATTTTGAGTAAAAGTAAACAAACAAACAAAACCTTAGAGCTGGAATAACAACAAAAAGATCTTATGACTTCTGTAATCATAAATAACATTGAAAACAATAACTCAGTCTGGGATTGGAATATAATCAAGTATAAAATAAGAACTTTGGTAAAATAAATTAATACAAATAATAACAACTACTATTTATTAAGCACTTAGTGTATTCTAGCACTAAGATTCTACATAGATTTTTCTGAAACTTGTAATTTGGACATGGGAATTCTCTCAGCCATTGCTAATCTGATTAAAGTGACCAAAGGATTATAAAAAAGGCAGCAATCTGAATCATTGCAAGGAACTAAACAAACCTAGCAAGAAACTCTGTTCTGTAATATCTTTGAGGACAAGAGGGTGAAATTTTGAGCTCTACTAAATCTTCGATACAGAATCTTCTGCCAAATTAAGCAGTTAATTCACCTAATGGTATTTCCCACAAAATCAAATCCATTTCTTCTCAGATCAACTGTATCAGCAATTAAAAACAAAAACAAACCAGCTTAAGGTCTGAGAAGATCCTAAGATACAAGGGCAATTGTCCTACTCGATTTGGATGCAAATAAAAGCCCTGAATAAGAGATTCTTTTGCAAGGTTTAATTGAAAAAACAAACAAACAAAAACAATAGACAGTAACATGAAATATTTTTAAAAATTCTAAAACATAAGGATAGAAGTTAGCACTAAAAAGATAAAGGGCTTCCCTGGTGGCGCAGTGGTTGGGAGTCCGCCTGCAGATGCAGGGGACGCAGGTTCGTGCCCCGGTCCGGGAGGATCCCATGTGCCGCGGAGCGGCTGGGCCCATGGGCCATGGCCACTGAGCCTGCGCGTCCGGAGCCTGTGCTCCGCAACGGGAGAGGCCACAGCACTGAGAGGCCCGCGTACCACAAAAAAAAAAAAAAAAAAAAAAAGATAAAGAAAGAATATACTGTATTTAACACAAATAAACAACCAAATATGATTTATTTTAGGAAATAAATCATAGAAGACATCAGCTTTTTGCCCTTAGTAAAATACATAAGTACCATGAGACAAAAATTTAAACATAAGGTGAAAATATAGCACACGGAGGTAAAAAGAGGTAGGACAGGTAGATATAAAGAGGTAACAGAAACATACTAGGAGAAAATCTGTAACAAAATATAAATAGGAATGTATCTACACAGGGAGAAAGCATCCATGCACACTCAAGAGCAACTCCTTTGAGAAAAAAAATAAATAAATGTGTATGAATATAAACATATATGTGTGCATATATATAGTTAGAAACATACATATATACATATGATTATTTCCATAGATGTTGAAAAGACATTTGATAAATTCAAAGCCATTCTTTATTTTAAAGCAATCTATAAAGTAGGAATAGGAAAAAAAAACTATAAACATCCAAACTCAGTGTTATGTTTCATGGAAAAGTTAATACAATCATTCTCACTAAAAATAGAAAAATGACAAGAAAGGCCACACTCACTACCATTATTTAATACTGTCCTAGAGGTATTAGCCATTGCACATAGAGAATGAAATATGATGTATAAAATTGAAAAGGTGATGAAGATGTCACTATGTATTGATTAAATCCCTGAAAACCCTTGAAAATCAAGTGTAAAAATTACTGACAGCAAGATAATTCAGTGAAACAATGGAATACAACTTTAATATGAAGAAATCAATAGCTTGTATATTTAGAAAGAAGAGAGAATATATACTACTTTCAATGGCAATAACTACAAATAATAATAATAAAATACCTTGGATAAACTCACTAAGAAGTATATAGAACTTTATTAGACATTTTTTAAAAACTATGAACACCCAGAGTTGAACATATGTTTTTCTATAGGTTCACTTCTTCCTAAATTGGCCTGTAAGTGAAATACTACCCTAAGAAAATACCAAGAGAATTTTTAAAGATAGAAAAGCTGTAATTTCTTACAGAAAATTAAACAGAAAAATTCTTTGAAAACTCAGAAGGAGGGGAAAGAGGAAAAGGAGAAACAGAAGACTACTAATGGGAATCAGCCTTTCCATCAAAAAAATATAATGTATAAGGATGGCCTTGGGTTCCTGACACCCTTGTGAAATATATAGCATGGGTTTCTAGATCTCTTCCCCCAAAATCAACCTAAGAAAAATATAAATATGAAAGGGGAACACAGGAGAAGACTCTTCATTCAACCATTATTTTATATCTTACATTGCTGTTTCAATCTTAACCTTTAAACGGAATCAACTGAATCAGGATCCAGGTGACTAAAACAAAAAAATTAAATGGGCAGCAACTGACCAAGTCACTAATTTCCCCAAGGTTTAATTAGGGTAAAGTAAAAACCTGTAAAGCACAGATATATATTGCCTTGAGCCCAAAGATCTACAATATCATAACTCACTAAAGAATAAAGAACTTCTTTTAGCGCCACATACCCTCTTCCTTAAACCTGTAAAAGTAGTCTGACAGGATTGCCAAGAGTGTGAGTTCTCTTTCTGTTCTGTCATTTATTATTTTCAATTTTTAATTTACAAAAAAACACCTTATTTTACAATCATATAGCTAACAATGCAAACAAAGACTATATTTAAACTTTTTCTCTTCAGCAATGTCTGTTCTATGAAGTAGAGAGAAGAATCATGACACAGGCCTCTGATCTCAAAGAACTCAAATTCTAATAGAAGCAACAAAAATTGACATTAAAAGTTTAGAAGACAATATGAGACAATATCTAAGAGCTGAGTTGTGTGGTATAAGGTTATAATGGAACCCTATTGTGAACAACAAGAAGACTAAGGACATTTTTTTTAAAGTGACTAGTGTCATTCAAATGATCAGTTCCAACAATAATCAGCCTTTCAAAACAAGAACTCAAACCCTGAGCTAGCTGTACCTCCTCTCTCTTGGAGATAATATATCTGGGGTTCTAACACATCATTATTGCCCATTTATTTTACTGTTATTTTGTATAGTACACATAATTTCTGACAGTACTTAAGATGGTTGCCATAGCAGAATAAGTCTTTGGAAATGTCTTACGGGCTTAGCCCTAAGAGTCATCAGGTCAGCAAAACCACAATGAGACAATGTGATACCTAGCCATGAGGATGGCTGTTATTACATAAGTAAGTAAGTAGGAAGTAAATAAATAAACAAATGTTGGGAAGGATGTGGAGACACTGGATCATTTATGTATTACTAGTGGGATTATAAAATTCCATAGTCACTGTGAAAGATACTGTGGCGATTCTACAAAAACGTAAACAGAACTACCTTATGATCCAGCAATTCTACTTCTAGGTATATACTCCAAAGAAATTAAAGCAGGGACTTGACCAAATATCTGTATACCAATTCTCACAGCAGCATTATTAATAATAGTCAAAAGGTGGAAGCAAGCAAAGTGTCCATGGATAGATGAATGGATAAACAAGATGTGATATATACATACAATGGGATATTATTCAGCTTTAAAAAATAAGTAATTTCTGACTCGTGCTGCAACATGGATGACCTTGAAGACATTAGGTTAAGTGAAATAATACAGTTACAAAAAGACAAATACTGTGTGATTCCATTTATATGAAATACCTAGAGTAGTCAAATTGGTAAAGACAGAAAGTAGATGGTAGTTTCCAGGGCTGGAGCAAAGGGGGAATGGGGAGTTGTTTAATGAACATAGAATTTCAGTTTCACAAGATGAAAAGAGCTTTGGAGATTGGTTGTATAAACAATGTGAATGTCCTTAATATCACAGAATTGTACACTTCAGTGTTTAAAATGGTAAATTTGATGTATGTACAATTTATCACAATAAAAAATAGAGTCAACAGGCTAAAAGCTTTACGAACAATATCAAGTGACAACTTCTCTAAACAGACCATGGAGAAATAAGGCCACTTACCTGGCTCCCACTTTTATAGTCCCTTGGGTGGGTCCTGTTGTTTTTCTGTCTCCTTCACATCTGTGTCTTAAACCACTACTCCCTAGCTCCACCACTCACAACAGATCACTTTGAATTTGGGGTAACAGAGAGTCCTGCTGTATTCAGCCCACTGTGGGGATGTTCTCTCATCTTACCCACCCCCCCTTTTTTTTTTTTTTTGCTGTACGCGGGCCTCTCACTATTGTGGCCTCTCCCGTTGCGGAGTACAGGCTCTGGATGCGCAGGCTCAGCGGCCACAGCTCACGGGCCCAGCCGCTCCACGGCATGTGGGATCTTCCCGTACCAGGGCATGAACCCCAGTATTTAATTGATTAAATAAGGGAAAATAGCTCTCCCAGCTTTCTACATCATAAAGCCAAATCTGTAATTTATTCTTAACAGTAAGCTTAATCTAAGCATTTTTTTTAAGTTTACTCAGTGAAAGTTGTAGAAGTTGAGAACAGAATGGTTAATACCTGAGCCTTAACACTAAGTCCATCCTTACAGATTCCTGAGGATGACCACCTGGAAACAGGGTAGAGCAGACAGCCTGCAGGTTAGGGATGGCTGACTGTCTGATGGCAGGTGACCCTCCTTCCCCTTTTGTGTAGGGAAGGGATGCTGAGACTAAGCAGGGAGGGGAAGAGAGGAAAGCAGTCAGGTCTGAAATGAAGACCACATGGAAAAAAATAACCAGATGGGCAGCTGTGTCACAACCAGAAAGTGCACAGGAAACTGAAACTATAAAACAATACAAAATCATCAATTTAAAAAATTCATTAAGGTTAAATTGAGACTCAGCTATCAACAAAATGCAGGAACTAAGAGAAGGTTCTAGGGTTGACCGAGAAAATTGAGGGGATTGGATCTATTGAGGAAAGGACCCTTTGAGGCAGTTCTCTAAGTTTCTCTCTTAACCTGAAACAAACTTTCTTCAATTCCTCGCATGTCATTAGAGTCCTGATCAGATGACATTTCTGGAGCAGTAAAAAGTCCAAACAGTAATTCTCATTTTCCACAGTCACTTGGAAACATGGTTTAATAGTCTTTTTCTTCTTTCATTTTCTAATGCTAACTAAAATAAAATGAAGTAAAATAAAATAAAAAACAAACTCTGGGAGGCAAATTTTTCCTGATGGGAAATAAATGATAGAAATGTCTCATATGTTTGAGCTTTTGAAAAACTAAATATAACAAGAAACTAATATTGTGTTTAGCAGTATGACTCTGAAATCACACTGTCTGGGTCCAAATCCTAGCTCTATCCCTCACTAGGAGCTTGTGGCTTTTTATGATTGACTCATCTTCTCTGGTCTTCAGTTTCCCTGTTTATAAAATAGTGATAATAGTGCCAACATTATAAGATTATTATGAGGATAAATTGAGCAAATATATGTGAAACACTTAAAATAGTACCAGGTAGATTAAAAGGACCAGGTAAGTATTTGGTATTAGAAAACGTTAGAAAAGAAAAACAATTAGAACTTCAAAAGAAGGAAAGAAAGAAGGAAGGAAGGAAGGAAGGAAGGAAGGGAGGGAGGGAGGGAGGGAGGGAGGGAGGGGGAGAGAGATGATTATTGTCTTGGGTGTTCCATTGATTAATTTACATATTAAAGCAAATAAATAAATAATGTATAATTACAACAGGAGGATGGAAGAGGAACAGGTAGTTATATAAGTGAATTAAATGCTTATTGTGACAGAAAACAAACAGTTATTAACTAAATTTGGTAAATATCAAATATGTGGAGGTAATACAAAAGAAACAGCTAAAATAATTGAAAGTCTGGAGAGGAAAACTTAATGGTAAGAAAGTATTACTTGATATTTTAATGTATCACTTTGATAAATTTTATATGTATATATATGCATACACATATATACACAAATTTTAACTGTACTTGAGAAATACAAGTGTTTAAACAGGTAGAATCACACTAAAATTTGGTTTGCTATATTATAGTGCATAAGTTGTATAAATTTTTAAAGCCTAGAAACAGAGACATCTGGTTTAAAGTATCATAAGACATTATGCCCTAAATTGTTTTTAAAAGCAGCTAACTGGAAAACAATCTAAATGTTAAACACTTTGGCTTGGCTAGCAAAGTCACATCATGGTCAATTTCCATTGGTATGTGGGCTTGTTACCACTGCTTCCTAGCTGCTTCTGCCCAATGAAAACTGGTAATAAGGTTGAAAATTTTCTCTATTTCTTGTAAGAAACAACATGTGGAAATTATTCCCCTCTCTTAAACAGTAGACAGAAAGGGTCACTTCATAGCCACATCCCTCTTCAACAGTTGGAAAGAGAGCACAGAGATCAGCCTACTATTTCACTTTATTCACCAGCTACTATGTGAGATTCCTTTTCCAACATCTCTTAATTAAAGTGGCCTTTAATTTTAATTTTAATTTTTTGACATTATCTTTAAATAAAAACTTCATTTTCAGACAATGTAGTCATTTTCCATGACCCGCTTAAAAGTGAGAGAGAACTAACAGTGTGACCTTGAGCATGTTTGAATTCTCTAAACAACAATTTCCTCATTTGTGAGATGAAAGGAGGTTGAATTAGATTCCCCAGGACTGTTCTATGCCTCAGTTCTAGGATTTCTCAATTTCTGCCCAGTAGGAACATCTTTTCTTTCCAGTAACATCACGGAACCCTTCTCCATCAGGCATTATAGATGATAATGGTGCCAATGTACCCAGACATAATTTTGTTCCCTTTTGCTCTGATGAGAATGTAAGTTTTTATCATACTTTAGAGTGAACCATTTCTGCATCCTTGCAAATAATCAAGTTACAGTACTCTAAGATACAGTCAAAGCATTATTAGAAACCATATTGCGTCTCAGTTTAACTTTTAGTTCCACTGTTAAGGAAGACTGAGAAAAGCTTCCCATTTGTGGTAGAAAAGGATAAAGTTAAAAGTGAGAAAACAAATGAAAATAAAATTAATCCAAACATTAAAAAGTTGAAAATAATAACGGTTATTTTACTATTATTAAAAGTCACTATTACTCATAATTATTTAATAACTGAGAGCTACATCAATTTTGATTTATTCAAATTATCTAGCTGCACTAAGGAAATACTCTTCTCTGAGACAAATTCTATACATTCATATGGTCCATTCTTCATTATGTTCCTCTGTACATAATCTTAAATATTTAATGATTGCCTGGCTAGAATTTAGGAAATTTGAATTTTTAATATTTTAGAACTGACTTCATTACTATTTTTTAAGCAACATAAAGCAAGACCTTGTTAATAGAATATTAGCATTTTAGTGAAAATAAAAGTCACTCAACCAATAAAAGAAATTAAAAAATCAAATTTTCAAGCAAATCACAGATCAGTGGGTCTGAGTCTCCTATTATTAATTTTACGGTAAATCTTTAAAATCTTAATTAAAAATTAAAAGGAAATTTTACTCATGTAATTACTCTCTAAGAAAATAAGTTAATTTCCCTTTTTCTAATTGCCTATCAACTGCTTCCAGTAATACTTTTCCCTATAATAATTGGCCACAAAACATCCAATTTTCTTATAAAGGATACATGCAGTCAAAACTAATGACCCTAAAATAACTTTCCAAATTTGGAAAACCCAACTCTGTAACCATTTCTCATGTTCATACCTATCTACAACATATCAATTTTTGCATGTTTTATTGGTTTTCATGTTTCTATGCAAGTGTTCTTAGTAGGAGACAAAATGGAAGTGATTTTGGTTTGAAGTTCTACATGCTAAAATTTGAATCCTGGCTCAGTATCTTATTAGCTGAAATATTATTGTAAGGAAAAAAGAAATAGGAACACCAATTTATTTAAATATTCCGTTCCCCATCTCCTGCTTTTCTGAGAACAGTAATTCATCCATATGGAAGCAAGAGGAGAAGTCATGTTCATACAAAGTGACACAGTTGTATCCTGGGGCCACAGTTCATTGGTGCAGGAAGGGTGAAAAAGGCAAATTGAGACAATCAGAGTCCTTTCCTGGAAACTGGAATTAGGACTGTGATATCAGCTGTCTATCATTCCTCAACCTTGTATTTACAGAAGCAGCCTATTTTTGCTTATCAATTCACACATATAACTCCTATTTTCTTGTGTCCTCTAAAAGAATTCAATCACAAAAATGCATTAGAAAGAAGTGTGTATTTTGCTGAATACTTGTTATAAAGAAGGTGGTAAATAATATTTATTTCACACTACACACAGCAAACAAAAACTATTCAAGCAGCATTTATGATCACCAAAGCCCATCTTGTCACTGTATGGTTTTGTTTTCCTCTGGCTCTGTTTTCCTCTGGGTTCTGTCTCCTGACTCATCTGCTAAATTCCTCTCTCTTCTAATGTGTAAAACAGTTCAGCTTTCTTCTAGTTTCTACTTTCAAATTACAGCTCGGAATTCAGTTCCAGGTGCATTAAAACAAGGGTATAAACACTTGCCTGGACATATTCTCTTAAGAAAATCATAGTGCCTTTGTTTATTACAAGAGCATAGCCTTTAGGGTCCTCCTTCCCCTGCTTTATCAACATATGCAATGCATTTTGTAAGAAAAATTTTAGAGGATAAAATATCCATGTACCTCTATCACTTAATACAGATGAAAGGTTGCAGGGCTAAAAGGCATGACTTAATTGTACTAGATGAAGGGTCTAAGACTTTTCTTGCCTTTGTCCAAATGACACCGTGTGGTTACAGGGCAGGTGGTAAGAGGCAGTAATAAGGGGCTGGGGAAGAGACAGGAAAGGGGATCAAAGAACTGGCAACATTTTCCTTTGTCGTGACATCAGGCCACTTTAATTAAGAGATGTTGGAAAAGGAGTCTCACATAATAGCTGGCGAATAAAAGTAAAGTAGTAGGCTGATCTCAGTGCTCTCTTTCCATAGACATATATATCTGCACTTGCCCTGTGCAAAACTTCCTCCACCCCTATTTCCCATCAAAGTTTCTCTTTTCTTGTTTTTCTCAGCACTTTCCCTTTACTGTTATTAAAATAAGAATAAAGATGCCATTTTCCCCAAAGTTATACAATAATCAGAAAATGAAAGAAAAAGGAGATATAAGAATAGCAGATGGGAAGAAGCAAGCCTTTGCAAAACTGTTTAAAACATCTAACAGCAGCTATTCCTCACTTCATTCACGTTTCTGAACTCCTCTCTTAAGTGGTGGTGCTACCACATTAATTCTAAGGAGTGTCAGCAGTTTATTCACCATTGCTTTTGTATTCTCATTGGAAATTCAGCATAGTGAACTATTGTTATTATTATTAATTTATTATTATGAAAATAGTTTGACCATGCAGACCCCCTAAAAGGGTGTAATGAAGTCCTCAAATTGCATGGACTACACTTCGATAAATGCTAACCTAGAGCCTCCCTTATCCTCCACACCTAGATATAAATGTTTGGGACATAAGCCTGATGGTTTTGTGGATAATGATCCATGACATATGCAGTCAAGATTACATAAAACTTATTTTCTTATAAGAAAATACAGATTCTAAAATCACTGCAATTTGCCTGAAAAAAAAAGTCATTTTGTTGTTTAAAATTTTCATCATATAAAGTTGTACATAGTACTATAAATGGTCTGCTAAATAATAAAAGATAATCAGTTTATATCATATTTAAGTATCTTAGGCAAGGAAAAATTACTTTTAATAACTTCTAAGGATATCACAAATAATTTATTACATCTAAAAGAAAACAAAGCATTTTGTCACATTTCAGGATCTGGTACCCACTCATTCAGTGAAAGCCTGTATGGTAAATAGCTATTTGGGAAGCTCTATTCATCCTTACAACTAAAAATAATTGTTTTAATGATGTAACACTATGTAGATATTACCTACGTGGTAGGTGGCTTTTACTTTAATGCATTTTGTATGTATTGTAATTTATTTACATAAATTTGTATGTTCTTCCAGACAATAGCATAGAAACAGAATTGAGTTATTCAAGAACATTTTCAGCATCCATTTAAACATTTTTGGATGTGCTGCTGAATATTTAAATGAGGTATCTTCAAAATGGCCACAATTGTTAATAAACCAATACTACTTTCCCAATAGTGAATTTTTTCCTTAAGAATGCACAAAGACATATTTTTCTACTTCTTGACTCCATCTAAGTTTCATTGTATGAATGAATATTTAATGTACCAGAATATAATAAGTTGAATAAAATTGTCTCTACAACTAAAAGTATAAAACTTTGGCAAGAAAATTTTATCTGACTCTAGAAAACTCAATTCCCATGAAATGCAAAATTTAAAATAGTATATACTCTTCTCATTTTTAAGATAATACAAGAGTTAATATGGCTTCTGTTAGTTTGTGGAATCAATATGGATACTCTGAGTTTATTAATTGTGTGATCTCCTCAAAAAAGTTGAATACTTAGGAACACTGGACTTAGAGCCATAAGGCTTTCTCAGGACCTGGCTCCTTTGCTTTCTAAAGGTGTAATACTGAAAAGTCACTTAATCTCTCTTAATCTTAATTTTCTCATTTATAATATGTTGGTAATCTCATAGATTGAAGTTAGTTTCATATGAAATGTTTAAAAAATTAAAGCAAATATAAATCTATGCCTATAATTAAAATAGTTAGAATCATAATAGTTATTCTTTTAATTATAACATAGCATTGAGCCATAAACTAGTTTCTATTTTAAAATTAATATATTTTGAAGAAATTATGTATGTGCTGTGGGTAATCGAAGAGAACAGGGGTGGGACAACTACAGCCTTTGGGACACATCTAGTCTGCCTCTTGCTTTCAGAAATAAAGTTTTATTGAAACATAGGCACACCCATGTCTGTGCATATTGACTGTGGCTGCTTTCATGCTACAACGGCAGAGTTGAGTAGATGCAATGAATCATATAGCCCAGAAAACCTAAAATATTAAGAACAAGATTAATTTATCAAATCAAAATATTTCTGAAAATGTAAGTTGAAGTTATGTCTTTCACTAAAACTGTTACATTAATACTACAGTAACTACGGAGCCTGTGCTCCGCAACGGGAGAGGCCACAACAGTGAGAGGCCCGCATACCACAAAAAGAAAAAAAAAAAAAAAAAAAAAAATACTACAGTAACCAGGTCAAGCAGAACCTTGGAGAAAAGCCGAGAGACTAGAATCTTTAAGCAACTGGCAGATAATACAGCATAGTGTTTCTCAAAATTTGTCTATTCTACCAGGATCAAAATTAATTTCAACACTTGTATAAACATATTTGGATGTTGTGCTTGAGGACATTTTTTAAGTAGAAGTCAAAGGAAGCCTACAATATCTAGAACCTTGATATTCAAAGTATGGCCCATGGACCAAGTAGTATTAATATCACTTATTATCAACACTTGTTACAAAGGCAGCATCTCAAGCTCCACACCAAACCTACTGAATCAGAACTTTCATTTAAAAAGACCCTTAGTATGCATATTAAATTGTGAAAGGCTATAATTTAAAATGTAAATATTTAGACTAAAGATCTACCTGGAGCTGTTAGGCAAAAATAAAAGGACATGAGAAATCTCAGAGAAAAGATTTCCCACAGTATTTACAAAATTAAAGATCAGGCACGAGGGGAATCCTGTCTGAAAAATTTTGATTTATTCTTCCTCTTAACTAAGATGACTTGTTTACAGAGAAATATGTGGCATATGAATTGCAACCAAAACACTGTTTTTGGAGTTTGCAACAGACCTATGCACAGAGTGATGGTGGCTACCACTCAGGTTAATTTAAGAGAATTCAGGAGAAGTTTGCATTTGGGTAAGTAGTATGAAGAGAAGAGTATCAATTATATATGTACAAAAGGTAAAGATTTTTAAGGTAGAGCAAGTAGCTTAAAGTTAATATACTTCAACAAAAGAATGGGGAAAACACTTTACCTTAGACCCAGCTTAACTTGGCAACTACTATTCTTTAGAGTTGCATCTAGCTTCTTGTATTTCTAAAGAAGTTTTATTATTAAAATTCTTTTCATTGCTCAAGGAATTTTGAAACTTTCTGCTCTCTACTTCCATCAACGTTTGCAGAATGGTTTTATTTACAAATTCAATGTATTTATTTTACCTAAAATTGGTACAGGCAGTAGTATAGTATTATTAGGAAGTTTTATTTTAAAGACCCTATCCTGATAAGGAATAACCTTACCCAGACATTTTTGATCGTTACTCTGGAATTATTCATTTACCTTGCCTTTCACATCTATATTAACTTTTCTTTGTTCCAAGAGTATTAAGTAGTTAACATTTCATAGATACACATGTCCGTACAACTAAACCAATTATAGCATCTCTATTACTGTCTGTGCAAATTTTGTTTAGAATAAAAATAAAGTATGGTAGGCTACAGCTTATATGCAATTAGTTACATAAATTAATTATACAAAACGTTAGAGAATAAACTCAGTCTTTTTCTTAAATTAACAATTTTTCTTGATTATTTTATCTACTGAATTTCAATTTAATTATATTTAAACTAGATCTTCAGTAAATTAAAGCTAGGACCAATTAATATTTCCACTTCTGGCATTGTGAATAAATACTACTTTCTGGCCAGAAGCACTGAAAAGAGAAATGATTTGAAGTCACATTTTTAATATTACTTCTGCCGCTAATTAAAGCCATTTAATTAATACTTCTAATTAAAGTCATTCATTAATATAATATAGTTTACTGGTTATTCCATTTTCCCTAACAAACTCCATTTAAATCTTAGAATTAACTCAAGCAAACTAGGTTGTAACTTTGGCCAGAAAAAAAATTGTTTTCAATGTCAAACTACTATAGTTGTGGAAATTATAGGCACCACGGTAGAGGAAAAACTTTCCAACCAACATCTTAGGTATAACCCCAATAAAAAGAGCTAAGTAAGGTAGGGCTGCTCTTTTTCAAGTTGGGGGAGGAGGCAAAGGAGGTCCATCTATAAATCACTGCAACATCCCCTCCCAGTGCCCTGCTTTGCCCTTAAAGAGCCTCTAAGAATAAAATAAGCACATCTGAGCTGATGGTGACTAATATTATCACCTGCTGGATTCTATGCATCTCCCTACTCCCAACGGCATAAAATTCCTTGGCTACAGAAAAGAGAAACTACATCTTCCCCTTGGAATGGAAAGCATGTCTATATTTAGATTTCATTATTGACTGAAAAGAAGCAATATGAATGTCACCTTCCTATTTATGGAGTACCTTGACATGCATAAGTGTAAATTTAACCTAATTCTTTGTTGAAGGAGAATAACTAGAGGGTGGGAGAGGAGAATTACAGGTAAGAGCAAGATAAAAATAAAACCTACCCTAGTTATGTATGACAGGTGTCCTGGGTGGATCTGTGTCAAGAGAGGACTATGGCTACTCACCTGACTGTCCCAAATAAGGATGAGCAGAGCTGGGCTCTATAACTGAGAGTCCTCAAAATAAAATAGGAATATGTTTCTCATTCATATAATAACTATTTAAACGTGAATCAGCCAAGGCTACTGGGGTAGCCCTGCTGTTCTGATTTCATGGCTTTCATTTCTGGACCTAAGATGACTGTTCCATGAGCCATCACTTCTCAGCTCATGGATGAGTGGAAAGAGATAATGGAGGAAAAACAGCTTCCTTCTTAGAGAAGCTAACCCAGAAGTTCCACAAATCATTATCACTGACATCTCATCATCCAGAATATAGTTACATAGCCACACATAGCTGCAAGGGAGGTCGAAAATGTCTTTAGTTTGTTACCATATGCCCAACTAAATCTCTATTATTTTAGAAAAATGTGAGTATGGATTTTGGGGGACAGAGAGCAAAATAGAGCTAGTGCTCTTTCTCCCTCTCTCACATGCGTGCGCGCGCGCACACACACACACACACACACACACACAGAAGAAATCAAACTTCTAGAATTTTGAGTATTTTAAGAGTGATCAACTTGTCCCAATTTGTGAGAAATGTTTCCCTCGCAAAACCCATCCTCGGAAAGTCACCCATGCTGGG
The DNA here is from genome assembly GCF_964165515.1 of Mesoplodon bidens. Classification (NCBI taxonomy): domain Eukaryota; kingdom Metazoa; phylum Chordata; class Mammalia; order Artiodactyla; family Ziphiidae; genus Mesoplodon; species Mesoplodon bidens. Next base: position 80,179,388 of record NC_138161.1, on the reverse strand, counting down.
AACCCCCTCAGTTCCAAGCAGCCTGGGGCATTTGGACATCTTATCAATATTACTAATGATTTCTTAAAAAGCAATATATACTACTACAAACTACTCCTGGCCCAGTTCACCCTATAGCCCTATAAATTTTATAACTCTTTAGTATTTATTTTAATGTACTTCAGGGTGCTTAGATTCTAACAATTCTTACAACTTAGAGATGAAAATCACTGATGCAATTTATTGAGAGATTGAAAAGAAGCAAGGAATACTCAGAATAGTCTCCAAGAGAAAATATTAAACAGACTTCAGGAAATGTTACTAAGAAATTCATTAAATTTAAATGGTCCCTAAGCAAATTTCTGTATTCTCTTATCAATCATTTACCTCAGTTGAAACCACAAAATATAATAATATGATCAGGGATCATACTTCCCTTTTGTGGAAGGATAATGCCTGTTTATTATTATTAGGGGTGAAGATGCTCACATTACCACTTTGGTTGGTAGAATAATGGAAACTCACATCCACATTCCTGACTAGAATCTTAATTTTTAGTTATCTATTATGCAATTATCTCTTGTGAAAAAATCAGTTGAATTTCTTGGCATGGGAGAGCCCACAGGAAGACAGATCTCCAAAAAACTATGCAGCTGAGAAATACCACTTGACTTATCTAAGTAAATGCCTTCACAGAGTTGGAATTTCACATTATACTTTTGGATTTATCAAGAGTCCATAAAAGAAACACTTGTGGAAAACGACAGCCATTCTTCTCAGCCTCCACTGGACACATCTTCCATCTGCTTATCAAATGGCTTCTTGGGTACCATGATCCACCTTCATTTCAGTCCATACTATCTCCCTGGTTTTCTTATTTACTGTCATGGTTTTAACCTCGCCCCACCTCTACACATATTGCTAACTTCCGAATCATTATTTCACACCTAGATTTTTCCTAAGATCTAAGTTCATATCTACTCATCCAACTGTAAGATGAATATTTATGTCTGAACATCCTACACATATCTAAAAACTCATTGTGTCCATACTGCTCCTTCTCCTCTATTTCCATTTTTGGTTGATGTTAGTTCATTTTTCACTCATTTTTCTTCTATAATTTTAATGTCTCTAATTCTCACTCTGACTACTGAGTGTCTGGAAACTTTTTTCCATATCCACCACCACTGGCTGAGTTTACACCCATTTCATCCACTAATTTGACCAGTGTTTTACTAAAATATACAAAAGACTTATCTTGTTAAATATGCAGATTCCTAGATCTGCTACTCCAAATCCTAAACTACTTTGTTGGGGGAGAGCTCCCTACCAAGGGTTGAGCTGAGCTTCAGAGAAAGCTAAGATGCCAGGTGCCAAGGTAGCTGATTAAGACAAGACAAAATGAAAGTAACAGTCAATCCTTGTATCACTCACTGGGATAGTATGAGCAAAAGCTAAACAGGAGAAAGTGCCCACCGACTTCCCTCCTGACCCATGTTTCTTCATTCAAGGGCACCAGTTGAGGGACAAGCAGATCAGCATAGACATGGGGATCCTGCAGTTTTATGGACCCAGAGACCTGGGAGCAGGAGGAAAAGACTAGGAGTGGAAAAGTACTGAGTATTGAATAAGAGTGGAGTAGAGTCTTCAAGGAGCCCGTTTCCCTGATAAGGAGGTCCAGGCAGAGGCACCTGAGGAATTCCTCTGCTGAAGATCCTTAATAAAGCAGCCTCCAACTGGAGGTTTCCAGGCTGGGAATGCAGCTACATGTAACAGCATGGTCAGTGGGGAGTGGGGGGGGGGGCTTGGGGAGGGGGTGTTAGTCCTTGATATAATGCACTGTCTATACACAAAGTCTTAGTTGGGGAGTGCAGCTTCTCCCAAGGGGCCTGCCAGGTAAATCCTTTGTAACTGCCCATGGTCAGAACTGAAGAATCACACTTAGGTTTCTGCCCAGGAGCCAGACATCTCACTTCCTTCTTAGCAGCAGATGATTTTAATGCAGGCAACGGTGGTGCATATTTTGAGCAATATTGGCCTAGACTTTTGAATAGATTTTTAACTGGCTTTCCTGATTTCAACTTCTGCTTTTATATAAACCATCCTTCACACATTGCCAGAGTGAAATTATTTCAAAAATTCAATTCCCAACATGCCTCTTATTCAACATAAAACTTTTCCCATGAAATCGTTACCTGCATAAAAGAGTAAAGACTAAGGCATTTGTTTGAGTTGTGGCCTACAGAATCTTCTCACTGCCTCTCATCTTCTCCGCTCTCCCTTTAACATCTAACAATACTAAAGTACTGGTTTTGAGGACAAGGTCTTCTATATATTTTTTATCTCAACTCTTAACCTAGTGTGAAAATGAGCATTAAGAAAATTTGTTAAATTCAACTGAATCCAATTTTTCCACATAGATCTTACTATTAAAAGAATGGTTCATTACAAGCAAATGAGGTTACTTAAAACCTAGTACGATATATTCCTCTTTAAGCTCAGACCAACCAAAATGCTTATGGACCCTAAAGAGCTTTATTTTTATCTTCTTTTGTTAGCTAATGAAACAGCCATAACCTATAATGCTTCTCTTTTCACTTTGGCTGCCAGAAAATCAGGAATTAAATTTTGTGCTGAGTTCCACTAAAACATACTCATGTCAATTTTATTGTGTTTTTATCTTTTAGAGTAAGAGACCTCAAACTGATGAGGAAGTATCATTACCTAAGTAATATATGACGTTAAATACATAAATATACATACAGACACAGCTCTCAATCTGATTCATCTTTGAAAAAAGCAAAATATATTTGCACTTCAATTAAAGTTATCTAGAACTCCAAACAGTTTTTGTTTTTGTTTTTGTGATAAACTGAAGAGAGCAATATTTTATTTGCTTTAAGAATCTAAATTAGGAAAAAGATTTTGGTGCTAAAGGGAGAGAATTTAGCTGAGCTATCTGGATAACTGCTTCATTTTTCTTTTTTAAACATCTGTATGGGAGTTTAATTGCTTTACAGTGTTGTGTTAGTTTCTGCTATATAACAAAGTGAATCAGCTCTATGCATACGTATATCACCATATCCCCTTCCTCTTGCATCTCCCTCCCACACTCCTTATCTCACCCCGATACTGGGTTGCAAAACACTGAGCTGATCTCCCTGTGCCATTCAGCTGCTTCCCACTAGCTACTTATTTTACATTTGGTACTGTATATATGTCAATGTTACTCTGTTACTTCATCCCAGCTTACCCCTCCTCCTCCCTGTGTCTTCAAGTCCATTCTCTACTTCTGTGTCTTTATTACTGTCCTGCCCCTAGGTGCATCAGAGCCAACTTTTTTTTTTTTTTACATTCCATATATATGTTAGCATACGGTATTTGTTTTTCTCTTTCTGACTTACTTCACTCTGTATGACACACTCTAGGTCCGTCCACCTCACTACAAATAATTCAATTTCGTTTCGTTTTATGGCTGAGTAATATTCCATTGTATATATGTGCCACATCTTCTTTATCCATTCATGTGTCGGTGGACACTTAGGTTGATTCCATGTCCTGGCTACTGTAAATAGTGCTGCAATGAACACTGTGGTACATGACTCTTTTTGAATTATGCTTTTATCAGGGTACATGCCCAGTAGTGGGATTCCTGGGTCATATGATAGTTTTATTTTTAGTATTTTAAGGAACCTCCATACTGTTCTCCATAGTGGCTGTATCAATTTACATTCCCACCAACAGTGCAAGAGGGTTTGCTTTTCTCCACACCCTCTCCAGCATTTATTGCTTGTAGATTTTTTGATGATGGCCATTCTGACCAGTGTGGGGTGATACCTCATTTTAGTTTTGATTTGCATTTCTCTAATGATTAGTGACATTGAGCATCTTTTCATGTGTTTGTTGGCAATCTGTATATCTTCTTTGGAGAAATGTCTATTAAGGTCTTCTGCCCGTTTTTGGATTGGGTTGTTTGTTTTTATGATACTGAGCTGCATGAGCTGCTTGTATATTTTGGAGAGTAAACCTTTGTCAGTTGCTTCACTTTCAAATATTATCTCGCACTCTGAGAGTTGTCTTTTCATCTTGTTTTTGGTTTCCTTTGCTGTGCAAAATCTTTTTAGTTTCATTAGGTCCCATTTGTTTATTTTTGTTTTTATTTCCATTTCTCTAGGAGGTGGGTCCAAAAGGATCTTGCTGTGATTTATGTCATAGAGTGTTCTGCCTCTAAGAGTTTGACAGGGTCTGGCCTTACATTTAGGTCTTTAATCCATTTTGAGCTTATTTTTGTGTATGGTATTAGGAAGTGTTCTAATTTCATTCTTACATGTAGCTGTCCAGTTTTCCCAGCACCACTTATTGAAGAGACTCTTTTTTCTCCCTTGTACATTCCTGCCTCCTTTATCAAAGATAAGGTGACCATAGGCGCATGGGTTTATCTCTGGGCTTTCTATCCTGTTCCATTGATCTATATTTCTGTTTTTGTGCCAGGACCATACTGTCTTGATTACTGTAGCTTTGTAGTATGCACTGAAGTCAGGGAGCCTTATTCTTCCAGCTCCATATTTCTTTCTCAAGATTGTTTTGGCTATTTGGGTCCTTTGTGTTTCCATACAAATTGTAAAAAATTTTGTTCTAGTTCTGTTAGAAATGCCACTGGTAGCTTGATAGGTATTGCATTGAATCTGTAGATTGCATTGGGTAGTATAGTCATTTTCACAATCTTCATTCTTCCAATCCAAGAACATGGTATATCTCTCCATAAGATTGTGTCATCTTTAATTTCTTTGATCAGTGTCTTATAGCTTTCAGAATACAGGTCTTTTTTCTCCTTTGGTAGGTTTATTCCTAGGTATTTTATTCTTTTTGTTGCAATGGTAAATGGGAGTGTTTCTTTAATTTCTATTTCAGATATTTCATCATTAGTGTATAGGAATGCAAGAGATTTCAGTGCAGTAATTCTGTATCCTGCTACTTTACGAAATTCACTGATTAGCTCTAGCAGTTTTCTGGTAGCATGTTTAGGATTCTCTATGTATAGCATCATGTCATCTGCAAACAGTGACAGCTTTACTTCTTCTTTTCTGTTTTAGATTCCTTTTATTTCTTTTTCTTCTCTGATTCCTGTGGCTAAAACTTCCAAAAGTATGTTAAATAATACTGGTGAGAGTGAGCCACCTTGTCTTGTTCCTGATTTTAGAGGAAATGGTTTCAGTTTTCCACCACTGAGAATGATGTTGGCTGTGGGTTTGTCATATATGGCCTTTATTATGTTGAGGTAGGTTCCCTCTATGCCTACATTCTAGAGAGGTTTTATCATAAATGGGTGTTGAATTTTGTCAAAAGCCTTTTCTGCATCTATTGAGATTATCAGATGGTTTTTAGCCTTCAATTTGTTAATATGGTGTATCACGTTGATTGATTTGCATATATTGAAGAATCCTTGCATTCCTGGGATAAACCCCACTTGATCATAGTGTATGATCCTTTTAATGTGCTGTTGGATTCTGTCTGCTAGTATTTTGTTGAGGATTTTTGCATCTATGTTCATCAGAGATATTGGCCTGTAGTTTTCTTTTTTTGTGATATCTTTGTCTGGTTTCTGTATCAGGGTGATGGTGGCCTCATAGAATGAGTTTGGGAGTGATCCTCCTCTGCTATATTTTGGAAGAGTTTGAGAAGGATAGATGTTAGCTCTTCTCTAAATGTTTGATAGAATTCACCTGTGAAGCCATCTGGTCCTGCACTTTGGTTTGTTGGGAGATTTTTTTTTTTTTTTTTAGCTGTGTTGGGTCTTCATTTCTGTGCAAAGGCTTTCTCTATTTGTTGCAAGCGGGACCCACTTTTCATTGCGGTGCATGGGCCTCTCACTATCATGACCTCTCCTGTGGAGCACAGGCTCCAGACACGCAGGCTCAGTAATTGTGGCTCACAGGCCCAGTTGCTCCACAGCATGTGGGATCTTCCCAGACCAGGGCCCGAAACCGTGTCCCTTGCATTGGCAGGCAGATTCTCAACCACTGCACCACCAGGGAAGCCCTGTTGGAAGATTTTTAATCACTGTTTAAATTTCAGAGCTTGTGATATGTCTGTTTATATTTTCTATTTCTTCCTGGTTCAGTCTTGGAAGGTTGTGCTTTTCTAAGAATTTGTTCATTTCTTCCATGTTGTCCATTTTATTGGTATATGGTTTCTTGTAGTAATCTCTCACGATCCTTTTTATTTCTGCAACGTCAGTTGTTACTTCTCCTTTTCCATTTCTAATTCTGTTGATTTGAGTCTTTTCCCTTTTCTTCTTGATCAGTCTGGCTAATGGTTTATCAAATTTGTTTATCTTCTCAAAGTACCAGAGTTTAGTTTTATTGATCTTTGTTATCATTTCTTTCACCTCTTTTTCATTTATTTCTGATCTGATCTTTATGATTTCTTTCCTTCTGCTAACTTTGAGGGGTTTTTTGTTCTTCTTTCTCTAATTGCTATAGGTGTAAGTTTAGGTTGTTTATTTGAGAGTTTTCTTGTTTCTTGAGGTAGGATAATATTGCTATAAACTTCCTTCTTAGAATTGCTTTTGCTGCATCCCATAGGTTTTGGGTCATCGTGTTTTCATTGTCATTTTTTTCTAGATATTTTTTGATTTCCTCTGATTTCTTCAGTGATTTCTTGGTTATTTAGTAATGTATTGTTTAGCCTACATATGTTTGTATTTCTTACAGTTTATTTTTTTTGTAATTGATATCTAGTCTCATAGCGTTGTGGTCAGAAAAGATACTTGGTACGGTTTCAATTTTCTTAAATTTACCGAGGCTTGATTTGTGATGCAAGATATGGTCTATCCTGGAGATTGTTCCATGAGCAGTTGAGAAAAAGTGTATTCTATTGTTTTTGGATGGAATGTCCTATAAATACCAATTAAGTCATTCTTGTTTAATGTGTCATTTAAGGCTTGTGTTTCCTTATTTATTTTCATTTTGGATGATCTGTCCATTGGTAAAAGTGGGGTATTAAAGTCCCCTACTATTACTGTGTTACTGTCGATTTCCCCTTTTATGGCTGTTAGCATTTGTCTTATGTATTGAGGTGCTCCTATGTTGGGTTCATAAATATTTACAATTGTTATATCTTCTTGAATTTATCCCTTGATCATTATGTAGTGTCCTTCTTTGCCTCTTGTAATAGTCTTTATTTTAAAGTCTATTTTCTCTGATACGAGAATTGCTACTCCATCTTCCTTTTGATTTCCATTTGCATGGAATATCTTTTTCCATCCCCTCCCTTTCAGTCTGTATGTGTCCCTAGGTCTGAAGTGGGTCTCTTGTAGACAGCATATATATGGGTCTTGTTTTTGTATCCATTCAGCCAGTTTGTGTCTTTTGGTTGGAGCATTTAATCCATTTATATTTAAGGTAATCATTGATATGTATGCTCATATTACCATTTTCTTCATTGTTTTGGGTTTGTTATTGTAGGTCTTTTCCTTCTCTTGTGATTCCTGCCTAGACACGTTCCTTTAGCATTTGTTGTAAAGCTGTCTTGGTGGTGCTGAATTCTCTTCACTTTTGCTTGTCTGTAAAGGTTTAAATTTCTCTGTCGAATCTGAATGAGATCCTTGCAAGTAGAGTAATCTTGGTTGTAGGTTTTTCCCTGTCATCACTTTAAATATGTCCTGCCACTATCTTTATGGCTTGCAGAGTTTCTGCTGAAAAATCAGCTGTTAACCTTATGGGCATTACCTTGTATATCATTTGTTGCTTTTCCCTTGCTGCTTTCAATAGTTTTTCTTTGTATTTAATTTTTGATTGTTTGATTAATATGTCTTGGCGTTTTGCTCTTTGGGTTTATCCTGTATGGTACTCTCTGTGTTTCCTTGACTTGATTGACTATATCCTTTCCCATATTAGGAAAGTTTTCAACTATAATCTCTTCAAATACTTTCTCAGACCCTTGCTTTTCTCTTCTTCTTTTGGGACCCCTGTAATTCGAATGTTGATGCATTTAATGTTGTCCCAGAGGTCTCTGAGACTGTCCTCAATTCTTTTCATTCTTTTTTCTTTATTCTGCTCCCTGGAAGTTATTTCCACCTTTTTATCTTCCAGCTCATTTATCCGTTCTTCTGCCTCAGTTATTCTGTTATTGATTCCTTCTAGAGTATTTTTAGTTTCAGTAATTGTGTTGTTAATCACTCTTTGCTCTTTAGTTCTTCTAGATGCTTTTTAAATGTTTCTTGTATTTTCTCCATTCTGTTTCTGAGATTTTGGATCATCTTTACTATCATTACTCAGAATTCTTTTTCAGGTAGGTTGCCTATTTCACCTTTACTTATTTGGTCTTGTAGATTTTTACCTTGTTCTTTCATCTGTAACAAATTTTTTTGTCGTTTCTTTTTTTTTTTTTTTATTGGTGGTGCTGTATTCCTGTATTACTGGTTGTTTGGCCTGAAACGTCCAGCCCTGGAGTTTGCAGGCAGTTGGATAGAGATGGGTCTTGGTGCTGAGATGAGGGCCTCTGGGAGGCCTCACTCCGACTGACATTCTCTGTGGTCTGAGGTTCTCTGTTCGTCCAGTGGTTTGGATTCAGACCTCACCACAGGAGCTCAGGCCCAACCTCCAGCCTGGGAACCAAGATCCCGCAAGCTTCGTGGAGTGGTAAAAAAAAAAAAATGGAAGAAAGAAAGAAAAAAACGAGCAGTACAATATCAAAGAATAAGAAACAAAATAAAGTTAGAAAGATAAAAAATATATTAGGAAAAATAAAACTATAATTGAAACAACAGGTCACTGGGGGTTCCTCCCATCCCCTTAGGTGTCCATGGTCCCCTACCAGTGTCTGGTAGGTACCCTAGTTCTGAGAAGACATCAATTCCATATCTTCCTAGTATGCCATCTTGACTCCATCCCCTACCGAATAGTTTTTTTTTCTTTTTGGGTGGGGGGGGTACGTGGGCCTCTCACTGTTGTGGCCTCTCCCCATTGCAGAGCATAGGCTCTGGACGCGCAGGCTCAGCGGCCATGGCTCACGGGCCCAGCCGCTCCACGGCATGTGGGATCTTCCCTGACTGGGGCATGAACCCGTGTCCCCTGCATTGGCAGGCGGACTCTCAACCACTGTGCCACCAGGGAAGTCCCAAATAGTTTTAAAATTGCCTTTGTATAGGAATAATGTAGCAACAGTGTAGCAACCTGAATTATAACAGATACTATACATGGTTTACAACCACAGCAGCCATTTACTGTCTTTAACTTATCTTAATGGTATTCAACACTTGATTTTAAACCCTAAGTTAGAGTGCTTAAAGTTCTCCTGATTTAATAATTCAAAATGTATTTGAATATGAAATAGTAGGATATAAAAACAATATTAAATTTCTGAATTTACTATGATACAGCATAATATATTAAACATTTATATATCTCTGTGCTATAATCAGAACATTAAAATTAAAATTAAAAAAAATTCTCACTCCTTACCAGCTGATATTTTTGTGCCCTCACAGAACTCTGGGTGTGTATGTATGTATACATATGGGTGAGGATATTTATCTATAAATAACATTTCATTTTTAAAAATCTTTTTTCTTCCTAATATTATCAGGCTCATTTCTCATTCAGACAGTCATATGAGTATTTTCCATGTCAAGATTTTCCATGGTTCAGGTTTATAAGGTAATTGTTCTATATGGTTATAACTTTATTTACAAACAATTTTGCACACAAATGTTTCGTAACGTTTAACAGAAAGGAGGGAGTTAGAGTTTGTCTTTGTCTCATATCTCACACCCAAGTCATCAGAAAGTCTGACAGGCTTTTTTCAAAATGGATTCAGAATCTGGCCTTGGCTCACCACCTACCTCTCCTGTTGTCACCCTGGCGCACGTCATCCACACCTTTGGCCTGGATTATTACAATAGCCTACTAACTAGTCCCCCTTTTTCTCTCCTGATTCCCTTTTATTCTTATTTTCCAATACAGAAGTCAGAGTGAGCCTTTTAAAACAGGAGAGAATATGCTTCTCTGCTCAAAATCCTTTAACACCTTCTCACATCACTCACAATAAAAGGTAAGGTCCTTATGATGTTCAACTCAGTGCATGTGTAACCATCCTCCCAGTGCTTCACCAGCCTCCACTCGAAGGCTCTGGCTCTCATTCATATGCTCAAGCACAAGAACCTCTCAGATCTATTTGAAACATCAATGCTGAGGTATCTCCCATTTCGTGGTCTTTACACTTATTGTTTTAGCTGTCTAGAATCCTCTTCCCACAATTATTGGCAAAGCTCACTCTCACCTCCTTAGAGTCTTTGTTCAAACATCACTACAGTGAGGCATTACCAGCCTACTTTAAGATTACACAATCTCTCCTTCCTATAATATTCTCATTTTCATCCTTTATTTATATTTTTCTCCATAGCCTATATCATACGTGTATATATATATGATATATCTACATACTATGTATATATACATACTATACATAGCTATAGTATGTATATATAATTATATATACAGTGTTTCTAAATTTGTGTCTGTTTATTGACAACCTCTTCTTACTAGAATGTAAGTTTTAGACAGTCAAGAATTTTTGAATATTTTGTTGTCATATTCTGTTACGGAGAATAGAATTTGACATATATTAGACAGTCCACAGATATTTGTTGAATAAGTAAATAAGAAAAACAATCCAAACGTACACCATAGGGTTAGCAAAGACCCTATGGGGACTTGGGAAAAATAGATTTAATTTAGTTCTCTTTCTTTCCCTTATCTGAAAAGCTCTGGAATAGATAATATAGAAAGATTACAATGCCCCCATACAATACATAATACAGAATTTTTAACACAAATTCCCCAAACAGCTTTCTAGGATTCAGAGATTGCTAGGAACAATTTTTTTTCAACATTTGAAATCATCACAGGAGAGAGTAAATATTATTCTTAAGTAGAAAGATGAAAATTAAGTTAATGTGACAAAGGGTTGAATTTATGAAGGTGTAATTTTAACTCATATCTGAAAGTTTGAATTTACTTAAAGGCTGTTATGTATTTTTACTTGTAAAACTTGGTACCAGTCAGAAGTTATAAGCTATCTATACCAGTGTTTTTTAAAATGTTCTTTAATGCACACAACCTCACCTCCCATTGAAAGGACTTGCCTTGGGGGAAAAATGGCTCTGGGCATCAATCTAGATGTTTCAGTCAGGTGCTTCAACAAGGGCAGCCAATGTCATCTGCTCTACAAGCTGGTTTCTGGGTGAGATTTTTCCAAAAAGAAAAAAAACCTCAAAAAATATGTGAACAATATTGACTAATATTTTTAGTTTAAGAAGAACTTTGAATTTAGGGGAACAGTATTCCAAAGTTATTTTCTATAATATTTTTTCTCCTACTCTGAGACCAAAGAGAGTCTATGAACTTAGCTCATATACTAATTAAGGGCAAGCCATGTCTTAGGAGCCACTTTCAAAATAGGAAACAATTTTTAGTACAGAGTATAAGATTTTAATATATGAATTTGACCTTGCATTTCCAAAATCATTAAGAGCAAATGTGATGTTTTTCTTTACAATATTCTAGCAGCATCATGTAGGCTGCATTTGTAATTGAGAGCTAATATAAGGATATCAATTAATGAAAGCATTTTAATTTCTTACATGTTTATGTCTCTTTTTAGAAAAAATTAGTTCATCCTACCTCCTGTGTTTCTCATTTATTCTAACAACATTTCTGACACCAGATGTGTGGGGATTTTTTCCCCCCAAAGGAAGCAGTTCTCCATGACACCAGCTGGATGTCTTACAGTTTAGCTCAATTCTGACACTACCTGGAGATAGTGTCAAATCCCACAGGTTAAGGGCTCAGCCCCACAAGACTACCACCCATTTCAGATGTCAACTGCAAGTGGCAGGTCCCCTGCTTACTCACAACTCTGTATAAATTGGCTATAAATTTGAGGTTCCCATGACTGCCTGCCCCCTTAAGTTTAATTATTTGGTAGAGCAGCTAACATAACTTACTTACATTTACCACTGATTAAAGGAAATAATAAAAGGTACAGATGGACAGCCAGATGAAGAGACAGATACGGCGAGGTCTGGGAGTGACCTGAACACAGGAGTTTCTGTCAGCATGGAGTTGGGGTATATCACCTTCATTGTACATGGATGAGATCACTGACCTGAAAGTTCCCTAAACCCCACAGTATTGAGATTTTATGAAAAATCACATAGGAAGATCAAGTTACTCCATTTCCAGACCCTCTCCTCTATGTGGAGAATGGGGATGGCCTGAAAATCCCAAACTTCTAATCATGGATTAGTCTTTCTGGTGACCAGCCCCCATCCAGAAGCCAGCCCAGAGCTGCCTCATAAAAACAAAAGATGAGGGAGACTGGTTCAAGATGACAGAGTAGAAGGACGTGTGCTCACTATCTCTTGCGAGAGCATTGGAATCACAACTAACTGCTGAACAATCATCAACAGAAAAACACTGGAACTCACCAAAACAATACTCAACACCCAAAGACAAAGGAGTAGCCGCAATGAGACAGTAGGAGTGGCGCAATCACAATAAAATAAAATCCCATAACCACTGGGTGGGTGACTCACAAACTGGAGAACAATTATACTACAGAAGGCCACCCACCAGAAGGAGTGAAGGATCTAAGCCCCACGTCAGGCTTCCCAACCGGCGTGTCTGGCAATGGGAGAAGGAATTCCCAGAGATTCAGACTTTGAAGGTTAGCGGGATTTGATTGCAGGACTTTGACAGGAATGGGGGAAACAGAGACTCCACTCTTGGAGGGCACACACAAAGTAGTATGTGATCAGCACCCAGGTGGAAGGAGCAGAGACCCCATAGGAGACTGAACCAGCCCTAACTGCTAGTGTTGGAGGGTCTCCTGCAGAGGCAGGGGGTGGATGTGGCTCACTACAGGGACAAGGACACTGGCAGCAGAAGTTCTGGGAATTACTACTTGGCATAAGCCTTCCTGGAGTGCACCATTAGCCCCACCAAAGAGCCTGTAGCTTCCAGTGCTGAGTCGCCTCAGGCCAAACAACCAAGAGGGAGAGAACACAGCCCCATCCACCATCAGACAAGCGCTTTAAAGTTTTACTGAGCTCTGCCAACCAGAGCAACAACCAGCTCTACCCACCAGCAGTCCCTCCCATCAGGAAGCTTGCACAAACCTCTTAGATAGGCTCATCCACCAGAGGTCAGACAGCAGAAGCAAGAAGAATTACAATCCTGCAGCCAGTGGAATGAAAACCACATTCACAGAAAGATAGACAAATTGAAAAGGCAGAGGACTTCATACCAGATGAAGGAACAAGATAAAACCCCAGAAAAACAACTAAATGAAGTGGAGATAGACAAACTTCAAGAAAAAGAATTCAGAATAATGATAGGGAAGATGATCCAGGACCTTGGAAAAAGAATGGAGACACAGATTGAGAAAATGCAAGAAATGTTTAACAAAAGACCTAGAAGAATTAAAGAACAAACACCGAGAAGAATTAAAGAACAAAGAAACAGAGATGAACAATACAAAAACTGAAATGAAAAATACACTAGAAGGAATCAATAGCAGAATAACTGATGCAGAGGAATGGATAACTGACCTGGAAGACAGAATGGTGGAATTCACTGCCAAGGAACGGAATAAAGATAAAAGAATGAAAAGAAATGAAGACACCTTAAGAGACCTCTGGGACAACATTAAATGCACCATCATTCACATTACAGGGGTCCCAGAAGGAGAAGAGAGAGAGAAAGGATGCCAAGGAATATTTGAAGAGATTATAGTTGAAAATATCCCTAACATGGGAAAGGAAATAACCATCCAAGTCCAGGAAATGCAGAGAGTCCCAGGCAGGATAAACTCAAGGAGAAACATGCCAAGACACATAGTAATTAAATTGACAAAAAGAAAAAAGAAAAATTATTAAAAGCAACAAGAGAAAAACAACAAATAACATACAAGGGAACTCCCAAAATGTTAAGAGCTGATTTCTCAACAGAAACTGTACAAGTCAGAAGGGAGTGTCAGGATATATTTAAAGTGTTGAAAGGGAAGAATCTACAACAAAGATTACTCTACCTGGAAATGATCTCATTCAGATATGACAGAAAAATCAAAAGTTTTACAGACAAGCAAAAGCTAAGAGAATTCAGCACCACCAAACCAGCTTTACAACAAATGCTAAAGGAACTTCTCTAAGTGGGAATCCCAAGAGAAGAAAAGGACCTACAAAAACAAATCCAAAACAATTAAGAAAATCTTAAGAGGAACATGCATATTGATAATTACCTTAAATGTGAAAGGACTAAATGCTCCAACCAAAAGATTCAGGCTCGCTTAATGTATACAGAAACAAGACCCATACATACGCTGTCTACAAGAGACCCACTTCAGACCTAGGGAGAGATACAGACTGAAAGTGAGGGAATGGAAAAAGATATTCCATGCAAATGAAAATCAAAAGAATGCTGGAGTAACAATACTCATATCAGATAAAATACACTTTAAAATAAAGAACGTTACAATAGACATGGAAGGACACTGCAAAATGATCAAGGGATCAATCTAAGAAGAAGATATAACAATTATAAATATATATGCACCAAACATAGGATAATCTCATTACATAAGGAAAATGTTAACAGCCATAAAAGAGGAAATTTACAGTAACACAATAATAGTGGGGGAATTTAACACCTCATTTACACCAATGGACAGATCATCCAGACAGAAAATTAATAAGGAACCACAAGATTTAAATGACACAATAGACCAGACAGATTTAATTGATATTTATAGGACATTCCATCTGATAATAGAAGATTACACTTTCTTCTCAAGTACACATGAAACATTCTCCAGGATAAATGATATCTTGGGCCACAAATCAAGCCTCCATAAATTTAAGAAAGTTGAAATCATAACAGGCATTTTTTCAGACCACAACGCTATGAGATTAGAAATAAATTACAGGGGAAAAAATGTAAAAAGTACAAACACATGGAGGATAAACAATACATTATTACCTAAACAATGGATCAATGAAGAAATCAGAGGAAATCAAAAAATACCTAGAGACAAATGACAATGAAAACACGATGATCCAAACCTATGGGATGCAGCAAAAAGCAGTTCTAAGAGGGAAGTTTACAGCAATACAAGCCTACCTCAATAAACAAGAAACATCTCAAATAAACAATCTAACTTTACACCTAAAGCAACTAGAGAAAGACAAACAAACAAAACCCAAAGTTAGCAGAAGGAAAGAAATCATAAAGAACAGAGCAGAAATAAATGAAATAGAAACAAAGAAAATAATAACAAAGATCAATAAAACTAACAGCTGGTTCTTTGACAAGATAAACAAAATTGATAAAACTTTAGCCAGACTCATCAAGAAAAAGAGGAAGAGGACTCAAATCAATAAAATTAGAAATGAAAAATGAGAAGTTACAGCAGACACTGCAGCAATACAAAGCATCATGAGAGACTACTATAAGCACCTCTATGTCAATAAAAAGGAAAACCTGGAAGAAATGGATAAATTGTTAGAAAGGTATAAGCTTCCAAGACAGAACCAGGAAGAAACAGAAAACATGAACAGACCAAGCACAAGTAATGAAATTGAAACTGTGATTAAAAATCTTCCAACAAACAAAACTCCAGGACCAGATGGCTTCACAGGTGAATTCTATCAAATATTTAGATATAAGCTAAAACCCATCCTTCTCAAACTCTTCCAAAAATTTCAGAGGAAGGAACACTCTCAAACTCATTCTACAAGGCCACCATCACCCTGATACCAAAACCAGACAAAGACACTACAAAAAAAGAAAATTACAAACCAATATCACTGATGAATACAGATGCAAAAATCCTCAACAAAATACTAGCAAACAGAATCCAGAAGCACATTAAAAGGATCAGACACCATGATCAAGTGGGGTTTATCTCAGGAATGCAAGGATTCTTCAATATAGGCAAATCAATCAATGTGATACATCATATTAACAAACTGAAAGATAAAAAACATATGATAATCTCAATGATGCAGAAAAAGTTTTTGACAAAATTCAACACCCATTTATGATAAAAACTCTCCAGAAAGTAGGCACAGAAGGAACTTACTTCAATGTAATAAAGGCCATATATGACACCCCCACAGCCAACATCATTCTCAATGGTGAAAAATTGAAAGCATTTCCTCTAAGATCAGGAACAAGACAAGGATGACCACTCTCACCACTCTTATTCAACATAGTTTTGGAAGTTTTAGCCACAGCAGTCAGAGGAGAAAAAGAAATAAAAGGAATCCAAATCAGAAAAGAAGAAGTAAAGCTGTCACTGTTTGCAGATGACATGATACTATACATAGAGAATCCTAAAGGTGCCACCAGAAAACTACTAGAGTTAATCAATGTATGTGGTAAAGTTGCATGATACATAATTAATGCACAGAAATCTCTTGCATTTCTATACAATAACAACAAAATATCAGAAAGAGAAATTAAGGAAACAATCCCATCCATCATTGCAACAAAAAGAGTAAAATATCTAGGAATAAACCTACCTAAGGAGGTAAAAGACATGTACTCAGAAATCTATAAGACACTGATGAAAGAAATCAAAGATGACACAATCATATGGAGAGATATACCATGTTCTTGGATTGGAAAAATCAACATTGTGCAAATGACTATACTACCCAAAGCAATCTACAGATTCAATGCAATCCCTTCATTTTTTACAGAACTAGAACAAAAAAATTTGTATGGAGACACAGAAGACGCCAGATGGCCAAAGCAATCTCGAGGGAGAAAACTGGAGCTGGAGGAATCAGACTCCTTGATTTCAGACTATACAAGAAAGCTACAGTAATCAAGACAGTATGGTACTGGCACAAAAACAGAAATATAGATCAATGGAACAGGATAGAAATCCCAGAGATAAAGCCACACCCCTATGGTCAACCAATCTATGACAAAGGAAGCAAGAATATACAATGGAGAAAATACAGTCTCTTCAATAAGTGGTGCTGGGAATACTGGAAAGCTGCATGTAAAAGAATGAAATTAGAACACTCCCTAACACCATACACAAAAAATAAGCTCAAAATGGATTAAAGACCTAAATGTATGAGCCACTATAAAACTCTCAGAGGAAAACATAGGAAGAACACTCTTTTTTTTTTTTTTTTTTTTTCAGTATGCGGGCCTCTCACTGTTGTGGCCTCTCCTGTTGTGGAGCACAGGCTCCAGATGTGCTGGCTCAGTGGCCATGGCTCACAGGCCTAGCCACTCTGTGGCATGTGGGATCTTCTTGGACCGGGTCACGAACCCATGTCCCTTGCATTGGCAGATGGACCCTCAACAACTGCACCACCAGGGAAGCCCGGAAGAACACTCTTTGACATAAATCACAGTAAGATCTTTTTTGACCCACCTCCCAGAGTAATGGAAATAAAAACAAAAATAAACAAACAGGACCTAATGAAACTTAAAATATTTTGCACAACAAAGGAAACTGTAAAGAAGATGAAAAGACAACCCTCAGAATGGGAGAAAATATTTTCAAACAAATAAATGGACAAAGGATTAATCTCCAAAATATATAAAAAGCTCATGTAGCTCAATGATAAAACAACAAACAACCCAATCAAAAATGGGCAGAAGACCTATAATGACATTTCTCCAAAGAAGACATACAGATGGCCAAGAGGCACATGAAAAGCTGCTCAACATCACTAATTATTAGAGAAATGCAAATCAAAACTACAATGAGGTATCACCTCACACCAGTTAGAATGGGCATCATCAGAAAATCTACAAACAACAAATGCTGGAGAGGGTGTGGAGAAAAGGGAACCCTCTTGCACTGCTGGTGGGAATGTAAATTGATACAGCCACTATAGAGAACAGTATGGAGGTTCCTTAAAAAACTAAAAATAGAATTACTATATGACCCAGCATTCTCACTACTGGACATATACCCAGAGGAAACCATAATTCCAAAAGACACATGCACCCCAATATTCACTGCAGCACTATTTACAATAGCTAGGTCATGGAAGCAACCTAAATGTCCATCAACAGACAAATGGATAAAAAAAGATGTGGTACATATATACAATGGAATATTACTCAGCCAAAAAGGAATGAAACTGGGTTATTTGTAGAGACATGGATGGAGCTAGAGTCTGTCATACAGAGTGAAGTAAGTCAGAAGGAGAAAAACAAATATTGTATATTAATGCATATATGTGGAATCTAGAAAACTGATACAGATGAACTGGTTTGCAAGGCCAAAATAGGGACACAGATGTAGAGAACTAATGTATGAACACTAAGGGGGAAACTGGGTGGATGGTGGTGTTGGTGGGATGAACTGAGAGATTTGGATTGAAATAGATACTCTAATATGTATAAAATAGATAACTAATAAGAACCTGCTATAATAATAAAATAAAATACAAAAACAAATAAACAGGGCTTCCCTGGTGACGCAGTGATTGAGAGTCCGCCTGCCGATGCAGGGGACATGGGTTCGTGCCCCGGTCCGGGAAGATCCCACATGCCGCAGAGCGGCTGGGCCCGTGAGCCATGGCCACTGAGCCTGCACGTCGGGAGCCTGTGCTCCGCAACGGGAGAGGCCACAACAGTGAGAGGCCCGCGTACCGCAAAAAAAACCAACCAAACAAACAAACAAAAGACACCCCTATCACTCCGGAAATTACCAGGATTTCAGGAGCCCTGTTAGGAACCATGGTCAAAGACCAAATACCAGAACAAAAGATGTTCCTAGTGCTAAGGAAACTACAAGTGTTTCAGGATCTCTGTGGCAGGAACCTGGGGTAGATACCAGTATTTTTTCTATTATTTCAGTTTCCAACAAACCATCATATTTCAAGCCACTTTACAAACAAATTCTATGGCTGCCATTGCATGATAAATTGTGTTTTTACACAAAGGTTTTGATTAGTATGTTTTAATTTATATTCTATAACTGAGTCTACATTCATGTGTGATTAAGCTGTCATAAGACTAAAGAAATTCAAATAAAACAGGATCATGACACAAACTCATTATGCATGTATAATTTATTGACTGAATTAGGAAAAAAATGAGATCTAAAACAGATTTTTAATTGCATCCAGAAGTAGATTTTTTAAGCATATACTTATTGAATACATAAATTGATGCATTTGTTACTATATTTGTTAATATATTTAAGACAAGAGAATCAAAGAAAACATTCAGTTCGAATTAGAGAAGGAAAACTTTCTTTTAGCAAACAGAAACCAGTAACTTTTCCAAGTAGGATAGTACTTGTATGTGGACCAATGTAGTCTTAAGCTGAAAACTAGCTTCTTAAATGCTAAGTCAGTTGAGGATATTAGTTGAATTATTTGAATTGTCTGAGGACAATAGGAAATTATGGACACAGAGTTAGATGATTTTAAGCAAACTGACCGACATAAGATAAATTCTGACTTCTCAGATTCTCATGCTGAAATTTCTCAATCCATTTCTCAGCTTAAATCTTGTAGCATAAATCTGATTATACCAGTCTTCAAAGGCTCAAAAAGAGTACAAAGGATATCACTGTTCCTGTTACCTCCCTAGGCTCACAAAGTAGCAAGGAAAAGATTCTACAGGAGAATAGGGAGCCAGGGCTGACTTGAAGGGCCTCCTGACTGTTGGAGAGGCAGGGTCTGGATTAGAGGGCATTTTATTATTGTATATTGTTGGTGGTCTCGTGAATTTTGTCTCACCCAGCATTAGAACTGGATGTAGTCTTTGGGAAATGGATCCGTGTGGAAACTTGATGAAACTCTGGGTGTTTTCCTGAGGACCTAAGTATATATGCAAATCCATTCACAAAATTTTAGGTTATTTAAAGACTTTAGGATACACAGTCACAGACCACAAATCATGTTCTCACAACACCCCTATGTTACCAAAATGGACAACAGATTCCATTCATTCCTTCTAGTAACATATATTTTATGCCTACATATTCTCCCATACGGTATTATTCCAAGAGATTGAGGACAGAGAAAAATAAACAGATAAATATCTCACATTCAAAAATCCTACAATCTATTAAGGGAAACATATGACTAAACAATATTAAGGGTATAATAATAGAAAATAAAAATAAAATGATTGTCTGAAGGAACAGCTTATTCAGAAAACTATGGAAACAGAGCTGTAAGATCAGCTTAAGTCTACCTGTATTATGGTTTTCCTGAAGGGGTCAGTGGAGACTTCACAGACAAAGTAGCTTTTAGAATGAGTCTTGAAGGATGAAAAACAATTTAGCCAAGGAAATGACAGAGGTGCATTACCAGGATGAGAAACCCAAGTGACAAGGTGTAAAAGGAATGGTAAGTAATTTCAGTGATTCCATGTGAACTGGTAACTTGCTGCATATGGGGGAGAATAGGCTGGAGCATTAAGGGGGGGCAGGGGGCCAGGGCATGGAGGAACTAGTGGGTCTCAGTGAATAGGTTTCCATGGACCCCGCACCTAATGGCAGGTCTTTGAAGGATTTAAAGTACTGAGTGAGGCTTGTTCTATGAAAAATCATCCTGGCAGAAGTGTAAAAAACAGCACTAGGAATGATAAGCAGAGTTTGTGCAGAGAGTGGACTAAAGCCAGTGACAGCAGTCATCAATCTATAATAATGCAGATAATAAAAATTCTTACAGGCCTGGGAAATAGTTAACAACAACAACAACAAAAAATCAGCAGGACTTGGTAAGGACCACAAAATTAAATAACTTGCTCAAGGCCACATACTTAATTAGTAGCAAAGATATATCTAGAATTAAATTTCCTGACTTCCTGCTCATTCCTCTAATACTCTCTACAATATCTTATTGTTTGATGAATTCAAATACAGATTTCAAATTAGGGATTGAATATTGCCTGTTAATGTTGATGAATTTCCCTCAAAACCTTCCACTTATATTTTGAACAAGCAAATTTGGACTAAACACATTGTTATTGATTTCCTTTTAACAAAACTTTTATTGTAATTAAATTCAATCATTATTCACCTCCTCTTACAAATAAATGAAGTCTGCTAATGTCAAGATTAAATTTTGCCTTTGATTACTAGCTTAGCCAATGATTTGCTGTATGACAGGAATGTATGTGTATGTGTTAGCATCTTGCCAATTAAATTATTTTAAGGAAATAAATATCCCTGTGAATATAATCTCTTTTCTCTATGCCTTTTTAAAAAGACAGGTTAAGACACATTTCATCATAGGGCAACAGAACAGTTATGGTGTATCAATAGTTATCTACAGATACCACTGTGTTCTATTTGCATGTGTCCCCTTTGCACTGACATCAGAAGGACTTTGGTTAGGAAAAGGGCAACTTATTGCTATGATTTGAAAAGTCAAAGAACGGAAAGTATCCAAAGCCCAGTGTTTATTCATCTTGTCTGCATTGTTCTTAAGAACACAAAATTATATTCTGTCTTATTTACTAAATCAGAATAATTGTTTTCACTTTATGTGACAAATTGACATGTCTGTTTTTGGTAATGGCAAACAAGTGAATCACTAAATTATTCTGTTGAATGAGGAATGGGGATATTTTCTGGTTTAAGTAGAAACACTATTTTCAAAATGTATGTCAAAAAGGAATTCGAAGTCAGTATAAAATCAGAACACTAAAAAGAAGGAAAGCTGTACTATTAAGGTATTTTATATGATGTACTTTTTCTTACTAAAATAATTATTATCAATTACTTTATTAAACAAAATGTTTTCACCAGCTTCTACTCTGTGCAGAGTGGTGTGCTAGATGCGAGAGATAAACAGTTAGTCATCCTGGTGCCAGTCTTCACAAAGCTCACAGTTGTTTGGAAAATACAGTCAAGGAATCAGACAACTGCAAAACAGTTTGATAAATTACATAATAGGGGCATTGTGCAATATCACTTTTCGACGGTTGAAATGATGGTATAGAAATAAAAATTGGAATAGACAAGAGTCTAGGCAACAGTGGGTGATGATTTCTATTCTCTGTTAAAACCAGAAGTAGGATTTAATTATACTGCCATGTTGTTTTTTAACTCAGGTCTTTTAGAACTCAATATTTGACTCTCAGAAATCCTCAACTTTTGTCAAGAGAGTAACTCAATCTTCACCACAGAATAAGGAGTGCAGTGATTAAGGATGGTGAACCATACAGTTTTAGTTGCACTGTGTGAATAATTGTTCCTTGTTTATTGAAAAACAGCTGTAATCCTTTTTTGTAAAGCTGGATGAATGCATAGCTTCATTGGTTACCTTAGCAGCCTTAGTCATCTTCCTAACAGTTATGAATTGGGAGTTATTCAATAGCTAGCTGTCATGGTCCAAACACAGGTTGGAAAAGAATTTCCAGACACAAGGCAGAATGTAAAGAAGATAGAATTTATTAGAGGGAAGGGTTGCTGTCAGAACAGCAGGCTGACTTCCTAGTAGTCTGGGAGAGTCTGCCCGAGCACGTGCTACTGATCAGTTTTTATAGCCAGAACACAAAGGAATGGTCTGAGGTGAAAATTTCATTTACTGACTGGTTGAGGCACATATACGTTCCTTCTAAAAGGTGGGAGTGGGACAGGTCAGATGCCTTTCCTTATTTGGGATATGTCCCGTTGCCCAGGTGGGCATCGCCCAGGTGGGCTCAGTAATTTTGTAACCATCGTAACATGGTGGGGAGGGTGATTAAGAGTCTGGTAGGGGGTGTAGTGCTGACACTTTTTCAGGCAGGGTTGTCCTTTGTCCTTGAAACCTCATTGTCCTTGGAGCACCACACTAGCCTTCTCAAAAATATTCTTTGTGGATTTATCAAATGACCTGAATCGACAATGGAGATAACATCCTTTCTCATTAAATATCTGCCTCTCCAGAAGGCCTCATTAATATATAAATATAGACAGTGTGAGTGATAACATACTTATTGTCCATGATATGTTATTAGTTATTCATCTCTTTGAGGATGAAAGGACAGGAAACTTATGATGACATGTGAGGAAAGCAGAGCTCAAGGGAATGGGTATTAGATCAATCAGAGAACACTTGATCTGGGTACCAAGGAAATAACTCTGCCAGAATTATCTAGAAAGGATTTCATTTGATACTCCTCTATGTTAGATGAAGAAACAATTTTTTTTTTTTCCTAAGGAACTGGATTCAGATTTAAAAAACCTTATTTCAGTCTTGTGCTCTGCCGTTAACTAGCAAACTGGTCTAGGGTGTTTATGTTATTTGAGTTGATTTGGCCTCATTTTCTTAATCAGTAAATGAGGGAATATCATCAGAGAACTTTCAAGGTCCTTCCACCTCTGAGTTTCGAATAACATAAACATTATGATTAGGAAATAGGAGAACAAAGAGCTATCGAAAATGGAGACATGACATTGGAAATAGCTGCAGAGAGGAGCTTGGATAATACAAATTTGGCCGGGGGCCTGCCCCTTATTCAAGGAAATTACTTTATTTATTTTTAATAATTCTACCAAATCATGTTGGGTTTTTTCCTCTTTATTGTACTTTTTATTTTATTTTTTTTTACAATGATGATCTTTTAAAAATACCAGGTTAGGGCCTCCCTGGTGGCGCAGTGGTTGAGAGTCCGCCTGCCGATGCAGGGGATGCGGGTTCGTGTCCCGGTCTGGGAGGATCCCATATGCCGCGGAGCGGCTGGGCCCGTGAGCCATGGCCGCTGGGCCTGCGCGTCCGGAGCCTGTGCTCCGCAACGGGAGAGGCCACAACAGTGAGAGGCCCGCATACCGCAAAAAGAAAAAAAAAAAAAAAAAAAAAAAAAAAAAAAAAAAAATACCAGGTTAAAATAAATATTTAATTAAGCAAAATCAGTGTGTCCAACTAATTTCTATTCTAATAATAGAAACTTCTTTCCTATTCATATTCAGTAGATTTTATACTCATACCAATAACTATAGATTTGTTGTTGTTTTTTATGTTAAATGTTCTTAAAGTTAATGCGATTATATCATTGAAAGCTCAGACCAGAGGACAAAAACTGAAACATGCTTATTTTAAAAAGAAGAAGAACATTTATGGAAGTTTTAAGAGTATCACCAGCTCCCAGAATTGGTTTGTCTTCATTTTGAAAAACTTCCTTTTACATTCAATTTAATGCATTTAGGAGTAAATTACTCAGGAAGTGATAACGATTCATTACTTAACTACAGCATTTGTGACAGTAAGACACAATTGTGATGTATTGATCTTCTGATGTCGTCGTGAGCAGTCTGAGAGTAAAAGCTATGTAGTATTTATCCCTGTTCTTCTGTGACACTAGTTACAATAACTTCAACTTAAAGGTGTTTATTGAATGATTGTCAGATAAATGAAACCAAAGGCCTTACTGGAAGCAATTAGCAGCAGCCGTGTAGATTCGCTGCTCATTTACTCCATATACAGGGCATAATGGATATCCAGCAATATGGGTAATGTAACATTATCTGTGTTGATTGTAGATATGACAGCAAGATAATTATGTTTTTAAGAGTGCTTTAAAATGAAACAACTATGTGATGGGTGTGGTGCCCCAAGGACAATGGTGCTTCAAGGACAAAGGATGACCCTGCCTGAAAAAGTGTCAGCATTACACCCCCTACCAGACTCTTAATCGCCCTCCCTACCATGTTGCGATGGTTATGAAATTACTGAGCCCACCTGGGCGAAGCCCACCTGGGCAACGGGACATGTCCCAAATAAGGAAAGGCATCTGGCCTGTCCCACTCCCACTCTTTAGAAGAAAGGTATTTGTGCCTCAACCAATCAGCAAACGAAATTTTCACCTCAGACCATTCCTTTGTTCTCTGGCTGTAAAAACTGATCAACAGCACGTGCTCGGGCCGACTCTTCCAGACTACTAGGAAGTCGGCCTGCTGTTCTGACAGCGACCCTTCCCTCTAATAAATTCTATCTTCTTTACATTCTGCCTTGTGTCTGGAATATCTTTTCCAACACACGTTTGGACCATGACAGTGGGTACGGGGACAGTCTCAATCTAGGAGTAAAGTTTTCTTTAGAAGACCTCAAAATTCAAGTAGAATAAGAGGAGTTTGGAAACATCTTCTTCCAGAAGAACTGTGTTCAGGATTGGCAGGACCCAATGACACATCTTTTCAAATGAAATGCACCACCTTCACCTCCACAAATGGTAAATATAGAAGCAATCAGATGTTGTGCATACCAAATTGAGAGCCTGTGTTGATTTTGACTCAGAATTAGTTATGCTATTGGGCAAGGTCGTGAATGCAGGGGAAATGTTTACACGAAGGAGTGGGAAGATTTTCAAGCTGCCAAAGAATGGGTAATAAATGTGAGAGATGAAAATCTAGCTCAATATTTGTATTTCATTCACCTATAAGAGAGCATGCAACCATGTTTAAAATAACTAAACATAAGGTGAGGTTTGCAGTCTATGATAAATTTAAATTTAGGACTTAAAATACAGTTACTACAGTGTAAATCTAAGTTTGGACCAATGATTACTATAAGCAATTTACAACAAATCAACAAGGATAGTTCTCTTTTTTTCTTAAATAAAATACAGATGGAGTTCTATGGGGTTCTTTTTGTGCCAGTACAAACTGACAGCTATTAGTTACTGAGTATTAAGTTGCACAACTCTGTGAGGTAGGTATTATTATTTCATCTTTATAGATAAGGACAGTGAGGCAAAGATTAAAGAAACTGACTAAGAGTGTAGTTAAGAAGTAGCAGAGGGCTTCCCTGGTGGCGCAGTGGTTGAGAGTCCGCCTGCCGATGCAGGGGACACGGATTCGTGCCCCGGTCTGGGAGGATCCCACATGCCGTGGAGCGGCTGGGCCCGTGAGCCATGGCCACTGAGCCTGCACATCTGGAGCCTGCGCTCCACAACGGGAGAGACCACAACAGTGAGAGGCCCACGTACCACAAAAAAAAAAAAAAAAAAAAGGTAGCAGAGTTGAGATTCGAACGCAGGCAGATTGACTTCAGGCTACACAGACACACACACAGAGCCTCTTCCAATAAGGCCTTTGATTTCATTTATCTGACAATCATTCAGTAAACACCTTTAAGTTGAAGTTATTATAACTAGTGTCACAGAAGAACAGGGATAAATACTACATAGCTTTTACTCTCAGACTGCTCACAACGACATCAGAAGATCAATACATCACAATTGTGTCTTACTGTCACAAATGCTGTTGTTAGCCTGCTCCCTTACACCTCAGCCCAGCTCTGAGTTCATATTCAACTGCTATGGACAGTAGCAGACATTTGCATTTGTGACAGTTGCCTAAGACACACAAACACGGATATTCTGCTACCGGACACCAAATAATAATGTCAAAGAAAATATGTCTCCTGGTATCTAAGCCAGATCTCCTGCACTTCTGATATTCTCATTTCATGTTGATTTTATCCGGCTAAAGCCTCATTTAATTTACTGAGCACCATGATGTGGATGAAACAAAAACTTTTCCATGAAATAACCTAAGTTTGGGAACAATCTACTGGGAAGAAACTAAGTATAGCTGTGAGGATTTTGCCCTACTTAAATATGTTTTACGGTATGGAGGAAAGCTAGTAGTAGTAGAATTTCCCCTCAAACACAAGCTCATTGGTTAGTCTGTCACAGATCCAGGGTTGCTGACAAAAGACATGAGACTCCTGGATCAGATACAAAGGTCTTAATCAATCACACACACACACACACACACACACACAAAAAAAACAGTAGCAGACATATCAGCATATTTCTGCTGGTTCCCCTTGTCCTGTGGTCCATGAGGTGACACGAAGGGCTCAGAGGGATGTCTACACAAGCAGAAAGTTGTGCTGCTGCTAAGGAACTCTGAGCTTAAAAAATCTGCACCTTTTGAAGATCTAAATAGACATTTCCCCAAAGAAGACATACAGATGACCAAGAGACACATGAAAAGATGCTCAATGTCGCTAATTATTACAGAAATGCAAACCAAAACTATAATGAGGTATCACCTCATGCCAGTCAGAATGGCTATCACCAAAAAGTCTACAAATAACAAAGGCTGAAGAAGGTGTGGAGAAAAGGGAACACTCTTACACTGTTGGTGGGAAAGTAAATTGGTGAAGCCACTATGGAGAACAGTATGGAGGTTCCTCAAAAAACTAAAAATAGAGTCACCATGTGATCCAGCAATCCCACTCCTGGGCATATATCCTGAGAAAACTATAATTTGAAAAGATACATGCATCCCTATCTTCACTACAGCAATATTTACAATAACCAGGACATGGAAGCAACCTAAATGTCCATCGAAAGATGAATGGATAAAGAAGATGTGGTACATATGTACCATGGAATACAACTCAGTCATAAAAAAAGAATGAATGCTATTTGCAGCAATGTGGATGGACCAAGAGATTATCATACTAAGTGAATAAATCAGAAAGAGAAAGACAAATACCATATAATATCACTTTTATGTGGAATATAAAATATGACACAAATGAACTTATCTACAAAATAGAAACACACTCACAGACATAGAGAACAGACTTGTGGTTGCCAAGTGGAGGGGAGGGATGGATTGGGAGTTTGGGGTTAGCAGATACAAACTATTATATATAGAATGGATAAACAACAAGATTGTACTGTATAGCACAAGGACTATATTCAATATTGTGTAATAAACCATAATGGAAAAAAAAAAGTCTGTCACTTTTACAACAAGTAGAGATTTTTGTCCAGAGAGAGACTGAGTGCTGTGTAGGACTATATGATGCATTCCTGTGAGGCATTATATCACTCTTCAAAGTTGCCAGCTGCAGAAACAATCCAGCTAAGTGGTCAGGGTGAAAGAATGGTCTGGGGGTTTTGGCATGCTTAACAAGACTTGTAGGAGCATAAGAAGCCCAGAGAAGGCTGCCTCCCAGCAATATTCAGGGCATATTATAAAAGAAATGGGTTTTGTGTGTGAGCCTAAGTGCCTAAAAACAATTTCTTGTGGTTTGAAAATGACCCGAACCTCTTTCTCACTGAAAAAGATGTTTTTTAATATTTTATGAAATCACAAGTGGCAGGATGCTTGTATTTGACCCTAAATTGGAACTACTGTAATCCATGCAATCATCTTTGAAGAAGCCTCATTTCCTGCAGGTCATCTCATGGCAGAGGATATTTTGTGTTAAGTGGTGGAAGGACAGGGTTAGAAGTTCTGTGGTGGCCACTGTGTTCACACACTATAAAAGCAGGCTAAAGTTTCTTTTATTGCTGGCTCTGCCTACTTCTCCACGACCTGAAGAATGACAATTAACTTCTACGCGCCTGTACAATGAGGATAACACTACTTGGTCACACGCCTTTAAATGGTGTTGTAAGAAGAAACAAAATAATGGTCCTAATGCATTTTCAGAGAGTTCAAAAGAAACATAAAATGAAAGTACAATGCATTCTTAAATGTGAAAAATGTTCTAATCCAAATTCTTTGACAAGGCTAAGCAATAGACAAAGGGATTTTTAACACTTTGCTAAACAGAATTTGCTCCTGAGCATATGTCTTAAGTGTACTCCCTGACCAGAGGGAACTTCTCAAGCCATATTCAGCTTCACCAAATCAACAATATAGCACCACTTAGCCCCACAAGCGCACAAAATTTGTATTAATATTAGTAGACACGAAAGGGCTTTCTTTTTTTGTTTTGAAAGTATTTTCTTATCGACCCCATCAGTGTAGGAGAGAACTAAAAGCAATTGAATCATGATGCTTAAAACTGTTTTAGTCATTTCACCTCTCTCATTCATTTTTTTAAAATTCTTATTGAAATTGATTTACAATGTTGAGTTAGTTTCAGGTGTACAGCAAATTGATTCAGCTATACATACATATAAAGACCTACTGTGTACCAGGGATAAGGCCAGGTGCTATGTCAACCTATCAGACAAGGAATGGAAGCTCTGTTAGCACAAAACCCCTGAATTTCTTAGTACAAGTAAATATTAGCAGCCTGTGCTTTAGTATTTATTCTGCAGCACCTGTGTACTTGTGAGCAGCCAAATCCTCTACATGGTAATCCAGAGCCTATTTGAGAGCTGATTGAAAATACATAATAATGAAATCTCAGAAAAATTCCTTTCCAAGGAAGAATGCTAAACATCACAGAGAACAGATACCTGTGAAAAATTGTCAAGGGGATCTCTAGGACAGAGCAGATGGACCATAATGAGGGATGTATATTCTCTAACGCCAATGAACAAAAACTGCCATCATCTTAGCAATTTGTGGAAATGATATAGGCCAGGACTACTCAAACAATGGTCCACAGAGAGGCAGCATGAGCGTCACCTGAGATCTAACCAGAAATGCAAATTCTGGAGCTTCAGCCCATATCTACTAAATCCAGAACTACTGGGCCACAGTAATCTGTATGAACAAGCTTTCCAGGTGACTCTTAATCTCCCCCAAATTGGATAAACTTTGATCTAAACTATCTTCCTCAATTCCAATCAGATAAAAATTACTATAGACTGTCCATCTGCCTTCAGTGTAAATTCACATCAATGGAATGTGTCATATAGGACAAACACAAATGTAAAATGGCTAATGGATTGGATTTAGTAATGTACAAGCAGGCTGTTCCAATTCTACTTCATCTGAAGTTAGCACACAATCTCTTGATACAAGGCACTCATAATAGGAGAAGCAGCAGAGTGCATTTTCTGGATGGTGTTTCAAGTGTACTTCGACCTTCCTGTTCTATTAAGAAAGAGCCAGAGAAATCAAGTTGGATCTCAGGACAACACCTTAACTAAATGGTTATAGTGTCAAATACAGAAATCCTGATCTCACTTTGTTTGCTGTGCTTTCTGTCCAGCACAGTAGGATGTGTTTTTCACTAATACCTTTCCCTTAAGTAAAACATGTGGGAGCGAAGAGATGAGAGAAAGACATTAAAGCTCATTGGTTTAATTCCTTCTAAGCAAAGAAGATTCTGATTGTTATTGGATGAACTGCTTTGTCTCCTTGAGCAAATAAGGTGGCCACAGTGAGTGGCTCAGAGCATGGCCTTGAGCTCAGCACTTGGGTTTCAGTGCAGTTCCTCCGTGACTAGCTGGGCAATTTTGTGCAAGTTACTCCACTTCTCTAAGCCTGAACTCCCTCATTTGTATGAGGGTGACAATAATAATATTTAACTTACAGGGTCATTATGAAAAATAAATTAATATTTGTAAGAATTTAGAACCATGCTTGGAACATAAAAGAATAATATAGGTATACAAAGAAAAATAGTCTGAATATTCTAGACCTTGCAATGCAATGTTATCTCTGGTTCATTTTAGTTACTTTACTTATTATCTGAACTTTAAAGAGTGGTATACTTTATGCTTCTGTTTTTCCAAAAGAGGGATGACGGTGGTAGATTACTTCATTGACTTGCAATACACTACCAAATGTAAAATAGGTAGCTAGTGGGAAGCAGCTGCATAGCACAGGGAGATCAGCTCAGTGTTTTGTGTCCACCTACACGGGTGGGATAGGGAGGGTGCGAGGGAGGGAGACGCAAGAGGGAAGAGATATGGGAACATATGTATATGTATAACTGAGTCACTTTGTTATAAAGCAGAAACTAAAAAAAAAAAAAAAACACTGGATTAATAAAGGGTAATAAATATGAAAAAAACCTGGATTAATAAAGGGTAATAAATATGGAAAAAAAGTCTTCAAATACATGCAGACACCTGTGTGAGCTTTCTTATTTCAATCCTCAAGCTAAAATAATTTCTAAAGTATTTTTTAAATGTCATACAATAAACTATTTTAATGTTTATTTACTCCAAAACTATGTCTGTAATTTGCATTCCTGCTTTGAAATCACACACATACTCCAATTAGAAATGAAGGTGATACATTAGAAAATGAAGGTGATACATTAGTAACAAGATGATACATTTATCCCTTTGTCTGATAATTGTTGTCAATTATTGAATTAAGCAAAATTCTCAGAAGGGTAAAATGAAAGTAAGAGAGGCAGGCTGGACTATCAAGGGATTAGAAAAACCCAGGCATGGACAGGTTCACTGAGTGACAAGTATAAGGAAGAACATGACTCTGATTTGTAGTTCTATTCTGCCCAGCTGAGCTTCTGTGTCAACATAAGAGCTAAAGACCTCACTGCAGAATGTTACGCTGTGGGGTGAGTTGTACTTGGTTGAGCTCAGACAATTGGTTAAGAGTGGCAGAGGATGCTTACCATGTGTCACTGTGGCTACAAGGTCCACTTACCAAATGAAGATACTCCCTTCCTGAATATTCTCCATAAAGATAAGTGACAATTCCCAAAAAAGGAGCCAAATAGGATGACCCATTTCAAGGTATTAAAAAACACACAAATGTTGTGATTAACATATACATACTATTATATATAAAATAGATTACCAACAAGGACCTACTGTATAGCACTCTATGGAAATATACTCAAAATTTTGTAATAACCTATAAGGGAAACGAATCTGAAAAAGAATATGTATGCATAGATAGACAGACAGATAAAAAAACAAAAACTGAATCACTTTGCTGTATACCTGAAACTAACACAACATTGTAAATCAACTATACTTCAGTAAACACATACACACACACATGCACACACAAATGTGACTTGACAGAATGGCAGTCAGTCTGTGTCAGTAGTCTGTAAATTTAATTTTATGTATAAAATCATTCCCCTATGACTTTCATTGTGACAACAACAGAAGTATTCCCACAAAGGAGAAAATCTTCATAACATCACAGAATCACAAAAAGTATATTACATCACAGGATGGGAATTAACAGGATGGAAATGGAGTCAAGAGGACAAGTCTTTATGATAAGCTATGTGCCTCTGGGTAAAACTCAAATTATCTGAGCTTCTATTTTCAATAGGTAAAGTAAAAGGTGAGTGATTCCTGAATTTTTTTTATCCCCCAATATTTTTTATTTACATGAAAACATTTTCTCAATTATGTATTTCAAAAATAACTCAACAATCACATGTCAATAATAACAGTAAGTCAACTGAACCAGAGAATATACAAAATTCTATCCTATAATTCCAGAATATCTTGTAGCTGCTATAGATATATTGGAGAAAAAACACCTGCCCTTACAGAGGAACAGTCAGTGTTTTTACCTTGTATATTGAAAGAGGAAACAATGTCTCTAAAGAGCTACCTCAGATGCCCCTTTCTCCCTAGAATTTTCTCTTGTGTTTACAAGTATCATGCAAATAACCTAGACTTTGATGCTGCTGCTGCTGCTTTCAGTTACAAGCAATACATTTACAATAAGTTTGTTCTTTCCCTTTAATAAGCTAGGATAACATTATAGCTGAGAAGAGATTTTCACTCTTGGCAAAATAAAACATCCCACAAGGAAGATTAAAGATACAGGAAACATGGACAAATTGTAATCATTCAACAAATATTTTAAAGCACCTATTTCCCAGGCAAAATGCTGGGTTCTTGGGATGAACTAGAGAACAAGACGATTTTTTTCCTCAGTAAGCTTTCAATGCTCTGGGCAAACAGACAAGTAAGTACATTTAAGAGGATCCTGTAGTATGTATCCTTTCTGGGCAGATTAAGGATAGACAGCAGGGAAAGTAGAGTGCATGGGCTCCTGACTACCTCTCAGGGTAAATGCATCACACAACATGAGGTGAGGCTGAGGAAGCAGAGGAAGAGGAGGATGAAGTAAGAAATAATATGGAGTCCAAGCATGACAAAAGACTAGAGAGTTTTAACCCTTTTGTGAAAGAAAACCTTTGTCTCATTACTGAACAAAAACTCCTTAAAAATCTAGTTGAACATCCTCATTTTAGAAATGAACCCCAGAGAGGGTTCATGGCTTCTTCATGGCTGCACATGGAGTTACCGAGAGAACCTGAATTAGAACTCCCATCTCTAGGCATACCTCACCCCTCCATGGTCTGTCTCTTTTTCATTTGAGAGCAAGAAGTGGAAGCACAGAGCATCTAAAAGATGAAAGTACAACCTACTTATTTTCATCAACATAAATGTACAACCCATTATTTTATTACCCTGCATTTATAATGGATAGAAGAAGAAAAAAATTTACAAGAAGGATTTGAATTGTAACAGATAGGCACACTTAGTGTTAGGAGAGAGTGACTTATCATTATGTCTGAGACATCAATTACCTGACGAATCTAACCAAAACTTTTAGTTTATCAATTAGCTGTTGTATCTATAAGGTAAATTCATAGTTTCATAGACATATCAGCAATATTCATTTCCAAAAATAAGATAATAGGAAGCTGTTTAAAATATATACAATCCCAGCTGAAGAAATTCACAACATAACAAGGAAAGCCTGGATTAAAAGCCCAGGAACTCATTATTTATTTTGTGCATTGTTCTTCATAGATGATTTTTGTATTTGCTTCCTAACAGTATAGATATGCTGCAATTACATAATGACTTGTGAATCAGTGGGAGAATTAAAATTTGTTCATCACAGTGGACAAAAAAACATCTAGCATCCAATTCAGTTTCCAGTAGCAACCATATCATTTAAAAATAATTTCACTTATGTACTCAAACCATAATCATGAATGTAAAATACTAATTCTAAATTATCTACACAAATGGAGATACAGATAAACCAAAATGGTAGGTAATTCAAAGTAATTTAAATTTGATGTTTGTATTATTTTAATTACATTTATATACAGCCAGAGCAAATGTTCTTGGAATTGACTCAAGTAATATTATCTATTGAGAAACTAGATTGTGGTTTTTCATGTTGATCCATATTTAATTTGTCAACATAGCATATGCCTGTGGGGAGTAGGAAACACATTATTGGACAATCAACACCAGTACTGTGTTAAATAGAAATGAACTGACAAAAGAAACCTCCCTGGGAAAGGAGCAGTGTTGGTATGTGATGCGTTATAACTCGTGAATTATACACAAAGCTGGAATCTATGAGTTGGGTCATTTTAAAAGAATCCTAATTTAATGTAGTCATTTATTCATCCAGGCATTCCTTCAACAGCTATGTATCAAGAGCTTACTTTATTTTATTTATTTATTTATTTGCAATATGCAGCCCTCTCACTGTTGTGGCCTCTCCCATTGCGGAGCACAGGCTCTGGACACGCAGGCTCAGCGGCCATGGCTCACGAGCCTAGCCGCTCCTCAGCATGTGGGATCTTCCCGGACCGGGGCACGAACCCGTGTCCCCTGCATCGACAGGCGGACTCTCAACCACTGCACCACCAGGGAAGCCCTCAAGAGCTTACTTTATATCAGGCACTGTGCCAGGTATTGGAGTACCAAGATCAGAAATTATCATGAAAAAGAATATATATATACATATATATACACATATATATGTATATATAGATATATAACTAAATCACTTTGCTGTACACCAGAAACTAACATAACATCGTAAATCAACTATACTCCAGTAAAAAAAAATCAGAAATTATCTAATGTTCTCTCGTGGATTTTTGCCACCATGGAACATAAAATGGGAAATATGCATATAGAGCATTTAATCCATGCACACAATTTGGCAATATTGGACCCGCACTTCAATTGATCTTACTTAGAAATGTTAAAAGATTGTTTTATCGTAAGTTTCTGATTTTTGTTTTTGATGTTTTATCATTTTCTATTATCTGCAAAATTGTCTCATTTTGAGATTCTAGGTATTAGTTATAACTACAGTAAACGGACTTACAGTATTGAGACCTGTCTTGACAGGCTGGAAATACTGTGAATGAATGAAATAACAAACTCAGCTGGCAATCCTCATTTTCTGAAAAAAAATGTGTTTTCTGTTTCTATTTCTGTTTGTACTATATTTTCTTTGATGATAGCTATCTATGATTTGTATTTACATCATTATTGGCTTAGTACTCTTCTATGACATTCTGGAACAACTATTTTATCTGTCATTATTGTCTCAAGAATGCTGAGAAAGAAAAACATCTGTGCATCCATGCAAGAGTGCTAATGAAAAGATATCTAAAACACTAAATAAATCCTTTTGTTAGTGATATAAAATATTTGGCTATCTCCAGAAACAGTGGTTGGAGTGTGGTCTTTTGTGCCATTAGGCTATGAAAAGGCTCCCATATTGTGTGATTTATCCCCATACACCTAAAAAGCCACATTATATATTCTTTGTTTTTCTTTGTTAAGCTAAGTGAATAATATTGATCAAAGGTTACTCATTATTAGAAGCTTCCAAGTTACTCCAGAGAATCAAGGGAAAAATAACTCTTTAGTAAGAGTGGAGAAACATATTTATAGAAGTTTAGGGTTGAAAAGTATTCACAGTCTGTCACAGGTAACAGGGAAGTTGAAAGTGAACAGTCACAAACTCATTCCCCGTGTTCTCACCAGCCCGGCACCTAGCACATTGCAGGCACTAGATACAAACAGAAAAACAAAGGTACAAAATCATTATAGATGCTGCCATTGCAACAGTAATTCGTACACACAAGCTTAGACAATCCAGGAAAATTCCAATGATTATGATGGCAAAGTGAGTTTATTTTCCCTTTAATATCAAAAAACATCCAATGACTATTAAAACCCTCCAACGTTAGAAATTGGTAGAGAAAATGTCCCCAAAGCCAGGAACCAATCAGAGAATTACTGGTGCCACTTGTCAATAAGTTGCTCAGCACAGTTTTTAACAGAATTTTTAATTAATTGATATTTGACTGAATATGTATTCAATGAAGTCTGGTTGGAAAAAAAATGCTAAATGAGCCAATCAGGTTGAAGCATAAGGAGCTTTCTGTGCCAACTGAAGCGAATAGGATTGAAACAATAGAGCAAACTGCAGTCATTAATCACAGATAGCTATAGAGAAAAAACCAAAGGAAAAGGGAGCAGAAAATAGTGACAGAGTGAAAACACCCTGTTTGAGAAAGAATGTCTTCTTATTCACCATGATGATTATTTTCTGATAAATATCTTGCCTTTCCCTCTGTTCTTTCTCACTAAAGGTCTGTTCCATTATAACAAAATTCTGTTCTATTGAAACGATCTAACCATGGATGTCATTTAATAACTTTTTAAACTCCCTCTAATTTGTACAAATTAATTAGCCTACATGCAAGATAATAAATTCTGAAATGTGTAGCCATTCCATTTTTATAATGAAAGAATAGAACTGACTTACAGAATTGTTACTCCTTTTTACTTTTATGCTAAGAAACTTCCAGATGCCAGATCATTCATTTTGATTTGCATTCCAGATTATCAGTCTCAAATTCTGAACCACATGAACAAACAATTTGAATGTAGATTACATACACCATTTCCTATGATAATCATCATGGGAGGCAAAATGTCGACACTGAAAAAAACTACCCAAAGCCTTGGCAATTTTTCTCTTGAGAAAAAGGCAAACAAGCATGGGAGTCACCTTAATTTCTGCTTGTAAATAGTCACACAAGTACTTTCTTCTGAAATGGAAGTAAAGAAGAGTAACGTTATTCATCATAGTAATGTGCACTCAAAGTAGCAATAATCTTAAAAATATTGGTGGGGAGGAAAATGATGATGTTTTATACCTTATATGGGAAAGACATTATTGCCTCTGACCTTCAAACTTCATTTAGTCTACACTATGATTAACTTGTCTTTACTGAAAATGTCATCCACTTAAGGCAGTAATTAGATGCCATCCTTTAAAATTCCATCTAAAAACTTATCTTTTGAACATGTTGACCCTATTTTAAGAATCCACCACATTTAATGATTCAATAATAATACAAGCAAATATTTGTCCATAAGAAGAGACAGTCACATTTCACCAATCAATCATTTGTTTTCAATGAAATGAAAACTTTTATAATAACATCATGCCACTAAAGCTAAGTTCTAAACTAGGAAATAAGTAATCCAGTGCTGCCTTGGTGTTTATCTTAGACAATCCTTAGTGATAACTTTTATTTTATTGACAAGGACCCAGAGTCATCACACAGAAAAAATAATTATCTAAAGAGAGAAAAAATGCATATATATATAAATACAATTACATAAATGTTTTGAGTTGTTCTTTCATATTCTTCTAAAAAAACACAACAAAAAATGAAATATAGGTAATTATGGCTTTCATGACAATACTGCAATATGGAGATTTTTAAACTATACATACATATATATAATTTTTAATATTTCCATAGAGCAATGTTGTCACTATAACCCTAATAATTAATGTGTATATATTTATCTTTCTATATCTGCAAAACATACCTCCAAATAAGAGTGATTCCAGCTGTATTTATATGTGCACATCAACTAAATTCTTACACTTGACCTGTCAGACACTTTGTACTTTCAAATGACACCACAGAGAGGCCAAGGAGCCTGGGAAAATCAGAACAGCAATCTAAAACTTTAAATGTTTTAAGCTAAGGAATTACTTGTAGGTCTTCAAACTAGGGATATTCTTCACTATAATCATCCATCCAAAATCTCACCACTTCTCATCACTTCCACAATTGCCACCTGTACAAGCTACCAATACCCCTTTCTTTTGCAGCAGCCTCCAAACTTTATTACTTGCAACTACTCTTGCACCAAGACAGACTGCCTATTTCCAACAAAGCATTCTTTTCCCTTACTTTTCAAAACCTAAAAAGGTCTGACTGTATCACCATCGAATCTGGACCTTGGCTACTTCTCAGAGTCATCTTTTTCCCATTCCCCTTTGCTCTATCAAATCTAGTCACACTTTTCCTATGTACACATGCATCGACACACTCACCCATGAAGTGCTACCCAGTTCTTTCTTAATTCATTCGGGTCTCTGCCAGAGGCCTTCTTGACCACCATACCTAGACAGTATCCTGCACCACCCACTGTCCACTCCATCTCCTTTTTCTCACTTTTCTTGTCTCATCTGGCTTTATTTTTTTCACTTATTGTCATGTAAAGTATTATTTTCTGCCAGCCCACACTTGAATGCTGCATCAGTGAGATTAGAGATTGTGTCTGTTTTGTTCACTGCTGTATATCCAGTACTTAGAATAGTGCCTAGCACATTATAGGTGCTCAGTAAATATTTATTAAATAATTGCTCCTTTGGGGATTCAAATTCAGCAATGGTAGTCTATGTTGCAGGTCTCTCTACTTTTGTGATTATAGACTATGTGTCAGGGGAGAGTATTTGTGTGTGTATGTATCTGCTGCAAAAGCAATAGAATTTCTCTATAAAAAAGAAATGATTAAAAGGAGAAAGAATGGAAATTACAACCACCATGAATTATTAATTCTATTACTTGGAAATAAACGTTACTAAAATACTAGTGAATATGTTTCTAATCTTTTTGTTTTCCTATGAAAATTCTACCACTAATTTTAAGTATATTTTATAATTAAGTCATTTGCTTTTGCATTTTCAGTGACTCAGATTTATTCTTTAAATATACAGGTTGAGGAAAATGTTTTTCAGACCCCTATTAGGTATAGTTCAGATGCAAGAAAATATTTCAAAATATTTTTAATACTCAACAGTGGCCCCCAAAACTTCTGTCACAATTGTATATGTATACAAATTCCCCAAAACAATTTTCCTCTTTTTTTAAAATTTGGATCACATTGTTCAGATATATTTGCTAAAATAAAAATGTTTTAAGATGTTCTCTTCCTAAATCTCTGTAATGTGCAATAAAAAACTATTGAGATTATATGTTAATTTGACTTTATTGTTTTTTTTAATTGAAAGGCATTTTATTATGAAATTACAATTTCTCTTTGAAAACAATTGCCTGTCAAAAGGCAAAAAAAAATTGTATTACCCCAATCCTGTGTGACAGACTTTCGGTCAATTTCTATGTTCTCAGGATTCAACAAAATGACATGTAAAGGTATAAGGAATAAAAAGGAAATACAAAAACAGACGACAGTGAGAAGAGAGGATGATAAAATGTAATAGTTTTATCACAAGGCATAAAAATCTTAAAATGAATATGACACAAAATAATGAAAAGCATAACACACTTAAGGTAGGAATTTATGCTATCAGTTTTGCTCAATTTGTTCTGAAAATACTCAAGGATTTTAAAAATAATTTTTATTTTTAGACCAAAGTCTCCTCCTATTCTTTTCAATTCTCCTGATGCAGAATGTAGCCAATTTTGTAGCTGCTTAAGCTGCACACATTCACAGTCTTTGGGGAAAATGTGCCTTTCTTTTACATCTACCTCAGCCCCTGCTAGCAGCATTTGCTGTAGGCTATGGTGCAGAGGCAATTTCTTTAGAGATTTAAAGGATGCACAGAAGCAGTTGAACATGAAAGTGTGACAAAAGAATAAAGAAGAAAGGGGGAAAGAATGACAAAGAACTATTTTTGTCTTTAAAAGGTCACCCCCAAACATGTATTTAAAGGCGTGATAGCAGTAACCATCAGCCACAGAACTCCACGGGAAAAGGCTTTCACCGGCGGACTCTGCATCTTCACGCCCTTACTGGGAACTTCACATTAGCATCACTTCTTGTGAGGCGTATTTGGGAAGTGATTCATATTTTCCTTATTAAGTGATCCCTGGTGCTAAGATGGTACTGTTAATGTAAAAACATAGTGATCCAGCAATTCAAAAGAGTTCCTTTTCTTTTGAAGGTGAACTCTTTGTTGTAATAGCAATAAATCATATATTTGATTACAACTAATTAATGTGGAAAAGAACATGAACGATGCACAACTTATTCCCTATTAGAATCAGGCCCTAGCACCTACTTTCCTCAAGGCTTTTGAATGCATGTTAGGGTTTCAAAGAGGAATTTTATCTGTTCAATCATGAACAAATGCAACCCATCACACAATCAATTATATAATTAATTCCTACAGATATCCAGGCTTCACAATGTTTGATTTTTTAAAAATTCTTCGTAACTTTTATGCCAAAGTAATATATAAAGTATAATTTTTTCTCTACTTAGGAGGAACAAGATATATAAATTTGAGTTACGATACAT
The DNA here is from genome assembly GCF_964165515.1 of Mesoplodon bidens. Taxonomy (NCBI): domain Eukaryota; kingdom Metazoa; phylum Chordata; class Mammalia; order Artiodactyla; family Ziphiidae; genus Mesoplodon; species Mesoplodon bidens. The sequence continues at coordinate 80,139,378 of NC_138161.1, read as the reverse complement.
AATAGTGATTCAGTGTATAGACTCCAGAGCTAGATTGCCTGGATTTGAACTCAAATTCTGCCTCTTACTGATTATACAAACTTGATCAAGTTATTCATTCTCTCTGGTGCTCAGTTTCCTCAATTGTAAAATGGGGGTTAAATACCTACCTAAAATAGTTTTGTGAAGATTTAATGAGATACCATGTGTCGAAATATGAGACACCTAGCACACAATAAGTGCTACATAAATGCTCCCTTTAGCATTTCTTGCAAAGCAGATCTAGTGGTGATGAACTCTACCAGCTTTTATTTATCTGGGAAAGTTTCCTTCTTTCTCCTTTACGAATGACACTTTTGCTGGATATAATATTCTTGGTTCGCAGGGTTTCTTCTTTCAGCACTTTGTATATATTATCCAATTCTGTTCTGGCCTGCAATGTTTCTGCTTAGAAAAGTGCTGATAGTCTGATGTGGTTCTGTTATGTGATGAGCCACTTTTTCTCTTGCCCTCTGGTGTCTGTTTGTGGTACTACGGTTTCTTCGGACTTCATGCAAGCTCAGCTTGTTCTCAGCTACTCCACGCTTCTAGAATATGCTGGGTACGATCATCACTCAAACTGGGCAAGACAGAAACCAGTCATCAGGCAGCCACCTCTAAAGCTGGAACACTGGATGCATGCTTCAACTATTTCCCTTCCCCAGGGTGAAGCTGGGATTTGAGGGTTTTATCCTGCTCATTCCACTGGGGGGAGGGCTATGGTAAGCAAGTGTGTGTTCCTTAGTTCAAATCATCCCCTTCATTCTCAGCAACCCTTAACCTGGTGCCCTTACTTAGATTCAGCCAATACATAAACAAGTCTCTCAGACAGCCCTCTAAAACCTCTGAATACTGAATGTATGTTTCAGCCTTTGATTTTCCTCTCTAGGGGGAAGCCAGGATGTGGGGATTTTTCTCTCAATGGTGCCACACAGAGAACTGCAAGTGAGTGCCACGAATTTTCCTACAGCTTTGACGTGCTTGGTTTTGTGCACATCCACCACCCCCAGGGTTAAGAGATTCTTAACTGCTTTCTGGATTTCTTACAAAGTGAATTGGTCCATGTATTGTTGAGTTGGTGTGTCTGAGGTGGGGAGGACTATTTGGGGTTTTCTTTTCCACCGTGTTTCTGACAGCACCTTGCATTAGTTCATTATTTTTATTGCTGTACAGAGTTTCATTGCTTAACTTTATGCAGCTTATCCATTCTATTGGTGCCAGAAGATGGAGGAACAGAGATAATAATTCTTTTTATCATTAATTAATAAAAATTTCAGTTGTGTATCTTATAACTAATGAGTTGGTTCACTACTTTTCTTTTTAAAATAATTATGTTTATTCATTTTAAAAACATGTCTGCTTTTAAGCAGATATTTAAAAGTAAGTTTTCATCCATGAAATCTGGAGACACTAATACCAACTAATTATGAATCTTTTAGTAAGAAATGAAGTAGATTTCATTTTTTTTTCCCAAAGAGCTATTCCTTTGTCTAAACACTAGTTATAAAACAATACATCTTCTCTAGCTAATTTGATATACTAACCTTGCCTTATTTAAATATATTTGGGTTTATTTCTGAACATTATGTTCTGTTCAGTTTGATGTGTGTGCCTCCATATTTCAAAACTCTAGAGCATGTATTGTCACGGGTTATGATATGTTGTAATATCTGGTAAGCCTTTTCTCCTTCATTACCCCTCCAGAGCTTTTCTGGCTAACCTTGATTGTTTATTTTTCACATAAAATTTGGAGTCAGTTTGTCCAGGTAAAATTTAAAATCCTAGTGGCATTTTTATTGTGAGTCCATTAAAATGTTAGATTCACCAGTGGACAAAAAAGTTGTCATCTTTATAATAATGTTTCTTTTTCTTTTTTAAATGTCATATGTCTTTCCATTTCTTCAAGTCTTCTATTCAGTATGTTTTTAAAATTTTCTTAGATCTTGCTTATTTTCTACTATTTTTATTTTTTTTTTAAATCTCTTTTGGTATTTTCCTTAACTATGTCCTCTAACTTGCTAACACTTGTGTAAGAATGTCTATTGATTGCTGTGAATTAATCTTAGATCTGACACTGTACTAAATTCTATTATTTATTATAGTTTTTTTAGTTTGTTGTCTTTTGACTCTATGGTAGTTTTTTCCATGGAAAAAATTTTGGATTTTCAAAGTATATATTTTATTTCATAAATCATATTTTATGTAAATGGTGGTTATTCATCATTTAATGAGTACTATTATGCCAACAAGAGAGCATATAAAAGTATAAAGCAATTGTTTAAACAAAGGAAAATGAAAACACAATATACCAAAACTTATGGGAATCAGCAAAAGCAGTACTAAGAAGAAAGTTTTTAGCAATCAATGCCTATATTTTAGCAATAAATTTAAAAAAAAAGAAAAACTATCTCAAGTAAACAGTCTAACTGTATACCTCAAATAGAAAAAGAAGAATAAATTAATCCCAAATTTAGCAGAAGAAAGGAAATAATAAAGATTAGAGCAAAAGTAATTGAAATAGAGAATAGAGAAACAATTGAAAAATCAATAAAAATCAGAGATTGATTTTTGAAAAGATAAACAGAATTGACAAATCCTCAGCTCAGTGAAGGAAAATAGAGAGAAGACTCAAGTGAATAAAATCAGAAGAGAAAGAGGATATATTACAACTGATGCCACAGAAATTTAAAAGTTCGTAAGAGACTACTATGAACAAATATACACCAACAAATTGAATAACCTGGAAGAAATTCATAAATTCCTAGAAACATACAACCTACCAAGACCGAATCATGAAGAAGTAGAGAATTTGAAGAGTCCAATTATTAGTAAAGAGGTTAAATCAGTAATCAAAAGCTGCCCAACAAAGAACAGCCCAGGACCACACAGATTCAGTAGTGAATTCTACCAAACATTTAAAGAAAAATGCCTATTCTTCTCAAACTCACCCAAAAACTTGAAGAGAGCATGACCAAACTCATTTTGTGAAGCCAATATTATCTGGATAAGAAAGCCAGACAAGAAAGAAAAAAGAAATATCTCTGATGAATATAAATGGAAAAATTCTCAACAAAATACTAACAAACCTAATTTAACAGCACATCAAAAAGATCATACATTATGACTTAGTAGGATTTATCCTTAGAATTCAAGGATGGTACAACATATGAATATCAATTAATGTGATACACCAACTCAACAGAATAAAGGATAAAAATGACATTATTACCTCAAAAGATGTATAAAAGCATTTGACAAAATTCAACACACTTTCATGATAAAAACACTCAACAAACTAGGAATAGAGGAAATTATCTCAACCTAATAAAAGCCATATATGATAAGTGCACAGCTAACATTATACCTAATGGTGAAAAACTGCAAGCTTTTCCCCTAAGACCAAGAACAAGACAAGGAAGCTGACTATTGCCATTTCTATTCAACACAGTACTATAAGGCCTATCCAGAGCATTTAGGCAAGAAAAAGAAATAAAAGACAATAAAATTGGAAATGAAGAAGTAAGACTTTCCCTATTTGCAGATGACATGATATTATATGTAGACAACCCTAAAGATTCCACACAAAAAAATATTAGAACTAGTAAATTCAGAAAAGTTACAAAAAGAAAATTAAGAAAACAATCCTATTTACAATGGCATCAGAACAAATAAAATACTTAGGAATAAACTTATCTAATGAAGGGAAAGATCTGAGCACTGACATCTATAAAATATTGCTTAAATAAACTAAAGATGAGGCAAATATAGTTTACCCTTGAACAATATGGGTTTGATCTACACAGATCCACTTATATGTAATTGTTTTCAATAAATAAGTACTACAGTACTGCATGATGCATGGTTGGTTGAATCTGCAGATTCAGAACCATGGATATGAAGGGCTGATTGTAAAGTTATACACAAATATTCAACTGTGCAGGATGTCAAGTGCCCCTATGTTGTTCAAGAGCCAACTGTAAATAGAAGTGCATCCCCTATGAAAATCCCAATACATATTTTTTCAGAAATAAAACAAAAATCCTAAAATTCATGAGGAACTACATAAGACTCTGAGAACAAAGCTGAAAGCCTCACACTTCCTGACTGTAAAACATAACTCAAAACTACAGTAATCAAAACAGTATATTACTGGCATAAAGACAGATATATAGATCAATGGAACGGAATAGAGAGCACAGAAATAAACCAAACACTTAAGGTCAAAGATCTGCAACAAGTGTGGCAAGACTACACCATGGAGAAAGGATAGTTTCTTCAACAAATGGTGCTGGGAAAACTGGATATCCACATGCAAAAGAGTGAAATAGGACCTTTATCTTACATCATACACAAAAGTCACTGAAAATTGATTAAAGACTTGAGCATAATATCCAAAAATATAAAACTCATTGAGAAAAAGGAGAAATGTTTCATAATATTGGCATTGACAGTGATGTCCTGATATGACACCAAAAGTACAAATAACAAAAACAAAAATACATAAATGGGACTATATCAAAATTAAAAGTTTCTGTACAGCAAAGGAAACAATCAAGAAAGTGAAAAGACAGCCTACACAATGGGAGAAAGTATTTGTAAATCATATGATCTGATAGGTGGTAATACCCAAAATATGTAAGAAACACCTACAACTCAATAGCAAAAATCAAATAACCCAATTAAAAATGAGCAAAGGACTTGAATACACATTTCTGCACAGAAGATATACAAATGGCCAACAGGTATATAAAGAGATGTTCAATATCACTAATATCAGGGAAATACAAATCAAAACCACAATAAGAAATCACCTCATAACTGTTAGGATGACCACTATCAAAATAAGAGAAAATTACAAGTGCTAGTGAGGACGCAGAGAAATTGAAATCCCTGTGCACTGTTGGTAGAAATGTAAAATGATACGCCTCTATGGAAAACAGTATGTGCGTTACTCAAAAAATTAAAAATAGAACTAGCATATAATCTAGAAATCCCACTCTGGGTCTTTAACCAGAAGAAATGAAATCAGGATCTCAAAAAGATATTTGCTCTCCCATGTTCATTACAGTATTATTCACAATAGCCAAGAGGTGGAAACAAGTGTCCTCTTGATGGATAAATGGATAAAGAAAATTTGTTATATAAATACAATGGAGTCTTAACCACTGGACCGCCAGGGAAGTCCCACACAGAAACAGACTCACAGACTTAGAGAACGAACTTGTGGTTACCTTGGGAAGGGTGGGGAGAAGGGACAGATTGGGAGTTTAGCACTGACATGTATACACTGCTATATTTAAAATAGCCCAACATATGGACATATATACACTACCAAATGTGAAATAGCTAGTTAATGGGAAGCAGTTGCATAGCACAGGGATATCAGCTTGGTGCTTTGTGACCACCTAGAGGGGTAGGATAGGGAGGGTAGGAGGGAGACGTAAGAGGGAAGGGATATGGGGATATATGTATACATATAGCTGCTTCACTTTGTTATACAGCAGAAACTAACACAACACTGTAAAGCAACTATACTCCAATAAAGATGTTAAAAAAATAAATAAATAAAAATAAAATAAAATGGACCAAGAAGGACCTACTGTATAGTACAGGGAATTCTGCTCAATATTATGTTACAACCTAAATGGGAAAAGAATTTGAAAAAGAATAGACATTTTCATTCTCCTGAATACAAATCTGAGGTAGTCCCACTCATATGACCATAATGGGCACTGATTTGCCTAGATTTATAACAAGAAAAGCAAGATGACCAACAATAAGTTCTTATACTACTAGTTTTGTATTTGAAAACTCTTTCAGATCTTGCTAGAACAAGCAACACAATCTGTTATCTAAACAACAAAAGTCTGCAGATTATGAACCTTGACAAGGAACTCAGTAATTGTCCTGGCCATGGTCAGTCTAAAGATGAGACTACCCAGAGGATAATGATCTGAAAACACAACTATGATTTTAAACTAGACTGTCCCCAAAATGGGCTAAAATTAAAAATCAGAAACAGAGAAGACAGATTACCCTTGTAGGTTACACATGGTGTTGGGTACCTAGAGGCATTAAGAGGGAAGATGAAGACCACTCAACTGTCCAGCTCTTTTTGTATCCACACAGGGAATGCAAATATTTATCTGTTGGTAGGTTTGTGAGTTCTCTAGAAGTGAGACATCATATCCTAGGAGGAGCTCTTCCTCCCCTATTAGAAAACCTAGGGTTAGAGCACAAGCTTAGAAAATTGCAGTTTTAAGGAACTTAACCATAATTTTATAATTAGGTGTCTAGACAGTTGGTATTTTAATTTCAACATATGTGTAAGTTTTATGTCATTTTGAAAATAAAATGTTTCTATTGCATTATATGGGGAGATTTAAATGAGCACCATAATTTTTTTCAGTGAATAATTCTTAACGCGGCACTTCTCAATGTGCCCTCATCTTTGCTCCAATCAGCTCTAGACCTAACTTTTCCATCAGAGCAATAATGAAGATAGTTTCTTGCATTCTTGGAGGCAATACAATGTAGGACAGTGATTTTTTAACACTGACTGTACATTTGTCTCACCCAGGAAGTTAAAAAATGTCCTGAGGCCCTGGCCTCACCCAAAGAGATCTGATTTCGTTGTTCTGGGTGGAAACTGGTCATTAATAGTCATAAAGCTTCCTTAAGTGATTAGAGTATTGCAGGTAGGATGCAACCATCTAGTGAAGTGGTTCAGGAAGCAGGTTCAAGAATTAGATCACTTTAGTTCAGATCAGGACTCGGCAAACCATGGCTCACAGGCCAAATCTAGCCAGCTTCTTGTTTTGTAGATACAGTTTATTGAACAGAGCCATACACATTTGTTTCACTACTGTCTATGGTTTCTTTCTCCCTACAAAGGCAGAGTTGACTAGTTGTAACAGAGACTGTATGATCCACAAAGATTAAAATATTCACTATGGGCCCTTTACAGAAAAAAAGTTTGCCAGACTTTTGTTTAAATCCTAGATCTTAAATTGTTGGTCCTAAAATTGCTCATTAGCAGTGGTGTACTGGTAAACACTTAATAACAAGTACCTGCAGGTTTGGGGAGGTGACAGGAGAATGGAGGTCCTGATCTGTAGAATTTGCTAATTTCTATGGTGTAAATATTTAATTTCAAGCTACCAACAAGAGGTTCCATGTGCAGAAATGGGAAGAAATGTACATAATTGACTCTCACAAGAAGGCATTTCATAATATTTTTGAGATATATCCAAGTTTTTACATGCATCAATAGTGAATTTTTTTATATAACAGAGTGGTATCCCACTTTATGAGTAAACCACAATTTGTTCACTCAGTCTCCTCTTAAAGGGATGTTTGGATTTTTTTTTCAGTGGTTTGCTATTATGAATAAAGATGTTATAAACATGCTTATGCAATATTTCTGGGCACTTTTGTGTTAAATTCACTTGTGTAAGTATCTAGGTACAGAATTGCTGGGTCAGATATGTATTCAACTATGTCAGAAAACACTAAACTGCCATGATGCAAACGAACTTGTATGCCAAAGAAGAAGGATCTATTCATATTTTACAACCCACCAAAAACATGTATTATTTTAAAGTAAACCATAAATAAAATGCCATATAGAATTTTATAGTATAGAATTTAAAACTGCACACAATAAAATCAGGAAATTTTTTTAGATCAGAGGATATCAAACAGTATAAGCAATGTATGATTGATTCCAAGAGCAAAATAAATTCTATCATCAAATGGCTAGTGAGAGAACAACTCAAATATTCTTTTCAGATTTTTTATGGGATTATAGTTTTTAAAAATCACACATTCAAAAATGTATTAAGTCATTTAGATACAGGTATTATAATATTACTACATTCATATGCTATGTATCTGATAATAATATTTATAGGTCCTATTTTTAGCAAATCAAAATAACTTTGCTTAAATTATATGAACATTTCCTATATACAATCCATTCAGTATAAGGGCTTAAAAAAAGAGTTTAATTCTCAAAAATCACTCTCTTCAGCCTTGTTTATTCTACCACTGTGCACAATTCAAAAACAATTCAATCATTTTTCTCTTTGCCCTTCATGTTACTTAGCCTCACAATATGTCTATTGTAATAAGTGTTATAAAGAGGTCAGATAACTGTATTAGAGAGAAGCATTTTAGTTTACATCTAGTTAAACTTATGATCAAAAAATCATAAGACTTCTCAGCCAAAAGATTACATTTTGTGACTGAAGAGAGAAAAATGTTTGAAAATTACATCCCAATAAAATGTTTAATTTCACCCTGAACCAGTTAACAGAAAGCTGTTTTTCAATAGCAATGCTTTGTAATTATTAAACTCCATACCAAAATATCGCATTTTCAAAATTTAGCTCTTATGAAGTTATAGAAACAATGGGGAAAAATGAAAAGATGCGAATTTGTTGGAGAAAGGCTGAGTACTATGTTATCAAAAAGATTTATTCTTGGAGTGTTCATAAGAGATGGCTCTAGTGGAATTTTATTCACTTTCTCCTCAAGAAGGCAGGAGCTCAGAGGAACAGAAAAACTGTTTACAAAGCAAAAGGATAAAGAAAAAGGAAACAGAATGTGGAAAAAGCAGAATCAATTGAAATGAAGCTAAAACAAATTCATATTTACCAATATTAAAAAGAGATAATCCTGTTCCAATATCTCTTAGGCCATAAAATTGGTCTAAAAAGTGTTTCTAAAGCAAATAGTTTTAAATGGGACCTGAAAGAGACTATATGTAAAGAAACATAATTTTCTATATGTTGTTTTGTTCTATTTTGTTCTTTGGATACAGTATTTAGAAATGGGACTGAATGTAAAATATAGGAAACAACAAAGGGACAAGGTTTATTTTGTTTTTTTAAGTTTATTTATTTTATTTATTTATTATTTTTGGCTGTGTTGGGTCTTCGTTGCTGCCCGCGGGCTTTCTCTAGTTGCGGCGAGCGGGGTCTACTCTTTGTTGCAGTGCATGGCTTCTCATTGCGGTGGCTTCTCTTGTTGTGGAGCACAGGCTCTAGGCGCATGGGCTTCAGTAGTTGTGGCATGTGGGCTCAGTAGTTGCAGCTCGCGGGCTTAGTTGCTCCGCGGCATGTGGGATCTTCCCGTACCAGGGATCGAACCCGTGTCCCCTGCATTGGCAGGTGGATTCTTAACCACTGCGCTACCAGGAAAGTCCCAAAGGTACAAGTTTTAAGAAAGAGGTCTGTGAAAATTTCCAAACTGTTCAGTCAAATGGGAAAAGCTACTGTATAGCTATACACAACACAGTATGAAATAAAAATGAAATCAAGAGTGAGAACTCATGAGGGTGTATTTGTAGGAGTAAACCCTAACCCGAGTAGCATGAATCTGTGTACCTCAGTGACTTAAAAAAGTAATCACATCACATTTCAACACAATTTTGAGGGACCCTGATCTGTGCAATCTTTCAGAAACCCCAGTTCTTGCCTGCCTATCCTGCTACCATCCTGCAGGTCTACATATTTTGTTAACATATGGCTTTTCTAGTTCTCTTCCCCCATGGGGATTGTTTTAAAGCTTACAGTGTGATTGTTGTTGGTTTTGTTTGTCTTTCCATCAATATTTAGGCATTTCCTAGAAAATACAATTATCTCAAAAATTTAGTAGTCTCCTGATCTATTTGGCTCCAATCAACTCTCTGAACTGGTAGCCATATTCAAAGCTCTTAATATCATTCTCAGATCTGCTTTTGTTTCTTTGATTCGTTGCCACACCCACATGCCCATCTCTCTTGATTTAATGGTGGCTATCTTGCAAGTATCTGAAATAATTATCTAGGGTGTGAATGTACCACCACTGATCTCATATTTGCTGAAGGGCTAAGTCAATGTTCAACTGCATAAACTCTATGGGTCTTCAAAGCTCAGAGCTTTTTGGAAATCATACCCCTCATTATCTTTGGTCTAGAAATCTTTATAACAGTGAAAGACCCTGAATCTCTAGACTCCATTTCCTTTCACCTCTGGTTGCAAATTGGCAACTTCAGAGCTCACTTGGTTCTTGTAATATCTTGTCAATGGCAAGAAAGAGTAACCAATACACATTTATACTTTTATTCTTTTTGCCCACTTCCCATAGAACTACTGAGGTATGTGGTCCACTTTCCATGTTACTGTAGGAATTGCTTTTACCAAATATCATGCCATCATATAATACAGATAGCTATTTTGCCAGCCTCTGATATCAGTTTCTATGCAGTTTACCAGACTATAGTTAAATATGCCACATGTTTTAAGTTTTGTAAAAGCATCATCTCACTTTCAGTACCACTTTCTGTGTTAAAGTAAATGCTAGCTGCAGAACTACGAAATCCCCTAATTTTAATGTGACAAAGTTATATTACTCACTCACAATATAATCCAACATGGATCAGCACAGGGCTGCTGGAAGGGATGGATAGAAGCAGTTCTACTCTGTGCAATCATTTAGGGACCAAGGCTCCTTCTATCTTGCAGGTCCATTAACCTCTAAGGAAGGGGTCAATAAGCTTTTCCTGTAAAGGGCCAGATGGTAAATATTTTAGGCTTTGTGGGTCATATGGTCTCAGCCAAACTACTCAACTCAGCCATTGTAGCCAGAAACCAGCATTAATGAATGAGTGTGGGTCTATTCCAGTAAAACATTATTTACACAAGAAGGTAGCCAACTGGATTTGGCCCATTTTCTGTAGTTTGCCAAACTCTGCTCCAGGACCTCAAAGACTTCTACTGAATTTTCTATCTCCCAGAAAAGGAAATAAACAGTAAATGAAATATTTCATGAGGGGCCAGGCCTAGAAGTGGCATATATATCATTTATGCCCATATTCTATTGGTCATAATTCAGTATGATGGTTACCTAACTATAGGCAAAGCAGGGCAACATCACACACTGTGTGCCCAAAGCAAAAAGGAAATCATTAGGACAGAGCTGACATAGTTCTGCTAGATAGATATTAAAAAATATATATATTAACACCCATTAATATACTTTGGAATAATTGGCATTTTTAACATTTGAATAAATGGCAAAAGAGAGCTACATTAGATTACTTGCAGAATTCCTGCTTGACTGGTCTTTCTGCATATATTTCTGATTTTGTTGCATAAGTCTTATTTCCATAAAAAAAGGGATAGGATGTAAATTTATGTTTTTAGATACCACATGCAGTGTTTTCATTTATGATCCTATTTCACTGACAGATTCCTTGTGATATCAATATCATAATTTCTATTATGTACAGAAAACTGAAGCTCAAAGAAGTTCAATGATATGCAAATTCACAGCTAGTGGAATAGCCAGGTAACTCCAAATTAATCCTCTTTGCGTGAAGCCACCAACAGCTCCTATGAAAGTAGAAACCTGTTTCTTGTCATTTTAGCAGCTGGGACTTCTGTTTTAATAGAGGTGATGAATTGCTTCAGATACTTACCATAATGGCCTTTCCCTCAACATTGTTTCTTAAAAAAATCAATAAAGGAAGTGTGCTTATTTGGAGAAGACATAGACAGTGAGGTTAATGTTTCAAAAAGAAGTATTTTATCAATAGTATAGTTTGTATAAAGAAATCCCTCTTGTCTAAAACTCTTTCCTTACTAAATATTATTCATTTTATTCTTCTATGAATAGAGAGAGCTTGGAAATCATTGTCCCTTCATAGTCTAAATATTTCTTTGGGATTGCCTTCTAGGTTAAACCTCACCTTGAAATGCTGGTGTGTCTATCAACTTTGGTAATATTCTTCCAAATGCCCTCAGTGCTGATAATACCCATTGTGCAAATTATAAAAGGGTCCATTGTGCTCTGGGTGGTCCAGCTTCTTAGGAAGAGAAATGACTGGGTTCTCAGTCAACAGCTGTCCTCTTGGCTGGTCGCCCTTGGGTAAGACAGTGGGCTCAGTGATAGGCTTCAAAATATCAAGTCCCAGTCCCTGGAACTTGTTAATGTTACCTTACATGGAAAAGTTTTTGCAGATGTAATTAGATTAAGGATGTTAAGATGAAGAAGTTATGCTGGATTACCTGGGTGGGTCCTAATGCCATGATCTGTATCCTTATAAGAGACAGGCAGAGGGAGATTAGACACACTCAGAAGACAGTGTGAAGACGGAGGCAGAGACTGAAGTGCTGTGGCCACAAGTCAGGGAACACTGGCAGCCAGCAGAAGCTAGAAGAGGCAGGTAACAGATTCCCTCCTAGAGCCCTCCAGGTAAGTGCAGCCTTGCTGACACAATTTCTATTACTTTAGTCACTAAGTTTGTGGTGATTTGTTACATCTGCCACAGGAAACGAATACAGGTAGTATATGAATAAACCCAACTCTGGAACAATTTCCACTCTGTGGAGAACAGTGGAAGAGAAAGAAACATCCTTTCTCTTCAGATGTATCATTTCATTCTTGAAAACTATTTCCAGGTTCTTAGTCTATGCTGTCATCAATTATAATTTTAATGCTTTCCTTTGTCGCCTCCCTTCCTATAGTTTCTAATATTACGAATAAAACAGCATTCTCTCTTCTATGCTACCACTATTGTTTACACAATTTGTCCAAATCAATTCAATCATCAAACTGCGATTTTCCAAGTATTACATTTATTCATTCCATGTACATATCCCAATCTTTTATTTCTGTCGTCGTCATGTTATCTACTTTCCTCTGGTCCACTGACCAAGTTTTTTCTAATCTAAATTTTTTTCTAATTTTTCTAATTCTAAGCTTTATTTCCCATATTCTTTATGCTTAGAAAAGCCTTCTTCATTTCTTGTGTCCAACAAAACACTCCAAATGTAGATCCCAGCCTATATTCCCAAAACTGCTTCTCCTAAACTGGTAAAGAAAATTTCAGATCTAGGCAAACTGAGGTTCCCAAGTAAAACCAGAAATAAACTGTATGTAGGACAATCAGCATCATCAAATGTAGAAAGTTCCTGGGTTGAAAGAATTCACTTAATCTTTTCCTCTAAATGGTAACTTACTAAAAAGTTAACCTTTAAATTGAAATTTAGTGGCAGCATACAGAAAGCAGAATAAAGAGCCATGAGTAGATAGAAGGGAGAAAATTCAACCTCTAATCTGTCTCTCAGTTTTCCCTTTCTATCTCTCTGTCATTCTTTTATTTTCCCTTGAGTCTGCACAGCCTTTATCACAATGACTCCGTAGAATGAATGAAGAGTGAAACTAGGCCACTTAAAAATACAAAGATATCAGAGGCAGAGAGGGAATAGGGAAGAAGTAAGGAAACTAGGGCCCAGTATTTATAGTCTCCTATTGCTCCTCTTTCTTTTTTCAGTATCAGATCCATTCCTCTTCAATAAAAAAGCCACATCTCAAAGAATCAATCTGTATATCCTAAGAGATCTAAATCTCAACCTTCATTTAAATATTTAGACATCTACACATACATAATGCATACATACTATTAAAAATGAGATCTTTTTAAATCATGTAGAATTGGCATAGATATATAAAAATACATTCTGAGATATTGCTACAGATAGTAAGCAAAGTTAGGTCTATTCTTTCAAGAAGAATGATGGGCCTGGGATTTTACCCTCCTCTGTGAGACTGTCACATTGTATGGATACTGGCAGAAGACACAGCACAGTAAGCAGCATAAGCTTCATGTTATTATCAGCTCCCCTTCTCTCACCCCCAAAATCCCACAGGGCAACACAGAGTGAATGTTTGGGGTAAGTTACATGCAGTGGGTTTGCTCGTGGCTGAGGAACACCAAGTTTAGAAACTCCCATGGTGTTATAATAGGGAGCAAGCAGACCTGCCTGACTTTTGCCCCAGAGAGAGATGGTATATTTTCTGTATTGGACAGCAAACAAACCAGTCCTCTGCTTCAAAGGAGACAATCTTTCTACCAAGACTGTTAGGTATAAAAACATCCTAGAAGGTATAGTCTAGAACAAAGATGGCCAGCACCTCTGCTCAAAGATGTGCAGAAATGTGAGAGGCCAATGAAAAATTGTCTTTCAGCTGCTTCTTTGACATGATAATGAGAGAAACACATTAGAGTGTGAGATTCTTAACTGAATTGTGAATTGGTAAAAAAAAAAAAAAATACCAAGCAGATATGCTCAGCTTTTCCAACGGACTTTTATATATTTCCAGAGCTTCTGAGCTATAAAATTGGCTACTGGAGTTTATCTTCTATTATCTGCTGATGAAATTAAAAATAAATATACCATACTGCAGTCACTATGGAAAACAATATGGAGATTCCTCAAAAAACAAAAAATAGATTTACCATGTGATCCAGCAATCTCACTCCTGGACATATATCCAGAAAAGATGAAAACTCTAATTTGAAAAGATACAGGCACCCCAATATTCATAGCAGCACTATTTACAGTAGCCAAGGCATGGAAGCAATCTAAATGTCCATCAATAGATGAATGGATAAAGGAAATGTGGTATATATATCTACAATGAAATATTACTCAGCCATAAAAATAATGAAATAATGCCATTTGCAGCTACATGGTTGGACACATTATCATACTAAGTGAAATAAGTCAGACAGAGAAAGACAAATATCATATGATATCACTTATATGAGGAATCTGAAAAAAAAGATACAAATTAGCTTATTTACAAAACAGAAATATATTCACAGACATAGAAAACAAACTTAAGGTTGGAATTAACATATACACACTACTATATATAAAAGAGGTAAACAACAAGGACCTATGTTTAATATCTTGTAATACCTATAATGGAAAAGAATCTGAAAAAGTATATATATATATATATGTGTGTGTGTGTGTGTGTGTGTGTGTGTGTGTGTAACTGAATCACTTTGCTGTACACCTGAAACATTGTTAGTCAACTATACTTCAATAAAAATAAAAAATAAATAAGAATTTTAAAAAAGAAATGTACCAATTAAAAGGCAGCATAAGCTAGAGAATCTGTAGATCAGGGCTAAATTAATTCAGTCATATATTTTGCACTCTTAACACAATATTACTGTGGTGTGTGTGAAACATCCATTATTACCTTGCCCTAGTAACTTACTATTTTGATGTACTGTATTAAAAAGTAAAGGAGTTCATGATTCAAATAGAAGACAATTTTGTGACATATATTTTACCAATATTACAGAAAATTAACATTAGAATATTTAGTTCATCAGCTTTCTTCAAGCTTGCGCCGAAGGAATGTAACTGTGGCATCAGCTAAGTGCCATGTGAAGAAAAAATTCAAGGGAAATTCAAGATTAAGTTCAACTGAGCCAACAAATGGTAAAGGAATAATGTTCGGAAAAGAGAGTAATAGCCTGAGCCTTAATTCAACACTTTTCCATTTTGTTTTCAAATCTATTGGGCCATTTGTTTGAAGGTGATCAATATTCATACTTATGAATATCTTGAATTCTGCTGTAGTATGATTTCATGCCTAAATGCACAAAAGACATAAAAAGCAAGTGTCACTGTCCTACTAGTTTTACCAGTGTCTACTTACGAACTTTAGTTCTCGAAGCTTGAAAACTAATACAAGCTATTATCAGATCAGAGAACCTGGTGGCTGTTCTGACATCACAGATGACTACAGACAGCTCTGGACATTTGTTGTAAAAAATTCATCCTTTATCTTTTATTTTGTTTTGTTTTTTTAAAAGTAATAAAAGCTTTTTTTTTTTTTTTTTTGCGGTACGCGGGCCTCTCACTGTTGTGGCCTCTCCCGTTGTGGAGCACAGGCTCTGGACGCGCAGGCTCAGCAGCCATGGCTCACGGGCCTAGCCACTCCGCGGCATGTGGGTTCTTCCCAGACCGGGGCACGAACCCGTGTCCCCTGCATTGGCAGGCAGATTCTCAACCACTGCGCCACCAGGGAAGCCCTAAAACCTCTTTTGAGAAGAGAGAAAAGTAAGGAAAAGATGTCTCCATTAATTATATTGTCTATATTTTGCTCTATTTTCTCCCAATCATATTTTCTAGACTTGTAAATATTAATATCCTTTCTCTCATAATTCTAGCCATTTTCAATGATTGCATAATACTCTATCCAATGGCTGTATTGTGATATAGTTAAAAATTTTCCTGTTTTTAAACATATATATTTGTTACTGTTATTGTTATTAATGTTACTATAAAAATTATGCAAGGGACATATGTTGTATATAACTTCTTTATGATTACGATTATTCCTCAAGATAGAATTTCAGAGGGGGAAGTACTGAATCAAAATTAATAAAAAATTATTATGAAATTATCAAAAGTTATATAGTACATATATTTCTTATGTATTTCTTCTTTCTCCTCTAGACACATCACCCACAGTAACTTTCATGGTGACTGTCTTCCATTAAGATCAAGAGGGACACAGTTCTCATCACTAGTTAGCTGGAAAAAATATCATTCTAATAATGAACTCTTAAGGAATTTCTTCAATTTGTTAAGAGACAATTACTTTTCAGCATTGATCGTTAGTGCTTTTTGTTCACTATAGTCTTTAATCTCCATAAAAATAGACTACAAGTTAGGTGTTGTAAATCAAATTCTACAGATAAAGAATTGTGTCTCAAAAGGGTAAGGTAATATGTTTAAGGTTGTATCTAGTAAGAGGCCAACCTAGAATTCAAACCCAAGTCTGTCTTGACATTCAGCTACACTATTCTCTTCACCAAAATATTGCAGACCCCATAGCCCTCCCATGAATGAACAAGACTGTGTGTGTGTGTGTGTGAGAGAGAGAGAGAGAGACAGAGAGACAGAGACACACAGAGAGACACACACACACAGAGAGAGAGAGAGAGAGAGAGAGAGAGGAGTCATTTCTAACAATCCTTAAATCTCATCTCTTCACTGCCATTTTCTCTGGTGAATTATAATCATGGGACTGTCAAAGATTTTAGTGAAGAATAAATCACACACCAAGGAGTCTCTTGCTTCATGGTTAACACATAGCAGAGACCTATTTCATTTAATCCATTCTTACATCTCTATAGTTGAGCCCACTGTAAAATTTCTGCAAATTTCCTATTTAACTGCATTTAAAAGCAGGTTTCCCCGAATTTTTTTTCAGTTATACCATATAGGGAATTCCCATCTTGCACCTTATTTTCTGTACATTTTCGCCTAGTCAAAAGGGATAATAAAGACATGATAGTCTTTCCTATGTATATTGAAATACATTTTCTTAGAAAAGTTTCCGAAACTCATTCCAGTGAAGAAGTATTTTAAAACACTGGTTCAATGTTTATTACTTCTTTGAGAAAAATGCCCCAACTTTGCCTCCATATGACCAGTCTCAATGATTAGTATATGCCAATGGCTCCAGAAGATTTGACAGAGAGATGGTAGAGGCACAATTGTGTAACCTAGAAGTTCACCTTTTAAGAAATTAATAGATTTGCTTCCATGAACTCACTTTTGTTTTGACATCTTTCTTTTCATGATTTGCACCTGGTAAATCACAAGATTTCCTCTTGTGCATTTGAATCTGGTAAGGAAAATAACAAATACAATGCTCATTAATTTTATCTGCTCTCTTATATAAACTACTCTGCCTAAAATAAAGCCGCTGAGGGCTTCCCTGGTGGCGCAGTGGTTGAGAGTCCGCCTGCTGATGCGGGGGACACGGGTTCGTGCCCCAGTCCGGGAAGATCCCACATGCCGTGGAGTGGCAAGGCACGTGAGCCATGGCTGCTGAGCCTGTGCGTCCGGAGCCTGTACTCCGCAACGGAAGAGACCACAACAGTGAGAGGCCCGCGTACTGCATTAAAAAAAACAAACAAAAACAAACAAACAAAAAACTGAAAAATTCCTACAAGAGAGATATTAAAATATTATTTTGGAAATGTACAAAAATATGTCTTTAATATTATAAATTAGAATTTAAATCAATAACTTTAGATATTTTTATTGAATAAATTCCTTATCAAAATAGAGAGATCTTAATAAAAGTACAGAAGAATCAAGTTGTGTGAACATTATAATGTTCCTTATTTTAGGAAATCAACTACTTTGTTTTAGGTTTGCAAGCTCCTCAATAAACAAGTTATAGTTAACATCAAAATTTCATCTCTACGGAGCTAGCTACTTTTTTCAAGTAATAGATCAGACACTATCCCAACACATACTGATGGCAAATGCCAATATAAATTAATACATAATGTTTATAATTGTAGTTAAGATTTATGGAGGACTGATTATGTACATTTACTTCACAATAATCCTATGAGGTTGTGTTGTTATCATCATCAACATCATCTCCATATTATAGTGAGAAAACTGAGGCAAAGATAGTTTTTGAAGTAATACTAGCTGCTGTAATAAAACAACAAAATGCATAATGGCTAAAATAAGATAGTTTATCATTCACAAAAATCTACTTCCTCTATGGCTCTCCTCAAGTCGAGATTCAGAGAACCTGCGTTCTGCATAATCAAAATTTGATGACTCATCTACATGAAGTACACAAAACGGAAAAGAGAATAGAAGATCAAAGGAAGAGGTTTTTACTGGCTCTGCTTAGAAGAAGAACAGCATTTGTGCTCACAGTACACTGACTGGAACTTCGTCACACTTCCATCCTGCAAAGAAGCCTGGGCAATGTGGTCTTTTGTGTTCATACAAAGAAGAGATAGTGGTTTTGGTTCCAGTAGCCAATCTCAATCTCAGAAATCAATGCATGTATAGTAAGTATATATAATGGCTCTTTCTATTTGATTACTAAAGGAATATGTGCTTCGAAAATTTAGCAGATACAGAAGAGTATGAAGAATAACATTCAAAAATCACCAAGAATACCATAATTTGGGGAAAATTACCATTAGCATACTTTATACTTTATGTTTTCTTGTATATTTTCCACTGCATATATATATTATATATATATAAATATATATATATATAATATATAAATATATATATATATATTTATATATATATCAATTTCTTCAACTACAGCAGTTGGATTATTATTTATCACTCAAATAATCATTAAAATATAAAGCAGTGTACAAGAAGACCCTACTCTAATACAAAGCTGGCAACAAATAATTATTATTTTTCTTCCTTTCTTGGAAAAAAATACACTAACTTACACTCTGTTTACCAAAAGATGACTCATATGATTATCATGACCTTCCCACTAACATATCCATTAATAAGTTCCACCTACAAGCTCATCAGACAGCAGGTCAAATGCATTAACTCATAAAAAAAATAATGAAAACAGCTATCAGTTTGGTCACCTTAGTGTGACTACAGAATTATAGAATGGCCAATTTAGTTAAAAATTAATTCATTTTAAATGTTAAATCATGAAACTCCACTTTCCTTACGCACTTCCAAATTAACTTGCAGACACTCAAAATATACTGGCAACCATCTAACTGCATGTTAGATGTAAAATAATAACAGGATGCTGTAATAAAATGAGTACAGATATTTCATTCTTACCTTTACCATTATATAGTCTGTTGTGGTAGACAATTATCTGCTATGAACCTTAGTTTCCTCATCTTAGTATGAGATTATACCTGTTGTAAAGCCTGACTTATAAACAAACCTCACAAGAGGGAAGGGATATGGGAACAGATGTATATGTATAACTGATTCACTTTGTTATAAAGCAGAAACTAACACACCATTGTGAAGCAATTATACTCCAATAAAGTTGTAAAAAAAAAAAAACCCAAAAGACTCTCATAGTCAAAGCAATATTAATCCACCTAGAAAAATAATTTTAAAGTATCTTAAAGTCCCCCAGTCAAAGATGAAATAATAGAAGCAACAAAAAGAATAACTGTAATGGATTTAAACACATAATCTATGTTAAAATCAAGGAGTTGGAGTCTTTTGATTCTGACCATGAAAGATAAGAGGTATCAGATTTACCACCCCAGTAAGAATAACTAAAAAGCTAGAAAAAATACATAAAATAACTTTTACACGCATTACACAACAATCAAAGCAAGGCTACAATCTTTGTGAAAAGAGAAGTCTACAAAATGAGCTCTATATTCAGGCTGGCTTTATCCCTGATGGCATTTCTAAATCATGGCAAGGAAAATAGAGCCCAAGCATAAAGCAAGTAGTCTCAGGGGACACAAATCAGAGCTCACGGCTGTCCAGCTGACTAAGATTTGGGGGAAAGGAGTCACAGAATAAATACCCCAAAAAATATGTGAAAAAAATTCCCTTTGGTGCTTGGCAAACTCCTAAGTACTAAGTGAGACTTGGAGAGTCCTAATAAGCAAGAGCCACTGTGAAGTTTGACAGCTTAGCAGAGATTTGAAAGGCAATCCTGTACTGGAGAGACATTAGGATTTAGGTCTGAGACAAAAGGGCATAATTGACAACTTGGGCTTTCTGTTGATACCCTCAGAAACCATAAGAGTAACACACCATAGGAATAAAAACTGCATACTAGGTGTGAGGGCTAGTCCCTAAAAATAAGGGAAAAAATAGAGTAGCTTACCTTAATAAAACCTAAAAGTATGCCTCATTAGTATCAAGGAGATCCATTAGTAATTTATCTGTTTACCAAAAATAGCTTAACACTGTTTAAAGGATAATAACATAATCAAGATTCTTTATATTAATCACAATGTCCTATATGCAATCAAATTACTAGATAGATGAAGGAAAAAGTGATTGATAATCAATAAATAAAATAGATAATAGAAATAGAACATGAGTGATCCAGTTATTGATGTTAACAGGAGACAGCAATGTCAAAATAATATATATGATTATTGCTATGGTCTGAATGTTTGTGTGCCCCCAAGAGTCACATGTTAGAATCCTAACACCCAATGTGACATTGTTAGAGGGGGGATCTTTGGGAGGTGAGTAGGTCTTGAGGGTGGAGTGCTCATGATGATTTTAGTACTCTTATAAAAGAGACCTCACAGAGCTCCCGAGCCCCTTTCACATGTGAGAACACACTAAGTCAGCAGTCTGCCACTCAGAAAAGGGCTTTCACCAGAACCTGACCATGCTGGCACCCTAATCTTGGGCTTCCAGTTTTCAGTAATATGAGAAATTTCTGTTGTTTATAAGCTACCCAATCCATGGCATTGTATCATAGCAGATCAAACAGACTAAGACAATTACTATGTTAAAGAAAATATATTTTCTTTTTACTGTACAGGAAATGAATGGTCATTCTAAAACAGTAAGATAAAGAATCTAAAAATAAGATCTCATTAAATGAGTTTAACATCAAACTGGATATGGCAGAAGATGGTAGTACTATATTTCAGTAAAAAATAACCAACTTGAAATTCAAAGGAAAACAATAAAGAAGTGCATAAGAAACATGCAGGACATGATCAAAGGTCTAATGTGTGCCAACCTGGAATTCAAGAAAGTGACGAGAGAGAGAAAGTAAAAAAGAAACTCTATTTGAGGAAATAAAGACTGAGAATTTTAAATCCTGTGACAGGTTAAAAAACCTCAGACTTAATACAGTTAGCAAAACCAAGAAAAATAAATATGCAGAGAATTAGAAAAAAAATTAAATTAAAAATTAAATTAAATTAAAAAAAAAAAAACCATGGGATTGTATACCTAGCACAATTGTCCTACCAAAAAATAGAGTCAAAAATTAAAATATTTTAGTTAAAGAAAACCTGAAAGAATTCATTGTCATAATACCTGCAAAAAATGTTAGAGTTCTTTGATGTGAGGTACAATTACTCCAAAGGAAACAAGAAGGGATGAAGAGTGCTAGACAGAGTAAACAAGTGAGTAAATGAAAAGGGATATTGACTGGCTAAAAGAACAATAAAAATGACATTGATTTAACACACATAAAACTAAAATATAATATATAAGACAAAGAAGGGACAGAATTGTGCAAATGGAAGAGACTATGGGAAAGGTTTTGTGTGTACTTAGGAAGTGAGGAAGTATTAATTGACATATATGGGAAATTATATATAACAAATCTCATTTAAAAATCTGAGTACTGATATAGAGAGAATATATATATATGCACATATATAGAGAGAAAAAGAATGAGAATTGTGAATATATTTTTAAAGAGTCTTTAGATGTACATACTGAAACATGTAGAGATAAAAATCCCATATTTTTGTCACAATAACTAAGGAAAGGGAAGGTAGTAGGTACACTGATAATTGTTTTAGCTGAGTAATGGGTACTTGAGGGCACGTGTGTGTTTTCTATCTCTGTGTTAGTAATTAATCTTTTCTGTGGCAACTGGCAAAATGGCATTTTGACATTACATTCATAACCCACACAACTTTATTAAATTTCACCCCTCTCTGCCTGTCTTACATGCACTCTCCATCATGAATATCTAATATTTCTTCCTGCCTACTATATTTCTCTGCCTTTTCCAATGGAGATCTAACTGACCTCAGAGTTTTCTAGTTTCTCCTCACTTTCACTATTCTAACCTACCAAGAAAGAAGTAGGTTAAGCAGAAACCCTCTTAAAATGACACTTGGGAGAAGTAGAGAGTATTCCTTGAGGGGAAAGAGGAGATGGAGACTCTAGGAATGCTCATTGTTCATTTGTTCTTATCATTCTCTTAAAATACCCCCATCTAATTCTCATGCTTGCTGTGAAATGACTGATCTCACATGAAGAACACCTAACACAGAACCTAGCAAGTAGCAAACACTTCACTGCTAATATCCTCCTTAGAACTGTTTATCCTGTACTTTCACATATTATATATTTTCACATATGTTGTTTCATCATGTCACATGATTACAAAATAGAAACGGTAGGGTTGAATCAAAGAAACGACTAATAGAAAAACATATCTTCAAATGTAGGACATTTATAGATGATTAATGACTCTAGACAAAAGTAATTATGTAAACAAATAGTAACAGGGAATGTAGTACACACACCCTACATGCTGGCCGGTGAATGAAATCAAGCTATCACCCCCAGTTCATTGACCCCAAATTATTCCTCCTCCCCTAAACATTCCATGAGACATAACAATACTTTATTTCTCCTTTTGCAGTTCTCTCTGTTTGCAGTGAAGGGGTTCACAGTAAAGTTTCCTCTTAAGAACTTGGAAGTAAGAGATATAATTATCCATGGAAGGCAAAATGATAAAGGCCATCTGTTACCAAAATATTTTTCTAAATCTCATTTGCTCTACAAAAAATAAATTGCATACAGTGGGGAATTCTAGATCAAAGAAAGTGAGAAAATTAGAGATTTTACTACTATTTATACATGTGTAATATTTTTGCCAAATGAAATGCCTGTATATCAAATACATATATATGTGTATGTTTTTTGTGTACACATATACACATACACATATATATACATATACATACACACACACATATATATAAACACTTGATTACAGAAGCCTAGAAGTCCCTCAGTGTGCTGTGTACAAATTGGAGGCCCTGGAAAGTTGGTGGTGTAGTTCGAAGGCCTGACAGCTGGAGAGCAGACAGTATAGATTTCAGTCTGAGTGTGAAGACCTGAGAATTAGGAGCCCCAAGGGCAGCTTGAACAGTCAGGCAAAGACAGCAAATCCTCTCTTTCTCCAACTTCTGTGTTCTATTCAGTCCCTCAATGGATTGTATGATGCCCATCCACATTGGGGAGGGCAATCTGCTTTACTCAGTCTATCAATTCACGAATCTCTTCTAAAATCACCCTCAAAGACACACCCAGAAAAATTGTTTAACCAGCTGTCTGGGCATCCCATGATTGAGTCAAATTGACACAAAATGAATGATCACAATAGATGTCACAGGGGTCTCAGCTGGATCTTTATTGGGTATTCACCACTGAAATTCAAACACATCTTAATATGAGTAGTGGACATGGAAAGTCTGCCCACCAGGTGTTTCTCTGTAGGAAAACAAACAACTTTCTGTTGAAAGTTGAAGCACTGGAATAGAGCTAAGCACTCAAATGTTCCCAATATCAATGCCTCTCTCCTTCCACAAGACATCAGACTCTGATGACCAAATAGTGGTTTTTACTCACACTTACTCCAGTTCCCCATGGAGTCACATCCAAACTCTTAGAGAAAGACTGCTAAGGATGAATGGGTTACATGGCTCCTTTCTTTGAAATGTATTCCAAGATTTTGAGAAATAAGACAATTCACAGAATAGAGTGTATCTCTGTTTAGGAGAAAAACATTCTTTTTATTTCAACATAGCTGACAGCACAGTTTTGGCACCTTGCAGGCTGCAAAATAACAACATGGTGATAATCAGCCCATGCTTGTATCCTTGTGGGGGAAGCACAGAGCTGCTGGAGGAGGAGACCTACATAAAAACTTTGGGGATGGGGTCTAGTCCCTGTGGCTCCACGGGCAGCACAGGCCTCAGGAGCCGAAACTGTAAATGGAGCCCACAACAGGAAAAGGGGAAACCACCAAAGGCCATGTGGTAGCCTAAGAATTTGATCATGAACATTCAAGGAAATATTCTAAACAAAATAACCTGAACAAAATCTGGGTCCTGCTAGCAGGAAAGATGACTGGTGTGAATTGTGAATAACTGCTAGTGAGGTCAGCCACTGGAAGGTTCTGAAAGCACCCTGACATGGAAGAAGGGCCTAGACACAGCAAACAAATTTAGTTACTGCAGATCCATTTTTAACCACATTTGGAATGAAATGAGGAAATATATGTGCAGTGCTATTTAAGCTTAATAGCTATAAACTTTACCCTAAAGTGAATAAGCATGGGAGAAATGAACTAAAAAATATCCCAATAAGGACAGCAAGAATAAGATCAATGTCTATGTCTTTCTGTTTTATGATTAAGGAAATATTACAGATTAGTACCTTAAAGATAATAGAGAAATAATGAAATTTTTACTAACAAGTAGCATAATTTCTAAAAAGAAAGAAAGTAACAAACCAGGAGCCTATTTCAGCAAAGCACAGGTAGGTATTATGGTAACGGGCAGAGGCTCTGAAGCTAGCAATCCTGAGCCTGAATCGCAGGTGTCTTACACACTGACACTGGGGCCTTGGACAAATTATAGACTCAAGTCTCTATTTTCTGTTGTTTAAAATGAAAATAATTATGAAAACCTCCTAGACTACTGAATAAATTAAATGAAGTAATATACCTAAAGCATTTAGCATAGAGGCTGGTACATATTGAGGATTCAATGAGTATACATAATTCCATTATTTTCTTCATATTTTCCTTCTTAAGCAACTAAATATGAACAAGTTCTATGTATAGATATTTATCAATATGATAGAGAACTACTAAGTCATTTTAGCTGAGAAGCATTTCGGTGTTGTACATTCTGATTATACCTTTGCCTACCTATACTGGTCAAGAAAAATTAGTAAGTACACACACACACACACACACACACACACACTCATGTACATATACAATTCCAAAGCTGGCAATAAAGAGCAGGATGATTTCATGCCCTGATTTATAACTGGGCCAGCAGCCTGGATATTCTCCCATGTGCAATTATTTCAGCACTTCCTTAACTTCTTCATCTTACTAATTATAATGCTAATGATGTTATTTTGTGCAAAGAGTAAAGAATCATTAGTTAATATTTGCAAGACCTTCTGAAATATTTTTGAAAGCCTTACAATCCTAAAGAGGATTGGTTTTCATTTCTTACATTTCTTCATAGCATTTCACTTTATTCTCAATTTTTTTTTCCAGAGTCAGCCTGCCAAGGAAGTAGCATTTTACAGTAACTGCTTTTGTTCTTTAAAGTGTCGGCACCTTCCTCTGAACAATTAGTCACTGTTCATAATACAGAGACAAATAGACATATACTTGAGCTTTAGCATGAAGGATATGATGATATAATGAATGGAAGTATCCTGAAAAGTCCTATGACTTTTACTTTAGGTGTATAAATAGGAAAATCAAGAATATTATTCCTGGGCTTCCCTGGTGGCACAGTGGTTGAGAGTCCGCCTGCCGATGCAGGGGACACGGGTTCGTGCCCCGGTCCGGGAAGATCCCACATGCCGCGGAGTGGCTGGGCCCGTGAGCCATGGCTGCTGAGCCTGCGCGTCCGGAGCCTATGCTCCACAACGGGAGAGGCCACAACAGTGAGAGGCCTGCGTACCGCAAAAAAAAAAAAAAAAAAAAAAAAAAAAAAAAGAATATTATTCCTGAAGCTAAGAATAACTTTGTTTAAAAACCAGCAGTTTGGGGGCTTCCCTGGTGGCACAGTGGTTGAGAGTCCACCTGTTGATGCAGGGGACACGGTTTCGTGCCCCGGTCCGGGAAGATCCCATATGCCATGGAGCGGCTAGGCCCGTGAGCCAGGGCTGCTGAGCCTGCGCGTCCGGAGCCTGTGCTCTGCAATGGGAGAGGCCACAACAGTGAGAGGCCTGCGTACCACAAAAAAACAAAAAAAACAAAACAGCAGTTTTATTTCACTACTTAAAAAGAAGAAATATTTTCTATTTACTATTTGTATGCACAATTATAGTACAGTAGTTCAAAAATTCACCAGTTATCAAGAGAAATAAATATGAGTTTTATAAGAGCAGCTTCCTTTTATCTACATGACTTAGACTAGGGTACTTGTATGGGAAAGGATATTTTTGCAACCATGGCAATTTGCTTAATTCATATTTCTTTTACTGAGTTTTCTATTTTGAATGGGGCCTTTCATCATCAGCTTCCTCCATCATTTCATAAGAGAACTGTCCTGTCTCCCATTGGATTTCAACATAGGTGAAAGTGGTAACTTAAATGTATTTCAACTGACTGTTAAGACATGATTTGGTAAAAATCCATTAAAACAATCTCCTGAATGCTCTGATGCATTAAACACTTGCAGGTACACTTATACTGCTGGCAGGGAATATGTTTATCTCCATTTTACGAATAGTCTTCAAGGGAAAAAAGGGAGTCCAGAAATTGACAGCTGGTCCAGACAATTTCCACACATTGAATGTATGCTTACACAAAGCTTTTATTCTGTTTGTATAGATAATAATGTAGCTCCTTAATTAGTTCTGAAAGGCATATATTGTAGGCTGAATGTTACCTGGCAAGTATTCAAAAGACATAAGTTTACATTTTATTTTTCTCTACCCAGGGAATATTCTTTAAGAAATGAATTTCATGTATTAGAAAAAACTAGTCCTTTTCATAAAACATTAACAAATTGCAACAATGAAATCTCTTTTTTGCCATTCTGTTTAATTAAAGTCTAGCTTTGGATAGCTCAAGTACATATAACTTCAAGTAGGTGTGAAATTGCTAATAGACAAACTAAAATGTACCAATGTAAAACAAGATATCAGAGAACCATTAATAACCTTGGTTAGCAGATGGGACCCATTAAAATGCTTAATTGTGTGTTAGGAATACCTCCCAGCACCATTATGAATACTTTTGCATAACGTGATTTCTTTTATCAGACAGTCAACATAGTAAAGAGTTGTCGAGATGATTTTAAAAGATTTCTAGTTTTACTAGAGTCATTTACCAATTCTAACAAATAAAAAATAAACATTTTCTAATCCTTTGAGTCTTTATGGTACCATTAAATAGCTACATCTAACAAAGGCATGCAAAATTTACTGACTTTTCATATTATGCATAATACATGCAAAAATGTTTATATAGCATCCAATACATTCATTATAGTCTTACTAGGAGTTATAGAAGTTGCATAGATAAATAAGTATGGTTTCTACCATAAATGAACCTAGTTTATTAGAATATATGACCACTATACAAAATAGCTATAATTTAAGGTGGAAATTTATATTTTAAGAGTGATTAGATGTCATTGTCTTTGCATGACAAAGAACAAATAACTAAGTTTAACTCAAACATACAGTATGAGAAAGTGAATTGAGGAAAGTAATTTGAGGATGACAGAGAGAAATTGGAGTTGAAAAATCAGGGAAAATCATGAGTCCTTGATAAAGACTTTGGAAATTTACTCCATTGAGGAAAAAGACCTAAAAAGCCCAATGATGTAATTAATCAGGACATTTTTTTGGTAGAAAATGAAAATTTCCAAAAAGATTCCAATCAACTGTACAGTGAATGAAACTTAAGCTTAGGAGGGTAAAAAAAATCAATAAAAGAGCTTAAATAAGATAAATTTATTACTTACAACCCATTTTACTTTCTTAGGTAAACTCAATATGTGTGAATTCTATGATTATCACCTATATGAATGAACTGACAAAAAAACCCCAGAAGTACAGAACTTTTTGCAAAGAGTACCGGTATGCCATCATCTCTACTCTATTTGAAAGAAAAATAGCCAAACGGGAGAAAAACAGCCACTCAAAATATACAATGGTTGTAGAAGATGATTGTAAAAGCTAGATACAATGCTAGCAACTTCTCTTTGAGGAAAAAAGAAAAAACAGATGAAGTAACTTCATGAACTGAATTACAATGATTTTAAGAACATCGTAAATCCTACCCATCCTAGAATTTTGGGGCCTTGTTCTTTCTACTGATATACATATTTAGTTTTTGCTTGCTTACTAAAATGCAATTGCCATCTGAGAAGTGGGACAGAGTCAGCTTCTTTGGCCCACTAACACTGAAACTCAGAGTGTAGAATGGAAGGCTAGACCAAACTGTAGCAATTTTCCAGTGTAGTGATTCATAAAGTGCATTTCATAGAACACAAGCCCCATGTGATTTTCAGAAAAAAAGATTCTATGGTCAAAATGAGTTTGGGAATACCATGCATAATATTTTCTTCCTGGTGGTAAACAATATACATTACCATAGTAAAGGATTTGAGAAGTCTCTTAGCTTAATTTTCTTTAAATCCATATTTCCCAAAATTATTTGAAGATAATCTCTTTTAACTTCCCTTAGTCATATTGATTCATGAAAACATGTTAAAAAACATTTTTCCTTGTGGAATAGAGAAACGCAGACAGTAAAGAATAGGAAAGTTAAGAGGATAGGGTTTGGATTCAGACAGCTCTGCCATTTACAAGTTCTGTGACCTTGGATAAGTTACTTTGATTTTTCTAAGCATCAGTTTCCTTACCTTACAGTGTAGATAATAACTACCTATCTCATAGGTTGTCATAATGATTAAATATAAAATGCTTGTACTCCATATACAGATTAGCATTCAATAGCATAATAGGATTGTTTTAAAAATGAGGCAACTACTCTGAGTTTCAAGAGATGAAGCACTTGGCCCAAGTTCTAGTGAGCGCTAGCCAGCATGACATTTCACTTGGCCTTGCTGGTCCATTGGTTTGCTTGTGCTCATAACCAGTGCAATATTGTGAATTATGAAAAATATATATTTGGTCATTCAGATATTCAAATATATATTTGTCATATATATTTGACTTCATCCAAAGTTCTTGGATCTCAGTTCCCAAAAACCTTGGAATGTCCTGAGCAATAAGAGCAATGAGATCATTTTTGTCATAATATCTGGTCTCTTGTCCTCAGTTTCTGAAATCACTTCAGAGCCATAAAGGTGAAATAGGTGCCATGTTATACATAGGAAGCCCTTTTCCACCAAAACTGATTTTATGTTAATGAGGTGACTTTTGGAGATCCCTGAAAGATGAGGGGGAGGGGAAGCCAATCATAAATAGAAATCAACCATAAAATAGAAGCAGTAACTTTCAATTCCACTCACTGATTTCCTGGGAGGCAAGAGGGGTGGAGGTCAAGTCAATCATGCCTATGTAATGAAGCCTCCATAAAAGGCCCAAAGGAAGGGGTTGGGGGAGCTTTCAGTTTTGGGAACAAGAATGCTCCCAACGTGTCACCACACAGCACCCTCAACTCCACTGGACAGAAGCCCCTGTGTTCAGGACCTCACCCTACATATCTCTATCTTGTTGTTGATTCATATCCTTTAATACGCTTTGTAATAAATGAGTAATCCAGTGAGTAAACAGGTTTCCTGAGTTCTGTGAGCCACTCAAGCAAATTAATTGAACCCAAGGAAGGGGTCTTGTGAACCTTTGATTTATAGCCAGTTGGTCAGAAGCACAGGTAACAACCTGGACTTGTGACTGGCATCTGAAGTGGGGGCAGTCTTGTAGGACTGAGCCCTTAACCTGAGGGATCTGATGCTATCTCTGGGTAGATGCCATTAGAATTGAGTTGAATTGTAGGACATCCAGCTGTTATAAGAACATTGCTTGGTGGTGGGGAGAACTTCTCCCCCACTTTAGATTTGGGTGTCAGAATCAATCAGGTTTTGGGGAGGGCTCTGGAACAATTTTTTTTTTAAAGATATCTTATTTGTTATGGAGCACAGGAAAATTCAAGAATGTGGTTCATAAATTTAAAGGGAAACCTGAATGAAATATCTCCTGGGTGGGGACATGGAGAGTAGGAAGGAGTCACTAGGTGGTCAGAAATATTCAGAGCTTTGGTTGTCTGGAATAGGTGTTGGAAGGAATTAAGAAAAAAAACAGTTAACTAAGCTAGAAGGATAGTGAAGACAATCTTTGCATTCTTCAAAATTTTATCTAGGCTAATCCCAATTACATATTTAGTTTTAAAAAAAATAGCAATGTAATGTTATTTGTGGCTCTCTCTTTTCCAAGTGCATTGCTTGTCACTACTCTCCTATTTATATTCCTCATTTCTCAACTCTGCTGATTCCTTCTCCACTTCACTGCCACGTGGTAGGACCTAGAATACTCACTGTAATCATTATTTTATGTGTCAATTTGACTGGCCGTGGGGTGCCCTGATTAAACATTATGTCTGGATGTGTCTGTGAGGGAGTTTGTGGATAAGATTAGCATTTGAATCAGTAGACTCAGTAAAATAGATTGTCCTCCCCAGTATAGGTGGGTACCTTGAGGGCCTGATTAGAACAAAAGGCAGAGAAAGGAGGAATTCACCCCTTTGTTCTGCCTCAGTGCTTGAGCTGGAGTATCTCATCTCATTTTCTCCTCCATTGGACTCAGACTAAATTAGAACACCCACTTTCCTTGTGGGACATCTCATCCTCTAAAATCACGTGAGCCTCTAAAATCATAATAATGATCTATATACACACATATATATACATATACATACATATGTATTATATATATGTTATATATATATACATAGCTCCTATTGGTTCTTTTTCTCTGGAGAACCCTAATATACTCATACCTCAGATATGTCAATGTTCAGACCTGCTCTAGCTTCACAATTACACTCAATGATCATTCTATGACTAGTATTGAGACTTGGTGTCACTGAAATTCTGGTGCAATGATCAAGTAATATACTACCTTATAACAGTTTTTAGGGATCAACTAAATGAGAGGAAGGTACATAAAGGGCTTGTAAACTTAAGGTACACACACACAGATCTGTTCTAGATAAAGATTACATTTTAAAAAAGCTAAGATCAATATAGCAAGAACAGTATACAAAAGGAAAAAACCTCTCATATATATTTATAGATTGTACACATTAATATTAAATGGGTTGCCTAGAACCTTCTATACACCCATCAGAAAGTAAGAAGTGCCACATGGGGTCTCACCTTTGATTGGAGGGCTAAGAGAAGTTTGTGAGAAGCCATGGTTACTGTCTTTTGTGTCAACTATGAACAAAATATATTAAACATGACTATATTTAATCTTTACAGATCTTCAGCTTATATAACCACTGGAGGTAATTATGCTCAACTTCTCCATTAAATATGTAAAAGTAGCACTCTTTAAAAAGTTTCGACTTCAATCTACTAGAGCTACTATACTTGAAAATTGTGAAAAGTTTTTGTTCATGCCACAGAAAATCTTTTTTTTTTTTTTTTTTTTTTTTTTTTGCGGTACGCGGGCCTCTCACTGCTGTGGCCTCTCCCGTTGCGGAGCGTAGGCTCAGCGGCCATGGCTCACGGACCCAGCCGCTCCGCGGCATGTGGGATCTTCCTGGACCGGGGCACGAACCCGTGTCCCCTGCATCGGCAGGCGGACTCTCAACCACTGCGCCACCAGGGAAGCCCAGAAAATCTTTTTGTTTATTCTATAGAAAATAATTTTACAGTCTGAATCTTTAGATATTTTAGGTCTGATAAACTTTTGATAGATATAAATTATATCACATTTTTCATCTGTGGGTGTCTCTGCTCTAAGTATTTACTGAGGTAAGGTGTGACGTTTTGTAACACAGAAGGGAAACTTCAAAAATTTATCTTTCCTCATGTTTTTCCTCAAATCCTGCTCACCCCAGAAATAACTTCCACCAAACTTCCCCTTTCTTGGTTGGAATCTCCAGCCCTGACTGGCCTTCTTCCATCAGAAACCCCTCCCTTCTTACCTTTGATCCTTTCTCTACTTTCTTTAGAAATAAATATACAGAAACATTTAAAGATTAATTTAATGAATACCTTAAGCTCATGTAGTAATCTATAATAATTGCTTCATATTTTTTTTCAAAAAATAAGGCATTAAAGGTACAAAGCCCCCTGTCTAACTCTCCCTGTTCCCATCTTTTCCTCATACTCCCCACCTCCCCTCAGCACTAACCACTATCTAAATACAGGGATTGTTATCCCTATGAAATTTTATAAGCTACTGTTGTCTATGTATGTATTAACAAATAACACATAGCATTGCTTTGCATACTTTTCAACCATAAATGGTATGATGTTCATTCTACAACTTGTTCATTTCCTTCAACAATATTCATCTTAAGTACTGGATCACATTTCACTGTATTCATAAACTAAAACTTATTCTTTCCTCTGGTGATGGGCCTAGAAGTTATTTCCATCTTTTCTGTATTATAAAACTTGCTGCAATGAGCATTCTCACTGATCTAATGAGTTTTAGAACTGTGCCCCACATGTCTAAGCCCTCAAATGTGACCTATCATCAAAGTACAGTCCAGGGATAAACAGCATCGGCATCAGCTGGGAACTTGTGAGGAACATAGATTATCAAGGTTCACTCTAGACCACTGTATCAGAATATACACTTTAAAAGGAGACCTTATAGTCTGTATGTGAATGAAAATTTGAAAAGCACAGATTTATTTTACTTCTAACTGTAGGTGCTACTGTTACTATTGATGCTACAGTTGCCAAGGTTGTTATGTGTCCTTATAATCGTGCAAGAATTTCTCTACAAAGTGAAGGTGTGGCGATTTAGCATATACAGATTTTCAACTCTTCTAAATGCTGCTCTACAAAAGGAGTGGACTTATTTACACAGGCAACAGCAATGTTTGAGAGTCCTCAGTTCTCCACATCTTCAACGATAATTAATATAGTCATGTTTTCAAGTTTCTGACAGAATTTAGTCAAAATATTTTATTGTTGTTTTATTTCAAATTTCCCTGATCCCCATAAGGCTGAACCTTGGTAATGTTTCTTGGCATTTACTTCCCCTCTTTTATAAGATATCTGTTTATATAAATGTTTATATTCTATCAAGGTGTTCGTCATTTTAAAAAAAATTTTAGAAGTTGTTTATATGTTGGGAATACTATTTTTTTCTCTCAATGTATTACAAATATCTTCTCCCATCTGTGGTTTTTTTGTTGTTCTTCTTTTCTTTGTTTATAGTTCCTATTTCTCCATGCAGAATAATTCAATGAAGTCGAAGTTACTATCCTTTCCCATATGTGTATATGTGTATATATGCCTGTTTTGTCTTTTTTATCTAAGTAAAATTAATATTTACTTTTGTGAGTTTTCTAAACATACTTATTTGAAATATTTGGCCATATTTTCTATAAAATTACTTTCATCTGGAATAAATTCCATTACTAGTTGTTCATTTTGTTAGTAATTCTTATTGGATATATTTATGCATTTTGAAATCTGGAGTGAAGAGTCATTTTAAATTTAAGTTATTGTTATTTATCTTTTATATTTTTGGCTTAGTTTTACCTCTGTCTCTTTTTCTCTACTCACATGGTCCTCTAAGTCAGTTTTGCAATTTTATCTTATAATATAGCATTATAGATTTCCTTTTCCACAAAAGTATATGGAATATCTTAGATCTGGCTGATGGGGGTGGAGGGGGAAGGGTTGTAATTAGTGCCTAGTTGCAGGGTGATAGGCAGGTCCATGACTGCCTATCAAGCTGCAACCCCAGGCAACAGGTTGACAACTTTTTGAGTCACCATTTCTTATTCCTCAGTTATGATGAGGTTGGAAACTCAAATCAGGGCAGTGGGAAAGGTGTTGGGAGTCATTCAAGCCCTGACTTTCATCAGTGAAACTGGTTTTGTCTGTAGTCTCACAAAGAGCTCTTTTTATGTTATTTTCCCTGAATGAGCTGGTTTCTCACCTAATTTTTTGGACTCGGATCCCAGCAAGCCTGTAGCTTCTGCCTATTCAACTCTCTGTGATTCTGTTCTGTTTATAATCCCTGGAGGTATTTGCTTGACTCATCAGTTATGTTTTATCTTTTTATTTTTATATTTTATCTACCATGGCTATGGGTTTAAAGTTTCTATTGCACCTGAGTATAAACTAAGCCATCTTGTCCAGGAGAAAAGTCCTTTAATATGACTCAGTCTACCACCTTTCCTGTTTTTGGTTTTGTTTGCATTTTAAGCTAGATGGTGTCTAAACGAAACAAAAAACAAAGAAGCAAAAAGATCTTCCTCCTAACAAGGCAAGGGGTAGGAGAGAGTCATGAATACTTTTTCTTTCATATTTTTGTCCAAGTCCATGAAGATATTAATAGTTGCTATATCTCATAGATTTGTTGTGATAGTAAATGTGATAATGCAGCAAAACACCTAGACAGGTCTGGAATACACTAAGCACTCAGTAAAATTAGGTCATTATTATTAATCTTTAAACCTAGTTTGTTTCTTGGTGGTTTAAAACATCATCACTTTTTATAAATAGATAACATACATCTAGCTCATCTATTAAAAACACAGTGTGGGAGTTAAAACCTCCCAAATGCTTCCTCAGTAACAATGAAAGAAAAATAATCACTCATTCCTCTGGTCTTTCACTCTATTCCTATAGGTCCTTTATAAACTATGATTGACAAGTCGCCTCTTCCTTCTTTTACTCATAGAAATATAGATATTCATGTTGGAAGGAATTTGAAAGATCATCTATTTGTACCCCCTCGGTTTGTAGATGTAAAGGTTGGTCCTCAAAGAATAAACTATTTTGGCCCTTTTTACCCAGCTAATGATTGCCATAATGGGTCTCAAATTCTGATTTGCTACTTCTAAAACTCCAAATTCTGTTTTAGGTCTTTTTTTCTTATATATATATATATATATAAAAATAACTCCCTTTCAACCCCATTGCAGATCAATGAGCCATCTTACAAAGATTTTAAATGGAGCTTAATATGAGACTAAATAGATATAAAATGATACCACACATTTCCCACTGACCTATTCAAATTCCCAACCTCATCATAAGTTTCTATCTAAACAGAAAACTTATTTCCTGCTTTTCAAACTACCTGCAAATTTTCAAGCATATTCTTAACTTCATTCTATTGGGAAGAATGACAGATAGTAAAATGTCACCCAAATTTATTATGAGCCACAAATGGATCATTTTCAAGTCTCTCAGAAGTTATACTGTACACGATCATCAAAGTAATACTTCAAAATACCTAAATGTTACCTGAAAGGGAATGTGGAAGACACATTTTCATTCACTATTATCTCTCCCTTGTGTTCCAACTTTGACTAATTGAGGAAAACCACACGGGGGATATGCTGCAGATGGATTAACAGTA
The DNA here is from genome assembly GCF_964165515.1 of Mesoplodon bidens. Classification (NCBI taxonomy): domain Eukaryota; kingdom Metazoa; phylum Chordata; class Mammalia; order Artiodactyla; family Ziphiidae; genus Mesoplodon; species Mesoplodon bidens. Next base: position 80,103,703 of record NC_138161.1, on the reverse strand, counting down.
GTTACCATACTATGATCTATGTGAAAATACCTGCATATAACTAACACAGGTGCATTTCATTTTATAGAGACCTAAATTTGCTAGTACAGATTCTCAGGCAACAGAATCTCCAAGAGCTTCTCCCCCAGGAGAGCTGTCTGTGTTGACTGGCTCTAATTATTATAATCATCCTACATAAAAGGCACAACGTTGTTCCCATTATGTTCCTTCCCTGTCACAAGCAGATCCTGATTTTGGAGTGGAGTACACATCAGAAAATTGTCTCTGAGAAGCTCATAAAATTTCAACAAACAAAAATGATTTGATTTTTCCTATTTATACAGTTATTAAAAGGCATTGTAAAGGACAAAACTTCTCAACTCTAGAGTCTAGAAAATGTAAACAGAAAGATTTCACATGACTGTAAGAAGTATAATAATTATCTTGAAAGCTGAAGGATGGCTTGATAGCCGTCTAAAAGATAACTTATATAGACATTTAAATTCTAAACCTACATATCCTAAATCCTCACCCTCAGAAATCCATTTGGGTCATGGCTGGTCCTAGTAAGTTTAGGAAATTGATAATGCTGACTTTGCAATACTCAGCCTTGCTTTCTAAGAGCTTTCCTCATTTTGAGGCATTGATTTCCTACAAAACCAAGAATTCATTGCCCAAAGCTTCTCCTCTAATCCCAGTAGCTGTGTTTGTGTCAGGTTTCTTATAATGGGGGGTGAGGGTGGGGAGGAGGAGTCTTAAATAGTCAGAAAATGAATTTTATTAGCAATGTAAACTTAAAGAAGTCATTTGACTTCTTAGATGCCTAACCCATGAAACGTAGGTAAGATTCCCCTCACCAGGTTATGGTGTGGGCTTGTGCAGATAATACACATGAAAAAGTATTACAAATAGTAAGGTAGTTGACATCCTATTAGTCATGTATGATTTAAGTCAATGCACTATCTCTGCACATTGAATATTTTTTTAAATTATGAAGGTCCAAATAATTTTAAAGTGCAAAGACTAATGAATAGATGGGGTAGTTTGGGGACTAGAGGGCCTTTACCCTTGCCACAGAAACTGAAACCTACCTTCTGTGTCTGGATATCTGACACTGTCTCTAAGCCCATTCCAGTAAAAAGAGTTCCACAGTTAATGAGGCAGGATATTTTCCAGCATTAGGCTGATGAACACTGATGTTTCCATCGTTACCTAGAACCCAAAGCTACTTGCTCTAAAATCGCTAAATTATCTGGAATCACCATAGTCACCCCCATGAAATCCTACATGAAATAGAATTCTATCATCAAGTAGAGAAACCCAACTTTATCTGGCTTAAGCACAAAGGAATTTTAGCCAAGACGTGAACTGGCTTCAAGCATGGATGAACCAGTGCATCCACTGATGTCAGAAACCCTTCTCTTTCTATCTCTCGGTTCAGCTTGCCTCTGTGTTGAGTTCTTTCTCAGAATGGTCTCCACATGTCGAAGAATGATGGCCAGGCTTTCATCCATCTAGATCAGCCACTCCAGCAGAATGACAGCTTTCGTTTTCCAACAGTTTCCCCAAAAAATCCCCAGGGAAAATGCACATTAAATAGGTTTGGAAGGCCTGGCTTGGATTTGAGTCAGAACTGAGTAAGATAGTTCCCCAAAGAAAATCAAGTTGTTGCTATGAAAAGACCAGAGAGTGGATACTAATCAGGCAAAAACAACAGATGTCCGCTACATCCCCAGTCTCCATCATTCAAAACATCCTGGGTATTGTCCACTAAAGTTTTATCCCTCCAGGGCCCATTCTGTATTTGTTTTTTCAAAAATTATATTTGGTTGCCCAGTACACAATTACTTTTATAGTCAATTCAGAGGACTATATAGTAAATAATTTATACAGCAGCAGTGTTGTGTCTCATGAATAGAGGAAACAAACCTTACAGACAGAATTTGACCTTGCCAAAACCCACAGGAAAAGAAACCCACCTTATGCACAGCTGAGGTTGAGCTGCTTGATAGTAACTCACACAGTCTAGTATGAAGACTGCTAAATGCCAGTTTTTACAAAAAATCAATGTGATATTCCTGCTAGAAGTGGAGCTAACAATTATTTTCAAATTTAGTGCTAGTTAAAATTAATTGTTATAGAACAATTTCTCTGTATAGTATTGGAAAGAAATGTGTATTTTCTTTGTAAAAATCATATTACATAAAGCCAGAGTGTTTTCTACATTTTAACTTAATTTTCTGTGGCGAAATGGCTTTCTGGAACTTTGGAAAGTGCAGACTGATGATAAAGTCCCATGACTACTTGCAAGTTGTAGGACCTTGGCAAAATTTCTCAACCGCTAGGTCCTCGGTGGTTTTATCTGCAAAACAGGAACACCATCTAACTGACTGAATGCAGAAGACTAAACCAGAGGAGGCTTTGAGCATTTTCAATATAAGTAAAGAAAAAAAAGGTACAAAAGGCAAAATAATCCTAAGGGCATAAAAACATCTATTTTTACTTCAGTTAAAATTTTGATGAAATGACATGAAATTCAATTTAAATATTAATACCATTATAGAGAAATGTTTAGTTTATCATTCTTATCCAAATGTATTAGAATAAAGAATAAATATTTTTCTCCAAACCAATTTGTCATCACAATGGGTTAGAGAGATGACAAATATTGTTTAGAAATTTTTTCTGAAAATAGAATAATGGAAATAAATGTGGACCAAAGCCAAGAATATTAGACCTAAGTCTTGGTTTTCTCTCCATTTAGAGAAATTTGAAAAGTGCTTTTCAGTCTATGGGCCACTAAAAACAATACTCCCGGGGCCTCCCTGGTGGCGCAGTGGTTGAGAGTCCGCCTGCCGATGCAGGGGATACGGGTTCGTGCCCCGGTCTGGGAGGATCCCATATGCCGCGGAGCATCTGGGCCCGTGAGCCATGGCCGCTGGGCCTGCGCATCCGGAGCCTGTGCTCCGCAACGGGAGAGGCCACAACAGTGAGAGGCCCGCATACCGCAAAAAGAAAAAAAAAAAAAAAAAAAAACAATACTCCCTATGTCCTCATATGACACACATAAAGGGAGAATCAATGGCAATTATATAAAGTTCTAAAAAGCTAAACAAAGAAAATACAATATAAACACAAGGGAATGTTTTGGGGGAGAGAAGCATTTTCTTTGAAATTCAAGCTATTTGGCTTTTTTTCATTCTTATTTTTTTAATTCCATGAGTCTTGTTAAATTAGAGACTTTAAATATATATTTTTAACATCTTTATTGGAGTATAACTGCTTTACAATATTGTGTTAGTTGCTGTTGTATAACAAAGTGAATCAGCTATATGTATACATATCTACCCATATCTCTTCTCCCTTGTATCTCTCTCCCACCCCCTCTACCCCACACCTCTACGTGGTCACAAAGCACCAAAATGATCTCCCTGTGCTATGCAGCTGCTTCCCACTAGCTATCTATTTTACATTTGGTACAGTGTATATATGTTCATGCCACTCTCTCACTTTGTCCCAGCTTCCCCTCCCCCCTCCCCATGTCCTCAAGTCCATTCTCTACAGCTGCGTCTTCATTCCTGTCCTGCCCATAGGTTCTTCAGAACCTTTTTTTTTTTTTTTTAGATTCCATATATATGTGTTAGCATACAGCATTTGTTTTTCTCTTTCTGACTTACTTCACTCTGTCTGACAGTCTCTAGGTCCATCCACCTCACTATAAATAACTCAATTTTGTTTCTTTTTATGGCTGAGTAATATTCTATTGTATATATGTGCCACATCTTCTTTATCCATTTACCTGTTGATGGACATTTAGGTCGCTTCCATCTCCTGGCTATTGTAAATAGAGCTACAATGAACATTGTGGTACGTGACCCTTTTTGAATTATGGTTTTCTCAGGGTATATGCCCAGTAGTGGGATTGCTGGGTCATATGGTAGTTCTATTTTTAGTTTTTTAAGGAACCTCCGTACTGTTCTCCATAGTGGCTGTATTAATTTACATTCCCACCAACAGTGCAAGAGGATTCCCTTTTCTCCACACCCTCTCCAGCATTTATTGTTTGTAGATTTTTTGAAGATGGCCATTCTGACCCGTGTGAGGTGATAACTTATTGTAGTTTGATTTGCATTTCTCTAATGATTAGTGATGTTGAGCATCCTTTCATGTGTTTGTTGGCAATCTGTATATCTTCTTTGGAGAAATGTCTATTTAGGTCTTTTGCCCATTTTTTGACTGGGTTGTTTGTTTTTTTTGATATTGAGCTGCATGAGCTGCTTGTATATTTTGGAGATTAATCCTTTGTCAGTTGCAAATATTTTCTCCCATTCTGAGGGTTTTTGTCTTTTTGTCTTGTTTTTGGTTTCCTTTGCTGTACAAAAGCTTTGAAGTTTCACTAGGTCCCATTTGCTTATTTTTGTTTTTATTTCCATTTCTCTAGGAGGTGGGTCAAAAAGGTTCTTGCCATGATTTATGTCATAGAGTGTTCTGCCTATGTTTTCCTCTAAGAGTTTCATAGTGTCTGGCCTTACATTTAGGACTTTAATCCATTTTGGGTTTATTTTTGTGTATGGTGTTAGGGAGTGTTACAATTTCATTCTTTTACATGTAGCTGTCCAGTTTTCCCAGCACCACTTATTGAAGAGGCTGTCTTTTCTCCATTGTATATTCTTGCCTCCTTTATCAAAGATAAGGTGACCACTTGTGTTTGGGTTAATCTCTGGGCTTTCTATCCTGTTCCATTGATCTATATTTCTGTTTCTGTGCCAGTACCATACTGCCTTGCTTACTGTAGCTTTGTAATATAGTCTGAAGTCAGGGATCCCGATTCCTCCAGCTCCATATTTCTTTCTCAAGATTGTTTTGGCTATTTGGGGTCTTTTGTGTTTCCATACAAATTGTGAATTTTTTTGTTCTAGTTCTGTGAAAAATGCCATTTGTAGTATGATTGGGATTGCACTGAATCTGTAGATTGCTTTGGGTAGTACAGTCATTTTCACAAGAGTTTATGTTAAAGTTTTCCTTTTTGTCCATACTTTGCCTTCTGCTTCGGAGTTCATTTATATTAAATCTAATAAAGTGGCTAAGGACACAGGCCTTGTTAGCAGGTAAACCTGAGCTTCAGTCCCAATGACATCACTTCTTAAGTGTGAGGCTTTAGATAAATTTAATAACCACTCTACTTCTGTTTCCTCACCTGGAAAATGCAAATCACATTTTTATCTACTTTGAAGAATTCTTATGGGAAGGAAATAAGGCAACATATAAAAAGTGAATTGCAAAGAGCCTCACACAAAATAAGCACATGATAAATATTATATATTATGGCTATTATTTCTATTTCATATGATAAGCATCATTTCACTGCTTAGCTGGGACAAGAAGGTCAAGAAATCTATCACACATAAGAGGTCTCTGTTTAATAGTCAATGCTATTACTAAATAGATACAGATTTTCATAAATGGAATAAAGATAAAGTTAACCTTAACTTTAACTCCAAGGTACAAGTTGCTCATGGATAGAGCAAACATTTTTATTTCTATCAAGGAAAACGAGGTCACATCTGTTAACCAAACTGAAACGCAGGAAAAAATCATTGCTATTTCATTCCTTGCAGCACACACAGGCCCCATCAGCAATGAGTATGTAAGGCTGGAACATTTCTTTTATGAACATGCCTCCCTATTCAAATCTTCTTTCCTGCCCATCTCAGTTTACTCCTCTTGAATGCTGTAGCTTATGAATGTCTTTGTTAGAGGATTTACCACACTACATTGCAATTCTTCTCAGTTTCATGCTTACCTTCCCTATCTGACAAAGAACTCTTTAAAATGTCTAAATGGTAATCATCTTTTATTACCAGAGTTTAGAATGCTGCCTGGTAAATAATAGGCATGAAATAAAAATTTATCAAATTTAATTGAATTCATACAGGGACTTTTCAAAGCTCCTTTAACTAATATATGAATGATTACTTTCTTTGGAAACATTATGTCTTAGCCATTATCGCAACCAGATATTCTTCCTCTTTAAGGGATAAGTAACAAATGTAATTAATCTCCTATAGAAACACATACACATAGGTGAGAAACACTGATTTTAAAGCACCCCTATATTATGTTCAAAAAGATTTCAGGCCATCTCATTCAAAAACATATCAAAACTAATCTTACTGCTTTACTGAAACTCTAAAACTAGGATTTGAAATAGCATGTGAATCATTTGTATTAGTAAATGAGTCTTGACTTTGCATATGAATAGACTCCATAAATCATCTTTTAGACCCCACCTAATATCTTGGTAATCTGCTTATGGATACATCCATCTAAACTTCTCTTTAATCCTAATATTGTACATAAAATTACTAAAATATAGTTAATACAAATATTTATTAATGTGGGGTTAAATTTTTAATTTCAAAATACATATTTTTTAGCTTCAAAGCAGAAATACTCATATAAAACATTTCCTTTATAAATCTGACTGGGCTACACAAATGTGCAATTTCTATTTAGCTTCTAATACTCTGACAGAAATGCTTTTGGACTATTCACATCTGATACTGTCCTGGGATCATCCACTTTTAACTATTTTCAACACATTTTCCCAATGCTAATAAAAATGTCTATCTCTTTAAACTGATGGAAAGTTAAAGTTTAAGTATTTAAGTGTGACTTTTCTTTCAACCTCAAAATAGGTCTTTTATTTCTTTGAAAATCACAGCCTCTTTTTCCCTAATTTTAAGTATTAGTCCTTTTTAACACTTTGTAGTTTTGAAAGCATTCTAATATCTTAACTCATACTATACTAGTTCAGAATTAACGTGCTTCCTTTAGCGTTGGGATAGGGAATAAAAATAAGCCATGGAAGCAGAAACCCTGAGTTCTTTTCCCATACTCACTTTAATGCTAGATTATAATTTTCCTATTCACAGTACAAATTTGCCCACCACCCCGTTCTGCACACTTTCTCAAAGATTTCAATGACCTTTCTTTAGGACCATCCACTATTGACCAAAAAGGCAATAGTTATACCCAATATAGTAGATGCACAGAGTCATATTCTTGTGGAAGCCAGCATACATTTTCTTTATGCCAAATGTCTAATTTCACAAATTTATTTGCTGCATTTCCAATGTAGCCATAATATGCCAACAATGTATTTTAAAGCCTATGTATTGCAACAAGTTTCACTCAGAATTTATTAAGGAAAACATAATAAAATCTATAAGTAAGAAAGATGAAGTATTTGAAAAGTAGTTGTCCAACTTGTAATTCATACACATTTGTTCACAGACCTTAGGATTCATGGAGACTCCAAGCTTCAGCTTATGTTTTTGGAGTTCTAGCCTGCTTGCTCATCATCTTCCTTTCCTGACTGCCTCCCCTATAGATTCCATTTTTTCTTAGCCAGCATCCACAATTGCTTTAGCCAGTTCCTTGTTAAAAATCCTAATGGTTCTCTTAGGTTGAATTCCGACATGTAATCTGATATCACTAGTGTCTTACTGGATATTATGTGAAAAACCAAAACAGCACTAGAACCATACATACTTCATGATCCTACCCGATGTGGGAATGTCTTCTATAGAATCCTGAGATTCTATATCCAGAGATTGGTCTACTCCTTCCTGCCTATGGTAAATAGAATGTAAAATTAAGATTTAGGAGAGTTTTAGATTTAAGCGTTTACTCTTAACTGCAGTGCTGGGTAATTTTGGAGACTTATACAAGGCCTGTCTTACTGTAAAGGCCATGGCCTTATAATGATGTCAAATAGATGTGATTTCCAACTTCTTCCTAACTTCAAGATAGGTTGGGAGCTCAACCTTTTTATATGTCTAAGTCTGTTCAAAAAATCACATGAATTTATTACTTTAGGAGTAATACAAGAATAGTTTAAAATCAGAAAGTATATTCTATCATGCTGAGTAAGCAGTTATTGTTATATGTTGGTCCCAGAAATGATTTTATCAAATTGGCATTTTTATTTTTTTGTTCTGATCACTTTTATTCTATAACAACAGTTAATAGTACTGTTGTTCTATAACACACTATGGCTACAAAGATTTGATAAATCAACACATTCACTTTACTAATGACTACATTATTGTTTTAGTTATTCACCAGGGGAAAACTTGTCACAAATAACGTGATATTAAATTAGTTCACAAACCTGATTGTTGAAAAAATAGTGAACCAGATGTGTTAGAGCAGATATTCAACATTCCTGGAGTTTACATTCTTAGGTTCAACTACTTGCAGATTCCCTTTAAGACCCAAGAGCTATAGTAATTTATAATTTACCTGAAGCCCACATTTAATCACAGATTTGAAAAATTTGTCAAAAAGGAGCTAGTGAGTCAACCACACAAACAAAAACCACATCTCAAAACACTTTCATCATGATCTGCTTGTCATAAAAAAAATAGTATGGACAGAATTATTTGGTGAAGTAATATTCATAACATTGAGATACCTTAAAATGGCTTATAATTTATCCTTTTTAAACATAAAATATCTAAGTGTTCTTCCAGTTATGTCTGTTATTTGTTGGTTTATTGATCGGTTTTGTTAAGAACAAAATTTTGTTAATGGGATATATAACATGACCACCTTTTGATAATGAAAGTTTTAGATCACTCAAATAGGCAGTTTGTAGACACTTTTCTTCATCATCTCCAGTTTGTTGGCACCTTGTCTGATCTGAAACTTAGAGAATTAATTTACATATTTGCTTCTTTTATATCAATTTTTTAAAATTACATCATGTTTTTAGCTAACTTACAAATTGAAAATCTAATATTATGAATGGAATATGCCTGTAGTAGGAGGAAGGAGAGAGGCAGAAAGGAAGAGGGCAGGGGAGACAAAGCGAGCAATCTAAAAATAGAAAAAGACAGCAAGAGAGTGAGCATCCTTTTCTTTCCACAGTAGGAAAAAATGCAACCATTTCTTTCAACAGATACTAACACTATTTGCTTTTGCACAGCAAAGGAAACCATAAACAAGACAAAAAGACAACCCTCAGAATGGGAGAAATATTTTCAAATGAAACAACAGACAAAGCATTAATCTCCAATATATATATGGAGCTCAATATAAAAAAAAATCCAATTAAAAAATAGGCGGAAGACCTAAATAGACATTTCACCAAGGAAGACATACAGATGGCCAAGAGGCACATGAAGATGCTCAACATCAGTAATTATTAGAAAAGTGAAAGTCAAAACTACAATGAGGTATCACCTCACGCCAGTCAGAATGGCCATTATCAAAAACTTTAGAAACAATAAATGCTGGAAAGGGTGTGGTGAAAAGGGAACCCTCCTTCACTGTTGGTGGGAATGTAAATTGATACAACCACTATGGAAAACAGTATGAAGGTTCCTTAAAAAACTAAAAATAGAACTACCATATAACCCAGCAATACCACTACTGGGCATATACCTTGAGAAAACCATAATTCAAAAATAGACATGTACCACAATGTTCACTGCAGCACTATTTACAATAACCAGGACATGGAACCAACCTAAATGTCCATCAACAGATGAATGGATGAAGAAGATGTGTCACATATATACAATGTGATATTACTCAGCCATAAAAAGAAATGAAATTGAGTTATTTGTAACAAGGTGGATGGACCTAGAGTCTGTCATACAGAGTGAAGTAAGTCAGAAAGAGAAAAACGAATACCGTATGCTAACACATATATATGGAATCTAAAAAAAAACAAAAACAAAAAAACAAAAAAACAAAAAAAACAATGGTACTGATGAGCCTAGTTGCAGGGCAGGAATAAAGAGGTAGACATAGAAAATGGACTTGAGGACATGGGGTGGGAGGGCGAAGTGAGAGTAGTATCGACATATATACACGACCGAATGTAAAATAGTTGGCTGGTGGGAAGCAGCCGCATAGCACAGGGAGATGAGCTTGGTGCTTCGTGACGACCTAGAGGGGTGGGATAGGGAGGATGGGAGGGAGGCTCAAGAGGGAAGGGATATGGGGACATGTGTATGCATATGGCTGATTCGCTTTGTTGTGAAACAGAAACTAACACAGTATTGTGAAGCACTTATACTCCAATAAATATCTATTTAAAAAAAACACCACTATTTCTGTTTTCATTTCTTCTTCAGACAATGTCAACAGTGTCATTTTTCTTACATTTTCTGTATATGCTGCAGTAAAAGCAGCACATTGGCTTCTCCTGTTGTTTTCTGGGAAGTTGGCAGGACAAAATATCACCTAATGGAAACAGGACTGAAATCTCAGTTCTGCCTCTCCCTAAACAAATGATGACAAACTGAGCCTGTTTTCTCAACCCAAATGCTTACCACAAAAGATTTTCATGATGGTAAAAGAACAGAATACACATAAAATATATAGAAACATGAGAAAATTGTTACAAGTAAATGTTAAATTTATTTCTACATGTTTACTAGACACTAGAGTTCATTTTTAAGCAATAATTTCTATCCTTCTTTTTCTGCCCCCACCCCTCAAATTTTACATTTAGATGTCTCACCAAGAAAAGAAAAAAAAAGGTCGTCTTCTATAGAAAGCAGCAACTCACTACTGTGCAGAGCTTCCAACTCTTTCTCATAAATTTCAAGCATATAGAATACACCAATGGCTTCTTTCTTGCCAATCCAAAGACCTCTTTAAAATTCTCATTTTTTTGACCTCTCCACAGGATCTGACACTGCTAAACCTGTTGTTATTCTTGGAATGTTTTATTCCTATGGCTTCTACAATAGCATCTCCTCCTCACATTTCCTACTATAACTCTGGCTGCCTCTTTCATGTTCTTTTAACAGCTCCTCTTCCTATGCCTACCACCAAAATCATGGGTTCTCTGTGGCTTGCTCAGCTCTCTTCTCTTCATTAATCTATTTGACACAAATCATTTTATTTCTTTTGAGATTTTAAAAGGATATTTTTTTGTATTTTTCCTCAGGTTTATTAAGGTATATTTGACAAATAATATTATATATATATATATATATTTTTTTAAAGTGTACGATGTGATGAGTTGATACACATATGTATTATGCAGTGATTCCCATAATCAAGTTAATTAACACATCCATCACCTCACATAGTCACCTTTTTTATTTTTGTTGTCAGAATAAAGATTTACTCTCTTAACAAATTTCAAGTATACAATTCAGTATTAACTATAGTCACCACGTTGTACATTAGATTCTCAGAATTTATTCATCTTGTATCTGAAAGTTTGTAGCCCTTGTCCTTCATCTCTACATTTCCTCTCAAACCCCAACCCCTGGCAACCACCATTCTGTTCTCTTTTGCCATCAATTCACTTCTTTTTTTTTTAAGATTCCACGTAGGTGCTACTATGCAGTATTTGTTTATCTTTGTCTGGATTATTTTACTTAGCATCATGCCCTCCAGATTCACCTGTATTGTCTCAAATATCAGGACTTCTTTCTTTGTAAATGTGAATGATATTCTTGTGTGTGTGTGTTACATTTTCTCTAACCATTCATCCACTGGCAGAAATTTGGTTGTTTCCATGCCTTGGCTACTATGAATAATGCTCAGTGAACTTGGGAGTACAAATATCAACTGATTTCATTTCCTTTGGATATATATCCAAAAGTGCAATTGCTGGATCATATGGTAGTTCTATTTTTAATTTTTTGAGGAACCTTCATACTGTCTTCCACAGTGGCTGCACCAATTCATTTTTAACCACAGTGTAAAAGGGATCCTTTTTTTCCATATCCTTGCCAACATTTATTATCTCTTATTTTTTTGGAAGTTGCCATCCTGAGGTAGGTGTGAGGTGATAAGTCACTGTGATTTTGATTTGTAGTTCCCTGATAATTGGTGATGTTGAGCATCTTTTGAAGTACCTGTTAGCCATTTGTATGTGTTCTTTGGAAAAGTATCTATTCAGGTCTTTGCCCATTTTTAAATCAGATCATTCTTGGTTTTTTGATACTGAGTTATATGTATTCATTGTATATTTTAGGTATTAATTCCTTATAGGATACATGGTTTGCAAATATTTTCTCCCATTCTATATTTTATCTTTACATTTTCTTGAATGTTTCCTTTGTGGTAAAGATTTTTTTAATTTGTTATCGTTTCATTTGTTTATTTTTCCTTTTGTCACCTGTGTTTTGATGTAATTTCCAAAAAGTCATTGTCAAGATCAACATCAAGGAGCCTTTTCCCTGTGCTCTCTTCTACGAGTTTTATGGTTTTCAATATTACATTTAAGTCTTTAATTCATTTTGGGTTAATTTTTGTGAGTGGCATAAGATAGGGGTCCAGTTTCATTCTTTAGCATATAGATATCCAGTTTTCCCAACACCATTTACTGCAGAAACTCTCAATAATTTTTTTTCTCACTGTGTGTTCTTAGTGTCCTTGTCAAAAGTTTGTTGACCATATATGTGGGGTTTATTTCTGGCCTCTCTGTTCTGTTCCATTGATCTTTGTGTCAGATTTACTCTCTTAACAAGTTTCAAGTATACAATACAGTATTATTAACTATAGTCACCAGGTTGTACATTAGATTCTCAGAATTTATTCATCTTGTATCTGAAAGTTCATAGCCCTTGTCCAACATCTCTTCACTTACTCTCAAACCCCAACCACTGGCAACTACCATTCTACTCTCTTTTGCCAGTGTTCTTTTTTTTATACCAGTGTGGTACTGCTTTGATTATTATAGCTTTGTAATATAGTTTGAAATCAGAAAATGTGATGCCTCCAGCTTTCTTCTTCTTTTCAAGATTGCTTTAGCTACTCACAGTATATAAAGGTCCTCTCATATTCTTCTGCCTACTGGCTGATCAACCATAAGCACTCTACAGACATCACAAACTCAGTATTCAAAAATCAAACTCATCATATTTTTCTGGTGACAGTACTCATTAACCATCTCTCAGACTTAATGTCTATGTTTTTCCTCAGGGTTTTGTGAACATATCATAAGCTTACATTCATCATCTGTATTTTGAGTTTATCAATGTTTCTAAAGCAGTTGTTAATTCAGTGATTTATTTTCTGTTTTCTCTTAGATATTTCCTTCCTTCTTTGTCTATTTTCAAGTCTCTTCTATAAGTCTGCTCCCTTTTGTATCTCAGATTATTTTCTTGTTATATCATCTATTATATCACTTCATAAAATACATTTTCAGTTCATTTTATTAAGGGCACAAACTCACTCTGAAATTTACTCCATTTTTCTGTGGAAAAAACATTTCTTTTCAAATTATGCCCTTCTTCCCCACTTGAATACTATGTCTATCTCCATTTGTGTTGCAATTACTTTGAGTAAGCTCCATGTAGGAAGAAAGATATTGCTACTCATTCTTGAGTAAGAATTTATTCAGAGCTGGCATTTGCCCAAAACTCATGTGGGTGGATTATCACTGACTCCCCTCATTGTTCACTTAAATTCATTAGAAGTTCTTCTCAAATCAGAAGTAGAGGCAATTTAAATTTTTGTAATAGCAAGACCATGAATGCAGTGTCCTGTGGGGAGCAGGGAATATGCAGCCACTGTGAGAAGTACTAGTATTGGAGAGTCTCCTCTGAAAGTTTTTACTTTCCCCTGAGTTTCATTAAATTGCTGGAGCAAAATTATTAGCCAGTTTAGCACAGCTTCTATTTCAAGAACTTAGGATGGTAATACCCAACTTCTTTTCTGGTATGCTTCCTTCTGACATTAAAAAGATTCCAGCTGCTGCTGAAAGGTAAAGCTACTTTAAAAGAGAACTCCAGTCCCTGCATATTTTCTCTTTATGTAGGCATACTCATCCTTGGGCACTTATATACCTTACCCATAAATGAATAACTTCAAAAAGAGTCCTGTATATCTGTTCTATAGCACAAAGCTCTAAATATCTAGTGGCATTTAAATAGCATATTGTTTTCTGAAATTCTCTCTCTATATAAAAATAGATAAATATTGCTCTTTTCTGAACATTCTCCAACCTACGCACGATGAGACTGTTTTACATAACATAAGGATTCTATAAAGATGGTTAGTTGAATCTAAGTGTCTAACGTACTCTCCCCTCCAGTAAATGCAAAGAGAGGGATGTAAAATTGTGCTAAAAACAGTATGTGTCCTTATCTACAGAGAATGTTACAATGAGCACTACACAATGAGAACTAGGCTGAACTAGCAAACACCACTGAAAACAAACATGTCAAACCCATAGAATTTATCTACCCAGTGCCAAATTGAAAGTTGAAAAATGCAACTTTCAATTTAAGATCAAGTTACTCTGTTTTTAACTTTAATGAGATCATTATAAGATCACAATCAGCTAGAAACAAAACTGTCTAATCTCTTAAGTGATTTTCAACTTTTAAAAAAAAATCTCACTCATAATCATTAATAGCTCACACATTAAAGTTTTTGTTTCTGTATTTCAAGATGGCAGATACCTAGCAATGTGTAAGAAATAATAATGCATGACTGCTGAGAAAGTGGGAGAGAATATGAATAAGAGCACACATGGAGAAATTGGCCTTACTAGATAGGGAGGAATTGAAGCATGAGTGTGGTTGCACACAATTTTAATACTTGGCAGATGGTAGTTGATTACATTTTAGATCAGAGAATCTCAAACCTGGTTGCAACTTTGGAATAACCAGGCGAGTTTCTAAAATGACACCTATCTTGGATATGCCGACATTTTTGTTCTGGAGTGTGATAGAGGAATATATTTTTTTAATTTTCCCAGGTGATCCTAAGGTGCAACAGGTTGAGGACCACTCTTTTCAGAGGTACAGGAAGAGTGATAGACTAAAAAAAAAAGTTGGGGACAGAAAAGGGATTGTGAAGAAGCTTTTAGAGAACATATGCAGAATGCTAGAAAGGTGAGTTTCTACACAGAAATAACAGAAGTTAGGCAGTGATGTAGGCTCAACTGAGGGGACTGATGTTAGAGCTGTACCTACCTATCCTATTTGAATCTTTCTCAAAGTGCTGACCTACATCCTTGCGATTCAAAGTGTGTTCTGTGACTTCCCCTGGGGACTTGTTAAAATACAGAACAGAGGCCAGATGGCTACTTCTGACTGGTTCTTGGAGGACAGTGGACACTCAAGCTTAATAGTCTGGTAGCTTTAGTGCAGAGGCCATTATTCTCTCTAGGTTTAAGATATTAGTGTCTGTGGCAAGTACAGCAACATCTGGTAGTCAAAAACATCTGAAAATCAGGAATTTGTCCTTCGTACATATGTGTACATTCAAATATGTGAGCATGTGATATGTTTGTACTGAATAGAGGCAGTCAAAAAGAGTAAGAAGCAAAAGCAAATCTACTGTAAGTTGAAACTATGTTTATATGGAAACCAGTAATTTTAGCACAGAGAATTTGAGGTAAAGTCAGGTTTTTCTGGGCACATGTGATTTAGAGCACTGATTAACCAAGGATTTATTCATGGGACTGATCCCCAGGTTCTTGATGTTGAAAACACACTCTCATCAGTATAACAAAGCACGAAATTGAGCTTGTTAGGTGTTAGTATTCCTAGGAACAGAAAAGGTAGCTCCTTTAAGGACCAGTGGGCAATCCTATGAACAATATTTCCTTCATCTATGAATCTTGTGGAATTACTTTACTGACCCTAAGAGAGCATGGTACAGGAAAAGGTAGACTGTTCTGATGTAACAAGACAACTTCTACAGGTTATAAAAAAAAGGAAATCAAACAGATTTTCTGTTCTCTAGTCTTCATCTTGCATAATGTGATGAGAATTTTTACTTACTTTTACTTTGTAATTTCTCTATAAGAGAATAGAATAAGCCCATACAAAGTGCCTTAACGTTAATGATAAAGTTATAATTAGACTGGGGCTGGCGGCAGGAAGAGAGCCTGAAGGGGTTAGTGCACCACGGCTAGCCCGGAGGGAGTCCGGGGAAAGGGTCTGGAGCTGCTGAAGAGGCAAGAGACTTTTTTCCCTTTTGTTTCCTGGTGCGCTAGGAGAGGGCATTAAGAGGGCTGCTTGGGGAAGCGCCAGAGACAGGCACGAGCCGCGGGTAAGGCGCAGACCTCGGAGACGGGCGTGGGCCGCCGCGGGCCGCCGCGGCCCGCCGCATGCCGCCCGCCGCCGCCGCGGCCCGCCGCCGCGGGGCCTGTGTGCGAGCGCGGGTCACTGTCCGCCCCGCCTTCCGGGGGGCCTGTGGACCCCGCCACTGCCGGGGTCCCGAGACCAGGGGACGGCTTTCACGGGAAAGCGCATGGAGCGCCACGGGCTGCTGCAACGTCACGCCGGCCTCTGCTGCCGCAGGCCCGCCCCACACTGAGCGCCCCTCCCTCCCCTCTGCCTGAGTGAGCCAGAGCCCCCGAATCAGGGGCTCCTTTAAACCCGTCCTGTCTGAGCGAAGAACGGACGCCCTCCGGCGACCTACGCGCAGAGGCGGGGCCAGGTCCAAGGCTGAGACCCGGGAGCTGTGAGAGCAGAGAAGAGACAGGGAAATCTCTCTGTGCAGCCTCGGAGGCAGCGGATTAAAGCTCCACGGTCCATTTGATGTGCCCTGCGTCTGTGGAGTGCATGAATGGACAGCGAATCATCCCAAATTGAGGAAGTGGACTTTGAGGACAAGATTTAAGACTTTCCCCCCTTTTCCTCTTTTTACAACGAATTATCCCAAATTGAGGAGGTGGACTTGGAGAGCAAGATTTTTGATTTTTCCCCCTGCTCTCTTTTTGTGAATGTGTATGTGTAATCTTCTGTGTAAGATTCTCTCTGTATAGCTTTGCTTCCACCATATGTCCCAGGGTTCTATCGGTCCGTTTTTTTTTTTTCAATAATTACTTTCTAATTTTAATAACGCTACTATATTTCATACTTTATTCTATTTTACTTTACCTGCTCTTTCTTTTTTTCCTACTTTCCCTTCCTCCCTCCCTCCCTCCGCTCCTCCTTTCCTTCTTTCTTTTTCTTTCCTCCCATCCACCCTTCTCCTTTCCACTTTCTTTTTCTTTCCTTCCTCCCTCCCTCCCTCCTTTCTTTCCTTCTTTCTTTCCATCCTTCCTCCCTCCCTCCCTCCTTTCTTTCTTCCTTCCTTCCTTCCTTCCTTTCTTCCCTTCTTCCTTTCTTTCCCTCTCTCTCTCTTCTACTAATTCTTTCTTTATACTTTTTCTCCCTGTTATTCTGAGCCGGGTGGATGAAAGGCTCTTGGTGCTGCAGCCAGGAGCCAGTGCTGTGCCTCTGAAGTGGGAGAGCCAACTTCAGGACACGGGTCCACAAGAGACCTCCCAGCTCCACATAATATCAAGCAGTGAAAATCTCCCAGAGATCTCCATTCCAACACCAGCACCCAGCTTCAGTCAACGACCAGCAAGCTACAGTGCTGGTCACCCTATGCCAAGCAACTAGCAAGGCAGGAACACAACCCCACCCATTAGCAAAGAGGCTACCTAAAAACATAATAAGGCCATAGGCACCCCAAAACACACCACCAGACGTGGACCTGTCCACCAGAAAGACAAGACCCAGCCTCAACCACCAGAGCACAGGAATTAGTCCCCCCCACCAGGAAGCCTACACAACCTACTGAAACAACCTTAGCCACTGGGGTCAGACACCAAAAACAACGGGAACTACGAATCTGCAGCCGGCAAAAAGGAGACCCCAAACACAGTAACATAAGCAAAATGAGAAGACAGAAAAACACACAGCAGGTGAAGGAGCAAGATAAACACCTACCAGACCTAACAAATGAAGAGGTAATAGGCAGTCTACCTGAAAAAGAATTCAGAATAATGATAGTAAAGCTGATCCAAGATTCTATTTCCAAGATCCATAATCTTGGAAATAGAATAGACAAAATGCAAGAAACAGTTAACAAGGACCTAGAAGAACTAAAGATGAATCAAGCATCAATTAAAAACACAATACATGAAATGAAAAATACTCTAGATGGGATCAATAGCAGAATAACTGAGGCAGAAGAACGGATAAGTGAGGTGGAAGATAAAATAGTGGAAATAACTGATGCAGAGCAAAATAAAGAAAAAAGAATGAAAAGAACAGAGGAGAGTCTCAGAGACCTCTGGGACAACATTAAACGCACCAACATTCGAATTATAGGGGTTCCAGAAGAAGAAGAGAAAAAGAAAGGGACTGAGAAAATATTTGAAGAGATTATAGTTGAAAACTTCCCCAATATGGGAAAGGAAATAGTTAATCAAGTCCAGGAGGCACAGAGAGTCCCATACAGAATAAATCCAAGGAGAAATACACCAAGACACATATTAATCAAACTGTCAAAAATTAAACACAAAGAAATCATATTAAAAGCAGCAAGGCAAAAACAACAAATAACACACAAGGGAATCCCCATCAGGTTAACAGCTGATCTCTCAGCACAAACTCTACAAGCCAGAAGGGAGTGGGAGGACATAATTAAAGTGATGAAGGAGAGAAACCTGCAACCAAGATTACTCTACCCAGCAAGGATCTCATTCAGATTTGATGGAGAAATTAAAATGTTTACAGACAAGCAAAAGCTGAGAGAGTGCAGCACCACCAAACCAGCTTTACAACAAATGCTAAAGGAACTTCTCTAGGCAAGAAACACAACAGAAGGAAAAGACCTACAATAACGAACCCAAAGCAATTAAGGAAATGGGAATAGGAACATACATATCAATAATTACCTTAAATGTAAATGGACTAAATGCTCCCACCAAAAGACACAGAGTGGCTGAATGGATACAAAAACAAGACCCATATATATGCTGTCTACAAGAGACCCACTTCAGACCTAGAGACACATACAGATTGAAAGTAAAGGGATGGAAAAAGATATTCCATGCAAATGGAAATCAAAAGAAAGCTGGAGTAGCAATTCTTATATCAGACAAAATAGACTTTAAAATGAAGACTATTAGAAGAGACAAAGAAGGACACTACATAACGATAAAGGGATCAATCCAAGAAGAAGATATAACAATTGTAAATATTTATGCACCCAACATAGGAGCACTTCAATACATAAGGCAAATACTAACAGCCATAAAAGGGGAAATCGACAGTAACACAATCATAGTACGGGACTTTAACACCCCACTTTCACCAATGGACAGATCATCCAAAATGAAAATAAATAAGGAAACACAAGCTTTAAATGATACATTAAACGAGATGGACTTAGTTGATATTTATAGGACATTCCATCCAAAAACAACAGAATACACATTTTTCTCAAGTGCTCATGGAACATTCTCCAGGATAGATCATATCTTGGGTCACAAATCAAGCCTCGGTAAATTTAAGAAAATTGAGATTGTATCAAGTTTCTTCTCCGACCACAATGCTATGAGACTAGACATCAATTACAGGAAAAGATCTGTAAAAAATACAAACACATGGAGGCTAAGCAATACACTACTCAATAACGAAGTGATCACTGAAGAAATCGAAGAGGAAATTTAAAAATACCTAGAAACAAATGACAATGGAGACACGATGACCCAAAACCTATGGGACGCAGCAAAAGCAGTTCTAAGGGGGAAGTTTATAGCAATACAATCCCACCTTAAGAAACAGGAAGCATTTCGAGTAAACAACCTGACCCTGCACCTAAAGCAATTAGAGAAAGAAGAACAAAAAAACCTCAAAGCTAGCAGAAGGAAAGAAATCATAAAGATCAGATCAGAAATAAATGAAAAATAAACGAAGGAAACGATAGCAAAGATCAACCAAACTAAAAGCTGGTTCTTTGAGAAGATAAACAAAATTGAAAAACCATTAGCCAGACTCATCAAGAAAAAAAGGGAGAAGACTCAAATCAATAGAATTAGAAATGAAAAAGGAGAAGTAACAACTGACACTGCAGAAATACAAAAGATCATGAGAGATTCCTATAAGCAACTCTATGCCAATAAAATGGACAACCTGGAAGAAATGGAAAAATTCTTAGAAATGCACAACCTGCCAAGACTGACTCAGGAAGAAATAGAAAATATGAATAGACCAATCACAAGCACTGAAATTGAAACTGTGATTAAAAATCTTCCATCAAACAGAAGCCCAGGACCAGATGGCTTCACAGGTGAATTCTATCAAACATTTAGAGAAGAGCTAACACCTATCCTTCTCAAACTCTTCCAAAATATAGCAGAGGAAGGAACACTCCCAAACTCATTCTACGAGGCAGATATCACCTTGATACCAAAACCAGGCAAGGATGTCACAAAGAAAGAAAACTACAGGCCAATATCACTGACGAACATAGATGCAAAAATCCTCAACAAAATACTAGCAAACAGAATCCAACAGCACATTAAAAGGATCATACACCATGATCAAGTGGGGTTTATCCCAGGAATGCAAGGATTCTTCAATATACGCAAATCAATCAATGTAATACACCATATTAACAAGTTGAAGGAGAAAAACCATATGATCATCTCAATAGATGCAGAGAAAGCTTTCGACAAAATTCAACACCCATTTATGATAAAAACCCTGCAGAAAGTAGGCATAGAGGGATCTTTCCTCAACATAATAAAGGCCATATATGACAAACCCACAGCCAACATTGTCCTCAATGGTGAAAAACTGAAACCATTTCCACTAAGATCAGGAACAAGACAAGGCTGCCCACTCTCACCACTCTTCTTCAACATAGTTTTGGAAGTTTTAGCCACAGCAATCAGAGAAGAAAAGGAAATAAAAGGAATCCAAATTGGAAAAGAAGAAGTAAAGCTGTCACTGTTTGCAGATGACATGATACTATACATAGAGAATCCTAAAGATGCTACTGAAAAACTACTAGAGCTAATCAATGAATTTGGTAAAGCAGCAGGATACAAAATTAATGTACAGAAATCTCTGGCATTCCTGTACACTAATGATGAAAAATCTGAAAATGAAATCAAGAAAACACTCCCATTTACCACTGCAACAAAAAGAATAAAATATCTAGGAATAAACCTACCTAAGGAGACAAAAGACCTGTATGCAGAAAATTATAAGACACTGATGAAAGAAATTAAAGATGATACAAATAGATGGAGAGAGATACCATGCTCCTGGATTGGAAGAATCAATATTGTGAAAATGACTCTACTACCCAAAGCAATCTACAGATTCAATGCAATCCCTATCAAACTACCAATGGCATTTTTCACAGAACTAGAACAAAAAATTTCAAAATTTGTTTGGAAAAACAAAAGGCCCCGAATAGCCAAAGCAATCTTGAGAACGAAAAACGGAGCTGGAGGAATCAGGCTCCCTGACTTCAGACTATACTACAAAGCTACAGTAATTAAGACAGTCTGGTACTGGCATAAAAACAAAAAGATAGATCAGTGGATCAGGATAGAAAGCCCAGAGATAAACCCACGCACATATGGCCAACTTATCTTTGATAAAGGAGGCAGGAATGTACAGTGGAGAAAGGACAGCCTCTTCAATAAGTGGTGCTGGGAAAACTGGACAGGGACATGTAAAAGTTTGTGATTATATCATTCCCTAGCACCATACACAAAAATAAGCTCAAAATGGATTAAAGACTTAAATGTAAGGCCAGAAACTATCAAAGTCTTAGAGGAAAACATAGGTAGAACACTCTATGACATAAATCACAGCAAGATCCTTTTGGACCCACCTCCTAGAGAAATGGAAATAAAAACAAAGATAAACAAATGGGACCTAATGAAACTTCAAAGCTTTTGCACAGCAAAGGAAACCATAAAGAAGACCAAAAGACAACCTTCAGAATGGGAGAAAATATTTGCAAATGAAGCAACTGACAAAGGATTAATCTCCAGAATTTATAAACAGCTCATGCAGCTCAATAGCAAAAAAACAAACAACCCAATCCAAAAATGGGCGGAAGACTTAAATAGGCATTTCTCCAAAGAAGATATACAGACTGCCAACAAACACATGCAAGAATGCTCAACATCATTAATCATTAGAGAAATGCAAATCAAAACTACAATGAGATATCATCTCACACCAGTCAGAATGGCCATCATCAAGAAATCTAGAAACAATAAATGCTGGAGAGGGTGTGGAGAAAAGGGAACACTCTTGCACTGCTGGTGGGAATGTGAATTGGTACAGCCACTATGGAGAACAGTATGGAGGTTCCTTAAAAAACTACAAATAGAACTACCATATGACCCAGCAATCCCACTACTGGGCATATACCCTGAGAAAACCATAATTCAAAAAGAGACATGTACCAAAATGTTCATTGCAGCTCTATTCACAATAGCCCGGAGCTGGAAACAACCTAAGTGTCCATCATCGGATGAATGGATAAAGAAGATGTGGCACATATATACAATGGAATATTACTCAGCCATAAAAAGAAACGAAACTGAGCTATTTGTAATGAGGTGGATAGACCTAGAGTCTGTCATACAGAGTGAAGTTAGTCAGAAAGAGAAAGACAAATACCGTATGCTAACACATATATACGGAATTAAAAAAAAAAATGTCATGAAGAACCTAGGGCCAAAACGGGAATAAAGACACAGACCTACTTGAGAATGGACTTGAGGATATGGGGAGGGGGAAGGGTAAGCTGTGACAAAGCGAAAGAGAGGCATGGACATATATACACTACCAAACGTAAGGTAGATAGATAATGGGAAGCAGCCGCAGAGCACAGGGAGATCAGCTCGGTGCTTTGTGACCGCCTGGAGGGGTGGGATGGGGAGGGTGGGAGGGAGGGAGATGCATGAGGGAAGGGATGTGGGAACAGATGTATATGTATGACTGATTCACTTTGTTATAAAGCAGAAACTAATTAAAAAAATTAAAAAAATAAGAACCAAAAAAAAAAAAAGTTATAATTAGACATCATGGCTGTCCATCATTTGGGTGCTATAGGGTGAGGAAGGACCAAGCCATATTTACCCATCCTTGATCATGAACTCTCAATATATAATGGAAGTGAGGAAAGAGGAAGCATTCTTAAGTCTTCTTATCAAACTCTGAAACAATTCCACGGTTAGAGAAAAACTTCTTCAGAGAACCAAGAAACTGTAACCAAAGTGTGTGTTGTACCTAATTACTACTTAATGTAATACTTTGTTTAAAATATACACAGAGAGATACACACACACAAAGGAATATATACATATACATGAAGATTGATAGAGAAAGAAGATCTGACTCATAGGTCTGTCTTAAATTCTGAATGCTTCACTAACTTATGATGATAACCTATATATTTTTGAGTTGCTATACCTCAATTCAAATAAAACAGTAGCTCCTTCCTTCCTTCCTTCTTTTCTTTCTTCCTTCTTCTCTCCCTCCCTACATTTCTTTTTACAGCAGCCTTTTCCTTGATGACTCTACACAAAAAGAAAATAAGTTAGAGAATCTACCAAGGAAGCTTTTCTTAGAAGGAGTTATTATTAGGTTTTGGTTATATTGCAATTGTTTGATTTTTTAACAACCTTATTGCAATATAGTTCATGTACCATACAATTCACTGTTTAAATGGCACAACTCAAAGATTTTCAGTACATTCACAGAACTATGCAACCATAACCACTACTTTAGAATATTTTCATAATTCTAAGAAGAAACCTCATACAGATTCACTTCCCATTTCTCCCAAACTTCAACCCCACCCTCTAGCCCTAAGCAAACACTAATTTACTTTGTCTTTATTGATCCGTCTATGCTGAACAATTCATATAAATAAAATCGTGTAGTATGTGGTCTTTTGGAACGGGTTTCTTTCCTTTGGCATAATGTTTTAAAAGGTCGTCTATTTCTGTGGCCAAATTATAACATATTCCACTGTAAGGATATACCACATTTTGTTTATTCATCAACTGATGGTCATCTGGGTTGTTTCTATTTGAGGGCTATTATGAAGAATGTTGTTATGAACATTCATGTACAAGTTTTTAAATAAACAAATGTTTTCAGTTCTCTTGAGTATATACTTAGGAGTGGAATTTCTGGGTCATATGGTAACTCCATTTAACTTTTGAGAACTGATAAATTGTTTTCCACAGTGGCTACACCACTTTACATTCCCACCAGCAATTTATATGTATTCCAGTTTCTCCACATCCTCACCAACACTTGTTGCTCTCTGTCCTTTGATTCTAGACATGATAATCAGTATAAAGTGATATCTTACTGTGGTTTCAATTTGCATTTCTCTAATGACTAGTGATGCTGAGCATCATTTTCACGTGCTTATTGCCCATTTGCATATATTCCTTGGAGTAATTCAAGTCAGATTCCTTGCCCATGTGTTAATTAGGCTGTCTTTGTATTATTGTGTTATAAATGTACTTTATGTATTCTGGATACCAGTACCTTATTAGATGTATGAATTAGACATGTTTTCTCCCATTCTGTAAGTTGTCTTTCTTACTTTCCTGATGGTGTCCTTTGAAGCACATAAGTCTTTAATTTTGATGAAGCCCAATTCATTTTTTCTGTCACTGAAGTCTTGAGGTCATATCTAAGAAGCCATGACCTAACTCAGGGTCACAAACATTTACTCTTATGTTTCCTTCAAAGGATGTTAAGTTTTAACTCTTCCATTTAATCTATGATTCATTTTGAATTAATTTTTGTACATATGGTATGCATTACTGTACATGTAGATATTCAGCTGTCTCAGCATCATTTTTTGAAAAGACTATCATTTCTCTATTGAAACATTTTGGAAACTTTGTCTAAAATCAATTGATTGTAAATGTAAGAGTTTATTTCTGGACTCCCAGTTCTATTCCCTGATCTATATCCCTATCCTTATGCTAAAACCATACTGTATTGAGTATTATAAATTTATAGTAAATACTGAAATCATGAAGTATGAGTCTTCAAACTTTGCTCTTTTTTTCAAGATTGTTTTGACTATTCTGGGTCTCTTGTATTTTCATATGAGCTTTAGAATCGGCTTCTCAATTTCTGCCAAAAATTCAGCTGGGATTTTAACAGGGATGGTGCTGAATCTGTAGATAAATTTGTAGTGTGTATTGATTTCCTGTATCTGCTGTAACAAATCACCACAAAGTTATTTGGTGGCTTGAAAGTAAAAAGATCAATTCTCTCTCTGTTCTGAAAGCCAGAATTCTAAACCAATGTGTGTCAGCAGGGTCACATTCTCTCTGGAGGCTCTAGGAATAATCTGTTCTCTGTCTCTTCCAGCTACTGGTGGTTATTGGCATTCTTTGACTGGTGGCCACATCACTACGATCTCTGCTTCTGTGGTCACATTGTCTCTTCTTCAATCTGTATCAAGCCTCCTCTGACTCACTCTTCTAAGAACATCTATCAAGATTTTTAATTATAAGTGCAAAGACCCCTTTTCTGACTAAGGTAACATTCAAAGATTCCAGGAATTAGAAAGAGGACACATCTCTTGAGGGGGCCACAATTTAGCCCACTACAGGGAGTATTCCCATTATAGCAATATTGTCTTACAATCCATGAACACAAATGTCTTTCCATTTATTTAGGTCTTCTTTAATTTTTTTCAATAGATTTGTAGTTTTCAGTGCTCAACAATAGCACTACTTTTGTTAAATTTTTTTCCTAATTATTTTATTATTTTTGATGCTATGAAAACTGGAATCACTTTTACTTTATTTTCAGGTTGTTCATTTTTATATGATATATATAAATACAAGTGATTTTTGTATATTGATATCGTACCTTGAAATTTTGCTGAATTCATTTCTTAGTTCTAATATCTTTTTAGTGAACTCCTTAGGATTTTCCATATATGAGATCATTTTGTCTGCAAATTGTGTCGTCTTTGAAACTAATAATAGATAGTTCTATTTCTTCCATCCTAATTTGGTTGCTTTTCTTTTTCTTTCTTTCTTTTTTTTTAAACCTAATTGCTCTATCTAGGACCTTCAGTACAATGTTGGATGAAAGTGTCAAGGGTGAATATCTTTGTCTTGTTCTTGATTTTAGGGAAAAGTACTGAGTCTTTTTCACCATTAGGTGTGATATTAACAATGGATTTTTCCCCATAGACTAAAAAAGTTTGAGAAGTTCCCTTCTACTCTTAGTTCCTTGAATTTTTTTAACCATGAAAGAATGTTAGATTCTTTCAAATGCTTTTTCCTTGTTTTGCATTTATTGATTTTTGTCTTTATTGATGTGGTGTACTACATTAAACGATTTTTTTGATGTTAATTCAACCTTGCATCTTTGTAGTAAAGCCCACTTGGTCATATTCTATAATGTTTTTTATGTGCTGGATTCAGTATGCTAGTATTTTGTTAAAGATTTATGCATCTATATAGGCACTGTTTATATGTGTTCCTTCTGTGGGGGTTAATTTTTTATTTCACACTTTATGTTCATAAAGTTCTTTTAAAGAATCACCTGTCTGCAATTATTCATATGAATTACCATGAAGTGTCTCAGCATTCTTCATGAACCACAAATATAGAAGGCACTTGCCTCCTTCTCACTCCCAAGAATGATTAAATTGTATCAGAATAATCCCATCATGAATTTTCTTTTATTTTAGCACTGTTGCTTAAAATTCCATTACAACTGCATTCCTTAGAGTTAATATCAAAGTCTTCAACAGGAAGTTCCTATCCCCTGGTGTTTCAATACTGACTGCTGCTTTCAGAACTGAGTTCCATAGTTTATAGAGATTCTCAGCATGAATGAGAAAAAATAGAGCTACTGTTGCTGCATTCTCCACCCAGTTCAGGGACCTTATAGTCTCTGCAACCTAACACTGCTTCACAGCTACTAATGACTTCTTCTCCTTAAGAGCCATGCCTAGGGGATATATACCACATCTCTTCATACAACATTCTTAGGTCAAGGACTCAGCTATAAAAGTACAGATAATCTGCCTTATCTAAGACACACTTTAGGCAAGTTATTTGTCTGCCTTCAGTTTCGTGGGGTTATTGTTAAGGTTAAATAAAAGTGTATATGTCAAGTGTCAGGCACTATGCTGGACACAATTAGCATGTAATAAATGACATCTCTTTGTTTTTAAAGATAGGCAATGATTAATGGAAACTGTTTAGCAAAGTACTTAGGACCTATAAAAGGCTTGATAACTACTCAAAAAGGTTTGGTATGGATGTTGCACTGATGGTGACGATAATGAGGATATTGAAAACACTAAATCCAAAAACTAGCGTTCAAATCCTAGCCCTACCATTTGCTCTCTCTGTGAGGCTGACCAAGTCTCTGAGCCTTACTTTCTTCTTATATAAATGTAGATGATGCACTTTCCCAAGACCTTTGGGAGAAACAAATGAAATTATGTTTAGGACAGCATCACTTATAATGTAAAGTCAGGTACCAATATTTTTACTGCCATAACTGATGGAATTTTGCCTAAGTAAAACAACCATTCAGTAAGCTTTGAATTGAAATCTACTGACTTTTAATATATCATTGGATGTGTGTGGAATAATTGGGTTGTCATGTGTGATTTTTTTTCGGATCTCAATAATATTTGCTTGAGATGTGTGGCCAAAATGGCAGAGTAGGAAGATCCTGAGCTCACCTTCTCCCAGGAGCACAAAAAAATTACAACTATTTATAGAGCAACCACCTATGAGAATGCCCTGAAGATTAGCAGAACATATTTTCCACAACTAAAGATAAAAAGAAAGAAACACAACAAGCTGGGTAGAAAGGGAAGAGCCACAGTATACTCAAGACACACACCCCTGGGTATGCAACCCACAAAGAGGATGGTAATCACAACTGCAGAGGTTCCCCCCAAGGGGCAAGAGTTCTGAGCCCCACATTGGGTTCTGCAGCCTGGGGCTCCTGCACCAGGAAGGCCAGCCCCTAAATCATCTAGCTTTGAAAGTCAGCAGGGCTTGTATATAGGAAAGCTGGAGGTCTGTAGGAAACAGTCGCCTCTCTTAAATGGTGTGCACAAATCACTCCAAGTCCTAGTACAGAGGAAGTAATCTGAATAGAGCTAGTCAGATCTACTTGTTGACCCTGGAAGAACCTCCCAGAGAAACAGGAATCAACTGGGACTTCCTTTGAGGTCATAGACACTGGCAGCAGCCATTTATGTGAGCTTGTTCTATCTAAGAACGCCAATGCAAGAAAGAGGCATAGTGGAGTCCTCCTTCTAGCTTGTTAGCATTAAGGGCTTACTGGGCCATCAGTGGGTCAGCACCAACCATGGGTCCCACAGCCAACCACCCCAGGATAGGCACCACCTACCAGTGAGACACACCAGCACCAGGAAAACTTGAGCCATGAGACAGCCTTGCAGGGACCCAAGCCCACCCAACAACTGGATAGCACAATTCATGGGACACGCTTGGGGTCTACAGCCAGCGGCCCTGGGAGCCAGCCCCATCCACCAGTGGGTCAGCAGACACCACATGAGGAAGAACCTAGCAGCCAACCAGGCTAAGGCCTTCCTACTAGCATGCTTACAGTAGTGAGTCCCACCAAAACAGAAGGGTTCATGCAGCCTAAATATGGAGCACCACTAGAGCATATAGCTTTGGTGACAGCAGGGGAGTGTTCTGCTGGGCCCCATAGGATGTCTCCTACATAAGGACAATTCTACAAAATCATTAAACAAAACAGACATACCTAATACACAGAAATAACCACAAAATTTGGCAAAATGAAAATAATGTGTTCCAAACAAAGGAACAAGGAAAAAACCTCAGGCAAAGAACTAACTGAAGTAGAAATAAGCAATCTATCCAATGAAGAGTTCAAGGTAATGATCATAAAGATCCTAAAAAAACTCAAAAGAATGAATGAACACAATGAGAATTTCAACAGGTAGAAAATATAAAGAACAAAACAGAGCTGAAAAATACAATAATTGAAATTTAAAATACAACAGTAGATTAGATAATATAGAGGAATGCATCAGTGAACTAGAAGACAGAATAGTGGAAATCACCCAGGCTGCAGAGAAAGAAAAGAAAAAAGAATTTTAAAAATTGATGACAGTTGAAGAGACCTCTGGGACAACATCAAGCATACCAACATTTGCTTTATAGGTGTCTGAGAAGGAGAAGGGAGAGAGAAACAGTAAGAGAACTTATTGTAAGAAATAATAGCTGAAAATTCCCTAATCTGAAAAAGGAAACCTGATGCCCAGGTCCATGGAAGCACAAAGATTC